>NW_027362069.1:1407500-2142500 GCF_039654945.1 Dendrobates tinctorius | reverse complement strand
AGATGCTCTATTGGATTGAGATCTGGTGACTGAGGAGGCCATTTGAGTACAGTAAACTCATTGTCATGTTCAAGAAACCAATCTGAGATGATTCGAGCTTTATGACATGGCGCATTATCCTGCTGAAAGTAGCCATCAGATGTTGGGTACATTGTGGTCATAAAGGGATGGACATGGTCAGCAACAATACTCAGGTAGGCTGTGGCGTTGCAACGATGCTCAATTGGTACCAAGGGGCCCAAAGAGTGCCCAGAAAAAATTCCCCACACCATGACACCACCACCACCAGCCTGAACCGTTGATACAAGGCAGGATGGATCCATGCTTTCATGTTGTTTACGCCAAATTCTGACCCTACCATCCGAATGTCGCAGCAGAAATCGAGACTCATCAGACCAGGCAACGTTTTTCCAATCTTCTACTGTCCAATTTCGATGAGCTTGTGCAAATTGTAGCCTCAGTTTCCTGTTCTTAGCTGAGAGGAGTGGTACCCAGTGTGGTCTTCTGCTGCTGTAGCCCATCTGCCTCAAAGTTCGACGCACTGTGCGTTCAGAGATGCTCTTCTGCCTACCTTGGTTGTAACGGGTGGCAATTTGAGTCACTGTTGCCTTTCTATCAGCTCGAACCAGTCTGCCCATTCTCCTCTGACCTCTGGCATCAACATGGCATTTCCGGCCACAGAACTGCCGCTCACTGGATTTTTTTTCTTTTTCGGACCATTCTCTGTAAACCCTAGATGGTTGTGCGTGAAAATCCCAGTAGATCAGCAGTTTCTGAAATACTCAGACCAGCCCTTCTGGCACCAACAATCATGCCACGTTCAAAGGCACTCAAATCACCTTTCTTCCCCATACTGATGCTCGGTTTGAACTGCAGGAGATTGTCTTGACCATGTCTACATGCCTAAATGCACTGAGTTGCCGCCATGTGATTGGCTGATTAGAAATTAAGTCTTAACACACAGTTGGACAGGTGTACCTAATAAAGTGGCCAGTGAGTGTATATGTATTATGTATGTAGTATGTATGTAGTATGTAGTATGTATGTAGCATGTATGTAGTATGTAGCATGTATGTACTATGCATGTAGTATGTAGCATGTATGTAGTATGTATGTTGCATGTAGTATATATGTTACATGTAGAATATATGTAGTATGCATGTTGTATGTAAATTTTTTTTTTTTTTTTACATTCAACACATTAGCCGGATGATGGGACTACTACTGTCCCATCATTGGCTAATGTGTCAATCACTGTCATGGCAGCAGGCATCGCCCGATGGGACTTGTAGTCCCATCGGACGATGCCTGCACAGACCCCCGGAGCCTGCACAGACCACCGGAGCCTGCACAGACCCCCGGACAGTCGGCACAGACCACCGGCAGGCCGGCACAGCCCCCCGGCAGGCCGGTACAGACCCCCGGACAGTCGGCACAGCCCCCCCCGAAGGCCCGAACTGATGGCGCATCATGATGCGCACAGACAGCGCATCATGATGACGTCATTTCGGCAGCCAATCAGAGCCACAAAAGTGGCTCATTGCATTTTGGACTTCCGATTCCGGTATCCGATACGAAAAAAGTATCGGTACTCGGTATCGGAATTCCGATACGGCAAATATTGGCCGATACCCGATACTTGCGGTATCGGAAAGCTCAACACTAGTTATCACCTTTGCTTTATGGCAAGGTGCGCCATCATGTTGAAAAAGGCATTGTTGATCGCCAAACTGCTCTTGGGCGGTTGGGAGAAGTTGCTTTTGGAGGACATTTTGGTACCATTCTTTATTCATGGCTGTGTTTTTAGGCAAGACTGAGAGAGAGCCCATTCCCTTGGCTGAGAAGCAACCCCACACATGAATGGTTTCAGGATGCTTGACAGTTGGCATGAGACAAGACTGGTGGTAGCGCTCACCTGGTCTTCTCCGAATAAGCTGTTTTCCAGATGTCCCAAACAATCGAAAAGGGGATTCATCAGAGAAAATGACTTTACCCCAGTCCTTAGCAGTCCACTCCCTGTACCTCTTGCAGAATATCAGTCTGTCCATTATGTTTTTCCTGGAGAGAAGTGGCTTCTTTGCTGCCCTCCTTGAGACCAGGCCTTGCTCCAAGAGTCTCCGCCTCACAGTGTGTGCAGATGCACTCACACCTGCCTGCTGCCATTCCTGAGCAAGCTCTGCACTGCTGGTAGCCCAATCCCGCAGCTGAAACACTTTTAAGAGACGGTCCTGGCACTTGCTGGTCTTTCTTGGGCGCCCTGGAGCCTTTTTGGCAACAAGGGAACCTCTCCTTGAAGTTCTTGATGATGCGATAGATTGTTGACTGAGGTGCAATCTTTCTAGCTGCGATACTCTTCCCTGTTAGGCCATTTTTGTGCAGTGCAATGATGACTGCACGTGTTTCTTTAGAGATAACCATGGTTAACAGAAGAGAAACAATGATGCCAAGCAACAGCCTCCTTTTAAAGTGTCCAGTGGCGTCATTCTTACTTAATCATGACAGATTGATCTCCAGCCCTGTCCTCATCAACACCCACACCTGTGTTAATGGAGCAATCACTGAAACCATGTTAGCTGGTCCTTTTAAGGCAGGGCTGCAAGGATGTTGAAATGTGTTTTGGGGGATAAAGTTAATTCTCTAGGCAAATGTTGACTTTGAGAATAAAAGGACAATGAGTCCAGAGCTACAAACAAGGTGAAAAACTTTATTGAGGCAACAAAGGAGAACAGGACAATACATGAAAGGATTAAAAATGTATGGTAAACAAACAAGTGTCAAGAGATAGCCAGATGCAAACAAAACTCCTGTGCAGCAATAACAAATGACTACAATGGGTGAATAGAGTAGCTGGCATTATGCACTAAACACAGGGCAGAACACATGTGTGCAGAGAACAAAAAGAGTCACTCTAATACATGATAACAGTCATAATGAAAGGAGTGCTTTAGCACACCCAATAATACAAAGAGCTCAGTCAAAGAGAGACAATAATGCACATCTGCCCAGTTAAAAGGTTATAAGGATCATAACATACCCATTAGACAGTCACAGGGGAATGCTGACGTCCAGGAGAAACCCCAATGCGCATTTCGTGGTAAAACCACTTCCTCAGGGGGCGTGGCTTAACAGATGACATTGCCCAGTCAAATACCTGGTTGTCCAAGGTCACATGGGTGTGGGGAGCCAACCACAGCCAAGTTGGCTGCATCTGCACTGTGGGAGAGAGACCATACCTCCACCCCCACTGCTCCAGCAGGAAGTGACACTGCGGTGGGGACGGCTGGCGCCTAGCACGTCTCCCGGCAACAGGCCACGCCTGAGTGAAGCAGGGAGGGAGGGAAGGAGGGAGTCACAGACCACAGCGCTGGATAAAAGGCAAGGAGAAAAAAAAACTCCTTGAGTAAAGATGCAGAGACAATGGGAGAGAGGGATCTTACTGATGGTAAATAATAATAAAAAAGAAAGCTGATTCACAAGCAGCTAAGTCAGACATACCATAATGGGAAAAACAAGGCGAGACAGCCAATATACTGATATGACATATCAGAGGCAATGCATTATAAATCATACATCATACATGTAATCTAGCTAATGTTGCATAAAAAGACACCTACACCCCACATATACAGTATATATAAATGCATCCATGAAAAAATGTATAAACAAAATAACAAAAAATAATTTAAATAGTTATATTTCAAGTATGATACGACCGAAGAATAAGTGTATCTCTTGGGGCTCCATCTTCTTCTTGGTTGCTGTGCAAAACCGCTGAACCTAGATATTTCTCCAGAAAAGGATTCTGTGATAGCTGGACAATGAGGAAAACAAAACCCCAAATGGCAAGATTCACAGGTAGATAACTACGGGCAAAAAAGAGAATAAAAAATATTAAAATCATATAATATATGCAATAAAAACAAAAATGAATTTAAAAAGGTGGATTTTGAGGGGAATGCAGAGAAGCAGGAAAAAAGGGGAAAAAAGGACAAAAAGAATCTCATAAGAAAGACGCAAAACCCAGGGACTCATTGAGTCCCTGCGGGGTCATGGTACCAAGGATGGTTATCCATCTACACTCATTCTGGGCAAGGAGACGTCTAATGTCGCCACCCCTGATCCCAGTCTGAATGTGCTGGATACCCCTCACCATGAAAGTTTTTGGATTACAGTCATGATGAGATTTATAGTGTCTCGGAATAGTTTTTTATTGGGATATATCCTGTACATCTACTGCCGCCATAATGTCACGGACATGTTCTCGAATTCGCACCTTTAGCTGTCGAGACGTCAAGCCAATATATATTTTTGGACATCCACAGGTGGCATAATAGACCACCTGGGTTGTATTACATGTAATATACTGGAGAATAGAGAAAGTGCGTGTTCCATCCGCTGACTGAAAAGAGGAAGTCCGCAGGACATTCCTACAGGCGATACAGTGTCCGCAGGGAAAGCACCCCTGTGGCAGTCCACAAGAATCAAAGAGGTTCTTTCTTTGGGGAACATAGTGGGAATGTGCTAGTATGTCTCCCAAATTAGGTCTCCTCCGATATGTCATCACTGGGCGCCTTGACACAGATCCCTTCAAACTGGGTTCAGATTGTAAAATATCCCAGTGTTTCTCGAGACATTGTCTCATCGTGTCCCACTCACCATTAAAAGTTGAAACAAATCTTACTGTGTCACATGATTCTTTTTTCTTTAATGGAGGATTTAAAAGAGTAGACCGTACTGATTTTTTTGCTCTGTTATAACCCCTTTTTATGCTCCGATGGCTGTAACCCCTTACAAGGAATCTTTCTTTAAGATCCTCAGCCTGCCGTTCAAAACTAGTGTTAGAAGAGCAGATGCGCCGCATGCGCAGAAATTGTCCAATTGGGATGGCCCTTATTGTGGAATAAGGATGACAAGACCGTGCATGCAGCAGTGAATTAACAGAAGTGGGCTTCCTATAGACATCTGTCTGCAAGTGTAAGTGGGAATCTACAACAATTTTGATGTCAAGGAAGTCCACCTCTGCTTGGCTGCAATTATAAGTCATTTTAATGTTGAACCTGTTCGAATTCAACTCTTCCATGAAACATTGGAGTTGATGTTCTGACCCCTGCCAGATGATGAACACATCGTCTATATAGCGAAGCCAGCACTGCACACCGTCCGCGGCCCGAGCGCCCTCCCCCCCGAAAATCTCCCTCTCCCAGAAACCCAGGAATAGACCCGCAAAAGAAGGCGCACAGGCCGCGCCCATGGCAGTGCCGCATCGCTGAAGATAGAATGTTTCTTTAAAGATAAAAAAGTTATGGGTCAGAATATACTCCAACAGCTCCAAGATCAAATCACACAAAGGGCCATCCCAATTGCTGCCCCTCAAGAAGAAACGACAGGCTTCGAGTCCATCATGGTGGAGTATGCACGTGTATAGAGACTCTATATCAGCTGTAACAAGTAGCATATCAGGTTCAAGAAAAATCCCATCAATCCTGGCCAGGACGTCCATCGTGTCACGGGCAAAGGAGGGCAGTGCTTCTACCAAAGGTTTGAGGTAATGATCGATAAATTTGCATACTGGTTCACACAGCCCCCCAATCCCCGACACGATTGGGCATCCCGGTGGATCCAAGGGATTTTTATGAATTTTAGGCAAGAAGTATATGGTGGGGATTTTCGGAAATTTTGTCAGTAACCCATCATGAACTTTTTTGGGGATAATACCCTTATCCAACGCCAAAGAGAGGATTTCCGCCAGGTCAGCTGAGAAGTCTTTCACAGGATTATGGTCTAGTCTAGAGTAAGTTCTCCCATCCCTCAGCTGTCTAAAGGCCTCCTTTTCATACATGGCACTAGGCCATATTACTATGTTCCCCCTTTGTCCGCCGATTTAATCACTATATCTTGGTAAGATCGTAATTCATTCAAAGCTATACGTTGTTTGGCAGTCAAGTTGTCGGATCTCCGCCTAGTGGAGATCTTTTTAAAATCTTCGACAACTAACCTAGTGAATATATCCACTGATGGACAGAGGGACAAAGGGGGGAACCTAGTAGAGCAGGGCAAGACAGATGAAGGAAAATTACCTGTGGGGCCAACCTCTTGTTCCCTTAGTAAATCCTCCAAAACTGCCAATGCTTCATCCTCCATCTGGCTGTTGGTGTCGGGCTCCTGCTTTTCCCCACCATACAGCTTCTTGCAAAACAATTTCCGAGAAAATAAATAAAGATCCTTTATGGCTGTAAAGAGATCAAATTGATTAGTGGGTGAAAAAGTGAAACCTTTTGATAGCACCTCAATCTGAGCTGGGGTGAGATTATGGGTGGAGAGATTGATTACCTGAGGGATCTGATTCTTAACCTTTTCTGTTTTTTTGGAAGACACAGTGCCCTTAGGCTTATTAGTTTGGGAATCACGATTGACCCCGAAACTTGCTTCCACAGACTTGGAAGTTGATCTTACAGATCCATCACTTGAAGCAACCGAAGTGGTTGATGTAGATCTCTTTCGATAGTAATTTCTAGATCTTTTAGGTTTACGATTCCATCGATAGACGGAGTCGGATTGATAATCACTCATATCTCTCTGGAACTTCTGGGTTTTTGCTTCACAAATCTCCTTTTCCCATTTTATAAATTCTGTATCCAGCTCTCGGTTGAGGGCCGTCAATTCATCTCCTGTCATATCCTTTTTGAGTGAATTTTGTAAATCCTCGATTTCACTGTCGAGGGTTGCAATGGTTTTCTTATTTAATTGGATCAATAACTCCATAAAGCCATTAGAGCAGCCACTAGCTAGATCCTCCCTCTTCTGTCGTATATCGATGTCCTCAACCAAAAAAGAAGGAAAAACTTGAACCCGTAAGCCACGTGGAATCAAGCCCTTCCCAATGTATTTATTCAGGAAGGCACAGTTCCACCAAACCTTGGTGCGTCTGTTCAAAAGAGATTTTAACCTTCTGCCTGCCTCGCTGACATCCCTGCCACTGCCTGCCACATTTGCTCCGGTATTCTCTTTGAAAACTTCATCAATATGAGATAACCATGCCTGCTCCCGTGCCTTATAGTCCATATGGGGCTTTGAATGGGTTGCTGTGAAAAACACAGAAACAATTAGAACAAAGAAAATACCCTTGAAACACATAATAGTTAATTCATGCTGTGCCAGTGCACATTAGACCCCAAAATTATAAATAGTAGGACTACTCAAAAAAGGCTAGGAGAATAAAAGGACAATGAGTCCAGAGCTACAAACAAGGTGAAAAACTTTGAGGCAACAAAGGAGAACAGGACAATACATGAAAGGATTAAAAAAGTATGGTAAACAAACAAGTGTCAAGAGATAGCCAGATGCAAACAAAACTCCTGTGCAGCAATAACAAATGACTACAATGGGTGAATAGAGTAGCTGGCATTATGCACTAAACACAGGGCAGAACACATGTGTGCAGAGAACAAAAAGAGTCACTCTAATACATGATAACAGTCATAATGAAAGGAGTGCTGTAGCACACCCAATAATACAAAGAGCTCATATATATATGTATTATATATATGTTGCATGCATGTAGTATATATGTATGTTGCATGCATGTAGTATATATGTGGTATATATGTAGTATGCATGTTGCATGCATGTAGTATATATGTTGTATATATGTATGTTGCATGCATGTAGTATATATGTGGTATATATGTAGTATGCATGTTGCATGCATGTAGTATATATGTTGTATATATGTATGTTCCATGCATGTAGTATATATGTGGTATATATGTAGTATGTATGTTTCATGCATGTAGTATATATGTATGTTGCATGCATGTAGTATATATGTTGTATATATGTATGTTGCATGCATGTAGTATATATGTGGTATATATGTAGTATGCATGTTGCATGCATGTAGTATATATGTTGTATACATGTATGTTGCATGCATATAGTATATATGTGGTATATATGTAGTATGCATGTTGCATGCATTTAGTATATATGTTGTATATATGTATGTTGCATGCATGTAGTATATATGTGGTATATATGTAGTATGCATGTTGCATGCATGTAGTATATATGTTGTATGTATGTATGTTGCATGCATGTAGTATATATGTGGTATATATGTAGTATGCATGTTGCATGCATGTAGTATATATGTAGTATGCATGTTGCATGTAGTATATATGTATGTTGCATGCATGTAGTATATATGTGGTATATATGTAGTATGCATGTTGCATGCATGTAGTATATATGTTGTATGTATGTATGTTGCATGCATGTAGTATATATGTGGTATATATGTAGTATGCATGTTGCATGCATGTAGTATATATGTAGTATGCATGTTGCATGTAGTATATATGTATGTTGCATGCATGTAGTATATATGTGGTATATATGTAGTATGCATGTTGCATGCATGTAGTATATATGTTGCATGCATGTAGTATATATGTGGTATATATGTAGTTTGCATGTTGCATGCATGTAGTATATATGTGGTATATATGTAGTATGCATGTTGCATGCATGTAGTATATATGTTGTATATATGTATGTTGCATGCATGTAGTATATATGTGGTATATATGTAGTATGCATGTTGCATGCATGTAGTATATATGTTGTATATATGTATGTTGCATGCATGTAGTATATATGTGGTATATATGTAGTATGTATGTTTCATGCATGTAGTATATATGTATGTTGCATGCATGTAGTATATATGTTGTATATATGTATGTTGCATGCATGTAGTATATATGTGGTATATATGTAGTATGCATGTTGCATGCATGTAGTATATATGTTGTATATATGTATGTTGCATGCATGTAGTATATATGTGGTATATATGTAGTATGCATGTTGCATGCATGTAGTATATATGTATGTTGCATGCATGTAGTATATATGTTGTATATATGTATGTTGCATGCATATAGTATATATGTGGTATATATGTAGTATGCATGTTGCATGCATTTAGTATATATGTTGTATATATGTATGTTGCATGCATGTAGTATATATGTGGTATATATGTAGTATGCATGTTGCATGCATGTAGTATATATGTTGTATGTATGTATGTTGCATGCATGTAGTATATATGTGGTATATATGTAGTATGCATGTTGCATGCATGTAGTATATATGTAGTATGCATGTTGCATGTAGTATATATGTATGTTGCATGCATGTAGTATATATGTGGTATATATGTAGTATGCATGTTGCATGCATGTAGTATATATGTTGTATGTATGTATGTTGCATGCATGTAGTATATATGTGGTATATATGTAGTATGCATGTTGCATGCATGTAGTATATATGTAGTATGCATGTTGCATGTAGTATATATGTATGTTGCATGCATGTAGTATATATGTGGTATATATGTAGTATGCATGTTGCATGCATGTAGTATATATGTTGCATGCATGTAGTATATATGTGGTATATATGTAGTTTGCATGTTGCATGCATGTAGTATATATGTATGTTGCATGCATGTGGTATATATGTAGTATGCATGTAGTATATATGTGGTATATATGTAGTATGCATGTTGCATGCATGTAGTATATATGTATGTTGCATGCATGTAGTATATATGTGGTATATATGTAGTATGCATGTTGCATGCATGTAGTATATATGTTATATGTATGTATGTTGCATGCATGTAGTATATATGTGGTATATATGTAGTATGCATGTTGCATGCATGTAGTATATATGTAGTATGCATGTTGCATGTAGTATACATGTATGTTGCATGCATGTAGTATATACAGTGCCTACAAGTAGTATTCATCCCCCTGCAGATTTAGCAGGTTTACACATTCGGAATTAACTTGGCATTGTGACATTTGGACTGTAGATCAGCCTGGAAGTGTGAAATGCACTGCAGCAAAAAAGAATGTTATTTCTTTGTTTAATGTTTTTTTAAATTGTGAAAAGTTTATTCAGAGGGTCATTTATTATTCAACCCCTCAAACCACCAGAATTCTGTTTGGTTCCCCTAAAGTATTAAGAAGTATTTCAGGCACAAAGAACAATGAGCTTCACATGTTTGGATTAATTATCTCTTTTTCCAGCCTTTTCTGACTATTTAAGACCCTCCCCAAACTTGTGAACAGCACTCATACATGGTCAACATGGGAAAGACAAAGGAGCATTCCAAGGCCATCAGAGACAAGATCGTGGAGGGTCACAAGGCTGGCAAGGGGTACAAAACCCTTTCCAAGGAGTTGGGTCTACCTGTCTCCACTGTTGGGAGCATCATCCGGAAGTGGAAAGCTTATGGAACTACTATTAGCCTTCCATGGCCTGGACAGCCTTTGAAAGTTTCCTCCCGTGCCGAGGCCAGGCTTGTCCGAAGAGTCAAGGCTAACCCAAGGACAACAAGGAAGGAGCTCCGGGAAGATCTCATGGCAGTGGGGACATTGGTTTCAGTCAATACCATAAGTAACGTACTCCACCGCAATGGTCTCCGTTCCAGACAAGCCCGTAAGGTACCTTTACTTTCAAAGCGTCATGTCAAGGCTCGTCTACAGTTTGCTTATGATCACTTGGAGGACTCTGAGACAGACTGGTTCAAGGTTCTCTGGTCTGATGAGACCAAGATCGAGATCTTTGGTGCCAACCACACGTGACGTTTGGAGACTGGATGGCACTGCATACGACCCCAAGAATACCATCCCTACAGTCAAGCATGGTGGTGGCAGCATCATGCTGTGGGGCTGTTTCTCAGCCAAGGGGCCTGGCCATCTGGTCCGCATCCATGGGAAGATGGATAGCACGGCCTACCTGGAGATTTTGGCCAAGAACCTCCGCTCCTCCATCAAGGATCTTAAGATGGGTCGTCATTTCATCTTCCAACAAGACAACGACCCAAAGCACACAGCCAAGAAAGCCAAGGCCTGGTTCAAGAGGCAAAAAATCAAGGTGTTGGAGTGGCCTAGTCAGTCTCCTGACCTTATCCCAATTGAAAACTTGTGGAAGGAGCTCAAGATTAAAGTCCACATGAGACACCCAAAGAACCTAGATAACTTGGAGAAGATCTGCATGGAGGAGTGGGCCAAGATAACTCCAGAGACCTGTGCCGGCCTGATCAGGTCTTATAAAAGACGATTATTAGCTGTAATTGCAAACAAGGGTTATTCCACAAAATATTAAACCTAGGGGTTGAATAATAATTGACCCACACTTTTATGTTTAAAATTTATTAAAATTTAACTGAGCAACATAACTTTTTGGCTTGTAAGATTTATGCATCTGTTAATAAATCCTGCTCTTGTGTGAAGTTTGAAGGCTCTAACTTATTTGCATCTTATCAAACCTGCTAAATCTGCAGGGGGTTGAATACTAGTTGTAGGCACTGTATGTGGTATATATGTAGTATGCATGTTGCATGCATGTAGTATATATGTGGTATATATGTAGTATGCATGTAGTATATATGTAGTATGCATGTTGCATGCATGTAGTATATATGTATGTTGCATGCATGTAGTATATATGTGGTATATATGTAGTATGCATGTTGCATGCATGTAGTATATATGTTGTATATATGTATGTTGCATGCATGTAGTATATATGTGGTATATATGTAGTATGTATGTTTCATGCATGTAGTATATATGTATGTTGCATGCATGTAGTATATATGTTGTATATATGTATGTTGCATGCATGTAGTATATATGTGGTATATATGTAGTATGCATGTTGCATGCATGTAGTATATATGTTGTATGTATGTTGCAAGCATATAGTATATATGTGGTATATATGTAGTATGCATGTTGCATGCATTTAGTATATATGTTGTATATATGTATGTTGCATGCATGTAGTATATATGTGGTATATATGTAGTATGCATGTTGCATGCATGTAGTATATATGTTGTATGTATGTATGTTGCATGCATGTAGTATATATGTGGTATATATGTAGTATGCATGTTGCATGCATGTAGTATATATGTAGTATGCATGTTGCATGTAGTATATATGTATGTTGCATGCATGTAGTATATATGTGGTATATATGTAGTATGCATGTTGCATGCATGTAGTATATATGTGGTATATATGTAGTATGCATGTTGCATGCATGTAGTATATATGTTGCATGCATGTAGTATATATGTGGTATATATGTAGTTTGCATGTTGCATGCATGTAGTATATATGTATGTTGCATGCATGTGGTATATATGTAGTATGCATGTAGTATATATGTGGTATATATGTAGTATGCATGTTGCATGCATGTAGTATATATGTTGTATATATGTATGTTGCATGCATGTAGTATATATGTGGTATATATGTAGTATGCATGTTGCATGCATGTAGTATATATGTAGTATGCATGTTGCATGTAGTATATATGTATGTTGCATGCATGTAGTATATATGTGGTATATATGTAGTAGGCATGTTGCATGCATGTAGTATATACAGTATGTGGTATATATGTAATATGTATGTTGCATGCATGTAGTATATATGTTGTATGTATGTTGCATGCATGTAGTATATATGTGGTATATATGTAGTTTGCATGTTGCATGCATGTAGTATATATATGTTGCATGCATGTGGTATATATGTAGTATGCATGTAGTATATATGTGGTATATATGTAGTATGCATGTGGTATATATGTAGTATGCATGTTGCATGCATGTAGTATATATGTTGTATATATGTATGTTGCATGCATGTAGTATATATGTGGTATATATGTAGTATGCATGTTGCATGCATGTAGTATATATGTTATATGTATGTATGTTGCATGCATGTAGTATATATGTGGTATATATGTAGTATGCATGTTGCATGCATGTAGTATATATGTGGTATATACAGTGGGGAAAAAAAGTATTTAGTCAGTCAGCAATAGTGCAAGTTCCACCACTTAAAAAGATGAGAGGCGTCTGTAATTTACATCATAGGTAGACCTCAACTATGGGAGACAAACTGAGAAAAAAAAATCCAGAAAATCACATTGTCTGTTTTTTTTTCATTTTATTTGCATATTATGGTGGAAAATAAGTATTTGGTCAGAAACAAAATTTCATCTCAATACTTTGTGATATATCCTTTGTTGGCAATGACAGAGGTCAAACGTTTTCTGTAAGTCTTCACAACGTTGCCACACACTGTTGTTGGTATGTTGGCCCATTCCTCCATGCAGATCTCCTCTAGAGCAGTGATGTTTTTGGCTTTTCGCTTGGCAACATGGACTTTCAACTCCCTCCAAAGGTTTTCTATAGAGTTGAGATCTGGAGACTGGCTAGGCCACTCCAGGACCTTGAAATGCTTCTTACGAAGCCACTCCTTCGTTGCCCTGGCGGTGTGCTTTGGATCATTGTCATGTTGAAAGACCCAGCCACATTTCATCTTCAATGCCCTTGCTGATGGAAGGAGGTTTGCACTCAAAATCTCACGATACATGGCCCCATTCATTCTTTCATGTACCCGGATCAGTCGTCCTGGCCCCTTTGCAGAGAAACAGCCCCAAAGCATGATGTTTCCACCACCATGCTTTACAGTAGGTATGGTGTTTGATGGATGCAACTCAGTATTCTTTTTCCTCCAAACACGACAAGTTGTGTTTCTACCAAACAGTTCCAGTTTGGTTTCATCAGACCATAGGACATTCTCCCAAAACTCCTCTGGATCATCCAAATGCTCTCTAGCAAACTTCAGACGGGCCCGGACATGTACAGGCTTAAGCAGTGGGACACGTCTGGCACTGCAGGATCTGAGTCCATGGTGGCGTAGTGTGTTACTTATGGTAGGCCTTGTTACATTGGTCCCAGCTCTCTGCAGTTCATTCACTAGGTCCCCCCCCCGCGTGGTTCAGGGATTTTTGCTCACCGTTCTTGTGATCATTCTGACCCCACGGGGTGGGATTTTGCGTGGAGCACCAGATCGAGGGAGATTATCAGTGGTCTTGTATGTCTTCCATTTTCTAATTATTGCTCCCACAGTTGATTTCTTCACTCCAAGCTGGTTGGCTATTGCAGATTCAGTCTTCCCAGCCTGGTGCAGGGCTACAATTTTGTTTCTGGTGTCCTTTGACAGCTCTTTGGTCTTCACCATAGTGGAGTTTGGAGTCAGACTGTTTGAGGGTGTGCACAGGTGTCTTTTTATACTGATAACAAGTTTAAACAGGTGCCATTACTACAGGTAATGAGTGGAGGAAAGAGGAGACTCTTAAAGAAGAAGTTACAGGTCTGTGAGAGCCAGAAATCTTGATTGCTTGTTTCTGACCAAATACTTATTTTCCACCATAATATGCAAATAAAAGGAAAAAAAAACAGACAATGTGATTTTCTGGATTTTTTTTTCTCAGTTTGTCTCCCATAGTTGAGGTCTACCTATGATGTAAATTACAGACGCCTCTCATCTTTTTAAGTGGTGGAACTTGCACTATTGCTGACTGACTAAATACTTTTTTTCCCCACTGTATGTAGTATGTATGTTGCATGCATGTAGTATATATGTAGTATGCATGTTGCATGCATGTAGTATATATGTTGCATGCATGTAGTATATATGTGGTATATATGTAGTTTGCATGTTGCATGCATGTAGTATATATGTATGTTGCATGCATGTGGTATATATGTAGTATGCATGTAGTATATATGTAGTATGCATGTTGCATGCATGTAGTATATATGTATGTTGCATGCATGTGGTATATATGTAGTATGCATGTAGTATATATGTAGTATGTATGTTGCATGCATGTAGTATATATGTAGTATATATGTAGTATGCATGTTGCATGCATGTAGTATATATGTAGTATGCATGTTGCATGTAGTATATTTGTATGTTGCATGCATGTAGTATATATGTAGTATGTATGTATGTTGCATGCATGTAGTATGTATGTAGCATGTATGTAGCATGTATGTAGTATGTATGTAGCATGTAGTATGTATGTAGCATGTATGTAGCATGTATGTAGTATGTATGTAGTATGTATGTAGCATGTAGTATGTATGTAGCATGTATGTAGCATGTATGTAGTATGTATGTAGTATGTATTTTTATTTATTTTTTTTACATTGAACACATAGGCCGGATGATGGGACTACTACTGTCCCATCATTGGCTAATGTGTCAATCACCCTAATGGTAGCAGGCATCGCCCGATGGGACTTGTAGTCCCATCGGACGATCCTGCACAGAACCCCGCAGCTTGCTCAGACCCCCGGACAGTCGGTACAGACCACCGGCAGGCCAGCACACAGCCCCCTGGCAGGCCGGTACAGACCCCCGCAGCCTGCACAGACCCCCGGACAGTCGGTACAGACCACCGGCACAGCCCCCCGGCAGGCCAGCACAGACCCCCGGACAGTCGGCACAGACCCCCGGTATATGTGGTATATATGTAGTATGCATGTTGCATGCATGTGGTATATATGCAGTATGTATGTATGTTGCATGCATGTAGTATATATGTTGCATGTATGTAGCATGTATGTAGTATGTATGTAGCATGTAGCATGTATTTTTTTTTTCTTACATTCAACACATAGGCCGGATGATGGGACTACTACTGTCCCATCATTGGCTAATGTGTCAGTCACCGTCATGGTAGCAGGCATAACCCGATGGGACTTGTAGTCCCATCGGACGATGCCTGCACAGACCCCCGCAGCCTGCACAGACCCCCGGACAGTCGGCACAGTCCACCGGCAGGCCAGCACAGCCCCCCGGCAGGCCGGCACAGCCCCCCGGCAGGCCGGCACAGCCCCCCGGCAGTCAGCTCAGACCCCCGGACAGTCGGTACAGACCACCGGCAGGCCGGCACAGCCCCCCGGCAGGCCGGTACAGACCCCCGCAGCCTGCACAGACCCCCGGACAGTCGGTACAGACCACTGGCAGGCCAGTACAGACCCCCGGGCAGTCGGCACAGAACCCCGATATATGTGGTATATATGTAGTATGCATGTAGTATATATGCAGTATGTATTTATGTTGCATGTATGTAGCATGTATGTATATATGTAGTATGTATGCAGCATGTAGTATGTATTTTTTTTTTTTTACATTCAACACATAGGCCGGATGATGGGACTACTACTGTCCCATCATTGGCTAATGTGTCAATCACCGTCATGGTAGCAGGCATCGCCCGATGGGACTTGTAGTTCCATCGGACGATGCCTGCACAGACCCCCGCAACCTGCACAGACCCCCGGACAGTCGGCACAGCCCCCCGGCAGGCCGGTACAGACCACTGGCAGGCCGGTACAGACCCCCGGACAGTCGGTACAGACCACCGGCAGGCCGGCACAGCCCCCCAGCAGGCCGATACAGACCCCCGGCAATCCGCTCAGACCCCCGGAGAGTCGGTACAGACCACCGGCAGGCCGGCACAGCCCCCCCGGCAGGCTGGTACAGACTCCCGCAGCCTGCACAGACCCCCGGACAGTCGGTACAGACCACCGGCAGGCCGGCACAGCCCCCCGGCAGGCTGGCACAGACCCCTGGGCAGTCGGCACAGACCCCCGGACAGTCGGCACAGCCCCCCGGTATATGTGGTATATATGTAGTATGCATGTAGTATATATGTGGTATATATGTAGTATGCATGTTGCATACATGTGGTATA
Source organism: Dendrobates tinctorius (assembly GCF_039654945.1). Classification (NCBI taxonomy): domain Eukaryota; kingdom Metazoa; phylum Chordata; class Amphibia; order Anura; family Dendrobatidae; genus Dendrobates; species Dendrobates tinctorius. The sequence continues at coordinate 2,125,835 of NW_027362069.1, read as the reverse complement.
TATGTAGTATGTATGTTGCATGCATGTAGTATATATGTTGCATGTATGTAGCATATAGTATGTATGTAGTATGTATGTAGCATGTAGTATGTATGTAGTAGGTTTTTTTTTTTTTTACATTCAACACATTAGCCGGATGATGGGACTACTACTGTCCCATCATTGGCTAATGTGTCAATCACCGTCATGGTAGCAGGCATCGCCCGATGGGACTTGTAGTCCCATCGGACGATGCCTGCACAGACCCCTGCAGCCTGCACAGACCCCCGGACAGTCGGCACAGCCCCCCGACAGGCCAGCACAGCCCCCCGGCAGGCGGGTACAGACCCCCGGCAGTCCGCAAAGACCCCCGGGCAGTCGGCACAGACCCCCGGACAGTCGGCACAGCCCCTCGGCAGGCCGGTACAGACCCCCGCAGCCTGCACAGACCCCCGGCCAGTCGGTACAGACCACCAGCAGGCCGGCACAGCCCCCCGCAGCCTGCACAGACACCCGGACAGTCGGTACAGCCCCCCGGCAGGCCGGCACAGCCCCCCGGCAGGCCGGTACAGACCCACGGCAGTCCGCACAGACCCCCGGGCAGTCGGCACAAACCCCCGGGCAGTTGGGACAGACCACCGGCAGGCCGGCACAGCCCCCCAGAAGGCTGGTACAGACCCCCGGGCAGTCGGCACAGCCCCCCGGCAGGCCAGCACAGTCCCCCGGCAGGCCGGTACAGACCCCCGGCAGGCCGCTCAGACCCCCGGACAGTCGGTACAGACCACCGGCAGGCCGGTACAGAGCCCCGGAAGTTTGCTCAGACCCCCGGTGAGTCGGTACAGACCACCGGCAGGCCGGCACAGCCCCCCCGGCAGGCCGGTACCGACCCCCACAGCCTGCACAGACCCACAGACAGTCGGTACAGACCACCGGCAGGCCGGTACAGACCCTCGGGCAGTCGGCACAGACCCCCGGACAGTCGGCACAGACCCCCGGTATATGTGGTATATATGTAGTATGCATGTAGTATATATGTGGTATATATGTAGTATGCATGTTGCACGCATGTGGTATATATGCAGTATGTATGTATGTTGCATGCATGTAGTATATATGTTGCATGTAGTTAGTATGTATGTAGTATGTATGTAGCATGTAGTATGTATGTAGCATGTATGTAGCATTTTTTTTTTTTTACATTCAACACATTAGCCGGATGATGGGACTACTACTGTCCCATCATTGGCTAATGTGTCAATCACCGTCATGGTAGCAGGCATCGCCCGATGGGACTTGTAGTCCCATCGGACGATGCCTGCACAGACCCCTGCAGCCTGCACAGACCCCCGGACAGTCGGCACAGCCCCCCGACAGGCCAGCACAGCCCCCCGGCAGGCCGGTACAGACCCCCGGCAGTCCGCAAAGACCCCCGGGCAGTCGGCACAGACCCCCGGACAGTCGGCACAGCCCCTCGGCAGGCCGGTACAGACCCCCGCAGCCTGCACAGACCCCCGGCCAGTCGGTACAGACCACCAGCAGGCCGGCACAGCCCCCTGCAGCCTGCACAGACACCCGGACAGTCGGTACAGCCCCCCGGCAGGCCGGCACAGCCCCCCGGCAGGCCGGTACAGACCCACGGCAGTCCGCACAGACCCCCGGGCAGTCGGCACAAACCCCCGGGCAGTTGGGACAGACCACCGGCAGGCCAGCACAGCCCCCCAGAAGGCTGGTACAGACCCCCGGGCAGTCGGCACAGCCCCCCGGCAGGCCAGCACAGTCCCCCGGCAGGCCGGTACAGACCCCCGGCAGGCCGCTCAGACCCCCGGACAGTCGGTACAGACCACCGGCAGGCCGGTACAGAGCCCCGGAAGTTTGCTCAGACCCCCGGTGAGTCGGTACAGACCACCGGCAGGCCGGCACAGCCCCCCCGGCAGGCCGGTACCGACCCCCACAGCCTGCACAGACCCACAGACAGTCGGTACAGACCACCGGCAGGCCGGTACAGACCCTCGGGCAGTCGGCACAGACCCCCGGACAGTCGGCACAGACCCCCGGTATATGTGGTATATATGTAGTATGCATGTAGTATATATGTGGTATATATGTAGTATGCATGTTGCACGCATGTGGTATATATGCAGTATGTATGTATGTTGCATGCATGTAGTATGTATGTAGCATGTATTTTTTTTACATTCAACACATTAGCCGGATGATGGGACTACTACTGTCCCATCATTGGCCAATGTGTCAATTACCGTCATGGTAGCAGGCATCGCCCGATGGGACTTGTAGTTCCATCGGACGATGCCTGCACAGACCCCCGCAACCTGCACAGACCCCCGGACAGTCGGCACAGCCCCCCGGCAGGCCAGCACACAGCCCCCTGGCAGGCCGGTACAGACCCCCGGACAGTCGGTACAGACCCCCGCAGCCTGACAGACCCCCGGACAGTCCGTACAGACCCCCGGCAGGCCGGTACAGACCCCCGGGCAGTCGGCACAGCCCACTGGTATATGTGGTATATATGTTGCATGCATGTTGCATGCATGTAGTATATATGTGGTATATATGTAGTATGTGTGTATGTTGCATGCATGTAGTATATATGTGGTATATATGTAGTATGTGTGTATGTTGCATGCATGTAGTATATATGTGGTATATATGTAGTATGTGTGTATGTTGCATGTATGTATGTAGCATGTAGTATGTATGTAGTATGTATGTAGTATATATTTTTATTTTTTTTTTTTACATTCAACACATAGGCCGGATGATGGGACTACTACTGTCCCATCATTGGCTAATGTGTCAACCACCGTCATGGTAGCAGGCATCGCCCGATGGGACTTGTAGTCCCATCGGACGATGCCTGCACAGACCCCCGCAGCCTGCACAGCCCCCCGGACAGTCGCCCCCATTACAGACCACTGGCAGGCCGGTACAGATCCCCCCGGCAGGCCGCTCGGACCCCCGGACAGTCGGTACAGACCACCGGCAGGCCGGCACAGCCCCCCCGGCAGGCCGGTACAGACCCCCGGCAATCCGCTCAGACCCCCGGAGAGTCGGTACAGACCACCGGCAGGCCGGTACAGATCCCCCCGGCAGGCTGCTCGGACCCCCGGACAGTCGGTACAGACCACCGGCAGGCCGGCACAGACCCCCGGCAGGCCGGTACAGACCCACGGCAGTGCGCACAGACCCCCGGGCAGTCGGCACAGACCCCCGGCAGGCCGGTACAGAACCCCGGGCAATCGGCATAGACCCCCCCGGAAGGCCCGAACTGACAGCGCATCATGATGCGCACAGACCGCGCATCATGATGATGTCATTTCGGCAGCCAATCAAAGCCACAGCAGTGGCTCTTTGCATTATGGGAACTTCCGATTCTGATATCCGATATTGAAAAAATATCGGTACTTGGTATCGGAATTCCGATACAGCGAATATTGGCTGATACCCGATATTTGCAGTATCGGAATGCTCAACACTAGTAATCAATCATGTATACATACAAATAATTATATAAATACACAGCTTCTAATGGTAAATAGTATAGAGTTACCACAAGAAAATATAATTTGTGTAAACCATGTGTAGATATAAAAATTCAGGCAAATGTCAGATGTTGTAGCGCCATCTAGTGGCCATGTGCAAAAGTGCCATCATAGAGTAACATGTATCCTAAGAGAGCGTCACTATCAAGGTGGGGATGAGATAAGTGCTCCGTATTTATTGAGTGTAAGATAAATCCATACATAGATATATGTAACCGGATTGTAGATCTATCACTGGATATCAGTGTATAAGGGGAATAGATCCTGTGCACTTATAGATGAATAGCTTATATAATGAGAGGACACAGAGCAAAGGGTATAAATAGTGAGAGAATAAAGAGCTGACAGCGCATTACATCCCTGGAGTACAGACAGGAGATATAAAGTGCAGCCAGTGCTATATGGGATATCCCAGGAATACAGCACAGCCCATATAGTGTAAAGGAGGAGCCATCCTAACAAGAGATGGAGATTACAGATCCTACAGACGACATGCCGGGAGTGTAAAGAGAAAGATGGCAGAGTCACCACTATTCCCTCTTACGGGCGTTTCGCCACGTGAGCTTCCTCAGAGGGTACGGACAAGTGTTTCCAACACACCAAGGTCCTGCACTAATCCAGGCAATGGGAGTAACTCTGGGGTAAAGTGGGGGTGTTCCTAAAGGAATTGGGGCTGTTCCCCGATCACATCTTCCCCAGTGAAGCAGGAGGATCAGGATGAAAACCTGTTGGTAAGACCAAGATGGATAATGCTGCATAGAGCCATCTGGTAGCGATCAATCAGGTAAAGTGATAGTGAGGGGGTCCGGAAACAGAACAATGCAGGTGAAAAGAGCCAAATGTGACCCCACCGAGTGACCAGTGAGAGTGCAACTGTGCAACGGGTAAGAAAAGAGAATAAACAGTGATATGGTAAAGATATAAAGAGAAAAGCAGCTTAATAACAGTGATGATAATAAAATCTATGGGAAGTGTTTGTGGTGAAGTGTATACACTCCTAGAAATGTTTCCTCTACAATATAGAGATATAAATGATCAGTATTAGGACGTGTAACAAAGAGGAATCTGTTATTATATAGAGAGAATGTAAAGAAACCACTGGAGCCATAGGTGGAGGAGGACATGACTTGGGGATGGGTGGACCTTTACTCCTGCAGCTTTTTTGGTATAGTGGTGTAGATTGTTAAGCACAAGGGATGTTGCTTTAACCCCTTAATGTCCAATGATGGACACAGTCCGTCATCAGACATCTCCCCTGCTTTGATGAGGGCTCCGGCACTGAGCACGCATCAAAGCCGGGACATGTCAGCTGTTATGAACAGCTGACATGTGCCTGCAATAGGCGCGAGCAGAATCGCCGTCCGCCCGCACCTATTAACTAGTTAAATCCCGCTGTCAAAGCTGACAGTGGGCATTTAAATAGCATTTCCAGCCGCCGGGCCGGAAATGACGTCATCGCCGACCCCCGTCACGTGATCGGGGGTCGGCGTCATGTTGCCTGGACAACCATAGAGGTCTCTATGAGACCTCTATGGTTGTTCCAGGCATATGGCTTTCAGCGCCACCCGGTGGTCGGCGCTGAAAGCACAGCAGTAAATTTGCTATATATGGGCGATCTGCTCATCGCCCATATGTAGCAGAGCCAATCGGGTTGTGCATGCTTCTTGAAGCATGCCAAAAGTAAAAAAAAAAAAAAAGTTTAAAAATAAAAAAAATTAAAAAAACCTAAAAGTTCAAATCACCCCCCTTTCGCCCCAATCAAAATAAGACAGTAAAAAAAAAATCCCACATACACATATTAGGTATCGCCGCGTTCAGAATCGCCCGATCTATCAATAAAAAAAAGCATTAACCCGATCGCTAAACGGCGTAGCGAGAAAAAAATTAAAAATGCCAGAATTACGTTTTTTTGGTCACCAAGACATTGCATTAAAATACAATAACAGGCGATCAAAAGAACGTATCTGCACAAAAGTTGTATCATTAAAAACATCAGTCTGGCACGGAAAAAATAAGCCCTCACCCGACCCCAGATCATGAAAAATGGAGACGCTACGGGTCTCGGAAAATTGCGCAAATTTTTTTTTTTTTTTTTAGCAAACTTTGGAATTTTTTTTCACCACTTAGATAAAAGAGGACATAGACATGTTTGGTGTCTATGAACTCGTAATGACCTGGAGAATCATAATGGCAGGTAAGATTTAGCATCTAGTGAACCTAACAAAAAAGCCAAGCAAAAAACAAGTGTGGGATTGCACTTTTTTTGCAATTTCACCGCACTTGGAATTTTTTTCCCGATTTCAAGTACACGACGTGGTAAAACCAATGATGTCATTTAAAAGTACAACTCGTCCCGCAAAAAATAAGCCCTCACACGGCCATATAGACGGAAAAATAAAAAAGTTATGGCTCTGGAAAGAAGGGGAGGGAAAAATGAAAATGCAAAACCAAAAATACCCCTGGTCATTAAGGGGTTAAGAGTAAGAAGCCCAGTATGTCTGTGCCTGGGGGTCACTGTGAGGAGGGTGGGGATTATATAGAGCAGGAAATCTGTGTCTCCCTCTTTCATACACAAGATGAACAGGAGGAAGCATGTCTGCAGTGTCAGGGAGTATAATACTGGGGTTATCACCTCACATTACAGATGATAGGAGCACATTCACCTCAGACATCATGTACCAGTGTAGTATCAGCTCCTACATTATGTATGGGATCAATATTACCTCAGTGATTCATGTAGCTGCCATGTCCCTCATGTGCACGCTGCATTTTCCTCACAGACTGTGATCTTCCGTGTGACCTCCCTGCAGACATGTTTGATATACTACTCTGCATTCACCTCAGACATCATGTACTAGTGTAGTATCAGCTCCTACATTATGTATGGGATCACTATTACCTCAGAAATTCATGCAGCTGCCATGTTCCCTCATGTGCATGCTACATTTTCCTCACAGACTGTGATCTTCTGTGTGACCTCCCTGCAGACATGTTTGATATACTACTCTGCATTCACCTCAGACATCATGTACCAGTGTAGTATCAGCTCCTACATTATGTATGGGATCAATATTACCTCAGAAATTCATGCAGCTGCCATGTTCCCTCATGTGCATGCTACATTTTCCTCACAGACTGTGATCTTCCGTGTGACCTCCCTGCAGACATGTTTGATATACTACTCTGCATTCACCTCAGACATCATGTACTAGTGTAGTATCAGCTCCTACATTATGTATGGGATCACTATTACCTCAGAAATTCATGCAGCTGCCATGTTCCCTCATGTGCATGCTACATTTTCCTCACAGACTGTGATCTTCTGTGTGACCTCCCTGCAGACATGTTTGATATACTACTCTGCATTCACCTCAGACATCATGTACTAGTGTAGTATCAGCTCCTACATTATGTATGGGATCACTATTACCTCAGAAATTCATGCAGCTGCCATGTTCCCTCATGTGCATGCTACATTTTCCTCACAGACTGTGATCTTCTGTGTGACCTCCCTGCAGACATGTTTGATATACTACTCTGCATTCACCTCAGACATCATGTACTAGTGTAGTATCAGCTCCTACATTATGTATGGGATCACTATTACCTCAGAAATTCATGCAGCTGCCATGTTCCCTCATGTGCATGCTACATTTTCCTCACAGACTGTGATCTTCCGTGTGACCTCCCTGCAGACATGTTTGATATACTACTCTGCATTCACCTCAGACATCATGTACTAGTGTAGTATCAGCTCCTACATTATGTATGGGATCACTATTACCTCAGAAATTCATGCAGCTGCCATGTTCCCTCATGTGCATGCTACATTTTCCTCACAGACTGTGATCTTCTGTGTGACCTCCCTGCAGACATGTTTGATATACTACTCTGCATTCACCTCAGACATCATGTACTAGTGTAGTATCAGCTCCTACATTATGTATGGGATCACTATTACCTCAGAAATTCATGCAGCTGCCATGTTCCCTCATGTGCATGCTACATTTTCCTCACAGACTGTGAGCTTCCGTGTGACCTCCCTGCAGACATGTTGGATAGACTGTGTTGACCTAAAAGGAGGGGAAAATAACCCCTTAACGCATTTCCTCAGCCCCTCTTAACCACTATTAATTAGACACTGAAATCCAATGATGGGTGAAAGTCGGTCACAGCTTTATTAAAATTCTTTTATAAAATTTAACAACTTTTTGTAAACAGGCACTTAGCTTTCTTAAAACGCGCTAGCCGCTCAATGCCCCGCTCCATAGACGCAGGCAAGTCAGCCGGCAAGCCATAGCTTCGTGCAATAACTTCTCCAACGCCACGGAGGATCCTGACCTCAGACAGGACTCCGACCCCCACCCATCAACAGCAATGCCTGCTCAATGCCATCTTGGAGACCAGAGAGAACAATATCGAGCCCGATATCATTCAGATGTACACCATCGGGTCTCAACAATGCAGCATTGTCCCCTTCCAACTGTCTATGCCTAACCACTACCCCAAAACGCTCGCGAACGAACTTAGAAATCCGAGCATTTATGTTCCTCCTGGTACGCTCCACGGCTATACCATCCCTCGCTCCTTGCCATACTGCCCTCGGAACAATCTCTGACCATACGAAAACCAATTCTTGAAAAAAACCATGAAATCGCTCCATGTCGGCTCGCATCATTGTAAGGAGCTCCGCCATCTTGTAGGAACATAAATCATTTCCCCCTGCATGCAAAACCAAAATTGTCGGACCCCTGGTTCCTCTTGAAATCGACACCACTTCCGGGAGAACTTGCGGCCATTGCAACCCCCGGATGCCTCTCCACATGCAGGACACATCTCGAAAGCCTAAATGTCTCCCACCAGGGCGACATTCCGCTCGCTGCGCTGCCCAAAATATATACGAGTGTCCCAGCAGCCATACCGTTGGTCTAACCGGATCTGCAGAAAGAATTGAAACGTTAGTACAATAAATCCGGACGAATGTACCTAGCAAAACACGCTGAACGCCACCTCCCAATCCGCTGAACTTCTTCATCGGGCAAACCTTCCTTAGCAGCCTCCGTAGCAGCCCCAATTCGAAAAGAATGTGTGCCGTAATCACGAACCGGCACTCCCACCCCCTTCAAACATTTATTGAATACCGCCTGAAATTGGTATCTCGTCAATGGCGATGAATCTACGTGCGTGAAGAAAAATTCACCACCGCATCTAACATCCAAGTATACCGTCAGCAAACCAACCAGGCACGTCGGGGAGTTTGAGGCATTTAGCAACACCCAAGAACCCCGACCCAACGTATCAGTCTTGGACTTCCTTATGCGTACCCGCACCGCTGTGTCCAAGAAAACCACATCCCCAATAAGTAATCCACAGTCTGAACCATTTTTTCCACGCGGAACTAATTCCCCAACCCTTAATGCTCCAAAAAATGCTAAACTGAACGCCGCGGATATGAGGGCCGCTTCGAACTTTGAACTACAGACCTTTTGCGAAATCTCTATCAGCTGGCCCAGTAAGGCTAACGAAATGGGACACCGACACTCACTAGTAGGATGAATCCTCTTCCACCCTTTAATGGCTTGCCGAATAATAAAGGATTTCGTCACATCCCCCCAACCTAACAATTGAAAATGAAAGGCAATACCCGACAAACGCTGCTGTACTGATGTCCCCGACAAACCCCTATCCCTCAAATGGCAGAGGTACTCTATTACCACTTGCAATCTCGCCTCCCCGCAGTCTTGCACCGGCCTGGAACCCGCCACTAAACACCATTCCTTCCACGCCTTACCGTAAGCTTGCCACGTAGACGCAGTCACCGACGAGCGAACCAGCGACATCAGCTGTTCGCGACCAACTCCCACAGGTGCGGCGGACATCGGAAAACCTCCTGGAGAGCATTGGGGCAAGAACCTGATAGCACCTGTAAATCAGGGTGAATGGAAGAGTTAGACATGCAAAGATCACTTTCTTGTACCAATTGAGCTCGAACCCAGATATTAAATTTCAGACTCAATAAAGCCAACCGACGCAGCAGGCTCAATACCGGCTGCGACTTGGACGACATATGATTGATACATCTAGCAACGCGCAAATCAGCAGTCTGCATATGAATCTCTTGGTTACTGAGTAACTCACCCCAAAGTTCAATCGAAACGACAATCGCAAAAATTTCACATAACGTCCCGTCCTGACATAACTCCGAACTCCACCAAACCTCCGGCCACGGCTCCCTACACGTCCTGTTCTCAAAAACCGCCGAAAAACCAGCCTCTGTATCTCCCGTGAAACGTAATCCCATATCACGAGCCATGCGGCGGGGCAACATGAAACATGTATGACCATTGAACTTTTCCAAAAACAAACGCCACACTTCCAAATCCGCCTTCATAGTCTTTGTAACCCGCACCCTGTGATGGGGGCTAGACGCACCTTTCGTAGATAAGGATAGCCTCCGCGAAAAAACCCTGCCCACTGGCATGATTCTGCTGGCAAAAACCAAGAGACCTAACAGCGATTGCATCTGTAAAAGGGTCACCTTGTTCACGGACATGAATCCTTCAATCAGCGACATCAATTTTTGAACTTTCTCACTGGGAAGACGGTACACCATTGCGACCGTATCAATTTCGATGCCCAAAAACGCTAAAACTTGCTCCGGGCCGATGGTCTTCTCTTGGGACAATGGCACACCAAATCTCTCTGCCATGGTCGTGAAAGCCATAAGCAACCTGTTACACAAATCCGAGCCCTTTGGGCCAACAAAAAGAAAATCGTCCAGGTAGTGGGTAACGGACCTGCTCCCCGATTCCCATCTCACTACCCATTCCAAAAATGAACTAAAAAGCTCAAAATAACAACAAGAGATAGAACATCCCATGGGGAGACACATGTCATAGTAAAATTCGCCGTCCACTTGGCAACCCAGCAAATGAAAACAATCCGGGTGCACTGGCAGCAAACGAAACGCCGAGTCAATATCCGATTTCGCCAACCAAGCACCTTCTCCCGCCGTTCTAATCAACGTTACCGCCCGATCAAACGATGCATAAGACACCGATGCATCTTCGGGCGAAATCCCATCATTGACGGAAAACCCTTTCGGATGCGATAAGTGATGTATCAATCGAAACGAACCCGGTTCCTTCTTCGGAATGACCCCTAACGGCGACACTCTAAACTCCGAAAACGGTGGTATTGAAAAGGGGCCAGCCATCCTACCAAGACGAACCTCCTTTTGTATCTTCTCGACAAGAACCTCTGGATGTTCCCGGGCTGATTTCAAATTTGCCGGGAAACCACTGCATTTTTGCAGTCGGAACGGGATGAAAAAACCCTCAGAAAAACCAAAACGCAGCTGACCAGCCGCTTCTTTATTAGGATAACGGTCTAACCACGGTCCCATCTCGACTACGCTCACCGGCGTCCTTCCTATCAGATTGCTGCGGCTTAATGGGCAACTTTCCTGCTGGCCGCACACATTTACATGCTGGATGGGAACCGCCACATGCCGAACATTCGTGCTTAAACTTACAAAGGCCGTAGAATCTGCAGTGCCCTTCATTGAACAACCAACAGGCACCGGGTCTTCGCACGACCACTGAACTGGAACCTGTTGCGCTTTGTCCAGCAGCCGCTGATGGAAAGGGAGATGGCCTTGGTGTCATCATCAACCTTAACCAAACCTCGGTCGCTTTCACCCCCCAACCAATATCTGGATGGAGAGCCAATCTCCTCCGGAATTCTTCGTCATACCGCCACCATGCCGATCCACCATGAGCCTTATAAGAGTTGTAAATCAAATCTTGGTAAATAAAAGCTCCGAACAACGACCCAGATGCTTCTGACCCATAATGCAACCCAGCACTGCAAAGCCTGCAACCAATTGTTCATCGTTTTCGCCACCTTCTGGCGCCCTTTATCCGCAAATCTCTCAAACGTTCTCCTCTCTTTATCCACCGTATGTTGATCCACAGAAATTAGCGACCAAATATCTATAAAACCATTATTCCAAATTTTTGTTTTAGTTTCCTCGTCGACGTGCGACCCAAGCGCACTCACCCCACAAAACATGGTATCTTTATATACACCCGCTGGCGCGGTATCAACTTTTGCTTTGTTTTGCACAACATCGGATGTTAAGGGCAATTGCCCAAGCAACGCCTTCAGAGCTGAAAGAACCACAGCATTATCCGCACTTTTTAGTCCCAAAAGGGAACACTCACCCGCGTCCGCTGATGGAGGAGGGACTCCCATCGATGGAGGTACTCCGGCTCCTGGACACCTCTCCTGACTGAAAGTGCTGCGACTTGAAGCCCTGGGAGGCACGGCCACCTCGACCAGGCTGAAAGTCCTTGACCGTGTCCTCGACTCCCGATGACCAGGAGGAGGGCCCTGGCCATTTTCAGGACTCGCAGACGTGCTGGACACCTCCGACACCGAAGATGGGGAGCCACGCCTCGAGGACCGATGATGATGACGACCACGAGAAGTTTCCCTGCGCCCCGACCGCCGGGACCTCTTCCTATTCCTCCGAGAAGTGCGACGCTCCCGCCGCGACTGTGGGGACGACGAATAAGAGGACGAGGATCTCCGGCGCCTACGCCTGTCCTCCCTCCTGACTGGGGAACCCCTTAAATCCGCATTAACCCCTGCAACCCCTTCCGCAGCCACAGTGTCCTCCATATTTAAGTTACCCCTTGTGGCACTAACAGCCATAATTAAGGGTGGCTGTGACGGGCTTGACCCCGGCTGCTGCTGAATAGCTAGTGGCTGTCCCTGTCCCCCCCCTAATGGCACCGTGGCCTGTGCTCTAATTGCCTCCTCCGCCGACCCTGCGGAGGAGGTGCTATTCCTGCCCCCCATAATGTGTCCCACCGCTGGGACCGACAGCTCCCCACTGCCCTGACCCCACACCTCCCTCCCTGTGCTCGATTCCCTGGGTACCGCACGTGAGGAGCGCACGCTATCACCGCTGCGCGCTGCCGCCGGGGACCTGGCCACTATGCCCTGCAGCGCCGCCGCCTCCTTACGTGCTTCGGCGCCAGACCGGAAGTGAGGGGGCGGCGACTTCCGGCCTGCCGCCCGCCGCCCACGCAGCCCAACAGGCGCCGGTGAGGCCTCCCGGAGACGCCGAGGAGGGCGGGTACGGCGCCCGGACCGCCTGCCTCCTCCCTGCCCCCCCGCCGCCGGCTGCACACACTGAGCCGCAGCGGCCGCGGCAGGGGTGACCGCCGCTTGAACCGCGCTATGGGGCCTAACCGCCGAGGACAGGTGAGCGCTGATCCCTTCTATCACTGACCGAAGCCAGGGCTCACCCTCCTGCAGCACCCGAGCTCGCAGGGCCTCAATCAGAGGGTCTGCCATCTTCCTACCAGACAGTGCTACCAAAAGCACTTCCAGGACCGCAGTGAACGGAGGAAGAGGAAGGGCTGCTAAAATCCCATGATTTTATGTACATAGGAAGGGGCTGTGCTAATCCCTTCTTTATCCCAATTGGCTCCCCATACTTAAATCCCACCTTCATTAAATCATGGAAGGGCAGCTGTCATGCCCGAACCAATCAGGGGTAAGGGGAGGGTAGGAAAGGCACACCCAGTCAGTGGCACTTTCCTTAATCAGATCAGTGCCCACCATACACCTCTGCATTCACCTCAGACATTGTGTAGTGTGTACAGTATCAGCTCCTACATCATATCTGGGACCAAGATTACCTCAGTAATTCATGGAGCTGCCATGTCCCTCATGTGCCTGCTACATTTTCCTCACAGACTGTGAGCTTCCGTGTGACCTCCCTGCAGACATGTTTGATATACTCCTCTGCATTCACCTCAGACATTGTGTAGTGTGCACAGTATCAGCTCCTACATCATATCTGGGATCAAGATTACCTCAGAAATTCATGTAGCGGCCATGTTCCCTCACTTATTGCAGAGGCAGCTCTTGTGTGACCTCCCTGCAGACATTTCTGATATCCCACATTACTGCTGTATTATACAGAGTCTTCATGAGTTCTGGGTTTATGTATGATAGGACAGAGCAGGGACGCAGTGTCTGCCATTACTATGGTGGAGCTGGACAGTCACATGTATCAGAGACACTGGTGAGAGGAGCAGTCGGGGGATGGTATATGTGTGATGGTGAGAGGAGCAGTCGGGGGATGGTATATGTATGATGATGAGAGGCTGCACTTCATGTCAGTGCACTGTATACTGACCCTGCTGTGTGCGGATTATCCCCCCTTCCCAGTTATGGAGTCTGATGATCTGTATGTGACCTCATCTCTGTTACATACTGTGAGGCTGGGTGTGCAGATCCCGTGTAACCAGGTTACTCACTATATGTGGTATCTGTGTAAAGGCTCTATTCCTGTGCTGTATACTTCACCTGTACCACAGGTCTGTATACATGATATCACGCCTCACTGTGCTGTATACGGATCATGCTGTGTGAGGATTATCCCCCCATCCCAGTTATGGAGTCTGATGAGCTGTATGTGACCTCATCTCTGTTACATACTGTGAGGCTGGGTGTGCAGATCCTGTGTAACCAGGTTACTCACTATATATGTGGTATCTGTGTAAAGGCTCTATTCCTGTGCTGTATACTTCACCTGTACCACAGGTCTGTATACATGATATCACGCCTCACTGTGCTGTATACGGATCATGCTGTGTGAGGATTATCCCCCCATCCCAGTTATGGAGTCTGATGAGCTGTATGTGACCTCATCTCTGTTACATACTGTGAGGCTGGGTGTGCAGATCCTGTGTAACCAGGTCACTCACTATATGTGGTATATGTGTAAAGGCTCTATTCCTGTGCTGTATACTTCACCTGCACCACAGGTCTGTATACATGATATCACTCCTCACTGTGCTGTATACGGATCATGCTGGGTATAGACATCCTGTGCCTCCAGGTCATTTTCCTGGCTGTACATATAATCTGCACATGACTTCCAGCTTAGCGCTTGATTTCTGTAGCTGTTGCTGCCTTTAGTCCTCCCCCTCATGTATTGCATGATCAGAGTATACCCACCAAGAGCTTATTTTATATTACCCAAGATGGTGGATAGCACAGGCCTGAATGGATTATGTTTTATCATGTGTAAAATAAATAATCGGGGAGTAACTCAGCATATTTGAGTGGGCACTAATAACTCAGCACATGGCGGGCAGTGAGTGGGCACTAATAACTCCTCACATGGCGGGCAGTGAGTGGGCACTAATAACTCAGCACATGGCGAGCAGTGAGTGGGCAGTAATAACTCAGCACATGGCGGGCAGTGAGGGGGCACTAATAACTCCTCACATGGCGGGCAGTGAGTGTGCACTAATAACTCAGCACATGGCGGCCAGTGAGGGGGCACTAATAACTCAGCACATGGCGGCCAGTGAGGGGGCACTAATAACTCAGCACATGGCGGGCAGTGAGTGGGCACTAATAACTCCGCACATGGCGGGCAGTGAGGGGGCACTAATAACTCAGCACATGGCGGGCAGTGAGTGGGCACTAATAACTCCTCACATGGCGGGCAGTGAGTGGGCACTAATAACTCCGCACATGGCGGGCAGTGAGGGGGCACTAATAACTCAGCACACGGCGTGCAGTGAGTGGGCACTAATAACTCAGCACATGGCGGGCAGTGAGTGGGCACTAATAACTCCGCACATGGCGGGCAGTGAGGGGGCACTAATAACTCAGCACATGGTGGGCAGTGAGTGGGCACTAATAACTCAGCACATGGCGGGCAGTGAGTGGGCATTAATAACTCAGCACATGGCGGCCAGTGAGGGGGCACTAATAACTCAGCACATGGCGGCCAGTGAGGGGGCACTAATAACTCAGCACATGGCGGGCAGTGAGTGGGCACTAATAACTCCGCACATGGCGGGCAGTGAGGGGGCACTAATAACTCAGCACATGGCGGGCAGTGAGTGGGCACTAATAACTCCTCACATGGCGGGCAGTGAGTGGGCACTAATAACTCCGCACATGGCAGGCAGTGAGGGGGCACTAATAACTCCGCACATGGCGGGCAGTGAGGGGGCACTAATAACTCCTCACATGGCGGGCAGTGAGTGGGCACTAATAACTCCGCACATGGCGGGCAGTGAGGGGGCACTAATAACTCAGCACACGGCGTGCAGTGAGTGGGCACTAATAACTCAGCACACGGCGTGCAGTGAGTGGGCACTAATAACTCAGCACATGGCGGGCAGTCAGTGGGCACTAATAACTCCGCACATGGCGGGCAGTGAGGGGGCACTAATAACTCCGCACATGGCGGGCAGTGAGGGGGCACTAATAACTCAGCACATGGCGGGCAGTGAGTGGGCACTAATAACTCAGCACACGGCGTGCAGTGAGTGGGCACTAATAACTCCGCACATGGCGGGCAGTGAGGGGGCACTAATAACTCAGCACATGGCGGGCAGTGAGTGGGCACAAATAACTCAGCACATGGCGGGCAGTGAGTGGGCACTAATAACTCAGCACATGGCGGGCAGTGAGGGGGCACTAATAACTCCTCACATGGCGGGCAGTGAGTGGGCACTAATAACTCAGCACATGGCGGGCAGTGAGTGGGCACTAATAACTCAGCACATGGCGGCCAGTGAGGGGGCACTAATAACTCAGCACATGGCGGGCAGTGAGGGGGCACTAATAAATCCTCACATGGCGGGCAGTGAGTGGGCACTAATAACTCAGCATATGGCAGGCAGTGAGTGGGCACTAATAACTCAGCACAAGGCGGCCAGTGAGGGGGCACTAATAACTCAGCACATGGCGGGCAGTGAGTGGGCACTAATAACTCCTCACATGGCGGGGAGTGAGTGGGCACTAATAACTCCGCACATGGCGGGCAGTGAGGGGGCACTAATAACTCAGCACACGGCGTGCAGTGAGTGGGCACTAATAACTCAGCACATGGCGGGCAGTGAGGGGGCACTAATAACTCCTCACATGGCGGGCAGTGAGTGGGCACTAATAACTCAGCACACGGCGTGCAGTGAGTGGGCACTAATAACTCAGCACATGGCGGGCAGTGAGTGGGCACTAATAACTCCGCACATGGCGGGCAGTGAGGGGGCACTAATAACTCAGCACATGGTGGGCAGTGAGTGGGCACTAATAACTCAGCACATGGCGGGCAGTGAGTGGGCACTAATAACTCAGCACACGGCGTGCAGTGAGTGGGCACTAATAACTCAGCACATGGCGGGCAGTGAGTGGGCACTAATAACTCCGCACATGGCGGGCAGTGAGGGGGCACTAATAACTCCGCACATGGCGGGCAGTGAGGGGGCACTAATAACTCAGCACATGGCGGGCAGTGAGTGGGCACTAATAACTCAGCACACGGCGTGCAGTGAGTGGGCACTAATAACTCCGCACATGGCGGGCAGTGAGGGGGCACTAATAACTCAGCACATAGCGGGCAGTGAGTGGGCACTAATAACTCAGCACATGGCGGGCAGTGAGTAGGCACTAATAACTCCGCACATGGTGGGCAGTGAGGGGGCACTAATAACTCAGCACATGGCGGGTAGTGAGTGGGCACTAATAACTCAGCACACGGCGTGCAGTGAGTGGGCACTAATAACTCCGCACATGGCGGGCAGTGAGGGGGCACTAATAACTCAGCACATGGCGGGCAGTGAGTGGGCACTAATAACTCAGCACATGGCGGGCAGTGAGTGGGCACTAATAACTCAGCACATCGTGGGCAGTGAGGGGGCACTAATAACTCCTCACATGGCGGGCAGTGAGTGGGCACTAATAACTCAGCACATGGCGGGCAGTGAGTGGGCATTAATAACTCAGCACATGGCGGCCAGTGAGGGGGCACTAATAACTCAGCACATGGCGGGCAGTGAGGGGGCACTAATAACTCCTCACATGGTGGGCAGTGAGTGGGCACTAATAACTCAGCACATGGCGGGCAGTGAGTGGGCACTAATAACTCAGCACAAGGCGGCCAGTGAGGGGGCACTAATAACTCAGCACATGGCGGGCAGTGAGTGGGCACTAATAACTCCTCACATGGCGGGCAGTAAGTGGGCACTAATAACTCCGCACATGGCGGGCAGTGAGGGGGCACTAATAACTCAGCACACGGCGTGCAGTGAGTGGGCACTAATAACTCAGCACATGGCGGGCAGTGAGGGGGCACTAATAACTCCTCACATGGCGGGCAGTGAGTGGGCACTAATAACTCAGCACACGGCGTGCAGTGAGTGGGCACTAATAACTCAGCACATGGCGGGCAGTGAGTGGGCACTAATAACTCCGCACATGGCGGGCAGTGAGGGGGCACTAATAACTCAGCACATGGTGGGCAGTGAGTGGGCACTAATAACTCAGCACATGGCGGGCAGTGAGTGGGCACTAATAACTCAGCACATGGCGTGCAGTGAGTGGGCACTAATAACTCAGCACATGGTGGGCAGTGAGTGGGCACTAATAACTCAGCACATGGTGGGCAGTGAGTGGGCACTAATAACTCCGCACATGGCGGGCAGTGAGGGGGCACTAATAACTCCGCACATGGCGGGCAGTGAGGGGGCACTAATAACTCAGCACATGGCGGGCAGTGAGTGGGCACTAATAACTCAGCACACGGCGTGCAGTGAGTGGGCACTAATAACTCCGCACATGGCGGGCAGTGAGGGGGCACTAATAACTCAGCACATGGCGGGCAGTGAGTGGGCAGTAATAACTCCTCACATGGCGGGCAGTGAGTGGGCACTAATAACTCCTCACATGGCGGGCAGTGAGTGGGCACTCCTAGTGTGAAGCGGCACATTGCTCTGGAGGACACCTCATGGGCCCAGTCTTCAGCCCTGTCTCTCGTCTATTGTAATTGTATGTAGTAGAGTGACTGGGATACAGAACTTGCAGTTTTCTGCTCACACACCTATGGCTGCAGGCAGCTTATATTAGACCTACATATTTCTTACCATTTATGCGCAGCTGGTGATTAGAGTCTGTAGCTGCTGTAGAGGAGCAGGCGGCTTCTCATTTATTGTTACAGCATATAACACAGCATTGCCCATCTCTGTCTATTTCTGGACCTTACGATGGGATATTTTCCATTATTAACCTGTTGTATACCTTCGTTGTAAACCTGCATGGTTTTCACCCTCACTTATCTCACATCTTGTGCGGTTGGACGGGTCCTTGAAGTTGGTTAAATATGGTCTTGGGGATCTATTGGGATATGGTTTCCTCCTTTTGGAATTTAATATGGTTCTGGATCTGGTGAAAGGTGGAGGGGAGTTTCGGCAAGGATTTGTCGGATCCCTAGGAAATTGAAGTGAACATTGGAACCCTTGTGGTTATGGTGCTCCCGAGCTGGTGGGGTAACGGCTGGGAGTAATTGTTGGTACATTTTATGTTCACTTTATGTTTGGTAATCACCAGATTTTTGGGAGCTTCAAGGACTCCTACCAGCCTGTTAATATTATTTATGTTTGATGTTTTATGGTGTGTTTGTTTTAATAAAGGTGTGAATAATAATTATATTAAAAAAAAAAAAAAAAAAAAAAAAGGGGATCAGTGTATACCTACCAAGTGCTTATTTTATATTACTTAGGATGGCGGATAGCACAGGCCTGAGTGGATTACCTGGAGCCTGGTGGTTGGGGGGGGTCCTTGAAGTTGGTTAGAAATTGGTCTGGGGGATCCATTGGGATGCGGATTCCTCTGTTTGGAAGTTAATATGGGTCTGGACCTGGTGAAAGGTGGAGGGGAGTTTCGGCAAGAGTTTGTCGGATCCCCAGGAAATTCAAGTGAACATTGGAACCCTTGTGGCTATGGTGCTCCCGAGCCAGTGGGGTAACGGCTGGGAGTAATTGTTTTTATGTTTGGTAATCACCAGATTTGGGAGCTTCAAGGACTCCCCCCAGTGTGTTAATGTTATTTATGCTTTGATGTTTATTTTATGTATATTTTAATAAGAACATGAATTAAAAAAAAACAAACAGTTATTTGTTTTCCTTTTAGTGGGTCCTTGGAATTTATTTATAAATTGGTCAGTAGGGGTGTAACCATATTAAGTATGAACCTCTGGGGTGGGGTTCTTGGAGTTGACGCTGAATCAGCGAAAAGGAATTGGAAGTTAAAATTCTGGATCTGGCTTTTGGTTACGGCTCTGGACGGGTAACTCTGGACGGGGTGTTACCCGGGAGCTTTTAGTGGTTGGACTTCCCAGAACGGGATGTTTGGTGCCCTCGAGCTGGTGGTTTACGGCTGAGGGTAACGTGGATTTTTAAGTTCTTGTGTTTTGCCAAATATTTAGCCAGAATTTTTGGGGCTCCAAGAACCCTCCCCTCATGTCTTTTAAGATTGTGTATTTAATACTTATTGTAAATGTTTATGTTATTTGTTAATAAACTGGCCGCTGACCCCCCCTGGGTTTGGAAGGGTAACCATTTCAGGTATGGCACCCTGGTTTTGAGGGGTAATCATCTCAGGTATGGCCCCCTGGTGTGGAGGGTAACCATCTCATGTATGACCGCCTGGTGTGGAGGGGGTAACCATCTCGGGTATGGCCCCCTGATATGGAGGGGTGACCATCACGGTATGGCCCCCTTGTCTCCAGAAGCATTTATATTTTATAGGACCCTGTTAGGGTAAAGTCCCTGGGGTCATGGCAATCATATTTTGCATGCCTACAGAAGAAATTGGCTCCTCTGAGCCAGGAACAGCGGCTGGAGGGGAGAAGAGAACAAGGTTGTCGTCTGGACAATGCAGTTATCTAGTGCATGAAACTGAAGAGCAATGTACCTAATCTGTGTGCCCTTGAGTCAGTGGGAGTGACTAAGGCTGTGTGCACACGTTGCGGTTTTACCCGCAATTCCGCAGCGGTTTTAACGCTGCGGAACCGCTGCGGTTTCCACAACAAGGTACAGTACCATTAAAGTTAATGGTAAAACGAAACCGCTGTGCACATGGTGCGGTAAAAACCGCGCGGTTTCGCGGCGGATTACAAAACGCAGCATGTCAATTATTTCTGCGATTCCGCAGCGGTTCTGCACCCATAGACTTGTATAGAGTCTTTACAATCCGCAGCAAATTCAGCATATGTGCGGTTTTTGCTGCGGATTTGGGTGTCAAAACTGCTGCATAGGGAAGTGATGTCAGGCGGGAGGAAGTGTGTGGGCGGAGTGTAGAGTAGGGAAAAAGCAGGAAGTCGCTATCATGGAAGGCTACCGTCGCATGGGGATCGATGTGGGGCGTCTGATCGATTTGGTATGTATGCATGTATGTATGTTTGTGTGTCTGTCTGTAGTGTGCGTCAGTCTGTGTGCGTCAGTCCCCATGCGACAGTAGCCCCACAATTGTGCTCAGTCGCCGTATGGGCCTGCTACCCCCATCCGGCTATAGGATGGGGGAGTAGTCCCTGCAGTGACCGAGCACAATTGTGCATGTAAAAAACAAAAAACAAAAGTACAATGCATGTAACATTACACACATGTAACACATGACATACAACATAAAACATACATTACATACTCACCATACAGCACATGTTGTTCCCCGAAGCCATCGTTCCCCTACAATAAAATGAAAAAAATAAACAAAATCTATACTCCCTGTCCGCAGAAATCCATAATCGATTGTCCCACGGCGATCTCTTCTGTCCTCGGGCGATGCACTAGCAGGAGCGGTGCTCCTGCAGTGTATCGCCAAGTTTCCCGGTGTTCGGCGGCTCCGGGACCTCGCTTTACGGCCCTCTTGCTGCGTGTGAAGTTTCCCACGCAGCAGTGCCGTAAAGGAGGTTACTTGAGTCACTGAACTCAGGTAAACTCTGGGCACATGCGCAGTAACACACTGCAGGAGCAGAGCTCCTGTCAGTGTGTTTCTGCAGGCATGGAGAATGGTCACATCACCTGATGTGACCGTTCTCCATGTCAGATCATCATGGGACACTCGTTTTATGGACTGCGACGGAACGGTAGGTATAGAATTGGTTTGTTGTTTTATTTTTTCTCTAGGTTGATCGAGGGCGTCGCATAGGATTGCACGCAAAATACATTTTTGGTCAAAAAAACTTTTATTTAATTAAAAAAAAATTTAAAATGTGTCTGTTTTTTTTCTCAAACTTTCACTATGGGCTTAATAATGGATCGGCGTCTTATTGACGCTTCTCCATTATTAACCGGGGTTAATGACACCTGTCAATCAAAGGTGGCATTAACCCCTTTATTACCCCACATCCCGCCGCCGCGCCGCGGGAGTGGGAAGAGAGGGGCTCCCAAATCTGGTGATTATAGATGCGCCATTTCTGGGGCGGCTGCGGGCTCATATTTGTAGCCGGGGGGGCAATATCCATGACCCCTTCCTTGGCTATGAATATGAGCCCGCAGCTGTCTGCGTAGCCTTTCTGGGCCCAAAATATGGGGGACCCCCACGTCATTTTTTTTGGGGGGTCTCCCTTTTTTTGGAGCCAGAGAGGCTACGCAGACAGCTGCGGGCCCATATTCGTAGGCTGGGAAAGGGGACATGGATATTAACCCCTTCTCAGGTTGTAAATATCAGCCCGCAGTTGTCTGCTTAGCCTTTCTGGGCCCAAAATATGGGGGACCCCCACGTCATTTTTTTTGGGGGGTCTCCCTTTTTTTGGAGCCAGAGAGGCTACGCAGACAGCTGCGGGCCCATATTCGTAGGCTGGGAAAGGGGACATGGATATTAACCCCTTCCCAGGTTGTAAATATCAGCCCGCAGTTGTCTGCTTAGCCTTTCTGGGCCCAAAATATGGGGGACCCCCACGTCATTTTTTTTTGGGGGGTCTCCCTTTTTTTTGGAGCCAGAGAGGCTACGCAGACAGCTGTGGGCCCATATTCGTAGGCTGGGAAAGGGGACATGGATATTAACCCCTTCCCAGGTTGTAAATATCAGCCCGCAGTTGTCTGCTTAGCCTTTCTGGGCCCAAAATATGGGGGACCCCCACGTCATTTTTTTTGGGGGGTCTCCCTTTTTTTTTGGAGCCAGAGAGGCTACGCAGACAGCTGCGGGCTCATATTCGTAGGCTGGGAAAGGGGACATGGATATTAACCCTTTCTAAGGCTGTAAATATCGTCCTGCTTGTTTTTTCTTTTTTTTTCTGGCCCTCCCTTTTTTCTTTTTTTTTCCTTACAATTATTTTTATTGATGTTGGGGTTATTTGCTTTTGAACAGTTTATGATTTAATATGGATCTGCGTCTTATTGACGCTTATCCATTCTTAACCGTGCCTAATGTCACCTATCAGAAAAGGTGACATTAAGCCCTATTTTACCACATATCCCGCCGCTACATGGTAGTGGGAAGAGAGTGGCTAGGCCCAAGTATTTCCGCATCTTATAGATGCGGACTTTGTTTGGCAGAGACGGACTCATATGTACATGCGGGGGGGGGGGGGATCAAGATCCATCCATATGCAAACATCGGTGGCATATCTAGAGCATGGCAGAATGCTGTAGATAATCCTCTGATGGCGGTACAGGCAGGTGATTGTACTCAAAATCGGTGTCATATTCCCTAAATTTAAAATATTAACTATTTTGTGTTGGTTACAGCATGTTAACACATTACTGTCTATACATTTTAGGTCCGGGACTATCCAGCTGTCTGGGACCAGGCAGAGGAGACCTACAAGGACCGATATTATAGGGACCTGTTCTGGACAAAAATTTGCCGCCAGATGTTTCCCGACTGGGATCAATTTACGAATGCCGTACAGTCTCAAATTGGTAATTTGCAAACTTTTTATGATGTCTAATATAATATATATGTATTCGAAAATGTACTCAAGTTTTTCTTTTTGTTTGTTCTGTAGAGAAAGATCTCAAGCAGCGTTGGCGGTCGGTAAGGGACCGTTTTACCAAGTTTCTGGTTAACTGTTCCAAAAGTGGATCATCGCCAAGCAAGAGGCACTTTCCCTTTTTTGAAGAACTCCAGTTTGTTATATCAAGCAGGAATGTGCGGAGGTATTTTTTTGAAAAAGCCCCCAAAAAACTTGTAATGTGTTTAGCCATGTGTACAGTAAAAATTGGGTGCGTTGCGTAATTAACGCTGCGTCATGTTACATCGTTCAATTGCCAGGATACAGATGTTCCAGGACATTAAGTGTATTTCCGTAAATGCTTTCAACACTATGCGTCCAAAGATGTAGGGATGAGGCCTACGTAGCATGACATGTTGCACGTTTATTGTACACCGCAGCATGTCTAGCTAGCTTGCGTAGGAGTTCTTGCTACGCAAGCTAAGTTTAAACGTCAAATTATAGCATCATGTTATTTGTCATGTCTTCATTGAAAACAGGCTTTATCACCACGGTGCAAGAAAAATGGAGCAGCACTTTTCGATGAGTGGGATGTTGGCTGTGTCCAAAGTGTAGCTTCTATGCCGCAAGGCTACATACCATGCTAATGTATTTTATTTTTTCTTTCCAGCACTCAAGGGAACATTGAACCGTCTAAACAGACCGGACAAGAGTCAGAAGATGGAGCAGGATCCTCTGGAGCTGGGGAGATCTGTTCACCAAGTGTTGAACCACCTTCTGCCGTTGCCACATGCTCTGCATCTGATGAAACATCTGCAACACCAGCTGCAGGAACATCTGGTTCGGCAGAACCTGTTGTTCGACGCCAACCTGCCTGTCCGGTGGCAGGAGAGCCGACAAAAAAAAAAAACAAAAAAAAAAATGAAGATCCTACTGTCAAGGCAGCGACGGATACTCTGGAGTTGATTAAAAAATCCATTTCAGAGGACCAGTATGATTTCTTTGCGCTGCAAATTGCAAGCCAAACTCGATCATTGCCACCGGACAGGCAGTCAATTTTCATGAGTGTGGTCCAGATGTCCCTAACGGCTCTAGAGGACCCTGCTCCGATCTTCAACTATGAACAGATTTGGACGGGGCTTTTTGGCCTATTCAGGGCCAGACAACAAGGCCCGCAACCTCCAGCCCCTGTGCGCCCAGACAGTGAACACCACATCTTCACCCAGCAGTTGCAGGCAGCGGGAGACTCCACATCAGATTGCAGGCCTGGGTATGGCTATTACCCCCAGTACTACAACTTAAATTAAAGTTATCTTTTTGTTTTATCAGTTTTTGTTCTGTTGTTCTGAAATGGACTCATTTGTGTCCACAATGTTTTTTCAAATTGAAAAAAAAGAGGTTGACATGTTTGTCAAATGGTATTTATCCATAAATAAATTTATACGTTTCCAAAATTATTTTGTTGTCCTTCTTGCTCCTTCCTATGATCTGTCTTTTCCAGTCTCTATGCTCTACCTTACGTTATGATTATTTGTCGTAGACTCTGCTCTGTTCTTCAGGTTACGTTCCCTAGCTCTTGTACCTTGCCTGTGTTCCTTGTGTACTTTTTTGTGTATGTTTTTGAAGGCACGTGCATTTTCACTGTCACCTTTTGGAACAAGCTTTGCCGTGATGTCTTGCATGCGTCTTCTGTACCTTAGCCATACATTGTCGCTGTGTGACCCTTGCATGCGCCTGGTTGTAACCGTGCCCTCCTCTCTGTGCCTCAGCCGTGTTTTCCATGCTTTCTTGCACCCACACTGTTTCTTGCACTGTGCTTTTTGTGCTTCTTTATCAGAAGGCTTTTTTCGCTTATTGCTACCTTTAATCTCTGTTGTGTTCTGATCTGTATGAGCTGCGTTGAAACCTTACGTGTTGTCCGTACCCACCTGTTACTGCCTATGTTCTACTCTTTGCCCAGAAACCTGCCCCTGGCATGTGTCTCTTCAGGACGTTGTGTTGAATCCTGCCTTAGACCATGTCTTGAACTGACGCTCCTCCTTGAATGAACCCTTGAACCCTGGCTTGCCTGCCGGATGCACGTAGTCTGGCGTTGGCTGACACAGGTCCGGAGAGTGATGACTGCGGCCTGATGTCCGGAGATGATGTCCACATCATGATGTCCGGACCGGTTGATCGTTGCCAGATGTCAGGAGTCATATGCCACCTAACCCTTGTCTGAACCCAGGCGTGCCACCTAGCATAACATGCCTTGGATGTTGGCGTGCAGTCGCACGCACCTTGATGTGTATCACTCTGTCCTCATCATTAAGTATTTACACAGTTGTTACCCTAAGCTTTAATGACGAGAATAATAATCTTTAATAATAATCTTTATTTTTAGATAGCGGAAACATATTCCACAAAGCTTACAGTTTGCACACATTATTATCACTGTCCACAATGGGGCTCACAATCTAGATTACCTATCAGTATGTCTTTGGAATGTGGGAGGAAACCGTAGAAGCCGGAGGAAACCCACGCAAACACGGGGAGAACATACAAACTCATTGCAGATGTTGCCCTTGGTGGGATTCGAACCCAGGACTGCAAGGCTGCAGCGCTAACCACTGAGCCACCGTGCTGCCCTGTGTCCACACTTGGTCTTGTCTTGTATCATGCACATACTCTTTTGTCAGACACACTTGTGTCTTCCTTGAGCCGGCCTTCTAGTTACAGCAGTCATAGTGCCTCACACAACTTTTATTGCCCCTGAGACACTCCATGTATTGGTGGTGGTTCCTCACAGTGTCAGGTCTCCCTGGTTGAGTGTGTGCCACAACCTAGATCGTCAAGAGCAAAAGAGACCGTCATATTAACCTTAAACTATGGGATTTGTCTAAGTACATGTGTGAGTACGTGTGTGTGAGTGCATGTGAAGTACGTGTGTAAGGCTGGTTTCACATTAGCGCATTTTCAGCGCGCGCACGGCCGGGGGTAGCTCCGCCCCCGATCCGGCTCTCTGCCCGGCGTGCCCGCCCCTTCCTTGTAGCGCCGCCTCCTAGCGGACAGCGGTGCCTGCGATTGGCGCACCCTATCTTTAGCATAGGGTGCGCCGATCGTGCGCAGGCCGTGCGCTAGTTGCGCTTTGACCTGCGCTGCGCACTTTTGACGGTGCGCCGTGCGCGCCAAAATCAAACTTTTCGGATTTTGGCGCGCACGGCGCACCGTCAAAAGTGCGCAGCGCAGGTCAAAGCGCAACTAGCGCACGGCCTGCGCACGATCGGCGCACCCTATGCTAAAGATAGGGTGCGCCGATCGCAGGCGCCGCTGTCCGCTAGGAGGCGGCGCTACAAGGAAGGCGCGGGCACGCCGGGCAGAGAGCCGGATCGGGGGCGGAGCTACCCCCGGCCGTGCGCGCGCTGAAAATGCGCTAATGTGAAACCAGCCTTAGTACGTGTGTGTGAGTGCATGTGAAGTACGTGTGTGTGTGTGTGCATGTGAAGTACGTGTGTAAGTACGTGTGTGTGAGTGCATGTGAAGTACGTGTGTAAGTACGTGTGTGTGAGTGCATGTGAAGTACGTGTGTAAGTACGTGTGTGTGAGTGCATGTGAAGTACGTGTGTAAGTACGTGTGTGTGAGTGCATGTGAAGTACGTGTGTAAGTACGTGTGTGTGAGTGCATGTGAAGTACGTGTGTAAGTACGTGTGTGTGAGTGCATGTGAAGTACGTGTGTAAGTACGTGTGTGTGAGTGCATGTGAAGTACGTGTGTAAGTACGTGTGTGTGAGTGCATGTGAAGTACGTGTGTAAGTACGTGTGTGAGTGCATGTGAAGTACGTGTGTGAGTACGTGTGTGAGTGCATGTGAAGTACGTGTGTGAGTACGTGCGTACGTGTGTGTGAGTGCATGTGAAGTACGTGTGTGAGTACGTGCGTACGTGTGTGTGAGTGCATGTGAAGTACGTGTTTCTAAGTACATGTGTGAGTACAGTGCAAAGCAAAATTGCAAACAAAAGGGTTGGACCAGGAAATTATCCTATTTTTTTTTTGTTCAAACAAGTCTAAACTTTATTGACATGTGATGCTGTAAAAACGAGGACAATTCCAGATTTCAAAAACGCAGCAAAAACCACATGTTTTCCGCAGCAAAACCGCAGCAAAACCGCAGCAAAACCGCACCGCGGTTTCTGCCAGCACATGCGGTTTTTGGTGCGGAAAAAAACGCTGGATAATCCGCAACGTGTGCACGTAGCCTAAGAATCTTGTTATGGGAGAAAAATATATTTGATAATTTATATAATATTTACAGCTAATTTATAACCCAAACTTGTTGATTGTGTGGATGTGTCTGGCCTAAGAGAGACAATCACAGGGAGTGAGTGTGACGACAAAATAGTATTTTGACACGGTGACTACTTCAAATAAGAGTCTTCATTGCTAGTGCATAAATCAAGAAGCAGGAGAACGTGGCGAACCCCACAATGTCCACATACCAAAGAGGCACACACAGACAAGACAGATCTATAGAGAGGATTACATTACCCAGAGGCGCTCTTTTCAGCACGTTTCGCTTGTAATGCTTCCTCAGAAAGGGGTTTCTACAAGAGAAACGCGGGTAATGTGCAGTTTGCCCCGTTCTGCTGCTTCTGGATTTATGCACCAGCAATGAAGACTCTATGTGAAGCCGTGACCGTGTCATGCCCATAATGCCACACATGCCCTATGGAATCGGCTTTATAACATTCATTGTCTGTACTATTTTTTTAATGTTTCCATGAGCACTGTCACTTTATGAGTCTACAATGTAATATTTATTCCTGTGTGGATTGTAAACCCGTTCTATATATTCTTTGTATCTGGGTTTATTGTGAATTGTTATTGACCATTCGGCGGAGACCTTACACCTGAGATATGTAACGATATAGGGTGATAAGCGATATAATTGTTATACTTCTTCCATATGGGCTTTCCACTTACAGTTATATATACTGTATATGTAAAGGATTTTACTAAACTATACTTTGGGACAGATTTCCATACGTTTTATATACATACCTGATGATTTTTCTCTGCATAATCTCTCCTTTTTACATGTTTTTATGTTTTGCTGAAATAAAGAAATTGAATTTCATACTGAAATGTTGTTTATGGGAGTAACGTTTGTAGGCCATGTTGTTGATTTCTACTTCTGAATATATGGAGGACCTTGTTTGAGCTATATATACACTCACTGGCCACTTTATTAGGTACACCTGTCCAACTGTGTGTTAAGACTTAATTTCTAATCAGCCAATCACATGGCGGCAACTCAGTGCATTTAGGCATGTAGACATGGTCAAGACAATCTCCTGCAGTTCAAACCGAGCATCAGTATGGGGAAGAAAGGTGATTTGAGTGCCTTTGAACGTGGCATGATTGTTGGTGCCAGAAGGGCTGGTCTGAGTATTTCAGAAACTGCTGATCTACTGGGATTTTCACGCACAACCATCTCTAGGGTTTACAGAGAATGGTCCGAAAAAGAAAAAAAATCCAGTGAGCGGCAGTTCTGTGGCCGGAAATGCCTTGTTGATGCCAGAGGTCAGAGGAGAATGGGCAGACTGGTTCGAGCTGATAGAAAGGCAACAGTGACTCAAATTGCCACCCGTTACAACCAAGGTAGGCAGAAGAGCATCTCTGAACGCACAGTGCGTCGAACTTTGAGGCAGATGGGCTACAGCAGCAGAAGACCACACTGGGTACCACTCCTCTCAGCTAAGAACAGGAAACTGAGGCTACAATTTGCACAAGCTCATCGAAATTGGACAGTAGAAGATTGGAAAAACGTTGCCTGGTCTGATGAGTCTCGATTTCTGCTGCGACATTCGGATGGTAGGGTCAGAATTTGGCGTAAACAACATGAAAGCATGGATCCATCCTGCCTTGTATCAACGGTTCAGGCTGGTGGTGGTGGTGTCATGGTGTGGGGAATTTTTTCTTGGCACTCTTTGGGCCCCTTGGTACCAATTGAGCATCGTTGCAACGCCACAGCCTACCTGAGTATTGTTGCTGACCATGTCCATCCCTTTATGACCACAATGTACCCAACATCTGATGGCTACTTTCAGCAGGATAATGCGCCATGTCATAAAGCTCGAATCATCTCAGATTGGTTTCTTGAACATGACAATGAGTTCACTGTACTCAAATGGCCTCCTCAGTCACCAGATCTCAATCCAATAGAGCATCTTTGGGATGTGGTGGAACGGGAGATTCGCATCAGGGATGTGCAGCCGACAAATCTGCGCCAACTGTGTGATGCCATCATGTCAATATGGTCCAAAATCTCTGAGGAATGCTTCCAGCACCTTGCTGAATCTCTGCCACGAAGAATTGAGGCAGTTCTGAAGGCAAAAGGGGGTCCAACCCCTTACTAGCATGGTGTACCTAATAAAGTGGCCAGTGAGTGTATATATATATATATATATAGTTAGACAAACGAACTACATATAGCGGCAAAAGGCATATACATGATAACCTCATACTGCAGGGAAAGACAATAAAGAAAGTGATAACACAAAATGACAATATTTAGGAGTATTTCACCAAACTCTGACATGGCTGTTCAACATATTTAGTACTGATCATTCTCGTACAATGAGTGTTTTTATTGTAACATGGCCAAACATGAGGAATGACAAGGCGCTGTCCTAGTAGTGGTCAACACCTATAAGAAGATACAATTTTCAGTTAAATTATTTCTAACAATATGAATATGAAAAAGGCTTCTCCCCTTGTGACAACCATGATGTTTATTAAGAGTTGATTTCAGTGTAAAACTTTTCCCACATTAAGAACATTAAAAAGGCTTCTCCTCTGTGTGAGTTCTTTGGTGACTTAAAACAGATGATTTCTTCACAAAACATTTTCCACATTCTGAACAGGAAAAAGGTTTCTCCCCTGTGTGAGTTCTCTGGTGTCTAACAAGATTTCATTTATGGTTAAAATATTTCCCACATTTTGAACAGGAAAAAGCCTTTTCCCTTGTGTGAGTTCTTTGGTGTCTAACCAAATCTGATTTCCAGATAAAACATTTCCCACATTCTGAGCAGGAAAAAGCCTTCTCCCCTGTGTGAGTTCTTTGGTGTCTAACCAAATCTGATTTCCAGATAAAACATTTCCCACATTCTGAACAGGAAAAAGGTTTCTCCCCTGTGTGAGTTCTTTGGTGTGTAACAAAACGTGATTTATGTGCAAAACATTTCCCACATTCTGAACAGGAAAAAGGCTTCTCCCCTGTGTGAGTTCTTTGGTGCCTAACCAAATGTGATTTCTGGCTAAAACACTTCCCACTTTCTGAACATGAATATGGCTTCTCCCCTGTGTGAATTCTCTTATGTGTAACAAGATCTGAATTCTGAGTGAAACATTTCCCACATTCTGAACAGGAAAATCTATTCTCTGTTATGTGAATTTTTTCATGTTTAAGAAAACTCTTTTCAAGAAAATTATTTCCATTTTCTGAATATGAAAATGGCTCCTTTCCTTTAGAATCAATTAGTTTTTTACTGCTTATATTGTGACTTTGATTTTCCTTAGTAGTTGGTAATGAACCAAAAGATGGGACCTGTTTCATAGGATCAGATGACAGATCTTTGCTATGAAGCGATGATGGTATATCTGGAGTAATGGCATTAACTTCAATTGGATCCTGTGAGATCTCAAGATCATCAGATTTAAAAATTGAAGATGTCAGCGTTCCCTCTGATCTCCTGGTACAGTCATCTGCTAAAAATAAAACCAATTAATAATTTTGAATAAAATATCCTCAAATTTTATACTTTTGGACATTTCTACTTAAGCTGTCCATAAAAATACAAGCTTTTTAAAAATATTGAATTATTCACCAAGACAATGAGAGTTCACAGTCTAATCGAAAGCCTCATAGCATGAACCAGTGCATCATTGTGTTCAATGGTTTGTTCATTCTGCTTCCCAAACATGGAATAAAAAGCCAACAAACAATGTTATATAGGTGAAAATTATACCAATAAAACTTCTACTCATCTCACGGAAACACAAGACACCACTAAGGTCCATCATCTGTCAGAGGAAAACCAAAATGTTTCCACAATATTTGTGGCTCAAAAGCTCTTGAAAAGCAACATGGCTTCCATAAACCAATCCAGCAATATCCGCTCTCCCAAAGTCAAATATCCACTCTCTTCTGAGCCTTGTAGTGCGCCCAAACCATATTTAGCATCCGTATATTTGGCATTACTATAGTGAGAAGAACCCACTTAATTTACAGTGTGTGTTTCCTGGAGCACAATCTGGGCATTATGTGTTGGATAATAAAATGGCAAATGTGCAATTTTCATGTTGCAACATCCAGTGCGAGCTAATTTCCGTAAAGTGTCACTACTCCCATAGAATAATTCACTGAGGGTTATAATTTCCAAAATGGAATTACTTTATGGGGATTTCTACTGCTTTAGTTTCCAGTAATTGTGTTATATTAGGGCATCTGCAGATGGTGTGTCCCCTCTCCACTGGAATCTCCTGCAATGTTTGATTCCATCACCAAGCAGCGCCTTATTTATGGTGCAGACGTTGCTGGTAATAGAAGAGACGTCAAAACCAGAAGCTCTGGGTGGCGCTAGCTCTGCCCAGCCACTAAGATTAGGGTGCCTGAGACCAGTAGTTTCATCCAGCCTGGCAGTATGGGTTTGTGTGCTGTCCAGCAATCTGGTAGCAATCTACTACCCGCTTAAGCCAATTAGAAGGCACCAAACCCTCCTAAAGCTTGAAGCATATTCCCGGAATCTGCCAGATACAGCCTTGTTCTCCTCTGGTTCAGTCCTCTGTGCTCAGCTGGTGTATTTGTTTCCTGGTGTAATCCCAGCCCGCTTACCGACTACACTTGTGTCTTCTGATTTTGTACTTTCTCTGCCCTCCTGGTTATGACCAACTACCTGACTATTCTTCTTGCCATCTCACTCCACAGAATAGCAGGTAACACCATGGCCCAAGCCTAGGGGTCTCTGTGTAAGTCCAGAACCATATAGAGGGGTTAAAGGATGATGAGCAAGGCAATCACTGGGATCTGGAAAATAGAGTAGATAGAGCCAAGCCTTCTCGTGGTGGCCATCTTTTGATCTGCCAGGTGACCACGAACAGTGCTCCCAATACATTGTGTCTGCAAACTATTCCTTCAAGATCTGTGTACGAATAGCTAAATGGCGCTCCTTCCTTTCTTAACCCTACCATGTTCCCACAAAGTAGTGTACAACCATATATAGGGAATTGTTGTATTCAAGAGACATTGGAAAATAATTTGTAAGGTCCATTTGTTTCCTATGATTCTGGTGAAAACTCTCTGGGTAATTAGAGTATGGGGCTCGGTGGCTCTTAGCAATCTAAACAATCGTAAGGGCCAATATTTTCTGTCAGATGAGTTTTAAGAGGAAATAAACATGCTACCGTATTTTTTGGATTATAAGACGCTCCGGGTTATAAGACGCACCCCAAATTCTGAGGAGAAAAATAAGAAATTTTTTATTTTTTTAATAAAATGGTGGTGCTTCTTATAATCCTTGCGTCTTATTGCTGTGGTGAAGCGGGGTCCAGGGTCGCTGCTGGAGGAGGCAGGAGTGGGGTGATGCTGCAGGCCTCTGGGTGGGATGAGGGGGTGCTGCGATGTGCAGTGCGCCGCTGCGAGTGTTTGGTGCTGCCCAGGGTGACCACCACTGCTGCCACCCGGGGTGTCCGCTGCTGCAGGGGGGCTCTGCCGACATTTCGTGAGAGACAGAGCCCGCCGCATGTCCGTGAACATGGCCGCCGGGGGGGTAGCACATGCACAGATGGAAATCTCAGTATCAAGATCTCGGGAGATGAGATTTCAGCCCTGAAATTACATCTCAGGATTCTAGGAAGCCAACAGCATCATTACCCTCCGCTTTCTCTTACAGGCCCAGCATAAGATTTTTCTTCAAGTGATTTTCTATCTTGTCAGCACATTCTACGTACGCTGTCATTTGGCTTTATAGTTTACAGATCTGGGAAGGTAACGGTCAGTGTCTCCTAATCCCAGGGGGTAGGTGGATCCTCCAGGTTGTAAGTTCTATAGAAAAGGGCTTTCAATGCCCAAAGTCATTTGAACAGTTTTGGATAGAGGAGAATGTTAAGCCAATGGGCAGCACGGTGGCTCGGTGGATAGCACTGCAGGACACCACCAAGGACAACATCTCCAAGGAGTTTGTATGTTCTCCCCATGTCTGAGTGGGTTTCCTCCCACATTCCAAAGACATACTGATAAGGAATTTAAAGTGTGAGCCCCATCAGGGACAGTGATGATAATGTGTGCAAAATTGTAAAGCGCTGCGGAATATGTTAGCGCTATATAAAAATAAAGATTACTAATATTAATGCTGTGGTCTAGAGGCAAAATTTTGATCATGGTAATATGGCCGGACTACACCACCGATAAAGCAGCCACAGCCGGTGACTGAGAGGAATCTGTGACTTCTCTGCATTCAGTGGTTACTACTCACCTGGGTAGTCATATGTGGGAATCTCCTCTTTACACCGCTCATCATCTCTCACATATGTCTCTGTAGTATTAATATGGGTCAGATCTTCACCCTGAAACAAATATTGTAAAAGTCACAGACAGATGGAGAAGTCCCATCTATGATCAGCTCTAATCCTGCCATCTCCACTGTTCTCATTACACAAGTTGTTGGAATATGTTTAGTGCAACAACTCCATTCCTGTCTATGAGTGTTTATTTGCTAGATTTGTATGCTGTTTATAAAGTTTAAAAAAAACTCCCAGAGACCGGAAGAGCATGTGACTGTACTTCCTGTTTTCCTGCTGTGTCTGTGTATGAGAAAAGCAGCCTGTTGTAGATGCTGCACAGATAGAGACACGCAAATGATTTATTCCTGATCTATTAAGCTTATCATATATTGTTCCTGAAAAAACAAGTTCTGTTGTCACAAGCTTAACAGTAACACAGCAACTATAGCCCAAAGAAAAAGCAGCACGGAGCAATAGAGAAGATGTCCACTAGCAGCAATCCTGTCAAGTTCTCAGTGCCAAGCCTCACTAACAAGAACTACCAGTCCTGGAAATTCAAGGTGAAAATGCTCATAAGAGAAGGTACGTGGATAAACACTCAGGATCAAGTGCCTTATCCATTACCAGATGATTGGCTAGAGAAGGATCAGAAAGCACAAAGCACGATCTCCCTCAGTGTAGATGATAATCAGATTGTGCAAGTGTGCAACTGCAAAAGAGATGTGGGATGAGTTACAGAAAGTGCATGAAAGATCAAATCTCAGCAATAAGCTTTATCTCATGAGAAAGCTGTATCAGTCTAAGCTAAGTGATGGAAAGAATATGCAGGACTATATAAGAAACACCCTAGAGATTGTGGAGCATCTCAGGGGTATTGGAGAAGAAATTAAAGATTTTCATGCTGCTGCATTTCTATTAAGTGGTCTTCCAGAGAGTTATGACTGCACTAGATGCACGGCCAGATGTCGACCTGACACTAGAGTATGTTAAAGGCAAACTTGTGGATGAATTCAAGAGAAAAACACAGCATGTAACCAGCAGTAATGAATCCAGAGCAGAAACAGCATTAAAGACACAGGATTTCCCTAAATATAACAACAATCTAAGAGAAACTCATGAGTGTTTTGTCTGTAAAAAGCCCGGCCACCTTAAAGCAGACTGCAGAATTTGGAAAGAAAGAATGAGCCAGCTTAAAAAGCTGAACAATCATCAAAGGGTTAAAACAGCTGTAAAGGAAGATTCTGCATGTCCTGAAGCTGTATTTAATGCCAGAACAAGCCCATCTGCAAAGTGTATATGGTGTATAGATTCTGGTTCAAGCAGCAATATGAGAAATAACAAGGATTTCTTCACTGACCTTAATGAAAGCTAATCAGAAAAGGTCATCTTAGCTAATGGTCACTATATGACTTCAGAAGGAGTAGGATATTGCTACCTCCACTGTCCAGTTTCCTCAGCACAAAGCAGAAAGATCCCAATAAAGGCGTAATGCTGCTGCAGCGCAGTAGCGTGCAACCTCCACTAGGGGGTGCTGGTGAGGAAAAAATGGTTGCACTCACAGCGTACCACCACAGTGCAGCAGTGCAGGTACCACTAGGTGGTGAAAGAGTGGTCATAGAAGCCAGGTCAGTAATGGACAGGGAATGCAATACCAGAGGAAATAGCAATAGACATGGTCAGATACAAGCCAGAGAAGTCGGAGGTGGTTGGGAGCAGAGATGCCAGATACATAAGACAGTCAAACAGGTCAGCGAACAAGCCGGGTCAAATACCAAGGGGTCACAGCACGGGGAGCAAATACCAAGACGAGCGGCGTAACAGGAGTGGGCAGACACGGGAACTCAGTAAACGGGCAGAGAACAAATCAGGGTGTAACGGGGTCAGCCGCTCAAGCCAGGGGCAGGAACTATAACTGACGCTGCCTGCAAGCAGCAGAGGACTGAAATAGCCAAACAGATCCCAAAACGAGGCAGAGAAAGTTAACCCCCGCATAACCAGGCCGGGGAGAGAATAACAAGAACTAAACTCCGACCTGGATCATGACAAAAGGATGTTTTCTATGCTCCAAGCCTTGAAAGCAATCTTCTGTCAGTAAAGAAGCTCACACAAAAGGGAATCTAGTTACTTTTAGAGATAATAATCAACACAAAAAGAGAAAGTCCAGTATAGCGTGCCAGTATAAAAATATATAACCCTTAATAAACTCAATCCGAGTAATTCATACACATGTAATGCAAAGTTATTCCCAGTAAAAAATTCAAAGTCACCACTTTACCATAATAGGGGAGTTAACCCCATAAGCCCAATCTACCACCTATGTAACCAGTGCATATGTATAATCTTTAATTTGTAGCCACTTAGAGCTCTAATACCCGGTACCGACCGTGTCCCACTCAGGCAGTAAATGAGAAAAAGTAAACAGAATAGCACTTACATTGATGGTGGTCTGCTGTGTGTGGTCACCTCAAGTGCCCCAACACGCCTTTCATCCCTTCGTCAGGAGGCGAACGATAGGGGGAAGGGGTGGGTGCAATAAATAGGACAAGTGGCCAATGGCAAGTGTGTTCTTTTCTGTGAAGGATTTGTCTCTTTTACTATGGGTGGGTGGGGGTGATCTTTTTGGGTTTATGATTGTTTCGTATATTTTAACCAATTGGTCTTGGGATTTTCCTATGATTTATTCCTTTTGTACCATATTCTAGGTTCCATTTAGTAACTGTGGTTGGGTAGCCTTTTGGCTCTCTCGGCATGTGATCCACTTCTGGATATGGTCTGACCTATATGTGACAAGATTTATTCTAATAAGCAAAAGAGGATCAAAATCAGTAAGGACTACGCAGTCATCATAAACATTCTGTGGCCTAGTCAGCTGTTCTTTTCCTTATGGAACGCAGTCTGATATGTGGGGTCACAGGATGGGATTTTCTTATCAATCGTGGGGTTATTCATAGTTTATCATGTGTTATGTGTGCTATTGGTGATATGCACTAGTTTATACACTAATTGTGAGATATAAGTATGGTATGCACTGGACACCTTATGTCACTATATGCACTTTGTTTCTACATATATAACTTTACTATAAATGTATGTTTACTCAATATAGTCTTATCCTATGTAAAATTATGCTGTTAAATGGGATAATTACTGCATTGTTAGCACATTATTTTTACTTTATCATTTATTTAGGGTATATTATTATGTTTCATACTGGGCACTTTACACTTACATCATATTACTTTACTTGAGCAGTACAAATATTACACTTAATGAGGCATCACTACTAGTATATGTCATTATGCACTTTTTTTGGTTATTCTTTACATTAATATATATGATCTCACATTATTTACTGATGGAACTCCTCACTTCCTGCTATGCCGCGTGCAAAGCCGTCACATTCACTGACGCTATGGAAAGTGGGCATTGGGGGCAAGGCGCATGCGCAATCTCCATGACGGCCCATGTTGTGCTTATGTTCCACGGCCGCAATCCATGACGTCTGATGGATGAGTGATGTTGGGAGCGCACGCGCAGTGAAGTACCGGAAGTGACCCCGACATGACATGGAACCCCTCATAGATCTGAGAGCACGCATGCCATCGGTCGCTTGTTCTATTTAATGCACCCACCCCTTCCCCCTAGCGTTCACCTCCTGATGAAGAGATGAAATGCACGTTGGGGAGCTTGGGGAGACCACACACAGCAGACCACCACCAATGTAAGTGCTAGTTCATTTACTTTTTCTCATTTACTGCCTGAGTGGGACACGGCCGGTACCGGGTATTAGAGATCTAAGTGGCTACAAATTAAGGATTATACATGTGCACTGGTTACATAGGTGGTAGATTGGGCTTATGGGGTTAACTCCCCTATTATGGTTAAGAAGTGACCTTGAATATTTTACTGGGAATAACTTTGTATTACGTGTGTATGAAGTCCTCTGAGTTTAATAAAGGTTATATATCTTTATACTGGCACGCTATACTGGACTTTCTCTTTTTGGGTTGATTGTTATAAATCAGTTTTTGTGCCTGGACATCTATATGGGTTTTGTGCTATTTTAGAGATAACAGCTGCGTTATCTAAAAGAAGGGTCACACTCTCGCAGTAGGAAAAATCCAACAAGAACTTTATCAGCTAAAATGCAAAGAGTGAGTGTACAGTGCTAGACAAGAACTGCATAAGAACTGTGTCCATGTATGGCCCAGATGTCTTGGGCACAGAGACCCAGGAGCAGTAAGGAAGCTAGCTCAACTGGTAAATGGTATTGAAATCAACCAGTGTAGTCAAATGATGATGTGCACCAACTATCTTACAGGGAAAATGTCCAGAAAATCCTTTCCTAAAATAAGCACCACTAGATCTGCACAGCCTCTAGATCTGATACATACAGATGCATGTGGTCCAATGAGTGTTCAAACTCCTCGCAAGATATTTTCTCACATTTATTGATGACTACTCCAGATATACAGTCGCCTACCTGCTTCACAGTAAGGATGAAGTTCCACAGAAACTTGGAGAATATCTTGCTGTAGTGTTTAACAAATTTGGAAGAATGCCAAAAGCCGTGCGTACAGATAATGGAACCGAATATACAAGTGGTAAGGTGCAAACCATTTTGAAAAAGGATGGAATCATGTTCCATACAACCCAGAACAAAATGGCATTGCAGAGAGAAAGAACCGTACTCTTTGAGAAAGTGGAAGTAGTATGTTGTTTGATGCGAATCTACCTACAATGTATTGGGGAGAAGCCATCATGACAGCTTGCCATCTTCAGAACAGAGTGCCAGGTAAAGCCACAAATAAAACTCCATATGAGCTATGGAACTGGGAGAAGCCTCACCTGAAGCACCTCAGGATATTTGGAAGTATAACATTTGCGTATGTTTCCAAAGAAAAACGTTTCAAGTGGGAATCACACGCAAAGCAAGGAGTCCTGGTGGGTTATAGCGAAACTCAAAAGGGATACAGAATCCTGTACCCAGAGACCAACACAGCAACAATCAGCAGAGATGTAGTGATTGATGAAAACTCTATCGCTCAAATTCCATGAGGTTACACCAGTTATTCAACCTGAGAAGCAAGAACAAGAATCTCAATCACCAAACCCAGACACCGAAAAGGAAAACACTGAAGTGTAGATAAGCTCTGAAGCCACCAAGGAAGACACAGAAAAGCCAAGTCAACCTCCTGTCAGGAGATCAGAAAGGCCAAACAAAGGTATCCCAGCTAGACGCCTTTCTTATATGATCAGAACACTTCCTGAACCAGAGCCACAGTCATGGCAACAGATGTAAAACCTCCTGTCCATGAGAAGCTGAAGTGGATAAATGCTGCTAATGAAGAGTTGGAGTCCATTCACCAACTCCAGACATGGGAGCTTACTGAGCTACCACAAGGAAAAGGAGCTATCGAATGTAAGTGGGTCTTCAAAAACAAATATGACTCAGAAGGTAACGTTCACTGGTTTAAGGCAAGATTTGTAGCAAAAGTATGGTGAAGATTATGATGCTACATTTTCTCCAGTTGTGAAGCAAGCCACATTCAGAACTTTAATGTCCATAACTGCAGTTCAACAGATGACAGTGAGACATTTTGACATCAAAACAACCTTCCTACATGGTGACATTAATAAATCCATCTGAGGAAGACAGCGGTCTGCTGCCGAAATGCATTGTGGTCTAATAAAAGGCTGTTCACTATCTACTTATTGCAGTGTGCTCTATTGCCATAGCGCTCCTCAAATTGACCACATAACATTTTTTAAAAAAAAATACATGGTGACATTGAAGAAGAGGTACATGAGCCAACCCAAGGGGTATATTAAAAAGGGTGATGAAATCCTTGCCTGAGGAGGTGGTGATGGCGATCTCAGTCGAGGGGTTCAAGAGAGGCCTGGATGTCTTCCTGAAGTGTAACAATATTGTGTCTTACAGTTATTAGCTTCTTTAGAAGGACGTAGATCTGGAGATTTATTCTGATGGAATATAGGCTGAACTGGATGGACACATGGCTTTTTTCGGCCTTGCTAACTATGTTACTTTGGTTAAGAGCACCTTGTTTGTAAAATGCAAAAATCTCTCTATGGACTTAAGCCTTCAGCAAGAGCTTGGAACTCGAAAATGAACAAAGTCTTGATGGATGAAGGATTTAAAAGATCTCAAGCTGATCCATGTTTGTATAAGAAAAATGTAGTGAAGGAGTGGATGTATGTTCTCCTATATGTAGACAATGTAATCATGTCTTCTCAAGATGAAAAAGAAATTGCAAGGCTAGGTGAAATTCTCAACCAGCACTTTGAGACTAAGGACCTTGGAAATGTGACATATTATTTGGGAATCCAAATCCACAGAGAAGAAGATGGGAGTTTTCTTCTCAACGAAAGCTATAAAATTTCCACAATCCTAAACCAGTTTGGAATGTCACAAGCCAAAGGCTGAGAGTTACAGACAAGCAGTGGGGGAGCTTCTGTACATAGCAACCGCAACTCGTCCGGATATCACAGCCACAGTCGGAATTCTGTCGACGTGTAAGCGAGCTACGCCAGAGAGACTGGAATGCAATTAAGAGAATTCTTCAATATCTTAAAGAAACTCAAAGGCTAAATGTTAAAATATCTGCATCAGGAGATCTCACACTCAGAGGTTATGTCGATGCTGATTGGGCTGGAGATTCAAGTGATCAGAAATCAACAAGTGGTTACATGTTCAAGTTAGGAGCAAATTCAATTTCTTGGTCCAACAGAAAACAAGTGTCAGTCGCATTATATTCTACAGAAGCAGAATATATGTCGCTGCCTATGCTTATGTAATCTGGTTAAAACAACTTTTGGAAGATTTCGGCAAGCCATTAGCTCAACCAACAGTTACCTTGCCAGCAGTAAGAAGATTAGTGCAAGGACTAAGCACATTGATGTAAAACATCACCACTTACGTGACTTAGTAGAACGTGGTGTACTCCAGTTTGTTTATTGCGAGTCTGACAAGATGATAGCTGATGGCACGACAAAGCCATTATCAAGAGCCAAGTTTGTGGACTTCAGAACCGCAATGGGACTAACAGGGTAAGTATTTGTTGAGTGGGGGTGTATGAGTGTTTAGTTGCTAGTTTTGTATGCTGTTTATAAAGTTAAAAAAATCTCCCAGAGGCTCACACAGGGAGAGCATGTGACTGTATTTCCTGCTTTCCTGCTGTGTCTGTGTATGAGAGAAGCAGCCTGCTGTAGATGATGCACAGATAGGGACACACAAATGATTTATTCCTGATCTATTAAGCTTATCATATATTGTTCCTGATTGTTCCTGAATAAGCAAGTTCTGTTGTCACAAGCTTGGAGAGAATCGTGAGTAATCTGCTGCCAACACAAGTTCTGTGAAGTATTAAGAGAAGTATAGAGTCTACATCATGTCAAATAATTATTCTCATCTACTCCTTCTTGGTCAGATTTCTTCTGGAACACTGTGTCCAGTTCTGAGCACCAGATTTAAAAAAAACATTAAAAAGCGGAAGCAAGTTTAAAGAAGAGCTAACAGGATGGTGAGATAAAACAAGACTGAGCACAAGACCTTCACAGCCGTCTACACATCATAGGGGAGATCTCCTGACACCTTCTCTCCATCTACCTGATGATCCTGAGGAGCACTGGGATCTTCTTGGTTACAGTCCTGTGGAAGAAGAGGACGGGGACATCTCTCTGGTGTTGTCCTCTTACTGGATAGATCTGGAGGAAACACATACAGGGACTGAATTCATTCTCTACTTACAGATAATTATAGGCCGTGTGTATTTAGTCCTGTCTATTACCTGGAGATGTGAGGGGCTGGGGAACCTCCATTATGACGTTCTTGTACAGATCTTTGTGTCCTTCTAAATACTCCCACTCCTCCATGGAGAAATAGACAGCGACATCCTGACACCTTATAGGAACCTGACACATACAATGATACCGTCATCCCCCGATCCCTTCATAGTG
The DNA here is from genome assembly GCF_039654945.1 of Dendrobates tinctorius. Classification (NCBI taxonomy): domain Eukaryota; kingdom Metazoa; phylum Chordata; class Amphibia; order Anura; family Dendrobatidae; genus Dendrobates; species Dendrobates tinctorius. The sequence continues at coordinate 2,084,007 of NW_027362069.1, read as the reverse complement.
TTACTGTATAATGTCCCAGCATTCCCAGCAGTGTCACCTCTCCAGTCAGCAGCTCAATCATCTTGTAGATGAGTTCTAGGATTTTCTGGTAATTGATGTCCTCATGGATCAGGGGGTGAGGTGGAGGCCCCGTGATTGGGCTCAGGGGTCTTCCCCATCCCTCAGACACAGGGTCCTGACAGCGATCACTAGAGGTCTTCTTCCCCACGGTGTAATCCTGGTTATGGAGAGAACATTAATAAATCTCACTACAGACATTCCCAGAGTCCTCACCTCTCCAGTTCTGTCCATCTGTTATTCCCATAGATAAGAATGATGTAATGTGACGTCATCAGAATCTCTCACCTCTCCAGTGAGACGGAAGAGGATCTCTAGGGTGAGGTGTAACATCCTCTCCGCCATCTTGTCTCTGTCCATATCCATCCTTGATGGGTAAATCAGGAAAATTCTCTTCTGTAGAAGATCTTCACTGAGAGGATCCGATATTGTAGAGACCTGAATGAGAAGAAGATGATCCGATGTAACATCATAAGAATCCTGTGTAATAATACAATTACTGGAGATAATAAGGGAAACATATGAGGAGATTTATTATCTTACAGGGTTTAGTTTTCTTCCCTGACATCTACTAATAAAACCTATATATTTAGGCCACAGACAACAAGCAGTTTCCTCCTCGGAGTCGGCAGCTGAACACGTTCCTCATAGACTCATCTTCCATAACGCTAATTCTCGTCTCATTACCGACACTGGAATCGGCATTAGCAATACTGCAGGAGATATTCATTACACGCGACATGAGAAATAACCACTTCATGATGAGGACGACATCTTCATCTTCTACTGCGGCTCTAGAGACAGATTTGGCCAGAGTCGGTCACTGCCTCCATCCCCACCGGCCGTCTATATGAAGGTTTCCCGTCTTCCCCGCACTGGAATCTTCTCTCCCGTTAGATCTCAGCTCTGAGTCACACACAGAAGTTTGAGGCTTTTCTGGAAGAACAGGACAGGAGAGATCTGAGGCCGATGTCTCCATGTACAGGGTTTCCCCTCGGGATAAGAGGCTTTTCTATCCCTTTCCCCCAATTAGAGGGGACACCTGTGGATATCGGGGTCTTTACCGGATGCAGTCCTGGGGGGATTTACTCGGTAACGTGGACGTTGGACAAACGTCACCATCAATTCCCATCAGAGTGAAGGAACATCGCTCCTCTATTCAGCTCTATGGATCCAGGATGAAATCCACTGCGGCCCCTGCAAGAAAAGAGCGAAGTCTGGTGAGACCCCGAGGCCGGAGATTTCTACAGCTGCTCTGTGCGCACAGGACCTGTGATGAGGTCACAGGAGGGGAGGAGTCAGGGGTCACATGATCAGGGGCCTCAGTGTGTGCAGGACTCTGCTGTGCTGGTTGTCATGGTGCTGGATGAGGGGAAGTTTATGTGTGGGGTCAGGAGGGGTTTACAGGGTGGATGTAGCAGCGCCGTGTGTGTATGAGGTGTACGGAGCGGAGCCGTGTGTGTACGAGGTGTACGGAGCAGAGCCGCGTGTACGAGGTGTACGGAGCGGAGCCGTGTGTGTACGAGGTGTACGGAGCGGAACCGTGTGTGTACGAGGTGTGTGGAGCGGAGCCGTGTGTGTACGAGGTGTGTGGAGCGGAGCCGTGTGTGTACAAGGTGTACGGAGCGGAGCCGTGTGTGTACAAGGTGTACGGAGAGGAGCCGTGTGTGTACGAGGTGTACGGAGCAGAGCCGCGTGTGTACGAGGTGTACGGAGCGGAGCCGTGTGTGTATGAGGTGTACGGAGCAGAGCCGTGTGTGTACGAGGTGTATGGAGCGGAACCGTGTGTGTACAAGGTGTACGGAGAGGAGCCGTGTGTGTACGAGGTGTACGGAGCGGAGCCGCGTGTGTACGAGGTGTACGGAGCGGAGCCGTGTGTGTACGAGGTGTACGGAGCGGAGCCGCGTGTGTACGAGGTGTACGGAGCGGAGCCGTGTGTGTACGAGGTGTACGGAGCGGAGCCGCGTGTGTACGAGGTGTGTGGAGCGTCCACCGTATACCCTCAGTTTCGGTCGCAGACTCCTCTGTGTACACTGTATACCCCAGCTTCAGCCGCAGACCCTGTGTACACTGTATACACCCGTATACCCCCAGCTTCAGTCGCAGACCCCTCTGTGTACGCTGTATACACCCGTATACCCCCAGCTTCGGTCACAGACCCTGCATCTCTCACACTGTAGAACTGACGCCGGACACACACGGTGAAACTGCGGTTGTCCGTCTCTCATCTCTCGCACTTATACTGATAACATAAGATGGAGTCAGACGAACCCTCCTACAAAACGTGAGAACAAAGTCATTACTACAGGACTGTGTGAGAAAGGGATTTATTCTACAAGAAACGCTGGGGCCACAAATGAGAGAATCCGGGCCCCGTGGCTGGATACTCCGGGCTCCCAGCGTGTTAGGACCAGACGGGGTCTTTGTCCCTGGAGCTTCTCTACTCGGGATAATGAGACTCTGATCTTGGTCATCCATATGGATAATGGAAATGGAATTACAAAGCTTCTCATAGACTTTCCATGTTACACACGGACGTCTCATGTACAGCACACAGACGGCACACGGACGGCACATGTGCAGCACACGGACGGCACATGTACAGCACACGGACAGCACATGTACAGCACACGGACGGCACATGTACAGCACACGGACGGCACATGTGCAGCACACGGACGGCACATGTGCAGCACACGGACGGCACATGTACAGCACACGGACAGCACATGTACAGCACACGGACGGCACATGTACAGCACACGGACGGCACATGTACAGCACACGGACGGCACATGTACAGCACACGGACAGCACACGGACGGCATGTTTACATGGACCCATAGACTTGTATTGGTCCTTTGTCATCTGTGCTGCTGGGAAAACACGTACATGAGAGCAGCACCGTAGGTCAAATAGGGGACACGTGGCATCTGTGAAAAACATGACAGGTCGTGTGAAGGGGCCGTACAGTCACATAATTGAAAACATTAGCAGAATTGCCGTCTTTTTCTACATCCTACCTCACAAACAACAGTATGAAAAGTGATTAATAACAAGTCCTACATGTCCCCCAAACTACTCTGCTAAATCCCCTCTGGCTCCGTGGCCGATGGTTCGGGGGCCCTGATGGTTATTATTCACTTTGCAGCTATAATATAAGGTGAAGACACAAGACCCCTGCAGACCAGTGCTGAGACTGACGGAGACCCCCGGAGCCACAAGACCACTGCAGCCCAGCGCTGAGACTGATGGAGACCCCCGGAGCCACAAGACCACTGCAGACCAGTGCTGAGACTGACTGAAACCCCCGGAGCCACCAGACACCTGCACCCCAGTGCTGAGACTGGCAGAGACCCCCAGAGCCACAAGACCACTGCAGCCCAGTGCTGAGACTTACGGAGAACCCCGGAGCCACAAGACCACTGCAGCCCAGTGCTGAGACTGATGGAGACTCCCAGAGCCACCAGACACCTGCACCCCAGTGCTAAGACTGGCAGAGACCCCCAGAGCAACAAGACCCCTGCAGCCCAGTGCTGAGACTTACGGAGAACCCCGGAGCCACAAGACCACTGCAGCCCAGTGCTGAGACTGATGGAGACTCCCAGAGCCACAAGACCACTGCAGCCCAGTGCTGAGACTAGCAGAGACCACCCGGAGCCACAAGACCCCTGCAGCCTAGTGCTGTGACTGGCAGAGACCCCCAGAGCCACAAGACCACTGCAGCCCAGTGCTGAGGCTGACGGAGACCCCCGGAGCCACCAGTCACCTGCAGCCCAGTGCTGAGCCTTACGGAGAACCCTGGAGACACAAGACCACTGCAGCCCAGTGCTGAGACTGATGGAGACCCCCGGAGTCACCAGACACCTGCAGCCCAGTGCTGAGACTTACGGAGAACCCTGAAGCCACAAGTCCACTGCACTCCAGTGCTGAGACTGATGGAGACCCCCGGAGCCACAGGACCACTGCAGCCCAGTGCTGAGACTGGCAGAGACCTCCCGGAGCCACAAGACCCCTGCAGCCCAGTGCTGAGACTGGCAGAGACCCCCAGAGCCACAAGACCACTGCAGCCCAGTGCTGAGACAGGCAGAGACCTCCCGGAGCCACAAGACCCCTGTAGCTTAGTGCTGAGACTGGCAGAGAAGCCCGGAGCCACAAGAACACTGCAGGCCAGCGCTGAGACTGGCAGAGAAGCCCGGAGCCACAAGACCACTGCAGCCCAATGCTGAGACTGACAGAGACCCACGGTGCCACAAGACCCCTGCAGCCTAGTGCTAAGACTCGCAGAGACTCCCGGAGCCAAAAGACCCCTGCAGCCTAGTGCTGAGACTCGCAGAGACTCCCGGAGCCACAAGACCACTGCAGCCCAGCGCTGAGACTGGCAGAGAAGCCCAGAGCCACAAGACCACTGCATGCAGCCCAATGCTGAGACTGATGGAGACCCCCGGTGCCACAAGACCCCTGCAGCCTAGTGCTAAGACTCGCAGAGACCCCCGGAGCCACAAGACCACTGCAGCCCAGTGCTAAGACTGGCAGAGACCCCTGAAACCACAAGACCACTGGAGCCCATTGCTGAGACTAGCAGAGACCTCCAGAGCCAAGACCCCTGCAGCCCAGTGCTGAGACTGATGGAGACCCCCGGAGCCACAAGACCCCTGCAGCCTAGTGCTGAGACTCGCAGAGAACCCCGGAGCGACAAGACCACTGGAGCCAAGTGCTGAAACTGACGGAGACCCCCGGAGACCCAAGAACATTGCAGCCCAGTGCTAAGACTGACAGAGACCCACGGAGCCACAAGAACACTGCAGCCCAGTGCTGAGACTAGCAGAGATCTCCCGGAGCCACAAGACCCCTGCAGCCTAGTGCTGAGACTGGCAGAGACCCCCAGAGTCACAAGACCACTGCAGCCCAGTGCTAAGACTGGCAGAGACCCCTGAAACCACAAGACCACTGGAGCCCATTGCTGAGACTAGCAGAGACCCCCAGAGCCAAGACCCCTGCAGCCCAGTGCTGAGACTGATGGAGACTCCCGGAGCCACAAGACCTCTGCAGTCCAGTGCTGAGACTGTTGGAGACCCCTGGAGCCACAAGACCCCTGCAGCCTGTAAAATAATGCTTATCCTGTAAAATACTCAGGACTAATTACCAGATAAAAATATAGTGGTTTATTTGGATTCTTCCATCAAAGAAAGGTTATTACAAAATAATTCAGGTGAATAAAAAGAGGTGAGATATTGTCCATTGTTCATAGCAAAAGCTTTCCATCTTCATTCTCTGAGATCCCACATGGCAAAAGCAACATGTATTCTTCTTCTCTCCGAGATCCTGAATAGCAAATGGCTGCTGTGTCTCAGTTCGGCTTCTCACATCGCCGTCAAGTAATATACCAGCTGTTATGTCATGTCATGGCCCAACACAGGCGACATCTTCGTGTCTGTCTCTCATGATGGTGAGGGAAGAAGAGCGACCTCTACAGTTAGCCATGAATTATATACGTCTCCTAAAGCACGTGGTCTCTACATATATGGAGCTGTCTTTCTACCATGAGCCAAGCTTAAAAATAGCCTATGTCATGTAAGCTAAAGCATTCTACAGAACTGGGTGTAATAAGAAATTAACGGATTATTAATATTTAACAATTCCCCCTTTTGAGGGAGACAGACATTAATTGGAACCCTCAAATATAACAAGATCTTCTTTCTTCTTTTCTTCTTCTTTGACAAAATAATTTAATATCAATAATAATAATAATAATAATAATAATAATAATAATAATAATAATAATATCAGATTACCGTTATAAGTACTCAATGACATAATTGATGTGAATTCATGTTATGGTAAGTCGTGAACAATATTCATATAAAATATGTATAATTATACTTCCCTAAGTCTAAATTGAAGCATCTCAGGTCCAGTCATCATCATCTGATGTCATCTGGTCTTCATTTTGATGTCTTCTGTCTTCTTCTTGGTTCTTTTAAAAATACAGTTTTCTTATAGCATATAGATGTTGTAGGAATTGTGTGGTGTATCAAATCAAAGTCCATAAATTCAAATGTTGATAAGAAACAAAGTCTATAGATGAAATGCAGCTTTAATATCTGTGCAGTGTCACCTTTAAAAACCTGGGCTTACATTGGCTCGCCTTGGATATTCTGGAATCCTCCATCGGCACTGGTCTTTGAACAGGTGTGACGTCTTTGGTCAGCAAAGCAAGGGTTAAAATGACTCTTCCTTGCTAAACATAGCACCATAACCAGTCCTTGTCCTAATGCACAGGACATATGTCAGGGTTGTAGCTTCCTGACAATTACCTTCATTGTTCACCAGCTTTCATCGAAGCTTTTCAGGTGATTGAAAACCTCTGGAACTTGATAAGAACGTGATAACACCGTTCATCTCAGCATCATAGGATCATCGTCCTCTGGTTGTCAGGTTAGACACTTTAATTGTGACTGTCGGTGGTGGATACTGCACTTGTGACTGTCGGTGGTGGATACTGCACTTGTGACTGTCAGTGGTGGATACTGCATTTGTAATTAACACAGTCTATTACTCAGTAATCATAGCTTTGTTACCTTCTGGGACTTCTGGATCGCGGCATTCTTCTTCTTGCAACTGATAAAAATCAATGAAGTTTAGAAATGTGAAAAGTCTTTATTAACATAATTTCAGTATCTTGCTTGAAGTCTTCATTCCCTATTCTATACCAAATCTGGTAATTTTCTATCCTATAATATCACAGCGTACCATAGCAATCAGTAATATCCATATAATTATTATCAGAATTTGTACCATATATGGATTTCAATATTTGAAATAATAAACCAATAATAAGTGATAATACATTATTATCCATTTTTTTTTATGTGATAGAACATTTTTATGTCATAGGTGTAATTACCTTTTTCAACCCATAGGTGTCACTGTGTTTTATGTAACCAGTGTTATCATCTTTATTAATAAGGAATATATTTATTATACTAATAATATGTAGGAATGTATAGCCATGAACCAAAATAAGAATATATGAGTGAGCGAATGAATGAATAAAAGAATTGTTGCATATAACTCAGAAGTGAAACATTTTCCTTAGTAATAGAACCATATAATTGCTATATTTAATGAAGCAATATTCTCAGTAGATATTACTTTACTAAATATTGGTGAAAGAATTAAAAATAATGAAAAATAAGAATAAAAATAAAAATAAGAATAAGGCCTTTATGTTGATGCAGAGTAGTTATGTCTTCAGTAACATACACCCTTAATATTTCCATGATCTGGATTATTTCATAATTGTCATAAACTTGTGTTATCAAAATATTCAAATTATGCAACTTTGCATGTAATTCCTCTTAGTGTAAAGAAATGACTCTTTATAATACTTGTTATTATACCCAATACTTATACCATTGTACCTTATTAATATTTTTTTCCTATTAAAATGTGTGAAGAAGAGGTATTAATCAAATGTGATGATGTAGTCAGGATAAAAAACATATTTTCCCCCTTAATACCAAAAAATATTGTTTCATGAAATAATTCATTTATCAAAACCAAAATTAAAAATAATTAATTTATAAATTGTGTAAATATTATACTTGCTTATACCATTATTTGTCTGAAGATGTGTAACCATTAAAATTAATTTGAATATCATAAAATTATCCTTTGGAAAAATTAATTTGCATAAACCATTTTGATGTGCGATTGCACTTTGCACTTATCCACTATTAACTAAATCAAGAAATAATAATTACTATAGAAATATAGAAATATATGTTGTATAGATAATATTTCATTATATATCCTAATATTCTAATAATTTAACTGATCTGCATATTTCTCCTAAAGATAAAAGCTTTGGGGTTTTTTTTTTTTTTTTTTCCTTTCCTCATTCAGAATCCTGAGGCCTCTTACAAACGTATCACATCACCGCTCAGCAGCTGCTCATACACTCAGTCACTGTCACTCAGACTGTGTCACATATTAACTTTAAACCAAATACCTCACATACGAAGGTGTGATGAATACACGTGTTTTAACCCAAATTATCCTAATTATCAATGCATTGTAAACTATTTCAATTTAGTCTCTTAATATTTCTTTGAATATTCCTCCACATTACATAAATATATGTTGTATAGCTATACTTGACATTTAGGCCTGGAAAAAAAAAAATTCCATTGGTTTGCAAAAGTTGAGACCCCCTTGAAAATTCTTTCCCTATGAAACAGGGACATAGTATACTGGTCTGGTATACTTATTATTAGAACAAGGTTGAAATTTTCACCTGTTGAGGTTGTCATTCAAGCCATGCAGCAGAAAAGCACACACACAAGACATTTTTTTTTAAAAAGCAATCAGTTATTTCCTTTTAAGGGTTAGATATATAAAATCACGCAATTATTGCAACTTCCTGTGTAAATAAAGGCATAAATCCTTGGAAGAGAATTTTTCTCGATTAAGTCCTGCTTTGAAATGAAAATTCTAAGGAAACATAAAAAATAAGGTTAATATCATATTCATATTCTAAATATTATTACTGATGTAGATTTTAATTTTCATTAAAAAATACAGTTCTACTATTTCTACTTCTACAAACACTCTATATATACTGTATGACTATGTATATATCCACAAACCATAAAACTACAGGATTATACTCTATAACTCACTAATTGTATAACACTGTTACACAATATATATTACTTTTTCTAGCCAATTCCTACACCATACTTATTTCTCTGCAAAAAATATCCTGAAAGGTTCTTGCCATTTTAAAGCTGATAGATTCTTGGAGCAGAGTATTCAGTTTACAGGCCATGATGTCACTCACCACCTGTTTCTGTCTGTTAAATTCGGCCATCTTTGTTACAGAAAGAAAATCAGAACTCATCATTTTTCTTAATTCCATTTGTGTCTTTTCGGTGATCCTTAGCATCATTCCATATGGCTTATAACAAACATGTGATTTTCTTTTTCTTTCTTCGTAGATTTGATTTTGGGGAAATCTCATTTTAGAAGGCTTTGCTAATACAGGCTTCTGATAAGATTTTACTCTGCCTGTCTTCCCAAAATTAGCACAATTTACTTTCCTCTCACGATTCTCGTGTTTTCTGGCAAAATCAAGGGATTGCGCACATTCAAACAAAGAATCTTTTTGTGACGCAATAACACGAGATGCAGGATTTAGAAACCAAAATTTGCTTACAAAACTCCTTATGAGGGACGGTGTTTTGACATTCTCACTCAGCATTTTGTACAAACGTTCATATATGGACATGAATGTAAAAATACATTCCTTCCGACCAATCCTTAATTTTTGAAGAATATCAATATCTGGATGATTTTCATTTGATGAACAAAAAATGAGAATTTTTAATCTGTCTTTATCAGTTAAATTCTCATGTGTTTCACCAGATAACTTTAAAGACAATCTCCTTGCAAAATTTACAGGGATCCACATTTTGAACAACTGATTCTTCTCCTCGTTAGATAAATCAAATTTTTCAGAACAACTTTCAAAAACCTCAGAGTTTCTACAAACATCTATTTTGTTGTCATAAGCATTAATTATTTGGCATATCTTTATCAAATCCTTCCTCACGCTACTTCGGATTTGGGCCTGTGAGTCTTCTATTTTTAGTGGTACGTCTTTCCCTTGTACGTCCTCTACGTCAGTTCTGAAGTCTCCTCCTACTTCTCCATCTTGTTCCACGTCTGCAAGGTCACCTTCAATGGCTGCTACAGACACTTGATTACAGTCAATCTCCCTAACTTTACAGCCAATCTCGAGAACATCACAACAATCATTTTTGGATTTCTCTGACACAGATCTATGAAATATATCTACCATCTGTAGAATATTTTTTAATCTCTCTCTTTCTCTATTGAAAAACTTAGAATCTAACCTCTGATTCTCGAGTTCACACTCGGCATATAAACTTAACCATAAAACTTCTGAATTAGAATTGTCTACAGACTTAAATTTCAATTTACTCTGCTTAGCAAGACAATTAATTACATCCATTTCTCTTACCTTGAAATTTCTCAGCTTGTTTCTTTGATAGACAACGCTGGGCTCTTGTCTTCACCCTTCTTGGCTTCAGCACGTCTGGCACTTTGGCACTTGTAGTACTTCTCAATCTATCTGGCAATTCTTACTTCTAGGTTCTATGTGATTCTTGTAAGTAGTGGAATTCCCGATAACTTGCACATATGATTTGACGTTAGCAAAGTCCAATCCCCCGTGTGGGCAAGTTGAGGGAAATCCGCAAAAAAGTACAAAAATTCAGATCTGGCTGGCTCTCCAATGTAAAATAATGCTTATCCTGTAAAATACTCAGGACTAATTACCAGATAAAAATATAGTGGTTTATTTGGATTCTTCCATCAAAGAAAGGTTATTACAAAATAATTCAGGTGAATAAAAAGAGGTGAGATATTGTCCATTGTTCATAGCAAAAGCTTTCCATCTTCATTCTCTGAGATCCCACATGGCAAAAGCAACATGTATTCTTCTTCTCTCCGAGATCCTGAATAGCAAATGGCTGCTGTGTCTCAGTTCGGCTTCTCACATCGCCGTCAAGTAATATACCAGCTGTTATGTCATGTCATGGCCCAACACAGGCGACATCTTCGTGTCTGTCTCTCATGATGGTGAGGGAAGAAGAGCGACCTCTACAGTTAGCCATGAATTATATACGTCTCCTAAAGCACGTGGTCTCTACATATATGGAGCTGTCTTTCTACCATGAGCCAAGCTTAAAAATAGCCTATGTCATGTAAGCTAAAGCATTCTACAGAACTGGGTGTAATAAGAAATTAACGGATTATTAATATTTAACACAGCCTAGTGCTGAGACTCGCAGAGAACCCCGGAGCCACAAGACCACTGAAGCCAAGTGCTGAAACTGACGGAGACCCCCGGAGACCCAAGAACATTGCAGCCCAGTGCTAAGACTGACAGAGACCCACGGAGCCACAAGAACACTGCAGCCCAGTGCTGAGACTAGCAGAGATCTCCCGGAGCCACAAGACCCCTGCAGCCTAGTGCTGAGACTGGCAGAGACCCCCAGAGTCACAAGACTACTGCAGCCCAGTGCTAAGTCTGTCAGAGACCCCCCCGGAGCCACAAGATCACTGCAGCCCAGTGCTAAGACTGGCAGAGACCCCCAGAGCCACAAGACCACTGGAGCCCAGTGCTGAGACTGACAGAGACCCCCAGTGCAACAAGACCCCTACAGCTCAGAGCTGAGACTGGCGGAGAAGCCCGGACTACACGACCACTGCAGCCCAGTGCTAAGACTGACAGAGACCCCCAAAGCCACAAGATCTTTGCAGCCCAGTGCTAAGATTGACAGAGACCCCTGGAGCCATAAGATCTTTGCAGCCCAGTGCTAAGATTGATGGAGACCCTTGGAGCCACAAGACTATTGCAGCCCAGTGCTGAGACTGGCAGAGACCCCCGCCCGGAGCCGCAAGAACACTGCAGCCCAATGCTAAGACTGGCAGAGACCCCCGGAGCATCGGTGCTTAAGCAACGGGGGATTTATCAGTTCATGCTAACTATTTTTACATTCTCAGAAATCCCATGCAGTGTCTGTTCACACCCACCATTTTTGCTGTGGATTGATCTACAGTGTTGGCAGGAAATATTCTACTTTTTTGCAGCCTTTTCACTTACATTTTTGTGTCCCATTCATTTGAACAGGAAAAAAACACTGCAGAAACTCTGAAAGACGACAGCAACAGATTTATAAAAAAAGTGTCTTCTGGCTGGTGTCCGTGACTGGTCGGTGTCAATGTCTGGCCGGTGTCGGTGTCTGGCCGGTGTCGGTGTCTGGCCGGTGTCCGTGTCAGGCCGGTGTCCGTGTTTGGCTGCTGTCCGTGTTTGGCTGCTGTCTGTGTTTGGCTGCTGTCTGTGTTTGGCTGCTGTCTGTGTCTGGCTGCTGTCCGTGTCTGCCTGGTGCCTGTGTCTGGCTGCTGTCCGTGTCTGGCCGGTGTTCGTGTCTGGCCGGAATTCATGTTTGCCCGGTGTCCGTGTCTGGCCAGCATCCGTGTTTGGCCGGCGTCCGTGTCTGCCCGGTGTTCGTGTCTGGCCGGAATTCATGTTTGCCCGGTGTCCGTGTCTGGCCAGCATCTGTGTCTGCCTGGTGTCCGTGTCTGGATGCTGTCCGTGTCTGGATGCTGTCCATGTCTGGACAGTGTCCGTGTCTGCCCGGTGAACATGTCTGGCTGCTGTCCGTGTCTGGCCGGTGTCCGTGTCTGGCCGCTGCACTGGGACAGTGCGGAATAGTATAGTAGACGGCACTATTCCACACAATAGGATATTAAGCCCTGTTCACACTGCAGTGCGTCCGGGGGCTCTGCCTGAATCCCTCTAAAATAGGATTCTCATAAATCCCCATTGGGGCCACAGACGGCACTGACACCAGCAGAGGTCAAAGGAATTTTTTTTTTTTTCTGAAACTGATTTATTTCTTAGGCCGGGGTCACACGATCAGGAATTGGCAGCGCTTTGGACGCAGCACATGTCCGCTGCCGGCTATTGAACACAGGTGACTCCACATGTGATCACTGAATCGTGCGGGTTCACTGCGTTCAATACATTGTACGGGTGAGATTTATCGCATCTCCACAAGATAAATAGACATGTTGTGATCTGGAAAGACGCCGCCGCATGTCCATCTCTAAAGATAGGGAATGTAGATTGTGAGCCTCATTGGGGAAAACACCACTAATGTCTGTAAAGTGCTGTGGAATTAATAGCACTATATAAATGAGTAAAAATAAATATATAAACTGCGGGGGTTCTGGCCTTTCACAAAATGTCGGCAGAGCCCCCGCAGCACCGTACACCCGCAGCGGAGCGCCACACATCCGAACGACCCCTCATCCCAGCCTGCAGCAATGCTCCACTCTTGCCTCCTCTAGCAGCGACCCTGGGACCCCGCTTCACCGCAGCCACCACCCCCGGTAAGTAATTTATTAAAAATAAGTTATTTTCCTTTTCTTCTCCTCAAAATTTGGGGTGCGTCTTATAATCCAGAGCGTTTTATAACCTGTAAAATACGGTAAACTACTGATTCCTATTATGGCGACACTACAATTATAGGACAATATATGCAGCACATATACACAGATACACACTATACATGGACACACATTATATATACTTTATAAATATAGAAACATACACTATATGCTGTACATACAGTACACACACATACTGTGTATATAAAGTATATACACACAGAAACATTCAGTTTATATACAGTATATACAGTATGCTCACATACATATACAGCTTATATATATACACAATATCGTGCACACATGCAGTATACAAATATAATATACATACACATACTATATACTGTATGTACATGTATATATATATTATATATAAACTCACATGCACCACAGATATACACAATCATACTATATTATATATATATGCACACACATACTATATACACATATACAGGCACACACACTATATATTGCACATGTACACACACAGATACACATATACATGTATACTTACCAGATTCTGTGGTTTCACTTGTACAGATCCATTCCCAGGACAGTGCTTTACGAGCAGCCATGATCAGGACTCAGGAGGAGATGACAAAGACACACAGGGCTGCAGGCATCTTCCTGACCCTGCTCTGATCTCTGCTGTGCTGTAATCGTCCCATCCCCCCTCACTCTCATCTTCTAACCTGACTGTAGGGAGAAAGAGAGAGGGGGGCTGGAGGGGGGTTTGGGAGAGACGCTCCGGGACTACAGAGGATGCACAGCGTTATTGACTGCTGTAAATCCTCTACTATAGAGCAAAATTGGGATTTATATCATTGTAACCGATTGTTGTATTGTTTACTGTTTTTTCTTTTTTTATTGTTTTTCTCACAGTGTTTGTATATGAAAAACAAAATGTTGGTAATTCTTTGTTTTGTTCAATAAAATTTATCCAATTGAAAAAAAAGAAAGGCGGTAAAGTGGTTAATAGATGAAACAATAGAAAATACCAAGATCACATGAGAAGGTGCTCGTACGAATTCACAGATAAATGTGGTCGCTCATTGGCAAGGAGGTTATATCCATGCATGCAAGGGACATATGTATCCAAAATAAAAGGGGCACCCGGGCCAGAAATGCATAACCCCTCTGACATAGCTGAGGCATGTTGTTGCTATTATAGCTCGCTCTATAATATCCATGGATAATACCACGACATGGCACCTAATATTCCAGAAAGAAAAATTGACAAATATATTATGGACGCTGCTCTTCCTTCCTTACAGACCCCTGAGGAGGAGGAACTAGACAAAGCTGTCACTGAGGAAGAGATCGGAGAGGCCATTACATCATTCCCTATCGGGAAGAGCCCTGGGCCGGATGGAGGCAATAATAGATTTTATAAGATGTTTGCACCCCAGTTATTACCATTTTAGGAAAAGTGATCAGTAATATCTCAGAAGACTCCCTCTTCGCCCCTTAATTACTTGAGGCTGACATAACATTGTTTCTGAAAGCCTGGAGAAGAACCAAATGTCGGCCCTAATTTTCATACAATATCACTAATTACTGTAGAGGTGAAGATATTCTCTAAAGTGAATACAGCCCGGCTCTCCCACTACCTGCCCCCAATTGTTACCGACCATCAGGTTGGCTTTATTAAGGACAGAGAAGCTTGTGAGAAAACATTGTTATTAATGTCATATGCGGAAACCCCGGGGATCCCAATGTGCCTTGTTTCTGCCGACACTGAAGAAGCGTTGGACATAGTGCCCGGACTTTCCTGAAGGTCACCCTACGACATATTGGGTTGGGCCTTTTCTTGTTATCTATCATTCTCTCCTTATACACTGACCCTAAAATGATAATTAGGGGAGACGGCCTTCTATCTGACACATCATCTATCAATAATGGGACGAGGAAAAACAGCTCTATACACTCGCTCTATACACAGGTGACTTGTGGCTCTATGTTTCACCCTCAATGGTCTCATTTTCCTCTGTAATAAAGGAATTCGGAGAATTCGGCCATGGAAGGAATTTTATAGTCAACTCCTCTAAATCAGAAGCCATGAACATAACGCTGAACTGACACAACTAATTTCTAACTTTCCCTGTAAGTGGCAGAAAGACGCAATTAACCCCTTCATGCTGCGGGACATTTTCGTTCTTTTGTTTCTGTTTTTTCCCTCCCTTCTTCCCAGAGCCATAACTCTTTATCTCTCTGGCCACATAGACATATGAGGGCTTGATTTTTGGGGGGCGAGTTGTACTTTTCAATGACTCCCTTAATTTTACCACATAGTGTACTCAAAAATGAGGGAAAAATTCCAAGTGCAGTGAAATTGTGAAAAAAACAATTCTGACATTGTTTTTTGTGAATTGTTTTTGTACATTTTGTGGTATAATTGACCATGTAATATGATTCTCCTCATCACTATGATTACGGCAACACCAAACATGTCCAGTTTTTATTATTTTAATGGAGAAAAAAAATCTGAGGTTTGGAAAGAAACATTTTTGGAGCAGTTTCTCCATTTTCCGAGACCCGTAACATTGTTATTTTCCTCCGGTGGAGCTGTATGATGGATTATTTTCTGCAGGACGAGATAACGTTTTTATTAGTACAATTGTGATCGCTCGTTACAGCATTTTTTGTGGAATTGTGCCATCCATAAATACGTAATTTTGTCATTCTCACATTTTTTCTATTTCCGGTGTTTACTGATCGGGTTAATTGTTTTTATGTTTTTTACAGAGGGGTAAAAGACACACAGGCAGTGCTGTACAAAAACAACAGATAATGTAACAAAAAAGGACAGCGAGCACTGAAGGAGATAAAAACTGCCAAGATCCTGTTATTAGAGAAGCCGATAAAGGCAATAATGTAGTGTTAGTAGCAATGGACAATATAGTAAGGAGCAGAAAGACAGCGATCAGAGAGCAGCACAGAGAAAAACAAGCGCTGATCCCACAAATAACGAGAAGGAACAACTAAGATCTTCTCTGAGATTTCACATAGAGAAGGGACGATTGTCTAAGAAATACCAGAGAAACTCTTCCCTGAATTTCCACACAAGCCGCATTGGTATTATATTCCTAAAGTCCACAAAGACGCAGCGCCCCCACCAGGCCGCCCGATAGTGTGCGGGGTCGGATCAGTAACAGAATCTTTATCTACATTTATAGACCGGTGTCTGAGACCATTACTGAGAATAGCACCTGCTCACATCAAGGACACCGGAGATTTATAGAGAATTGTGTCCGGTATAGATTGGCAGGAGGGTTATAAATTGGCTTTGATCGACGTCGGGAGCTTGTACGCACGAATTCCACAAATCACAGGACTGGAAGCAATAAAAAATCTATGAAAAACACTGCTGAAACAGATGACTATATTGGATTCATCCTGGAAAGCCTGAATGTTATATTGTCCCATAAGGCCTTCTCTTTTGGGGGCAGCTGGTACACCCAGATGACGGGGACAGCGATGGGGGCGCCGGATGCTGCAGTCTCACTACTTTGTTCTTGTCAGACTTTGAAAATAAATATATTTATAGTGTAAACCCCCACCTGATACCTCTGTGCGGACCACCGGTATGTGGATGATGTGTTTCTGGTGTGGGCTGGGACAGAAAGGGGTTAATGATTTCATTAAATATATAACAAGGAGAATAAGGTTAATATGAGATTTATTCACAATTTGCACAGAATAACTTAGATTTCTTAGGTGTGAATATTATCTGCCATGGTCTCTCTGAATTCACCCTTATTTCTACTGGTGAAATTTTCCTGATCAAAACTCCCATGTCATGTTCCACCAGTTATGTTACACACGTGATTATATGCTCATACCAGAAATTATATGTGGGAAGGACGACCCAACCCCCCCACAAAAGGCTGATCTCACACCGTCCCAATACTCCATAGGGTTTTCTCCAACATGGGCTTTCACGTCACTGCACCATCAAACACCAGAAAGATTCCACACAACTGAGAATATTCCCCACAGAGGAGATTCCCTCGCAGGGTCAGAATCGCATTGGACAAGTACATCGGGAAGAAATCTTCTGGATTTATAAACTAAACCCCCTTACTCCAAATGGCCTCAGTGAGATTACAGATGTTACAGAGGCTCCTGCTGCACCAGCCTGGGATAAGTCAGATCATCACCGGATCACCGAACACCTCCTGTGACCCAGCTCCACCAGCGCTGTCGATCCCCCCCGGGTTTACTGAATTCAGACTGTGGGACAGACCCCCATTTGACACATTAACTTTTGCCCCATTATCCTTCTGAAAATTTGGGGTGCGTCTTATGGTCCAGTGCGGCTTATAGTCCAAACCAATGAAGCGACTGCTGGGACCGTAACAGGGTCCATCTGAGACCCCAATGCAGAAGCCTAATGTCCTGAGAACTGGACCTGCTGGACCACAATTTGTCATTTCTCCAGGTTACCAAATAAATAGTTGTCACGTAGAACCTGGAGACCCTGTCTGACATGCTCAGCATGCTCCTCCAGAGGACGGGAGTAACTCACTATATCATCCAGGAAAATTACCACAAATCTACCAATCAGTGAGAAAAATATAATTACTGACATTGTCACAGACTGCCGGAGCATTGGTTACCCCGAATGGCAGCATCAGGTTGGGTTTTCTTACAATGAATATTGGATTTATGTTGGGGCCCCCTGTCCCTGACAGCCGGTGTCGTTTCCCCTACAGAGGCTAATCCACAAGGGCACTGAGGAGCGAGACTCGGGCGAGTTTCTCCCGAGTGTGACCCCGGCCTCAGCCGGACTCTGGAAGGGGGGAAATAACCAAGATTTGGGCATTTTAGCTCCTGGTGTGGAGTCGATAGCACAGTCATATGCCGCCATATAGTAGACGTCCGGTAACTGGTGAGAATTCCCTCCTGTGTGGGGTCTATTTCCCTCCAGAGAAATCACACGTTACATTCCACACATAACACTGTGTAGAGAAGGCGGCGCGGGGTAATTGTGCCAGTAGTGAGGGGCGAATAATGGCGGGAATGTCACTGACTGAGGAGAAGGCTCCATGGAGGTCTGCACTCCGGAGATCATGTGAGCCCTGACTCCTCCCCTCCTGTGACCTCATCACAGGTCCTGTGCACAGAGCAGCCATATATGTGGAGTGCGGCTCTGCAGGTTAGTGATGGGCAGTCCGGCTCTTCTGGCTCCTTTCCCCACTTTTCTCCCTCCTGTCCCTTCACTATAAAGCCTGGGCCTCATTATACAGCTGTACAGGGGTCTAGTGAAGGCTTTTTAGCTCTTTCCTCAGACTGTAGCTCCTGGGAACAGGCCCTCACTCCTGTCCCTTCACTATAAAGCCTGGGCCTCATTATACAGCTGTACAGGGGTCTAGTGAAGGCTTTTTAGCCCTTTCCTCAGACTGTAGCTCCTGGGATCAGGCCCTCACTCCTGTCCCTTCACTATAAAGCCTGGGCCTCATTATACAGCTGTACAGTGGTCTAGTGAAGGCTTTTTAGTCCTTTCCTCAGACTGTAGCTCCTGGACACAGGCCCTCACTCCTGTCCCTGCACTATAAAGCCTGGGCCTCATTATACAGCTGTACAGGGGTCTAGTGAAGGCTTTTTAGCCCTTTCCTCAGACTGTAGCTCCTGGGATCAGGCCCTCACTCCTGTCCCTTCACTATAAAGCCTGGGCCTCATTATACAGCTGTACAGTGGTCTAGTGAAGGCTTTTTAGTCCTTTCCTCAGACTGTAGCTCCTGGACACAGGCCCTCACTCCTGTCCCTTCACTATAAAGCCTGGGCCTCATTATACAGCTGTACAGGGGTCTAGTGAAGGCTTTTTAGCTCTTTCCTCAGACTGTAGCTCCTGGGAACAGGCCCTCACTCCTGTACCTTCACTATAAAGCCTGGGCCTCATTATACAGCTGTACATTGGTCTAGTGAAGGCTTTTTAGCCCTTTCCTCAGACTGTAGCTCCTGGGCACAGGCCCTCACTCCTGTCCCTTCACTATAAAGCCTGGGCCTCATTATACAGCTGTACAGGGGTCTAGTGAAGGCTTTTTAGCCCTTTCCTCAGACTGTAGCTCCTGGGATTAGGCCCTCACTCCTGTCCCTTCACTATAAAGCCTGGGCCTCATTATACAGCTGTACAGGGGTCTAGTGAAGGCTTTTTAGTCCTTTCCTCAGACTGTAGCTCCTGGGATTAGGCCCTCACTCCTGTCCCTTCACTATAAAGCCTGGGCCTCATTATACAGCTGTACAGGGGTCTAGTGAAGGCTTTTTAGCCCTTTCCTCAGACTGTAGCTCCTGGGCACAGACCCTCACTCCTGTCCCTTCACTATAAAGCCTGGGCCTCATTATACAGCTGTACAGGGGTCTAGTGAAGGCTTTTTAGCCCTTTCCTCAGACTGTAGCTCCTGGGCACAGGCACTCACTCCTGTCCCTTCACTATAAAGCCTGGGCCTCATTATACAGCTGTACAGGGGTCTAGTGAAGGCTTTTTAGCCCTTTCCTCAGACTGTAGCTCCTGGGAACAGGCCCTCACTCATGTCCCTTCATTATAAAGCCTGGCCCTCATTATACAGCTGCACAGGGGTCTAGTGAAGGCTTTTTAGCCCTTTCCTCAGACTGTAGCTCCTGGGAACAGGCCCTCACTCCTGTCCCTTCACTATAAAGCCTGGGCCTCATTATACAGCTGTACAGGGGTCTAGTGAAGGCTTTTTAGCCCGTTCCTCAAACTGTAGCTCCTGGGCACAGGCCCTCACTCCTGTTCCTTCACTATAAAGCCTGGGCCTCATTATACAGCTGTACAGGAGTCTAGTGAAGGCTTTTTAGTCCTTTCCTCAGACTGTAGCTCCTGGGATCAGGCCCTCACTCCTGTCCCTTCACTATAAAGCCTGAGTCTCATTATACAGCTGTACAGGGGTCTAGTGAAGGCTTTTTAGCCCTTTCCTCAGACTGTAGCTCCTGGGCACAGGCCCTCACTCCTGTTCCTTCACTATAAAGCCTGGGCCTCATTATACAGCTGTACAGGAGTCTAGTGAAGGCTTTTTAGTCCTTTCCTCAGACTGTAGCTCCTGGGCACAGGCCCTCACTCCTGTCCCTTCACTATAAAGCCTGGGCCTCATTATACAGCTGTACAGGGGTCTAGTAAAGGCTTTTTAGCTCTTTCCTCAGATTTTAGCTCCTGGGAACAGGCCCTCACTCCAGTCCCTTCACTATAAAGCCTGGGCCTCATTATACAGCTGTACAGGGGTCTAGTGAAGGCTTTTTAGCCCTTTCCTCAGGCTGTAGCTCCTGGGCACAGGCCCTCACTCCTGTCCCTTCACTATAAAGCCTGGGCCTCATTATACAGCTGTACCGGGGTCTAGTGAAGGCTTTTTAGCCCTTTCCTCAGTCTGCAGCTCCTGGGAACAGGCCCTCACTCCTGTCCCTTCACTATAAAGCCTGGGCCTCATTATACAGCTGTACAGGGGTCTAGTGAAGGCTTTTTAGCCCTTTCCTCAGACTGTAGCTCCTGGGCTCAGACCCTCACTCCTGTCCCTTCACTATAAAGCCTGGGCCTCATTATACAGCTGTACAGGGGTCTAGTGAAGGCTTTTAAGCCCTTTCCACTGAAGGTCCTGTCACACTTAGCGATGCACCAGTGATCCCGACCAGCGATATGACGCGGTCAGGATCGCTGGTGCATCGCTAAGTGGTCGCTAGTGAGCTGCCACACAGGCAGATCTCACTAGCGACATCGCTGGGGACGGGGTCGCTACTTACCTGTCACACCAAGTGATCCTGTGTCCTCCCGCCCGCATCCACACTCGTCGCTCGTCATCACAGCAGGAAGCGCCGCAGGAAGCAGACGACAAGAAACATTCCAGCCTGTTCTCGCGCGATCAGCGATAACTAGCGAGAGAGCGGGTTGTAGGTAAGTATCAGACACAGCGATATCGCTAGCAATATCGCTATAACGTCACAAGTTATAGCGATATTGCTAGCGATATCTCTTAGTGTGACATGCCCTTGACTGTAGCTCCTGGGCACAGGTCCTCACTCCTGTCCCTTCACTATAAAGCCTGGGCCTCATTATACAGCTGTACAGGGGTCTAGTGAAGGCTTTTTAGCCCTTTCCTCAGTCTGTAGCTCCTGGGCACAGGTCCTCACTCCTGTTCCTTCACTATAAAGCCTGGGCCTCATTATACAGCTGTACAGGGGTCTAGTGAAGGCTTTTTAGCCCTTTCCTCAGACTGTAGCTCCTGGGAACAGGCCCTCACTCCTGTCCCTTCACTATAAAGCCAGGGCCTCATTATACAGCTGTACAGGGGTCTAGTGAAGGCTTTTTAGCCCTTTCCTCAGACTGTAGCTCCTGGGAACAGGCCCTTTCTCCTGTCCCTTCACTATAAAGCCTGTGCCTCATTATACAGCTGTACAGGGGTCTGTTGTGAATTCACTTTCTGGCCTACCTCTGGTTGCTGGTGAAGGTAGTGGAGATGGTTGTATTGACAGAGGGGTTGCGAATTCTCTTTCCGGGCTCCCTCTGGTGGTTACAGAAGGTAATGGAGCTGATCTAATTAACAGAGGCCTGCCACCTGATAATGAGGAGGACAATTGGACATTGGGAGTTTCTGACTGGATTTAAGACAGCCGACTCCCTCTATCCCTGCTGATGATTTTTTTCCTGCCTCCTGAGGTCTTAGTTTCCAGCTCAGTCCCTGCATGCTCAATCTAAGTGTTCTTTTGCTATTGTTCACATTTGATTTGGTTTTGTCTATTTCAGTTCTGTGTGGTCAGCTAGCCCCGCCTGGGACTGTGCTGAATTTCCATCCTTATGTTACTGTTTGTGCCAGTTTGTTTTTGTCCCTTATTAGATTGGCCTCTCTTTGCTCTGTTTTCAGAATATACCAGAGTGCTGATATAGTGGGCGAAGTCTAGTGACTCCAGGATTTTTTCTATCAGATGTGTTGGGCATTTTTTGCAGGGTTTTTTGCATGATTGCAGACAGTGTATTTCCTTTCCTGTCCTGTCTAGTTAGTTTCGGCCCCATCGTTTGCTCAGTCTATTTTCCTACCTGTGTTTGTGCTTTCATCTTGTCTCACCGACAATATATGTTTGAGGGCTATCTATTCCTTTGGGGTCTGCTCTGGGGCAGTTTAGATTTCCCCTTTCTTGCTTTAGGCTTATTTAGTTCTCCGGCTGTGTCGAGGCATCTAGAATCATTGTAGGTACGCTCCACGGCTACTGCTAGTTGTGTGGATAGGATCAGGGGTCTGCAATCCGCTTATTTACCAACTTCTCTAGTTTTCTGTGGCTTAGCTTGGTCTTGCTTTCCTCCTCGATGACCCAATCATAACAGGGGTCTAGTGAAGGCTTTTTAGCCCTTTCCTCAGACTGTAGCTCCTGGGATCAGGCCCTTTAGTCCCTTCGCTATAAAGCCTGGGCCTCATTATACAGCTGTACAGGGGTCTACTGAAGGCTTTTTAGCCCTTTCCTCAGACTGTAGCTCCTGGGAACAGGCTCTCACTCCTGTCTCTTCACTATAAAGCCTGGGCCTCATTATACAGCTGTACAGGGGTCTAGTGAAGGCTTTTTAGCCCTTTCCTCAGACTGTAGCTCCTGGTCACCATGTGATCTCACCGTAACCCTAACAAGCTAATTAACGTGTGAAATCTTGGTCAAAATTATCTCAGTACACAAATCTCACAGGGTGCCCAAAGTTTTGCATCGCCCCTTTTTCCTTTTTGCAATTATGAAATTGTAAAAAAGTCTATATATATATATTTTTTTTATTATTGTTGCCTAAAATACAAAGGCCATGTGTCATCTTAGAGGTTCGGCCTTTTAGAGATCATTTCATCTTCATCTTACTACTGCTCACAATAACGGTCATTTTGACCAGGGGCGCCCATACTTTTACATGCCGCTGTCAATGCTTCGTCCCGCTGGTGCTCAATATTTAATAGGGTCTTGCTATTAAACTTAATGAAAAGTTTGGTGAATTTCTTTGAGCTGTTATTACTAGAGATGAGCGAATATCGTCGGAGAAGTTGTTATTGGCTAATATCACTTACCGAATAGCTGCATCGGGACCCCGGATCCCTGGAGCGCTCCCGATAATCAGCTGCATGTGTCGCTCTCCATGCAGGTGCTGTGACTATCACACAGCGCGACACACGCAGCTGATTATCGGGAGCGCTCCAGCACACTGAGTCCTGCACACACAGAGGCCGCTGATCATGTGACCCCTGACTCCTCCCCTCCTGTGACCTCATCACAGGTCCTGTGCACACAGAGCGGTCATATATGTGGCAGACACTCCTGGATCTTCTGCTTTCTGGGCCGGTTCCTCCTGTGAGTCCTATTAACCCTTTCGCTCCCTGTATTCTCCTTTCTGACAGGACAATATCTGAATTCGCATAGTGTGACAGGAATTTAAGCAATGTGGAAGGAAAAAATGACAATTTTACTTTTTTCCTCACAACAATGTGACTTTAGCCCCAAAATTGGCAGCGTAACAAATCCTTATTCCCCCACTGTAGTTTGTAGACTCCATATACAGATCCCTTAAGTGAGAAAAGAGCTGAATTCCCCACTTAAGTTATTGCATTTTGGAAATTGCCCCCACTGGGAATTTATCTCCAGGTAAAGGCACAATTGTGTCTCCATGGGGGTTGTGCTCACAGCCCAACATCATGTGACCCTCCAAAGAAATGCCACCCCGCACCATTACTGACCACTGCCAAACCGGTCATGCTGAAGGATGTTGCAGGCAGCAGATCGCTCTCCACGGCGTCTCCAGACTCTGTCACGGCTGTCACATGTGCTCAGTGTGAACCTGCTTCCATCTAAGAGCACAGGGCGCCAGTGGCAAATTTGCCAATCCTGGTGTTTTGTGGCAAATGCCAAGCGTCCTGTACGGTGTTGGGCTATGAGTACAACCCCCATCTGTGGACGTCGTGAACTCAGACCATCCTAATGGAGTCAGTTTGTAACCGTTTGTGCAGACACATGAACATTTGTGGCCTGCTGAAGATCATTTTGCAGGGCTCTGGCAGTGCTCCTCCTGTTCCTCCTTGCACAAAGGTGGAGGTAGCGATGCTGCTGCTGGGTTGTTACCCTCATACGGCCCCCTCCACATCTCCTAGTGTACTGGCCTGTCTCCTGGTAGCACCTCCAGCCTCTGGACACTACACTGTCAGACACAGTAAACCTTCTTGCTACAGCTCGCATTGATGTGCCATCCTGGATGAGCTGCACTACCTGAGCCACTTGTGTGGGTTGTAGAGTCCGTCTCATGCTACCACAAGTGTGAAAGCACAACCAACATTCAAAAGTGACCAAAACATCAGCCATAAGCATTGGTACTGAGATGTGGTCTGTGGTCCCCACCTGCAGAACCACTCCTTTACTGAGGGTGTCTTGATAATTGCCAATAATTTCCATCTGTCACTCCTTTACTGAGGGTGTCTTGATAATTGCCAATAATTTCCATCTGTTTTATATTCCATTTGCACAACAGCATGTGAAATTGATTGTCAATCAGTGTTGCTTCCTAAGTGGACAGTTTGATTTCACAGAAGTTTGATTTATTTGGAGTTATATTCTGTTATTTAAGTGTTCCCTTTATTTTTTGAACAGTGTATATAGATAGAGATATTTTTTTTTCTTTGTGTTGGAGGGTCCAATTCCAGCTATTGCTGTGTGATCTGTGATTTCTATCTACTCCACTGTGTACAGGATAATAGAGTATAATTAAGCAGTTATGGACGTGACGTAACTAACATTGTGCAGTGACTCTGCTTTCCATATAGTGATGGATATTTCTTGTTGCTGAAACTGTGATATTTTCCCCCCTTTAAATCTTTTTTAAACCCCTCTGATCAGTGCTATCATACAACATACAAGCCTCTGATGGCTCCGGTGATGCCCTGTACTACTGTAGTGCCGTGTATCATCACTGCCTGTCAGTGTAATACTAACGGCCCCATACACATGAGATCAGAGTTGGCTGAGCGGTCATTTGGCAGACGGCGATCTCTCCCGACTCCCCCATACACACAAATATTCCAGCTTTCCTGTGGTCTGTATGAGAGAGTCGCCTCCAGACTCCTCTAGAGGAGGATTATCTACAGGAAGAACAAACGGATTATCCTCTGAAATTCAGGATGCCAGATCCTTCTCTGCCCTGACATCATCTGTCGGGAGGCCCCCAAATACATTATATGGTCGGCCAAACCCCCCGAAATCAGTGCTTTCATGGAGCTTTAGTCTAATGTGTATGGGGGAGTTATAAGGTAACTTATTGGACGCTGCCTCTGGCCCGGCCTAATAGACCTTCATACATTGCAGCCCAGACCCCATTATTAGGCATGTAAGTATCGGAGTAACTAGGCCGCCCCATACTATCGAGTACTTGGGGGCGGGGGACATTCAGCCAAACTCTGTCACACCTTCTTAGATGCCATGTTTGCTTTTCACAGCAGCAAGTGGTTAAGCTGTCAGGGTTTTTGTTGCAGCCTCATCTGTGCCGTCCCTGCGGTGTACATCTATGTTCTGGGGCACAAACAGATTAATTTATTTTTAATAAATGTTTAACATGTTAAAAATTATAAAATGTGTCTTCTGCTTTTTTGTTATTTTTTTCTTCTTACAAGAATTGTTGGAGCCAATTTTCTTTAGAAACATTTTAATATCGGCTTTTTCTGGAGTTTTTCTTGTAATATAGGAAAGCCTAAGGCCAGAAATAATCCCCATAAATCACTGTACATGGAGACTTTGGGATCAGATCATTTCTGTCCATTGTGTTTGTGGAAACAAAAAATCTTTTCTAAAAGCCTCAAACTTCTGTGTGTGACTCAGAGCTGAGATCTAACGGGAGAGAAGATTCCAGTGCGGGGAAGACGGGAAACCTTCATATAGACGGCCGGTGGGGATGGAGGCAGTGACCGACTCTGGCCAAATCTGTCTCTAGAGCCGCAGTAGAAGATGAAGATGTCGTCCTCATCATGAAGGAGTTATTTCTCATGTCGCGTGTAATGAATATCTCCTGCAGTATTGCTAATGCCGATTCCAGTGTCGGTAATGAGACGAGAATTAGCGTTATGGAAGATGAGTCTATGAGGAACGTGTTCAGCTGCCGACTCCGAGGAGGAAACTGCTTGTTGTCTGTGGCCTAAATATATAGGTTTTATTAGTAGATGTCAGGGAGGAAAACTAAACCCTGTAAGATAATAAATCTCCTCATATGTTTCCCTTATTATCTCCAGTAATTGTATTATTACACAGGATTCTTATGATGTTACATCGGCTCATCTTCTTCTCATTCAGGTCTCTACAATATCGGATCCTCTCAGTGAAGATCTTCTACAGAAGAGAATTTTCCTGATTTACCCATCAAGGATGGATATGGACAGAGACAAGATGGCGGAGAGGATGTTACACCTCACCCTAGAGATCCTATTCCGTCTCACTGGAGAGGTGAGAGATTCTGATGACGTCACATTACATCATTCTTATCTATGGGAATAACAGATGGACAGAACTGGAGAGGTGAGGACTCTGGAAATGTCTGTAGTGAGATTTATTAATGTGTCTCTCCATAACCAGGATTACACAGTGGTGAAGAAGACCTCTAGTGATCGCTGTCAGGACCCTGTGTCTGAGGGATGTGGAAGACCCCTGAGCCCAATCACGGGGCCTCCACCTCACCCCCTGATCCATGAGGACATCAATGACCAGAAGATCCTAGAACTCATCTACAAGATGATTGAGCTGCTGACTGGAGAGGTGACACTGCTGGGAATGCTGGGACATTATACAGTAACACTATGAAGGGATCGGGGGATGACGGTATCATTGTATGTGTCAGGTTCCTATAAGGTGTCAGGATGTCGCTGTCTATTTCTCCATGGAGGACTGGGAGTATTTAGAAGGACACAGAGATCTGTACAAGAACGTCATAATGGAGGTTCCCCAGCCCCTCACATCTCCAGGTAATAGACAGGACTAAATACACACGGCCTATAATTATCTGTATGTAGAGAATGAATTCAGTCCCTGTACAGTGGGGAAAAAAAGTATTTAGTCAGTCAGCAATAGTGCAAGTTCCACCACTTAAAAAGATGAGAGGCGTCTGTAATTTACATCATAGGTAGACCTCAACTATGGGAGACAAACTGAGAAAAAAAAATCCAGAAAATCACATTGTCTGTTTTTTTTTTCATTTTATTTGCATATTATGGTGGAAAATAAGTATTTGGTCAGAAACAAAATTTCATCTCAATACTTTGTGATATATCCTTTGTTGGCAATGACAGAGGTCAAACGTTTTCTGTAAGTCTTCACAAGGTTGCCACACACTGTTGTTGGTATGTTGGCCCATTCCTCCATGCAGATCTCCTCTAGAGCAGTGATGTTTTTGGCTTTTCGCTTGGCAACACGGACTTTCAACTCCCTCCAAAGGTTTTCTATAGGGTTGAGATCTGGAGACTGGCTAGGCCACTCCAGGACCTTGAAATGCTTCTTACGAAGCCACTCCTTCGTTGCCCTGGCGGTGTGCTTTGGACCATTGTCATGTTGAAAGACCCAGCCACGTTTCATCTTCAATGCCCTTGCTGATGGAAGGAGGTTTGCACTCAAAATCTCACGATACATGGCCCCATTCATTCTTTCATGTACCCGGATCAGTCGTCCTGGCCCCTTTGCAGAGAAACAGCCCCAAAGCATGATGTTTCCACCACCATGCTTTACAGTAGGTATGGTGTTTGATGGATGCAACTCAGTAT
This sequence comes from Dendrobates tinctorius, assembly GCF_039654945.1. Classification (NCBI taxonomy): domain Eukaryota; kingdom Metazoa; phylum Chordata; class Amphibia; order Anura; family Dendrobatidae; genus Dendrobates; species Dendrobates tinctorius. Next base: position 2,056,150 of record NW_027362069.1, on the reverse strand, counting down.
TCTTTTTCCTCCAAACACGACAAGTTGTGTTTCTACCAAACAGTTCCAGTTTGGTTTCATCAGACCATAGGACATTCTCCCAAAACTCCTCTGGATCATCCAAATGCTCTCTAGCAAACTTCAGACGGGCCCGGACATGTACAGGCTTAAGCAGTGGGACACGTCTGGCACTGCAGGATCTAAGTCCATGGTGGCGTAGTGTGTTACTTATGGTAGGCCTTGTTACATTGGTCCCAGCTCTCTGCAGTTCATTCACTAGGTCCCCCCGCGTGGTTCTGGGATTTTTGCTCACCGTTCTTGTGATCATTCTGACCCCACGGGGTGGGATTTTGCGTGGAGCACCAGATCGAGGGAGATTATCAGTGGTCTTGTATGTCTTCCATTTTCTAATTATTGCTCCCACAGTTGATTTCTTCACTCCAAGCTGGTTGGCTATTGCAGATTCAGTCTTCCCAGCCTGGTGCAGGGCTACAATTTTGTTTCTGGTGTCCTTTGACAGCTCTTTGGTCTTCACCATAGTGGAATTTGGAGTCAGACTGTTTGAGGGTGTGCACAGGTGTCTTTTTATACTGATAACAAGTTTAAACAGGTGCCATTACTACAGGTAATGAGTGGAGGAAAGAGGAGACTCTTAAAGAAGAAGTTACAGGTCTGTGAGAGCCAGAAATCTTGATTGCTTGTTTCTGACCAAATACTTATTTTCCACCATAATATGCAAATAAAATGAAAAAAAAACAGACAATGTGATTTTCTGGATTTTTTTTTCTCAGTTTGTCTCCCATAGTTGAGGTCTACCTATGATGTAAATTACAGACGCCTCTCATCTTTTTAAGTGGTGAAACTTGCACTATTGCTGACTGACTAAATACTTTTTTTCCCCACTGTATGTGTTTCCTCCAGATCTATCCAGTAAGAGGACAACACCAGAGAGATGTCTCCGTCCTCTTCTTCCACAGGACTGTAACCAAGAAGATCCCAGTGCTCCTCAGGATCATCAGGTAGATGGAGAGAAGGTGTCAGGAGATCTCCCCTATGATGTGTAGACGGCTGTGAAGGTCTTGTGCTCAGTCTTGTTTTATCCACCAGTATTATATGTTTTATACTTGTGTAATGAGAATGGTGGAGATGCAGGATTAGAGCTGATCATAGATGGGACTTCTCCATCTGTCGGTGACTTTTACAATATTTGTTTCAGGGTGAAGATCTGACCCATATTAATACTACAGAGACATATGTGAGGGGTGATGAGTGGTGTAAAGAGGAGATTCCCACATATGACTACCCAGGTGAGTAGTAACCACTGAATGCAGAGAAGTCACAGATTCCTCTCAGTCACCGGCTGTGGCTGCTTTATCGGTGGTGTAGTCCGGCCGTATTACCATGATCACCATTTTGCCTCTAGACCACAACATTCTCCTTCACCCAAAACTGTTCAAATGACTTTGGGCATTGAAATCCCTTTTCTATAGAACTTACAACCTGGAGGATCCACCTACCTCCTGGGATTAGTGTGAGGGTGATCCCTTAAAGCGAGATCTATATGATTGCTTGTACCTGACCCAATATAGGCCGAGTGCGCGCTTAAAGAGTCACACCAAACACAGAGTTAGATGTCTACTCCTTTCTCAGCAAAGCCTTGCACACAGCTGAAGTTTATTCTCAAGACAAAGAGACAGGAAATGGGTGTCACACAATCTTCTGAGTAGCCAGTGTCAGTCTATGATAGGTCCGTTTCAGCTTCACTTCCATATATGGTATCCAGTATTTCAGCTTCTGCATTCCAAGGATTCCTTCCAGGGTGTTGTCTGAAGACACAGACGCCATCTTTGTACACCATATCTGAACTGACTTGTATAAGGCTGACCCAGCCTATTTTGACCTTAATGATCTGGCCATTTTTAGCAATTCTGACCAGTGTCCCTTTATGAGGTAATAACTCAGGAACGCTTCAACGGATCCTAGCGATTCTGAGAATTTTTTCATCACATATTGGGCTTCATGTTAGTGGTAAATTTAGGTCAATAATTTTTGCATTTATTTTTGAAAAAATTGGAAATTTGGTGAAAATTTTGAAAGTTTCACAATTTTCAAATTTTGAATTTTTATTCTATTAAACCAGAGAGTTATGTGACACAAAATAGTTAATAAATAACATTTTCCAAATGTTTACTTTACATCAGCACAATTTTGGGAAAAAAAAATTTTTTGTTAGGAAGTTATAAGGTTTAAAAGTTGACCAGCGATTTTTCATTTTTACAACACCATTTTTTCTTAGTGATGACCACCTCACATTTGAAGTCACTTTGAGGGGTCAATATGACAGAGAACACCCAAAAGTGACACCACTCCAAAAACTGCACCCCTCAAGGTGCTCAAAACCACATTCAAGAAGATCATTAACTCTTCAGGTGCTTCACAGGAACTAAAGCAATGTGGAAGGAAAAATGGACATTTTAATTTTTCCAACAAAAATGTTCTTTTAGCCTCATTTTTTCATTTTCACATGGGCAACAGGATAAAATGGATCCTAAAATTTGTTGGGCAATTTCTCCTGAGTACACCGATACCTCATATGTGGTCATAAACCACTGTTTGGGCGCACGGCAGGGCTCGGAAGGGAAGGAGCGCCATTTGACTTTTTGAAGGGAAAATTAGCTCCAATCGTTAGCGGACACCATGTCGCGTATGGAAAGTATGTAGTGTATGTCAGATTAGTGTGTGTAGTGTAGTATATGTCAGATTGGTGTGTATGGTGTTGTGTATGTCAGGTTGGTGTGTGGTGTAGTGTATGTCAGGTTGGTGTGTGTGGTGTAGTCTATGTCAGGTTGGTGTGTGTGGTGTAGTGTATGTCAAGTCTGTGTGTGGTGTAGTGTATGTCAGGTTGATGTGTGTGGTGTAGTGTATGTCAGGTCTGTGTGTGGTGTTTACTACACCACACACATCAATCTGATGTACACTACACCACACACCAACCTGACGTACACTATACCACACCACACACCAATCTGACATACACTACGCCTCTCACAACAACCTGACACACTTTGTCCGGTTGGTGTGTATGGTGTTGTGTATGTCAAGTCTGTGTGTGATGTAGTGCATGTCAGGTCGGTGTGTGGAGTAGTGTACGTCAGGTTGTGGTGTGTGTGGTGTAGTGTTTGTCAGGCCTGTGTGTGATGTAGTGTACATCAGGTTGGTGTGTGGTGTAGTGTATGTCAGGTTGGTGTGTGTGGTGTAGTATACATCAGGTCTGTGTGTGGTGTAGTGCATGTCAGGTTGGTGTGTGTGGTGTAGTGTATGTCAGGTCTGTGTGTGGTGTTGTGTATGTCAGGTTGGTGTGTGTGGTGTAGTGTATGTCAGGTCTGTGTGTGGTGTAGTGTATGTCAGGTCTGTGTGTGGTGTTGTGTATGTCAGGTTGGTGTGTGGTATGGTGTTGTGTATGTCAGGTCTGTGTGTGGTGTAGTGTATGTCAGGTCGGTGTGTGGTGTATTGTATGTCAGGTTGGTGTGTGCGGTGTAGTGTATGTCAGGGTGGTGTGTGTGGTGTAGTGTATGTCAGGTCTGTGTGTGGTGTAGTGTATATCAGGTCTGTGTGTGGTGTTGTGTATGTTAGGTTGGGGTGTGTGGTGTAGTGTATGTCAGGTCTGTGTGTGGTGTATTGTATGTCAGGTTGGTGTGTGTGGTGCAGTGTATGTCAGGTTGGTGTGTGTGGTGTAGTGTATGTCAGGTCGGTGTGTGGTGTAGTGTATGTCAGGTTGGTGTGTGGTGTAGTGTATGTCAGGTCGGTGTGTGTGGTGTAGTGTATGTCAGGTTGGTGTGTGTGGTGTAGTGTATGTCAGGTCGGTGTGTGGTGTATTGTATGTCAGGTTAGTGTGTGTGGTGCAGTGTATGTCAGGTCAGTGTGTGGTGTATTGTATGTCAGGTTGAGGTGTGTGGTGTAGTGTATGTCAGGTCGGTGTGTGGTGTATTGTATGTCAGGTTGGTGTGTGTGGTGCAGTGTACTGTATGTCAGGTTGGTGTGTGTGGTGTAGTGTATGTCAGGTCGGTGTGTGGTGTAGTGTATGTCAGGTCGGTGTGTGTGGTGTAGTGTATGTCAGGTCGGTGTGTGTGGTGTAGTGTATGTCAGGTTGGTGTGTGTGGTGTAGTGTATGTCAGGTCTGTGTGTAGTGTAGTGTATGTCAGGCCTGTGTGTGGTGTAGTGTACGTTAGGTTGGTGTGTGGTGTAGTGTATGTCAGGTTGGTGTGTGTGGTGTAGTGTACATCAGGTCTGTGTGTGGTGTAGTGTATGTCAGGTTGGTGTGTGTGGTGTAGTGTATGTCAGGTCTGTGTGTGGTGTAGTGTATGTCAGGTCGGTGTGTGGTGTAGTGTATGTCAGGTTGGTGTGTGTGGTGTAGTGTATGTCAGGTCTGTGTGTGGTGTAGTGTATGTCAGGTCGGTGTGTGGTGTTGTGTATGTCAGGTTGGTGTGTGTGGTGTAGTGTATGTCAGGTCTGTGTGTGGTGTAGTGTATGTCAGGTCTGTGTGTGGTGTTGTGTATGTCAGGTTGGTGTGTGGTATGGTGTTGTGTATGTCAGGTCTGTGTGTGGTGTAGTGTATGTCAGGTCGGTGTGTGGTGTATTGTATGTCAGGTTGGTGTGTGCGGTGTAGTGTATGTCAGGGTGGTGTGTGTGGTGTAGTGTATGTCAGGTCTGTGTGTGGTGTAGTGTATGTCAGGTTGGTGTGTGTGGTGTAGTGTATGTCAGGTTGGTGTGTGTGGTGTAGTGTATGTCAGGTCTGTGTGTGGTGTAGTGTATGTCAGGTCTGTGTGTGGTGTAGTGTATGTCAGGTCTGTGTGTGGTGTAGTGTACGTCAGGTTGGTGTGTGGTGTAGTGTATGTCAGGTTGGTGTGTGTGATGTAGTGTATGTCAGGTCAGTGTGTGTGGTGTTGTGTATGTCAGGTCGGTGTGTGGTGTAGTGTACGTCAGGTAGGTGTGTGGTGTAGTGTATGTCAGGTTGGAGTGTGTGGTGTAGTGTACGTCAGGTTGGTGTGTGGTGTAGTGTATGTCAGGTTGGTGTTTGTGATGTAGTGTATGTCAGGTCAGTGTGTGTGGTGTAGTGTATGTCAGGTTGGTGTGTGTGGTGTAGTGTATGTCAGGTCTGTGTGTGGTGTAGTGTATGTCAGGTCGGTGTGTGTGGTGTAGTGTATGTCAGGTTGGTGTGTGTGGTGTTGTGTATGTCAGGTTGGTGTGTGGTGTATGTCAGGTTGGTGTGTGTGGTGTAGTCTATGTCAGGTTGGTGTGTGTGGTGTAGTGTATGTCAGGTCTGTGTGTGGTGTAGTGTATGTCAGGTCGGTGTGTGTGGTGTAGTGTACGTCAGGTTGGTGTGTGTGGTGTAGTGTATGTCAGGTCTTTGTGTGGTGTAGTGTATGTCAGGTCTGTGTGTGGTGTAGTGTATGTCAGGTCGGTGTGTGTGGTGTAGTGTATGTCAGGTTGGTGTGTGGTGTAGTGTATGTCAGGTTGGAGTGTATGGTGTTGTGTATGTCAGGTCTGTGTGTGGTGTAGTGTATGTCAGGTTGTGGTGTGTGGTGTAGTGTACGTCAGGTTGGAGTGTATGGTGTTGTGTATGTCAGGTCTGTGTGTGGTGTAGTGTATGTCAGGTCGGTGTGTGGTGTATTGTATGTCAGGTTGGTGTGTGCGGTGTAGTGTATGTCAGGGTGGTGTGTGTGGTGTAGTGTATGTCTGGTCTGTGTGTGGTGTAGTGTATGTCAGGTCTGTGTGTGGTGTAGTGTATGTCAGGTCTGTGTGTGGTGTAGTGTATGTCAGGTCGGTGTGTGTGGTGTTGTGTACGTCAGGTTGGTGTGTGTGGTGTAGTGTATGTCAGGTCTTTGTGTGGTGTAGTGTATGTCAGGTCTTTGTGTGGTGTAGTGTATGTCAGGTTGGGGTGTGTGGTGTAGTGTATGTCAGGTCTGTGTGTGGTGTAGTGTATGTCAGGTTGGGGTGTGTGTTGTAGTGTATGTCAGGTCGATGTGTGGTGTATTATTTGTCAGGTTGGTGTGTGTGGTGTAGTGTATGTCAGGTCTTTGTGTGGTGTAGTGTATGTCAGGTCTGTGTGTGGTGTAGTGTATGTCAGGTCGGTGTGTGTGGTGTAGTGTATGTCAGGTTGGTGTGTGGTGTAGTGTATGTCAGGTTGGAGTGTATGGTGTTGTGTATGTCAGGTCTGTGTGTGGTGTAGTGTATGTCAGGTTGTGGTGTGTGGTGTAGTGTACGTCAGGTTGGAGTGTATGGTGTTGTGTATGTCAGGTCTGTGTGTGGTGTATTGTATGTCAGGTTGGTGTGTGTGGTGTAGTGTATGTCAGGTTGGTGTGTGTGGTGTAGTGTATGTCAGGTCTGTGTGTGGTGTAGTGTATGTCAGGTCGGTGTGTGTGGTGTTGTGTACGTCAGGTTGGTGTGTGTGGTGTAGTGTATATCAGGTCTGTGTGTGGTGTTGTGTATGTCAGGTTGGTGTGTGGTGTAGTGTATGTCAGGTTGGGGTGTGTGGTCTAGTGTATGTCAGGTCGGTGTGTGGTGTATTGTATGTCAGGTTGGTGTGTGTGGTGCAGTGTATGTCAGGTTGGTGTGTGTGGTGTAGTGTATGTCAGGTCGGTGTGTGGTGTAGTGTATGTCAGGTTGGTGTGTGGTGTAGTGTATGTCAGGTCGGTGTGTGTGGTGTAGTGTATGTCAGGTTGGTGTGTGTGGTGTAGTGTATGTCAGGTCGGTGTGTGGTGTATTGTATGTCAGGTTAGTGTGTGTGGTGCAGTGTATGTCAGGTCAGTGTGTGGTGTATTGTATGTCAGGTTGAGGTGTGTGGTGTAGTGTATGTCAGGTCGGTGTGTGGTGTATTGTATGTCAGGTTGGTGTGTGTGGTGCAGTGTATGTCAGGTTGGTGTGTGTGGTGTAGTGTATGTCAGGTCGGTGTGTGGTGTAGTGTATGTCAGGTCGGTGTGTGTGGTGTAGTGTATGTCAGGTCGGTGTGTGTGGTGTAGTGTATGTCAGGTTGGTGTGTGTGGTGTAGTGTATGTCAGGTCTGTGTGTAGTGTAGTGTATGTCAGGCCTGTGTGTGGTGTAGTGTACGTTAGGTTGGTGTGTGGTGTAGTGTATGTCAGGTTGGTGTGTGTGGTGTAGTGTACATCAGGTCTGTGTGTGGTGTAGTGTATGTCAGGTTGGTGTGTGTGGTGTAGTGTATGTCAGGTCTGTGTGTGGTGTAGTGTATGTCAGGTCGGTGTGTGGTGTAGTGTATGTCAGGTTGGTGTGTGTGGTGTAGTGTATGTCAGGTCTGTGTGTGGTGTAGTGTATGTCAGGTCGGTGTGTGGTGTTGTGTATGTCAGGTTGGTGTGTGTGGTGTAGTGTATGTCAGGTCTGTGTGTGGTGTAGTGTATGTCAGGTCTGTGTGTGGTGTTGTGTATGTCAGGTTGGTGTGTGGTATGGTGTTGTGTATGTCAGGTCTGTGTGTGGTGTAGTGTATGTCAGGTCGGTGTGTGGTGTATTGTATGTCAGGTTGGTGTGTGCGGTGTAGTGTATGTCAGGGTGGTGTGTGTGGTGTAGTGTATGTCAGGTCTGTGTGTGGTGTAGTGTATGTCAGGTTGGTGTGTGTGGTGTAGTGTATGTCAGGTTGGTGTGTGTGGTGTAGTGTATGTCAGGTCTGTGTGTGGTGTAGTGTATGTCAGGTCTGTGTGTGGTGTAGTGTATGTCAGGTCTGTGTGTGGTGTAGTGTACGTCAGGTTGGTGTGTGGTGTAGTGTATGTCAGGTTGGTGTGTGTGATGTAGTGTATGTCAGGTCAGTGTGTGTGGTGTTGTGTATGTCAGGTCGGTGTGTGGTGTAGTGTACGTCAGGTTGGTGTGTGGTGTAGTGTATGTCAGGTTGGAGTGTGTGGTGTAGTGTACGTCAGGTTGGTGTGTGGTGTAGTGTATGTCAGGTTGGTGTGTGTGATGTAGTGTATGTCAGGTCAGTGTGTGTGGTGTAGTGTATGTCAGGTTGGTGTGTGTGGTGTAGTGTATGTCAGGTCTGTGTGTGGTGTAGTGTATGTCAGGTCGGTGTGTGTGGTGTAGTGTATGTCAGGTTGGTGTGTGTGGTGTTGTGTATGTCAGGTTGGTGTGTGGTGTATGTCAGGTTGGTGTGTGTGGTGTAGTCTATGTCAGGTTGGTGTGTGTGGTGTAGTGTATGTCAGGTCTGTGTGTGGTGTAGTGTATGTCAGGTCGGTGTGTGTGGTGTAGTGTACGTCAGGTTGGTGTGTGTGGTGTAGTGTATGTCAGGTCTTTGTGTGGTGTAGTGTATGTCAGGTCTGTGTGTGGTGTAGTGTATGTCAGGTCGGTGTGTGTGGTGTAGTGTATGTCAGGTTGGTGTGTGGTGTAGTGTATGTCAGGTTGGAGTGTATGGTGTTGTGTATGTCAGGTCTGTGTGTGGTGTAGTGTATGTCAGGTTGTGGTGTGTGGTGTAGTGTACGTCAGGTTGGAGTGTATGGTGTTGTGTATGTCAGGTCTGTGTGTGGTGTAGTGTATGTCAGGTCGGTGTGTGGTGTATTGTATGTCAGGTTGGTGTGTGCGGTGTAGTGTATGTCAGGGTGGTGTGTGTGGTGTAGTGTATGTCTGGTCTGTGTGTGGTGTAGTGTATGTCAGGTCTGTGTGTGGTGTAGTGTATGTCAGGTCTGTGTGTGGTGTAGTGTATGTCAGGTCGGTGTGTGTGGTGTTGTGTACGTCAGGTTGGTGTGTGTGGTGTAGTGTATGTCAGGTCTTTGTGTGGTGTAGTGTATGTCAGGTCTTTGTGTGGTGTAGTGTATGTCAGGTTGGGGTGTGTGGTGTAGTGTATGTCAGGTCTGTGTGTGGTGTAGTGTATGTCAGGTTGGGGTGTGTGTTGTAGTGTATGTCAGGTCGATGTGTGGTGTATTGTTTGTCAGGTTGGTGTGTGTGGTGTAGTGTATGTCAGGTCTTTGTGTGGTGTAGTGTATGTCAGGTCTGTGTGTGGTGTAGTGTATGTCAGGTCGGTGTGTGTGGTGTAGTGTATGTCAGGTTGGTGTGTGGTGTAGTGTATGTCAGGTTGGAGTGTATGGTGTTGTGTATGTCAGGTCTGTGTGTGGTGTAGTGTATGTCAGGTTGTGGTGTGTGGTGTAGTGTACGTCAGGTTGGAGTGTATGGTGTTGTGTATGTCAGGTCTGTGTGTGGTGTATTGTATGTCAGGTTGGTGTGTGCGGTGTAGTGTATGTCAGGGTGGTGTGTGTGGTGTAGTGTATGTCAGGTCTGTGTGTGGTGTAGTGTATGTCAGGTTGGTGTGTGTGGTGTAGTGTATGTCAGGTTGGTGTGTGTGGTGTAGTGTATGTCAGGTCTGTGTGTGGTGTAGTGTATGTCAGGTCGGTGTGTGTGGTGTTGTGTACGTCAGGTTGGTGTGTGTGGTGTAGTGTATGTCAGGTCTTTGTGTGGTGTAGTGTATGTCAGGTCTGTGTGTGGTGTAGTGTATGTCAGGTTGGGGTGTGTGGTGTAGTGTATGTCAGGTCGGTGTGTGGTGTATTGTATGTCAGGTTGGTGTGTGTGGTGCAGTGTATGTCAGGTTGGTGTGTGTGGTGTTGTGTATGACAGGTCGGTGTGTGGTGTAGTGTACGTCAGGTTGGTGTGTGGTGTAGTGTATGTCAGGTTGGTGTGTGTGGTGTAGTGTACGTCAGGTTGGTGTGTGGTGTAGTGTATGTCAGGTTGGTGTGTGTGATGTAGTGTATGTCAGGTCAGTGTGTGTGGTGTAGTGTATGTCAGGTTGGTGTGTGTGGTGTTGTGTATGTCAGGTCTGTGTGTGGTGTAGTGTATGTCAGGTTGGTGTGTGTGATGTAGTGTATGTCAGGTCGGTGTGTGTGGTGTAGTGTATGTCAGGTCTGTGTGTGGTGTAGTGTATGTCAGGTCGGTGTGTGTGGTGTAGTGTGTCAGGTTGGTGTGTGTGGTGTTGTGTATGTCAGGTTGGTGTGTGGTGTATGTCAGGTTGGTGTGTGTGGTGTAGTCTATGTCAGGTTGGTGTGTGTGGTGTAGTGTATGTCAGGTCTTTGTGTGGTGTAGTGTATGTCAGGTCTGTGTGTGGTGTAGTGTATGTCAGGTTGGTGTGTGTGGTGTTGTGTATGTCAGGTCGGTGTGTGGTGTAGTGTACGTCAGGTTGGTGTGTGGTGTAGTGTATGTCAGGTTGGTGTGTGTGGTGTAGTATATGTCAGGTCGGTGTGTGTGGTGTAGTGTATGTCAGGTTGGTGTGTGGTGTAGTGTATGTCAGGTTGGAGTGTATGGTGTTGTGTATGTCAGGTCTGTGTGTGGTGTAGTGTATGTCAGGTTGTGGTGTGTGGTGTAGTGTACGTCAGGTTGGAGTGAATGGTGTTGTGTATGTCAGGTCTGTGTGTGGTGTTGTGTATGTCAGGTTGGTGTGTGGTGTAGTGTATGTCAGGTTGGGGTGTGTGGTGTAGTGTATGTCAGGTTGGTGTGTGTGGTGCAGTGTATGTCAGGTTGGTGTGTGTGGTGTAGTGTATGTCAGGTCGGTGTGTGGTGTAGTGTATGTCAGGTTGGTGTGTGGTGTAGTGTATGTCAGGTCGGTGTGTGTGGTGTAGTGTATGTCAGGTTGGTGTGTGTGGTGTAGTGTATGTCAGGTCGGTGTGTGGTGTATTGTATGTCAGGTTAGTGTGTGTGGTGCAGTGTATGTCAGGTTGGTGTGTGGTGTATTGTATGTCAGGTTGGGGTGTGTGGTGTAGTGTACGTCAGGTCGGTGTGTGGTGTATTGTATGTCAGGTTGGTGTGTGTGGTGCAGTGTATGTCAGGTTGGTGTGTGTGGTGTAGTGTATGTCAGGTCGGTGTGTGGTGTAGTGTATGTCAGGTTGGTGTGTGTGGTGTAGTGTATGTCAGGTCTGTGTGTAGTGTAGTGTATGTCAGGCCTGTGTGTGGTGTAGTGTACGTTAGGTTGGTGTGTGGTGTAGTGTATGTCAGGTTGGTGTGTGTGGTGTAGTGTACATCAGGTCTGTGTGTGGTGTAGTGTATGTCAGGTTGGTGTGTGTGGTGTAGTGTATGTCAGGTCTGTGTGTGGTGTAGTGTATGTCAGGTCGGTGTGTGGTGTAGTGTATGTCAGGTTGGTGTGTGTGGTGTAGTGTATGTCAGGTCTGTGTGTGGTGTAGTGTATGTCAGGTCGGTGTGTGGTGTTGTGTATGTCAGGTTGGTGTGTGTGGTGTAGTGTATGTCAGGTCTGTGTGTGGTGTAGTGTATGTCAGGTCTGTGTGTGGTGTTGTGTATGTCAGGTTGGTGTGTGGTATGGTGTTGTGTATGTCAGGTCTGTGTGTGGTGTAGTGTATGTCAGGTCGGTGTGTGGTGTATTGTATGTCAGGTTGGAGTGTGCGGTGTAGTATATGTCAGGGTGGTGTGTGTGGTGTAGTGTATGTCAGGTCTGTGTGTGGTGTAGTGTATGTCAGGTTGGTGTGTGTGGTGTAGTGTATGTCAGGTTGGTGTGTGTGGTGTAGTGTATGTCAGGTCTGTGTGTCTTGTAGTGTATGTCAGGTCTGTGTGTGGTGTAGTGTATGTCAGGTCTGTGTGTGGTGTAGTGTACGTCAGGTTGGTGTGTGGTGTAGTGTATGTCAGGTTGGTGTGTGTGGTGTAGTATATGTCAGGTCGGTGTGTGTGGTGTAGTGTATGTCAGGTTGGTGTGTGGTGTAGTGTATGTCAGGTTGGAGTGTATGGTGTTGTGTATGTCAGGTCTGTGTGTGGTGTAGTGTATGTCAGGTTGTGGTGTGTGGTGTAGTGTACGTCAGGTTGGAGTGAATGGTGTTGTGTATGTCAGGTCTGTGTGTGGTGTTGTGTATGTCAGGTTGGTGTGTGGTGTAGTGTATGTCAGGTTGGGGTGTGTGGTGTAGTGTACGTCAGGTTGGTGTGTGTGGTGTAGTGTATGTCAGGTCTGTGTGTGGTGTTGTGTATGTCAGGTTGGTGTGTGGTGTAGTGTATGTCAGGTTGGGGTGTGTGGTGTAGTGTATGTCAGGTTGGTGTGTGTGGTGCAGTGTATGTCAGGTTGGTGTGTGTGGTGTAGTGTATGTCAGGTCGGTGTGTGGTGTAGTGTATGTCAGGTTGGTGTGTGGTGTAGTGTATGTCAGGTCGGTGTGTGTGGTGTAGTGTATGTCAGGTTGGTGTGTGTGGTGTAGTGTATGTCAGGTCGGTGTGTGGTGTATTGTATGTCAGGTTAGTGTGTGTGGTGCAGTGTATGTCAGGTTGGTGTGTGGTGTATTGTATGTCAGGTTGGGGTGTGTGGTGTAGTGTACGTCAGGTCGGTGTGTGGTGTATTGTATGTCAGGTTGGTGTGTGTGGTGCAGTGTATGTCAGGTTGGTGTGTGTGGTGTAGTGTATGTCAGGTCGGTGTGTGGTGTAGTGTATGTCAGGTTGGTGTGTGTGGTGTAGTGTATGTCAGGTCTGTGTGTAGTGTAGTGTATGTCAGGCCTGTGTGTGGTGTAGTGTACGTTAGGTTGGTGTGTGGTGTAGTGTATGTCAGGTTGGTGTGTGTGGTGTAGTGTACATCAGGTCTGTGTGTGGTGTAGTGTATGTCAGGTTGGTGTGTGTGGTGTAGTGTATGTCAGGTCTGTGTGTGGTGTAGTGTATGTCTGGTCGGTGTGTGGTGTAGTGTATGTCAGGTTGGTGTGTGTGGTGTAGTGTATGTCAGGTCTGTGTGTGGTGTAGTGTATGTCAGGTCGGTGTGTGGTGTTGTGTATGTCAGGTTGGTGTGTGTGGTGTAGTGTATGTCAGGTCTGTGTGTGGTGTAGTGTATGTCAGGTCTGTGTGTGGTGTTGTGTATGTCAGGTTGGTGTGTGGTATGGTGTTGTGTATGTCAGGTCTGTGTGTGGTGTAGTGTATGTCAGGTCGGTGTGTGGTGTATTGTATGTCAGGTTGGAGTGTGCGGTGTAGTATATGTCAGGGTGGTGTGTGTGGTGTAGTGTATGTCAGGTCTGTGTGTGGTGTAGTGTATGTCAGGTTGGTGTGTGTGGTGTAGTGTATGTCAGGTTGGTGTGTGTGGTGTAGTGTATGTCAGGTCTGTGTGTGGTGTAGTGTATGTCAGGTCTGTGTGTGGTGTAGTGTATGTCAGGTCTGTGTGTGGTGTAGTGTACGTCAGGTTGGTGTGTGGTGTAGTGTATGTCAGGTTGGTGTGTGTGGTGTAGTATATGTCAGGTCGGTGTGTGTGGTGTAGTGTATGTCAGGTTGGTGTGTGGTGTAGTGTATGTCAGGTTGGAGTGTATGGTGTTGTGTATGTCAGGTCTGTGTGTGGTGTAGTGTATGTCAGGTTGTGGTGTGTGGTGTAGTGTACGTCAGGTTGGAGTGAATGGTGTTGTGTATGTCAGGTCTGTGTGTGGTGTTGTGTATGTCAGGTTGGTGTGTGGTGTAGTGTATGTCAGGTTGGGGTGTGTGGTGTAGTGTATGTCAGGTTGGTGTGTGTGGTGCAGTGTATGTCAGGTTGGTGTGTGTGGTGTAGTGTATGTCAGGTCGGTGTGTGGTGTAGTGTATGTCAGGTTGGTGTGTGGTGTAGTGTATGTCAGGTCGGTGTGTGTGGTGTAGTGTATGTCAGGTTGGTGTGTGTGGTGTAGTGTATGTCAGGTCGGTGTGTGGTGTATTGTATGTCAGGTTAGTGTGTGTGGTGCAGTGTATGTCAGGTTGGTGTGTGGTGTATTGTATGTCAGGTTGGGGTGTGTGGTGTAGTGTACGTCAGGTCGGTGTGTGGTGTATTGTATGTCAGGTTGGTGTGTGTGGTGCAGTGTATGTCAGGTTGGTGTGTGTGGTGTAGTGTATGTCAGGTCGGTGTGTGGTGTAGTGTATGTCAGGTCGGTGTGTGTGGTGTAGTGTATGTCAGGTCGGTGTGTGTGGTGTAGTGTATGTCAGGTTGGTGTGTGTGGTGTAGTGTATGTCAGGTCTGTGTGTAGTGTAGTGTATGTCAGGCCTGTGTGTGGTGTAGTGTACGTTAGGTTGGTGTGTGGTGTAGTGTATGTCAGGTTGGTGTGTGTGGTGTAGTGTACATCAGGTCTGTGTGTGGTGTAGTGTATGTCAGGTTGGTGTGTGTGGTGTAGTGTATGTCAGGTCTGTGTGTGGTGTAGTGTATGTCAGGTCGGTGTGTGGTGTAGTGTATGTCAGGTTGGTGTGTGTGGTGTAGTGTATGTCAGGTCTGTGTGTGGTGTAGTGTATGTCAGGTCGGTGTGTGGTGTTGTGTATGTCAGGTTGGTGTGTGTGGTGTAGTGTATGTCAGGTCTGTGTGTGGTGTAGTGTATGTCAGGTCTGTGTGTGGTGTTGTGTATGTCAGGTTGGTGTGTGGTATGGTGTTGTGTATGTCAGGTCTGTGTGTGGTGTAGTGTATGTCAGGTCGGTGTGTGGTGTATTGTATGTCAGGTTGGAGTGTGCGGTGTAGTATATGTCAGGGTGGTGTGTGTGGTGTAGTGTATGTCAGGTCTGTGTGTGGTGTAGTGTATGTCAGGTTGGTGTGTGTGGTGTAGTGTATGTCAGGTTGGTGTGTGTGGTGTAGTGTATGTCAGGTCTGTGTGTGGTGTAGTGTATGTCAGGTCTGTGTGTGGTGTAGTGTATGTCAGGTCTGTGTGTGGTGTAGTGTACGTCAGGTTGGTGTGTGGTGTAGTGTATGTCAGGTTGGTGTGAGTGATGTAGTGTATGTCAGGTCAGTGTGTGTGGTGTTGTGTATGTCAGGTCGGTGTGTGGTGTAGTGTACGTCAGGTTGGTGTGTGGTGTAGTGTATGTCAGGTTGGAGTGTGTGGTGTAGTGTACGTCAGGTTGGTGTGTGGTGTAGTGTATGTCAGGTTGGTGTGTGTGATGTAGTGTATGTCAGGTCAGTGTGTGTGGTGTAGTGTATGTCAGGTTGGTGTGTGTGGTGTAGTGTATGTCAGGTCTGTGTGTGGTGTAGTGTATGTCAGGTCGGTGTGTGTGGTGTAGTGTATGTCAGGTTGGTGTGTGTGGTGTTGTGTATGTCAGGTTGGTGTGTGGTGTATGTCAGGTTGGTGTGTGTGGTGTAGTCTATGTCAGGTTGGTGTGTGTGGTGTAGTGTATGTCAGGTCTGTGTGTGGTGTAGTGTATGTCAGGTCGGTGTGTGTGGTGTAGTGTACGTCAGGTTGGTGTGTGTGGTGTAGTGTGTCAGGTCTTTGTGTGGTGTAGTGTATGTCAGGTCTGTGTGTGGTGTAGTGTATGTCAGGTCAGTGTGTGTGGTGTAGTGTATGTCAGGTTGGTGTGTGGTGTAGTGTATGTCAGGTTGTAGTGTATGGTGTTGTGTATGTCAGGTCTGTGTGTGGTGTAGTGTTTGTCAGGTTGTGGTGTGTGGTGTAGTGTACGTCAGGTTGGAGTGTATGGTGTTGTGTATGTCAGGTCTGTGTGTGGTGTAGTGTATGTCAGGTCGGTGTGTGGTGTATTGTATGTCAGGTTGGTGTGTGCGGTGTAGTGTATGTCAGGGTGGTGTGTGTGGTGTAGTGTATGTCTGGTCTGTGTGTGGTGTAGTGTATGTCAGGTTGGTGTGTGTGGTGTAGTGTATGTCAGGTTGGTGTGTGTGGTGTAGTGTATGTCAGGTCTGTGTGTGGTGTAGTGTATGTCAGGTCGGTGTGTGTGGTGTTGTGTACGTCAGGTTGGTGTGTGTGGTGTAGTGTATGTCAGGTCTTTGTGTGGTGTAGTGTATGTCAGGTCTTTGTGTGGTGTAGTGTATGTCAGGTCTGTGTGTGGTGTAGTGTATGTCAGGTTGGGGTGTAGTGTATGTCAGGTCGATGTGTGGTGTATTGTTTGTCAGGTTGGTGTGTGTGGTGTAGTGTATGTCAGGTCTTTGTGTGGTGTAGTGTATGTCAGGTCTGTGTGTGGTGTAGTGTATGTCAGGTCGGTGTGTGTGGTGTAGTGTATGTCAGGTTGGTGTGTGTTGTAGTGTATGTCAGGTTGGAGTGTATGGTGTTGTGTATGTTAGGTCTGTGTGTGGTGTAGTGTACGTCAGGTTGGTGTGTGGTGTAGTGTATGTCAGGTTGGAGTGTGTGGTGTAGTGTACGTCAGGTTGGTGTGTGGTGTAGTGTATGTCAGGTTGGTGTGTGTGATGTAGTGTATGTCAGGTCAGTGTGTGTGGTGTAGTGTATGTCAGGTTGGTGTGTGTGGTGTAGTGTATGTCAGGTCTGTGTGTGGTGTAGTGTATGTCAGGTCGGTGTGTGTGGTGTTGTGTACGTCAGGTTGGTGTGTGTGGTGTAGTGTATGTCAGGTCTTTGTGTGGTGTAGTGTATGTCAGGTCTTTGTGTGGTGTAGTGTATGTCAGGTCTGTGTGTGGTGTAGTGTATGTCAGGTTGGGGTGTAGTGTATGTCAGGTCGATGTGTGGTGTATTGTTTGTCAGGTTGGTGTGTGTGGTGTAGTGTATGTCAGGTCTTTGTGTGGTGTAGTGTATGTCAGGTCTGTGTGTGGTGTAGTGTATGTCAGGTCGGTGTGTGTGGTGTAGTGTATGTCAGGTTGGTGTGTGTTGTAGTGTATGTCAGGTTGGAGTGTATGGTGTTGTGTATGTTAGGTCTGTGTGTGGTGTAGTGTACGTCAGGTTGGTGTGTGGTGTAGTGTATGTCAGGTTGGAGTGTGTGGTGTAGTGTACGTCAGGTTGGTGTGTGGTGTAGTGTATGTCAGGTTGGTGTGTGTGATGTAGTGTATGTCAGGTCAGTGTGTGTGGTGTAGTGTATGTCAGGTTGGTGTGTGTGGTGTAGTGTATGTCAGGTCTGTGTGTGGTGTAGTGTATGTCAGGTCGGTGTGTGTGGTGTAGTGTATGTCAGGTTGGTGTGTGTGGTGTTGTGTATGTCAGGTTGGTGTGTGGTGTATGTCAGGTTGGTGTGTGTGATGTAGTCTATGTCAGGTTGGTGTGTGTGGTGTAGTGTATGTCAGGTCTGTGTGTGGTGTAGTGTATGTCAGGTCGGTGTGTGTGGTGTAGTGTACATCAGGTTGGTGTGTGTGGTGTAGTGTATGTCAGGTCTTTGTGTGGTGTAGTGTATGTCAGGTCTGTGTGTGGTGTAGTGTATGTCAGGTCGGTGTGTGTGGTGTAGTGTATGTCAGGTTGGTGTGTGGTGTAGTGTATGTCAGGTTGGAGTGTATGGTGTTGTGTATGTCAGGTCTGTGTGTGTTGTAGTGTATGTCAGGTTGTGGTGTGTGGTGTAGTGTATGTCAGGTTGGAGTGTATGGTGTTGTGTATGTCAGGTCTGTGTGTGGTGTAGTGTATGTCAGGTCGGTGTGTGGTGTATTGTATGTCAGGTTGGTGTGTGCGGTGTAGTGTATGTCAGGGTGGTGTGTGTGGTGTAGTGTATGTCTGGTCTGTGTGTGGTGTAGTGTATGTCAGGTCTGTGTGTGGTGTAGTGTATGTCAGGTCTGTGTGTGGTGTAGTGTATGTCAGGTCGGTGTGTGTGGTGTTGTGTACGTCAGGTTGGTGTGTGTGGTGTAGTGTATGTCAGGTCTTTGTGTGGTGTAGTGTATGTCAGGTCTTTGTGTGGTGTAGTGTATGTCAGGTTGGGGTGTGTGGTGTAGTGTATGTCAGGTCTGTGTGTGGTGTAGTGTATGTCAGGTTGGGGTGTGTGTTGTAGTGTATGTCAGGTCGATGTGTGGTGTATTGTTTGTCAGGTTGGTGTGTGTGGTGTAGTGTATGTCAGGTCTTTGTGTGGTGTAGTGTATGTCAGGTCTGTGTGTGGTGTAGTGTATGTCAGGTCGGTGTGTGTGGTGTAGTGTATGTCAGGTTGGTGTGTGGTGTAGTGTATGTCAGGTTGGAGTGTATGGTGTTGTGTATGTCAGGTCTGTGTGTGGTGTAGTGTATGTCAGGTTGTGGTGTGTGGTGTAGTGTACGTCAGGTTGGAGTGTATGGTGTTGTGTATGTCAGGTCTGTGTGTGGTGTATTGTATGTCAGGTTGGTGTGTGCGGTGTAGTGTATGTCAGGGTGGTGTGTGTGGTGTAGTGTATGTCAGGTCTGTGTGTGGTGTAGTGTATGTCAGGTTTGTGTGTGTGGTGTAGTGTATGTCAGGTTGGTGTGTGTGGTGTAGTGTATGTCAGGTCTGTGTGTGGTGTAGTGTATGTCAGGTCGGTGTGTGTGGTGTTGTGTACGTCAGGTTGGTGTGTGTGGTGTAGTGTATGTCAGGTCTTTGTGTGGTGTAGTGTATGTCAGGTCTGTGTGTGGTGTAGTGTATGTCAGGTTGGGGTGTGTGGTGTAGTGTATGTCAGGTCGGTGTGTGGTGTATTGTATGTCAGGTTGGTGTGTGTGGTGCAGTGTATGTCAGGTTGGTGTGTGTGGTGTTATGTATGACAGGTCGGTGTGTGGTGTAGTGTACGTCAGGTTGGTGTGTGGTGTAGTGTATGTCAGGTTGGTGTGTGTGGTGTAGTGTACGTCAGGTTGGTGTGTGGTGTTGTGTATGTCAGGTTGGTGTGTGTGATGTAGTGTATGTCAGGTCAGTGTGTGTGGTGTAGTGTATGTCAGGTTGGTGTGTGTGGTGTTGTGTATGTCAGGTCTGTGTGTGGTGTAGTGTATGTCAGGTTGGTGTGTGTGATGTAGTGTATGTCAGGTCGGTGTGTGTGGTGTAGTGTATGTCAGGTCTGTGTGTGGTGTAGTGTATGTCAGGTCGGTGTGTGTGGTGTAGTGTGTCAGGTTGGTGTGTGTGGTGTTGTGTATGTCAGGTTGGTGTGTGGTGTATGTCAGGTTGGTGTGTGTGGTGTAGTCTATGTCAGGTTGGTGTGTGTGGTGTAGTGTATGTCAGGTCTTTGTGTGGTGTAGTGTATGTCAGGTCTGTGTGTGGTGTAGTGTATGTCAGGTTGGTGTGTGTGGTGTTGTGTATGTCAGGTCGGTGTGTGGTGTAGTGTACGTCAGGTTGGTGTGTGGTGTAGTGTATGTCAGGTTGGTGTGTGTGGTGTAGTGTATGTCAGGTCGGTGTGTGTGGTGTAGTGTATGTCAGGTTGGTGTGTGGTGTAGTGTATGTCAGGTTGGAGTGTATGGTGTTGTGTATGTCAGGTCTGTGTGTGGTGTAGTGTATGTCAGGTTGTGGTGTGTGGTGTAGTGTACGTCAGGTTGGAGTGAATGGTGTTGTGTATGTCAGGTCTGTGTGTGGTGTTGTGTATGTCAGGTTGGTGTGTGGTGTAGTGTATGTCAGGTTGGGGTGTGTGGTGTAGTGTATGTCAGGTTGGTGTGTGTGGTGCAGTGTATGTCAGGTTGGTGTGTGTGGTGTAGTGTATGTCAGGTCGGTGTGTGGTGTAGTGTATGTCAGGTTGGTGTGTGGTGTAGTGTATGTCAGGTCGGTGTGTGTGGTGTAGTGTATGTCAGGTTGGTGTGTGTGGTGTAGTGTATGTCAGGTCGGTGTGTGGTGTATTGTATGTCAGGTTAGTGTGTGTGGTGCAGTGTATGTCAGGTTGGTGTGTGGTGTATTGTATGTCAGGTTGGGGTGTGTGGTGTAGTGTATGTCAGGTCGGTGTGTGGTGTATTGTATGTCAGGTTGGTGTGTGTGGTGCAGTGTATGTCAGGTTGGTGTGTGTGGTGTAGTGTATGTCAGGTCGGTGTGTGGTGTAGTGTATGTCAGGTCGGTGTGTGTGGTGTAGTGTATGTCAGGTCGGTGTGTGTGGTGTAGTGTATGTCAGGTCTGTGTGTAGTGTAGTGTATGTCAGGCCTGTGTGTGGTGTAGTGTACGTTAGGTTGGTGTGTGGTGTAGTGTATGTCAGGTTGGTGTGTGTGGTGTAGTGTACATCAGGTCTGTGTGTGGTGTAGTGTATGTCAGGTTGGTGTGTGTGGTGTAGTGTATGTCAGGTCTGTGTGTGGTGTAGTGTATGTCAGGTCGGTGTGTGGTGTAGTGTATGTCAGGTTGGTGTGTGTGGTGTAGTGTATGTCAGGTCTGTGTGTGGTGTAGTGTATGTCAGGTCGGTGTGTGGTGTTGTGTATGTCAGGTTGGTGTGTGTGGTGTAGTGTATGTCAGGTCTGTGTGTGGTGTAGTGTATGTCAGGTCTGTGTGTGGTGTTGTGTATGTCAGGTTGGTGTGTGGTATGGTGTTGTGTATGTCAGGTCTGTGTGTGGTGTAGTGTATGTCAGGTCGGTGTGTGGTGTATTGTATGTCAGGTTGGTGTGTGCGGTGTAGTGTATGTCAGGGTGGTGTGTGTGGTGTAGTGTATGTCAGGTCTGTGTGTGGTGTAGTGTATGTCAGGTTGGTGTGTGTGGTGTAGTGTATGTCAGGTTGGTGTGTGTGGTGTAGTGTATGTCAGGTTGGTGTGTGTGGTGTAGTGTATGTCAGGTCTGTGTGTGGTGTAGTGTATGTCAGGTCTGTGTGTGGTGTAGTGTACGTCAGGTTGGTGTGTGGTGTAGTGTATGTCAGGTTGGTGTGTGTGATGTAGTGTATGTCAGGTCAGTGTGTGTGGTGTTGTGTATGTCAGGTCGGTGTGTGGTGTAGTGTACGTCAGGTTGGTGTGTGGTGTAGTGTATGTCAGGTTGGAGTGTGTGGTGTAGTGTACGTCAGGTTGGTGTGTGGTGTAGTGTATGTCAGGTTGGTGTGTGTGATGTAGTGTATGTCAGGTCAGTGTGTGTGGTGTAGTGTATGTCAGGTTGGTGTGTGTGGTGTAGTGTATGTCAGGTCTGTGTGTGGTGTAGTGTATGTCAGGTCGGTGTGTGTGGTGTAGTGTATGTCAGGTTGGTGTGTGTGGTGTTGTGTATGTCAGGTTGGTGTGTGGTGTATGTCAGGTTGGTGTGTGTGGTGTAGTCTATGTCAGGTTGGTGTGTGTGGTGTAGTGTATGTCAGGTCTGTGTGTGGTGTAGTGTATGTCAGGTCGGTGTGTGTGGTGTAGTGTACGTCAGGTTGGTGTGTGTGGTGTAGTGTGTCAGGTCTTTGTGTGGTGTAGTGTATGTCAGGTCTGTGTGTGGTGTAGTGTATGTCAGGTCGGTGTGTGTGGTGTAGTGTATGTCAGGTTGGTGTGTGGTGTAGTGTATGTCAGGTTGTAGTGTATGGTGTTGTGTATGTCAGGTCTGTGTGTGGTGTAGTGTTTGTCAGGTTGTGGTGTGTGGTGTAGTGTACGTCAGGTTAAGGTGTATGGTGTTGTGTATGTCAGGTCTGTGTGTGGTGTAGTGTATGTCAGGTCGGTGTGTGGTGTATTGTATGTCAGGTTGGTGTGTGCGGTGTAGTGTATGTCAGGGTGGTGTGTGTGGTGTAGTGTATGTCTGGTCTGTGTATGGTGTAGTGTATGTCAGGTTGGTGTGTGTGGTGTAGTGTATGTCAGGTTGGTGTGTGTGGTGTAGTGTATGTCAGGTCTGTGTGTGGTGTAGTGTATGTCAGGTTGGTGTGTGTGGTGTAGTGTATGTCAGGTTGGTGTGTGTGGTGTAGTGTATGTCAGGTCTTTGTGTGGTGTAGTGTATGTCAGGTCTTTGTGTGGTGTAGTGTATGTCAGGTTGGGGTGTGTGGTGTAGTGTATGTCAGGTCTGTGTGTGGTGTAGTGTATGTCAGGTTGGGGTGTGTGGTGTAGTGTATGTCAGGTCGATGTGTGGTGTATTGTTTGTCAGGTTGGTGTGTGTGGTGTAGTGTATGTCAGGTCTTTGTGTGGTGTAGTGTATGTCAGGTCTGTGTGTGGTGTAGTGTATGTCAGGTCGGTGTGTGTGGTGTAGTGTATGTCAGGTTGGTGTGTGTTGTAGTGTATGTCAGGTTGGAGTGTATGGTGTTGTGTATGTTAGGTCTGTGTGTGGTGTAGTGTATGTCAGGTTGTGGTGTGTGGTGTAGTGTACGTCAGGTTGGAGTGTATGGTGTTGTGTATGTCAGGTCTGTGTGTGGTGTAGTGTATGTCAGGTCGGTGTGTGGTGTATTGTATGTCAGGTTGGTGTGTGCGGTGTAGTGTATGTCAGGGTGGTGTGTGTGGGGTAGTGTATGTCAGGTCTGTGTGTGGTGTAGTGTATGTCAGGTTGGTGTGTGTGGTGTAGTGTATGTCAGGTTGGTGTGTGTGGTGTAGTGTATGTCAGGT
Organism: Dendrobates tinctorius; assembly: GCF_039654945.1. Lineage (NCBI taxonomy): Eukaryota > Metazoa > Chordata > Amphibia > Anura > Dendrobatidae > Dendrobates > Dendrobates tinctorius. The sequence continues at coordinate 2,034,213 of NW_027362069.1, read as the reverse complement.
CTGTGTGTGGTGTAGTGTATGTCAGGTCGGTGTGTGTGGTGTTGTGTACGTCAGGTTGGTGTGTGTGGTGTAGTGTATGTCAGGTCTTTGTGTGGTGTAGTGTATGTCAGGTCTGTGTGTGGTGTAGTGTATGTCAGGTTGGGGTGTGTGGTGTAGTGTATGTCAGGTCGGTGTGTGGTGTATTGTATGTCAGGTTGGTGTGTGTGGTGCAGTGTATGTCAGGTTGGTGTGTGTGGTGTTGTGTATGACAGGTCGGTGTGTGGTGTAGTGTACGTCAGGTTGGTGTGTGGTGTAGTGTATGTCAGGTTGGTGTGTGTGGTGTAGTGTACGTCAGGTTGGTGTGTGGTGTAGTGTATGTAAGGTTGGTGTGTGTGATGTAGTGTATGTCAGGTCAGTGTGTGTGGTGTAGTGTATGTCAGGTTGGTGTGTGTGGTGTTGTGTCTGTCAGGTCTGTGTGTGGTGTAGTGTATGTCAGGTTGGTGTGTGTGATGTAGTGTATGTCAGGTCGGTGTGTGTGGTGTAGTGTATGTCAGGTCTGTGTGTGGTGTAGTGTATGTCAGGTCGGTGTGTGTGGTGTAGTGTGTCAGGTTGGTGTGTGTGGTGTTGTGTATGTCAGGTTGGTGTGTGGTGTATGTCAGGTTGGTGTGTGTGGTGTAGTCTATGTCAGGTTGGTGTGTGTGGTGTAGTGTATGTCAGGTCTTTGTGTGGTGTAGTGTATGTCAGGTCTGTGTGTGGTGTAGTGTATGTCAGGTTGGTGTGTGTGGTGTTGTGTATGTCAGGTCGGTGTGTGGTGTAGTGTACGTCAGGTTGGTGTGTGGTGTAGTGTATGTCAGGTTGGTGTGTGGTGTAGTGTATGTCAGGTTGGAGTGTATGGTGTTGTGTATGTCAGGTCTGTGTGTGGTGTAGTGTATGTCAGGTTGTGGTGTGTGGTGTAGTGTACGTCAGGTTGGAGTGAATGGTGTTGTGTATGTCAGGTCTGTGTGTGGTGTTGTGTATGTCAGGTCGGTGTGTGGTGTAGTGTACATTAGGTCGGTGTGTGGTGTAGTGTACGTCAGGTTGGTGTGTGGTGTAGTGTATGTCAGGTTGGTGTGTGGTGTATTGTACGTCAGGTTGGTCTGTGTGGTGTAGTGTATGTCAGGTCGGTGTGTGTGGTGTAGTGTATGTCAGGTCTGTGTGTCGTGTAGTGTATGTCAGGTTGGTGTGTGTGGTGTTGTGTATGTCAGGTCGGTGTGTGTTGTAGTGTACATCAGGTCGGTGTGTTGTGTAGTGTACATCAGGTCTGTGTGTGGTGTAGTGTACGTCAGGTTGGTGTGTGGTGTATTGTACGTCAGGTTGGGGTGTGTGGTGTTGTGTATGTCAGGTTGTGGTGTGTGTGGTGTAGTGTATGTCAGGTCTGTGTGTGGTGTAGTGTACGTCAGGTTGTGGGGTGTGTGGTGTAGTGTATGTCAGGTCGGTGTGTGGTGTAGTGTATGTCAGCCTGGTGTGTGTGGTGTAGTGTATGTCAGGTCGGTGTGTGGTGTAGTGTATGTCAGGTTGGGGTGTGTTGTGTTGTGTATGTCAGCCTGGTGTGGGTGAGTTCTGTAGTGGAGTGTCAGGATGTGTTTAGTCCCTGGACGTGTGATGAATTCTGAAGCATTCATTCGTACACAGTCCAGGTTCGTCGGGACACGTTTCACATTGGAAACGAGTTTCCCTTCTCATCCCCCTTTTATTGCACACCCGGCACCTTTATTTTTGCTCTCCCCTTAGTGGGAGCATGTTGTCCTGGTACCATATGGGAAACTTGAGTTCCAGGGGTGCTGGGACACGCTCCGTCCTCCTCTCCAAAAATCATGGCCTTTATCACCTCCTCCTGGAACTGAAGGAAGGTGTTGTTGGTCTGGCCTGCACATCGTGATAGCACGCATGCGTTATACAGTGCCATTTGTACGATGTGCACAGCCAGTTTTTTATACCACACCTTCGCCTTCCGCATGGCACGATAGGGCTGGAGGACTTTATCACAAAGATCAACTCCCCCATGTGTTTGTTGTACCCCAGGGCACAGTCCGGTTTGTGGACCTGGTCTGGGGTACCTCGAACGGTGGTGGCCGTGGTGCCGGGACCATGGATTGTTGTCAAGAGAAAGACGTCTCTTTTGTCTTTGAACTTGACCACAACCATGTTGCCGCTACATTGGGCTCGGCTCTCACCCTTTGGGAGAGGCTGCTCAATTAGTGACAAAGGGAGACCCCTCTGGTTTCTGCGCACGGTACCGCAAGCGACGGTAGCTCTGACAGAGAGGGAGTGAAAGAGTGCGATGCTAGTATAAAAGTTATCAACGTACAGATGGTCTCCTTTATCAAGCAGAGGGTGGACCAAATCCCACACTATTTTCCCACTCACCCCCAGAGCAGGTGGACATTCTGGGGGCTGGATCCTGGTGTCCTTCCCTTGGTAAACTCTAAAGCTGAGTGTGTACCCTGAGGTACTCTCACACAGCTTGTAGAGTTTTATCCCGTACCTCGCCCTTTTGCTGGGCAGGTACTGATGGAACTGAAGCCTCGCTTTGAAGTGGATGAGGGATTCATCCACACAAATTTCCCTTTGGGGAATGTACACTTCAGAAAACTTGTTGCTGAAGTGTTCGATGACCGGCCGAATTTTGAACAGTCTTCCAAAATTGGGGTCATCGCGGGGAAGGATTTCAGTGTTGTCCCTAAAATGGAGAAACTCATGAATCGCCTCAAAACGTCTGCGACTCATAACCATGCCAAATACTGGAGTTTGATATAAAATATCAGTACTCCAGTATTGACGAATTTCTGGTATCTTCACAATCCCCATGTGAAGGACCAGTCCCCAATATTTCATCATTTCTACAGAGTCAATGGGGCTCCAAGTAGAGAATAATGAATTAGGGTTTTCAGCCAAAAATTGCTGGGCATACAAGATTGTTTGCTCCACCATGAGACTGACAATTGACTCCGAGAAATAGACTTTGAAAAAGTCTATGTCCCTGAAGTTGGCAGTCTCAAACTGGATTCCTGATTGGGGAACGAAATCAGGAATCCATGGAGCAAAATTCTCAGGGACAGGGGTCCAGGAGGGGGCACTAGTGCTAGGTTGGGCCTGACTAGCACTAAGTTGGGGGAAACTCACACTTGGATGTGGGTCTTCTCCCCCGGCCTCCGTCTCTTCGTCCCTGGGCTCCAGACTATTTCTCGTCCTGCAACATCTTGGTGGTGGTAAGTCTGTGTCGCTGGAGGAGGAAGAGTGGGAGGAATAGAGAAAGGTGGGGTCCTCTCCCTCACTATCAGTTTCAGAGGCAATAATGTCAAATGACTCCTCAATTGAGTAGACCCTTGATGACTGGGATGAGCGGGACATTGTGTGTGTGTGCGTAAAAAAAAGGTTTATAATAGTGCACGTGTGTATGTGCGAGTGTTTGTTGAAACTTTACTGCAGAACTTTACTGCAGGAGGCGGCTGTCAGGAGGAGGCTGTCAGGCACGTGGGGGGGGGGCAGGAAGGAGCTGTCAGGAGCGCAGGGGGCAGGAGGGAGCTGCAGCAGCAGCAGGGGGATGATCACCGGGGGCAGAAAGGGGCTGAGGAGATGGAAGTGGATATGCAGCAGGGGCAGTGGGGGGGGTGATCAGGGGGGCTGGGGGATTATCACTGGGACAGAAAGGGGCTGTCAGGCGTGGGGGGTGCAGAAGGGGGCTGAGGAGATGGAGGTGGATATGCAGCAGCAGGGGTTGATCATGGGGGCAGGGGTTGATCAGGGGGGCAGGGGTTAATCGGGGCTGAGGGGTGATCACGGGGGGGCCAGGAGGGGGCTGTCAGGCACAGGAGGAAGGGGCTGAGGAGCCTGCAGCAGCAGGGGAGATGATCAGGGGTGCAGGGGTTGATCAGGGGGGCGAGGGTTAATCAGGAGTGCAGGGTGTAGTGAGCGGAGGTTGGGGGGATGAAATCAGGCGGTGGGGAAGAAGAGGTGTGTAACGTATGTCAGTGGCGGCGGCGGTGATCACGGGGCAGGGCAGCTGTCAGTCACCTCACTCCGCTTCCACAAACAGGATGAAGCTGAGGCCATCGTTTTACTCTGCCCCTCCATATCTGATTGGACGGCTAGTGTCACATGGACGCTAGCTCCAATCAGATGTGAGGGGGGGGTGACTAAAAGGTCACCAGGAGTGATCGTATCCCCGAGTCTAGGTCTCCCTGTAACGGCACAGGAGGGAGATCTATTTATGATGCCACATAGGTGTCACTGGTCGGATTGGCACTGACTTTCATGATGCCTATGTGGCGTCATTGGTTGGGAAGGGGTTAAACAATAACCAGCCCGCAGCTGCCCAAAAATGGCACATCTATTAGGTGCGCCAATTCCAACGCTCTGCCCGGCTCTTCCCACTTGCCCTGTGTTTTGTTTTATTTCTAATAAAAGACTTTATTCTGGCTGTGTCTTTATTTACCATATAACTATAGGATTAGGAATGGATAGGGGTCTTATAGACGCCTCTCCATTACTAAGCCCACGTAATGGAGCGCTGTCTTTAAGACACCCATACATTACTAATTCTATAGTTATATGGTAAATAAAGACACAGCCAGAATAAAGTTTTTTTTTATGTCACCTGACAATACAAGGGTGACATCAACCCCACAAATATGAACCCCACTTGCTGTCACTACAGGGCAAGTGGGAAGAGCCGGGCAAAGTGCCAGAATTGGAGCATCTAGTAGATGTGCCTTTTCTGGGCAGCTGCTATTTTTAGGCTGGGGGGTTCAATATCCATGACCCCTTACTAGCATGAGAATACCAGCCCCCGGTTGTCAGCTTTAGCAAGACTGGTTGTCAAAAATGGGGGGTCCCCACGTGGTTTTTTTAAATTATTTAAATGATTAAAAAACAGTGGGGACCCCTCTATTCTTGATAGTCAGCCTTGCTGAAGCTGACAGCTGAGGGTTGCAGCCCCCAGATGTGAGTTTTGCCAGACTTGTTATAGAAAATAAGCAAAAACAGAGGGAAAAAAATCCAGCTTCCAAAATTCCAATTTATTGTGAATAAAAGCAAGTCCAAAAGATCCAGTAAAAGAGAATCACATGGTTGTGTGTAACAAGCAACGCGTTTCGAACTGTATCTTGTTCTTTCTCAAAGCATCATTCATTTTTTTCTTTGGTTATAGAAAATACAGGGGAACCCACGCCATTTGTTTCATTCATTTATTTAGTTATAGCGCAGGCGGCGGGTGAGGAATACTCCCATCATCCGCTCCTGCTGTCACTGTTCTTAGCAGCAGGTGTAGGTTGATGGGAGTAATAGTCCCAAAAGCCGCCACCTGCTGTCATCATTCTGACTTTTATATAACTCTCATCATTCTCCCCGAGTGTCTTCAGCACCCGCCGCCGGGGAACATACTGCACTGATGCTGCACATGGTTGTCACATGTCTGCCACAAGTATTACACACATGGACATCTCCGGTACCGGAAATATCAGGACGTGTGAAACCGGCCTTATACACAGTTCTCTATAAATGTGTAATATTTCTCCATGAAACTCATCTGACAGAAAATATTGGAGCTTACGATAGTTTAGATTGTGACGTCTCCGAGCCCCATACTCTAATTACCCCAGAGAGGTTTCACCACTAGTTACTCATTTATTACTGATGGAGACTGTGGAGTTTGATCATTTCAGTAGATGTTATTGTCTATAGTCACAGTGTTTGATTACAGTAGTGTCCAAAATCCTCTGATTTAACCTCTTCCTGCAGCCAGTTTTGTGTTCCTAATCAGGCCCCATTATTAATATCTGACGTGTGTCACTTTATGTGGTGATAAATTATTCACAAAGGATAATAGGAAACAAATGGATCTTACAAATTATTTTCCAGCTTCGCACTATACTCTATATACGGTTGTACACTACTGTCTGGGCACGTGGCAGTGTTCAGAAGGGAAGGAGCGCCATTTAGCTATATGAATGCAGATCTAGCTGGAATAGTTTGCAGACACAATGTATTGGGAGCACTGTTCATGGTCACCTGGCAGCTCAAAAGATGTCCACCATGAACATGCTTGGCTCTATCTTCTCTACTCTCCATATCCCAAGGATTGCCTTGCTCATCGCCCTTTAACACCATTACATGGATCTGGACTTACACTGGGACCCCTAGGCTTGGACCATGGTGTTACCTGCTATTCTGTGGTGTTAGATGGCAAGAAGAATAGTCAGGTAGCTGGGTCAGAACCAGAAGGACAGAATACAGAATCAGAAGACACAAGAGTAGTCAGTAAACGGGCCACGGTCACAGCAGGAAACAAATACACAAGCCACAAGCTGAGCACAGAGGACTGAACCAGAGGAGAACAGCGCTGTATCTGGCAGATTCCGGCCATGTGCTTTGCGCTTTAGTAGGGTGTGGTACTTTCCAATTGGCTGAAGTAGGGAGCAGATTACTCCAGCTGGACAGCAGGAACAGATCCCAGATGAGATTGGACACACCATATGCAGAAGCCCTAATATAACTAAATGACAGAAAACCAGAATAGTAGAAATCCCCATAAAGTGATTCCATTTATTAATTAATTCACTGAGGGTTATAATCCTTAGGAGGAGTGAATATTTTGACTCCACAGCCACTTTCCGGAAATTAACACACAGTGGATGTTGGAGAGTGAAAATTACACATTTGCCATGTTATTACCCAGCACATAGTGCCCAGATTGTGCTCCAGGAGACACACACCAAAAGTTAAGTGGATTCTTCTCACTATAATACTACTAAATACAGGGATGCTAAGGGTGTGTGCACACGTTGCGGACTGTGCAGCGGTTTTGGCCCTGCGGGTCCGCAGCAGAATAAGCTGCGTTGTACGGTACCATGAAAGTGAATGTAAATTGAAAAGCGCTGTGCACATGCTGCAGAAAAATCTGCGTGGAAACGCTGCAGGTTCATTTCCGTAGCATGTCAATTCTTTGTGCGGATCTGCAGCGTTTCTGCACCCATTGACTTGCATTAAGTCGGGCATATCCGGAGCAAAACCGCAGATCTAAAAAAGATCTGCGTTTTTGCTGTGGATGGAACGCTGCAGATGGGGAGGGGGGGAAGAGTGGGGGCGGAGTGTGGGTGGTGACTGTGTGCATGTATGGGCCTGTGTGTGTGTGTGGGGGGGTCATCGGGCTGTACGGGGGTCATCGGGCGGTCTGCCGGGCTGTGCGGGGGTCATCAGGCGGTCTGCCGGGCTGTGCGGGGGTCATTAGGCATATGCCGTGGCTGTGCGGGGGTCATTAGGCATATGCCGTGGCTGTGCGGGGGTCAACGGGCGGTCTGCTGGGCTGTGCGGGGGTCATCAGGCGGTCTGACGGGCTGTGCGGGGGTCATTAGGTCATTAGGCATATGCCGTGGCTGTGCGGGGGTCATTAGGCATATGCCGTGGCTGTGCGGGGGTCATCGGGCGGTCTGCCGGGCTGTGCGGGGGTCATCAGGCGGTCTGCCAGGCTGTGCGGGGGTCATTAGGCATATGCCGTGGCTGTGCGGGGGTCATTAGGCATATGCCGTGGCTGTGCGGGGGTCATCGGGCGGTCTGCTGGGCTGTGCGGGGGGTCATTAGGCACATGCCGAGTGGGGGCGGAGTGTGGGCGGTGACTGTGTGCGTGTATGGGCCTGTGTGTGTGTGTGTGGGGGGTCATCGGGCTGTGCGGGGGTCATCGGGCGGTCTGCCGGGCTGTGCGGGGGTCATTAGGCACATGCCGGGGCTGTGCGGGGGTCATCGGGCGGTCTGCCGGGCTGTGCGGGGGTCATTAGGCACATGCCGGGGCTGTGCGGGGGTCATCGGGCGGTCTGCCGGGCTGTGCAGGGGTCATTAGGCACATGCCGGGGCTGTGCGGGGGTCATTGGGCGGTCTGCCGGGCTGTGCGAGGGTCATTAGGCACATGCCGGGGCTGTGCGGGGGTCATTGGGCGGTCTGCGGGGCTGTGCGGGGGTCATCGGGCGGTCTGCCGGGCTGTGCGGGGGACATTAGGCACATGCCGGGGCTGTGCGGGGGTCATTGGGCGGTCTGCGGGGCTGTGCGAGGGTCATCGGGCGGTCTGCCGGACTGTGCTGGGGTCATTAGGCACATGCCGGGGCTGTGCGGGGGTCATTGGGCGGTCTGCGGGGCTGTGCAGGGGTCATCGGGCGGTCTGCCGGGCTGTGCGGGGGTCATTAGGCACATGCCGGGGCTGTGCGGGGGTCATTGGGCGGTCTGCGGGGCTGTGCGGGGGTCATCGGGCGGTCTGCCGGGCTGTGCGAGGGTCATTACGCACATGCCGGGGCTGTGTGGGGGTCATTGGGCGGTCTGCGTTGCTGTGCGGGGGTCATCGGGCGGTCTGCCGGGCTGTGCGGGGGTCATTAGGCACATGCCGGGGCTGTGCGGGGGTCATTGGGCGGTCTGCGGGGCTGTGCGGGGGTCATCGGGCGGTCTGCCGGGCTGTGCGGGGGTCATTAGGCACATGCCGGGCCTGTGCGGGGGTCATTAGGCGGTCTGCGGGGCTGTGTGTACTACAAGTCCCATCGGGCTATGCCTGCTACACTGTCAGTGCTTATACACTTAGATTGGAAGGAAGGATCATCCCCGCGCTGCCGCAAGAAGAATTCTAGAAATTGGTTTATTCTATGTGTTTCGGGGGTTCAGGTGACCCCTTCATCAGGACATACCACAAATATTGTACCAAGTCATTCTCAAACACTATCCGAAGCCAAGAATCATCTAGAAAAGATTAAATTACAAATTAATCAAATTTAAAGATAAAACCACTGCTGCCCCGAAGACACTGAGAGGTAATAATAAATCTGGGACAAAAGGAGCCAACTCTAATTCGGATCTGTCCAGTTCTCTCCCTCTTTCACTTCTTGAGTTCTCCATTCATGATACCACTCCAAGCATGTTGGTACCTTCACTAACCACTATCTCATTAGGTCCTGACGACCCTGATACCTCCACTCCACCAGCCCCACCAATGACACTATTGTAGTGGATCATTCAGATGCCTCTAAATCCGGGACGGTTCCTTTTTTACCCCGGGCAATAAAAAAACTCCCAACTGAACCAATTTTTTGTACCCAAAACCGTAAAAAGAAAAAGCACTACAGAGGAACTAGGGGAGGGAGAAAAAGAGGAAAAATACCACCTTAACCCCTCCATTGCTAATGAATTAACTTCTAATAGTTGTAATCTTTCTGACTACAAACTCTCTGAAAGTGCGGAATCCCTCCTATCTAGAGGATTGTCCTTCTGTCTCTCCAACAAACCTAAGGATTTTAATTTATTTTTAGATTTACAAATTTTCATAAGGAAATTAAACCTTAAAAGACATTTCTTTATTAAGGAAAATAAATCCAACCCTCCAACCAACACAGAAAATACTGAAGAAACAGATGAATGGTTTCACCTGAACGTACCTGCTAAGTCTAAATTTTATCCTGTTGAGGACAAAAGTCACCATCTATCTATTATCTATCTATCTATCTATCCTTCTATCTATCTTTCTATCTATTTCTCTATTTATCTATCCTTCTATCTATTATCTATGTATCTGTGTGTAATGGAGTGTGAGTTGGACAAATGTAAATGAGGAGGTTGGACAGAAATGACATCACAAATCTTTTTTTTTGTTAAATAAGATATCTTTATTTAGCTTACAAAAACGCAGACAAATCCGCCTGAAAAACCGCAGCAAAAAGGCATCAAAGACGCTGTGGATATTGTGCGGAAAAATCCGCGGCAAAATCTGCAACGTGTGCACACAGCCTAAATGTTGTTTGCGCACACTGCAAGACTCCGAAGTGAGAGCGGATTTTGCTGGATTGGTTTATAGAAATCTTGTTGCTTTTCAACAGCCTTTGAGCCACTAATAGTGCGGGAACCTCTGTTTTTCCATTGACAGATGATGGACCTGAGAGGGGACTTGTTTTTTGTGAGATGAGATTTGGTGTTATTTTCACCTACATAACATTGATTGGTTTCTTTTTATTTGATACTAGATGTGTGCCCGATGCTATCGCATCGGGAGGGCAGTAACATCACGATGGGGGCAGCTTTGTGGTGCTGGGGGTGGCGGCCCACCCACTTCCATGCAGTCACAACTGGCAGGAAAGTCTGTGTTTTGCGATCTGTGCTGGAGATGGTGTGCGGCGCCACCAGAAGGTGGCTGCACCCAATCTCCAGCACAGGCCTCAAGTCGCAGTCTTTCCTGGTGACTGTGACTGCATGGAGGTGGGCGGGCAAGCAGCGGTGGGATCCGGCGCATGTAGTCAGGCAGTGGGTCCAGGCGGGGGTCTGGCGGCGGCATCCCTCTCATTACTCCCCCCTCATTACACCCTCTCATTATACCCCCTTTATTACACCCCTCTCTTTATACCCCCTTGTTACACCCCTTTCACAGCCTCATGATCGCAGCGGCGACCTGGATCCGAGCGGTGGTCGGGATGCCAGTAGCGGTCGGGATCCCAGCGGCGGTCGGGATCGCAGTGGCAGCCTGGATCAAAGCGGCAGCTGGGATCCCAGGGGTGTTCGGGATCGCAGCTGCGTCCTGGATCTGAGCGGCATCACTTGGGTGTACCAAAATAGCGGTCGTCATACGTCCGGTGCGGCGCAGTGGATTGTGGGATTCGGGGACATCCAGATGGAAGTTGACGACAGACAATTTAAGGCAATTATATATATACTAGATTAAGGCCCGATGCTATCGCATCGGGAGGATAGTGACACACCTCTTGCCATGTTAACCCTCAACACACACACCTCCTCAACACACACTCCTCTCACCTTTCACCATCTCCACATCTTCACGTCCCCCCCTCTTTCACTCCACATACGACCCTTTCTCTCACTCTGTCTCTCATACTCACGCCGTCATCGCCGTTGCTCCACGATCCCCAACATCTTCCGCCGGCGCCATCCTGGATCCAGATGTCGTCCACGCCAGCGACATGTTCTTGCGGCGACGCCATCTTGAGTAATGCGGGATTTCGCGATACTCAAGATGGCGTCGCCGTAAGAACATGTCGCCGGCGTGGACAACGTCTGGATCCTGGATGGTGCCGGCGGAAGATGATGTCGGAGATCGTGGAGCAGCGACGATGACGGCGTGAGTATGAGAGACGGAGTGAGAGAAAGGGTCGTATGTGGAGTGAAAAAGTGAGTGGACGTGAGTGGAGATGGTGAAAGGTGAGAGGAGTGTGTGTTGAGGAGGAGTGGTGTGTTGAGGGTTAACATGGCAAGAGGTGTGCTGTGACGTCACCAGTTACAACTGGACGGAAGTTGTTACAACCCGGAAGCTGCTTAGCGCATTTATTATTATAGAAGATTTGGGAGGCAGAATGAACAAACAATTGAACACCGCACACTACTGGCTCATCCAACAAGGTTTTCAATTAGACTGTGAACTGTCATTGTCTTGGTAAATAAATTTTTTTACATTGCTTGCCATTTTTTAAGTAGAAGTGTTGAAAAATATAAAACTCAAGGATATTTTATTTAAAAAAATTGCTTTTTATGTTAGATGACTGTACCAGAAGATCAGAGGGACAGCTGACAACTTCAATTTTTAAATCTGATGATCTTGAGATCCTACAAGATACAACTGAAGTGAATGCCGTTACTCCAGACACATCATCATCCATTCACAGCAAAGATCTGTCATCTGATCCTATGAAACAGGTCCCATCTTCTGATTCATTACTGACTACTAAGGGAAACCAAAGTCACAAAAGAGACATTAAAAAACAAACTGCTCCTAAAGCAAAGAAGTCATTTTCATGTTCAGAATGTGGTAAATATTTTACATGGAAATCACATTTTGTTAACCACCAGAGAATTCACACAGGGGAGAAGCCTTTTTCATGTTCAGAATGTGGGAAATGTTTTAATCGTAAAGGGAGTCTTAATGAACACCATAGAATTCACACAGGGGAGAAGCCTGTTTCATGTTCAGAATGTGGGAAATGTTTTATCAATAAATCAGCTTGTGTTAAGCACCAGAGAATCCACACAGGAGAGAAGAAGCCTTTTTCATGTTTAGAATGTGGGAAATGTTTTGCACATAAATCACATTTTGTTACCCACCAAAGAACTCACACAGGGGAGAAGTCTTTTTCCTGTTCAGAATGTGGGAAATGTTTTGCACATAAATCATATTTTGTAACCCACCAAAGAACTCACACAGGAGAGAAGCCTTTTTCATGTTCAGAATGTGGGAAATGTTTTATCAATAAATCAGTTTGTGTTAAGCACCAGAGAACTCACACAGGGGAGAAGCCTTTTTCCTGTTCAGAATGTGGGAAATGTTTTGCACATAAATCATATTTTGTAACCCACCAAAGAACTCACACAGGAGAGAAGCCTTTTTCCTGTTCAGAATGTGGGAAATGTTTTAACACTAAATCAGATTGTGTTACGCACCAGAGAACTCACACAGGAGAGAAGCCTTTTTCATGTTCAGAATGTGGGAAATGTTTTATCAATAAATCAGTTTGTGTTAAGCACCAGAGAACTCACACAGGGGAGAAGCCTTTTTCCTGTTCAGAATGTGGGAAATGTTTTAACCAGAAAGGGAATCTGGATAAACACCATAGAACTCACACAGGGGAGAAGCCTGTTTCATGTTCAGAATGTGGGAAATGTTTTATCAGTAAATCAGCTTGTGTTAAGCACCAGAAAATCCACACAGGAGAGAAGCCTTTTTCATGTTTAGAATGTGGGAAATGTTTTAACAATAAATCAGATTGTGTTACACACCAGAGAATCCACACAGGAGAGAAGCCTTTTTCATGTTTAGAATGTGGGAAATGTTTTAACCAGAAAGGGAGTCTGGATAAACACCATAGGACTCACACAGGGGAGAAGCCTTTTTCATGTTCAGAATGTGGGAAATGTTTTAGCAGGAAATCAGATTGTGTTAAGCACCAGAGAACTCACACAGGGGAGAAGCCTTTTTCATGTTTAGAATGTGGGAAATGTTTTAACAGTAAATCAGATTGTGTTAAGCACCAGAGAATCCACACAGGGGAGAAGCCTTTTTCATGTTTAGAATGTGGGAAATGTTTTAACCAGAAAGGGAGTCTTGATGAACACCATAGAACTCACACAGGAGAGAAGCCTTTTTCATGTTTAGAATGTGGGAAATGTTTTAACAGTAAATCAGATTGTGTTAAGCACCAGAGAACTCACACAGGAGAGAAGCCTTTTTCATGTTTAGAATGTGGGAAATGTTTTAACCAGAAAGGTAATCTTGATGAACACCATAGAACTCACACAGGGGAGAAGCCTTTTTCATGTTCAGAATGTGGGAAATGTTTTAGCAGGAAATCAAATTATGTTCAGCACCAGAGAACCCACACAGCAGAGAAGCCTTTTTCCTGTTAATGTGGGGAATTTTTTAACCGGAAAGCGCTTCTTGATCGCCATCAGAGCAGTCACACAGAGGAGAAGCCATTTTCATTTTCTTAATGTGGGAAATATTTTACTTGGAAATCAACTGTTAATAAACATCAGAGACGTCACATAGGGGAGAAGCCTTTTTTTATATTCATAATGTTGGAATAGTTTTAACCAAAATTGAATCTTCTTAAATGGGTTGTCTCTTGTCATTCCTCATGTTTGCTGCCAAAAGGATAAAACTAAACCTTATTAATTCCAAATATAAAGCTATACCCATAATTCACCCCCTGAAGGTTAGTCAGAAGGTGACTAATAGAAAAAACATGTACCCCACATCTCAGTATATAGGGTGAGGTGACGTGTACACACTCACTCTCCAAGCCTCTCATTTCTACGGGTTTCATCGTCCTCACCAAAGGCGACTCATCAGGAGACTATTTAATATTGACCTATATTCAAGCGAGACTAAACGAAAAAAAAAACTATAATCATGTATCATATTATCCGAAACAGTCAGAAAACTAGCCCCATATTGGGCAACCCCAGACCTCAAACTATATACTTTGGAAGTTTATAAGCCACTCCAGTGTCAGGAATAGATAGTATGAATTTGAATTTACCAAATGGCTGCAATGAAACAAAGAGTGAAAAATTTAAAGGGGTCTGAATAATTTCCATACCCGCTGTATCAGTAAAAATAACTCCTCTTTATTAGGTAAAGTATAAAAGAATTGCACCATTTTCCGATATCCATCGCTTCTCCATTTTTCATGATCTAGGTTGGGTGAAGGCTTATTTTTCGTGTCAAGCTGAATTTTTTAATGGATACCATTTTGGTGCAGATACGATCTTTTGGTCGTCCTTTACTGAATTTTAATGTTGTGGTGACCAAGAAAAGTAATTCTGGTGCGTTGACTTTTTTTCTCTTTACGCCATTTAGCGATCGGGTTAATTCTTTTTTATATTGATAGATCGGGCGATTCTGAATGCCGCTATAACAAATATGTGTATGTTTGATTTTTTCATTGTTTTATTTTGAAAGGGGGGTGATTTGAACTTTTATATTTTTTTAATATTTTTAAAAACTTTTTTACTTTTGGCATTGTGAAGACATACAGCATTCTATGTTAATTAACCAGACGACTATTTTTTAGCAAATGAAGAATAATAGAATGTTATCTGTATGTTGGCTTTAAATTTAAGTGTTGATTTCTGGTTGGTCAAGAAAACAGACTTTTGTTTGTGTAAGCCGGTAATATTGACTTTTATTGTGCGCTTATCCTTGATCACTAGTGATGTTTGCTGATATGCTAATTATGCATTGTGTTATGGAGCCAGTTTGTTGACTTATAAAGCAGAGAGAGAAAAACTATGCAAATAGCTTAAATAATCAAGTAATGCTATAATAATCTCACCTCCATTCTTACCCTTTATGTAAATACTGAATGAGGGACACTTGTTAAGTCTAAAAATAGGTTACATACCTCTGTATAAAGAGACTGAGAGAAACAGCCAGAGAGATTCTGCCAAGACATCTATAGATCCAAAGGACAAGAGACAGGACAGCAGCCACAACATCATCACAAGGGACACTGATCTATCATTCTATAGGAAACAACCTAGGGGTT
The DNA here is from genome assembly GCF_039654945.1 of Dendrobates tinctorius. Classification (NCBI taxonomy): domain Eukaryota; kingdom Metazoa; phylum Chordata; class Amphibia; order Anura; family Dendrobatidae; genus Dendrobates; species Dendrobates tinctorius. The sequence goes on along the minus strand of NW_027362069.1, from coordinate 2,019,181 downwards.
TTCAGCCGCGGTTGGAAAAATACAGATCTGCTCCATTGACCATCACTGAACCATGGAGACGTTCGGAGAAGCCAGATTGTGATCTTTGGATCAACTGGACTTGTACCTTGTATGGACTCAATGGACTGTCATCTTCCTACGCTTGTTGTTACCTCCTCTCTGTGTGCATGCCACAGGTGGAGTAGTCGACCCTGGAAGATGAAGCCAGGTTGTGATCCTCGGATCAACTGGCCTTGTATGGACTGTCATCTTCCTACACTTGTCGTTACCTCCTCTCTGTATGCTACAGGTGGAGTAGCGACCCTGGAAGATCTGAAGTCACAGCTGCCATTATCCCAGCGGGTCAGTGGAAGGGTGAGACTCTGTAATGTGCCCCATCTTGGGTACTGTGCTGGGACTGTTCTATGCCTGTTCTGTGGTACAATAAAGCATTGCCCACACTGTTTTACCCTCACCCTGCGTTGTCTGAGTAGCATTTTGAACATGTTAAAAGTAGAGCGGGAGTTCGGCCGGATGATCCCTGATCCATGTGGTTTTGGCTAGCGGGCGGCGCTCATAGCATTCCGGCAGTGACAAGCATAGAGGTCTGCTGGAGATCTCTGGTTGTCATGCCAACCCATCCGTGACCCATGATCCTTTGATCGGGTCACCGATGGGTGGGATTTCCTACGTGCTAGCTGGAAGTGCACATTAAATGCTGCTGTCAGAGGCTGTTAGGGGCAAATGGCAGATGTGCAAAAGAGCTGACATGTGACGGAAAAGATGTGATCTCACCACCGGAGCCCTCATCAAAGGGAGGAAGCACATTTACGCCCAATGTCAGAAAGGGGTTAAATGGGATTGTTTTCACAGAGACAGAAGTAATTAATCATGTATACATACAAATAATTACAGAAATACACAGCTTCTAATGGTAAATAGTATAGAGTTACCACAAGAAAATATAATTTGTGTAAATCATGTGTAGATATAAATATTCAGGCAAATGTCAAATGTAGCTCCACCTAGTGGCCATGTGCAAAAGTGCCATCATAGAGTAACATGTATCCTAAGAGAGCGTCACTATCAAGGTGGGGATGAGATAAGTGCACCGTATTTACTGAGTGTAAGATAAATCCATACATAGATATATGTAACCGGATTGTAGATCTATCACTGGATATCAGTGTATGAGGGGAATAGATCCTGTGCACTTATAGATGAATAGCTTATATAATGAGAGGACACAGAGCAAAGGGTATAAATAGTGAGAGAATAAAGAGCTGACAGCGCATTACATCCCTGGAGTACAGATATATATAATATAAATATTAGTCACATGTGATCTGTGTCTCTCCCAGAAGAGAAGTCATCACAGTGTCATTCCCCGTAATAACCGTATAGAGGAGGAAATGATGGCGGAGAGAGCGTCCATTGTTAGAATAGTGGGGAGACACAGATGGGATCCAATGTTCCTGACTGTCCGGATGTCTAGAGTGTCAAGGCTCGCGCCTTGGCTGAATGGCGCGAACCGGGGCTTGTGACCCCACTGTGCCACAGACCAGATTACCCTGGAAGGGGCGTGACTGCGACAGCTACCTTGGTCTTCACTGGAGCCTCTGATGGTGAGCTCAGGCTTGTGCGGCAGATAGTTGTCGGGTGCCACTCCAGGGTGGTGTCTGGCTGTGGCTGCTGATCCCACTTGGAGACAAGTCACTTGGACAGATGTGACTGACAGGCAGACTGAGACACAGGGCAAGAAGGTACGACAGATACAGGGCAAGCAGGCGTGGCTTGGAGACACAGTACAGGCGGGCACGGATTGAGACACAGTACAGGCGGGCACGGCTTGAGACACAGTACAGGCGGGCACGGATTGAGACACAGTACAGGCGGGCACGGCTTGAGACACAGTACAGGCGGGCACGGCTTGAGACACAGTAGGCGGGCACGGCTTGAGACACAGGACAGGCGGGCACGGCTTGAGACACAGGACAGGCGGGGTCGGCTTGAGAAGGAACAGGTAGGGACCTGTTCACACAGCAGGTGCAGGTATGGATGCAGGCAGGCGTGGAATATGAAGGAACAGGTTTGGACCTGTTCACACAGGAGGTGCAGGTATGGATGCAGGCAGGAGTGGAATATGAAGGAACGGGTTTGGACCTGTTCACACAGGAGGTGCAGGTATGGATGCAGGCAGGCAGGAGTGGAATATGAAGGAACAGGTTTGGACCTGTTCACACAGGAGGTGCAGGTATGGATGCAGGCAGGCAAGAGTGAAATAAGAAGGAACAGGTTTGGACCTGTTCACACAGGAGGTGCAGGTGAAGGCAGGAGTGGAGAGAGAAGCTGCAGAAAGAGGTTCTGCAGCGGCAGCAGGAGTGGAGCAAAGCTGAACCACAAGGTCTGTGGAGAGAAGCTGCATCAAGAGGTTCCGCAGCAGGAATGGAGCAAAGTAGAACCACAAGGTCTGTGGAGAGAAGCTGCAGCAAGAGGTTCTGCAGCGGCAGCAGGACTGGAGCAAAGCAGAACCACAAGGTCTGTGGAGAGAAGCTGCAGCAAGGTGTTCTGCAGCAGCAGCAGGAATGGAGCAAAGCTGAACCACAAGGTCTGTGGAGGGAAGCTGCAGCAAGAGGTTCTGCAGTGGCAGCAGGAATGGAGCAAAGCTGAACCACAAGGTCTGTGGAGAGAAGCTGCATCAAGAGGTTCCGCAGCAGGAATGGAGCAAAGCAGAACCACAAGGTCTGTGGAGAGAAGCTGCAGCAAGAGGTTCTGCAGCGGCAGCAGGACTGGAGCAAAGCAGAACCACAAGGTCTGTGGAGAGAAGCTGCACCAAGGGGTTCTGCAGCAGCAGCAGGAATGGAGCAAAGCTGAACCACAAGGTCTGTGGAGGGAAGCTGCAGCAAGAGGTTCTGCAGCGGCAGCAGGACTGGAGCAAAGCAGAACCACAAGGTCTGTGGAGAGAAGCTGCACCAAGAGGTTCTGCAGCAGCAGCAGGAATGGAGCAAAGCTGAACCACAAGGTCTGTGGAGGGAAGCTGCAGCAAGAGGTTCTGCAGTGGCAGCAGGAATGGAGCAAAGCTGAACCACAAGGTCTGTGGAGAGAAGCTGCATCAAGAGGTTCCGCAGCAGGAATGGAGCAAAGCAGAACCACAAGGTCTGTGGAGAGAAGCTGCAGCAAGAGGTTCTGCAGCGGCAGCAGGACTGGAGCAAAGCAGAACCACAAGGTCTGTGGAGAGAAGCTACAGCAAGGGGTTCTGCAGCAGCAGCAGGAATGGAGCAAAGCTGAACCACAAGGTCTGTGGAGGGAAGCTGCAGCAAGAGGTTCTGCAGTGGCAGCAGGAATGGAGCAAAGCTGAACCACAAGGTCTGTGGAGAGAAGCTGCAGCAAGAGGTTCTGCAGCGGCAGCAGGAATGGAGCAAAGCTGAACCACAAGGTCTGTGGAGAGAAGCTGCAGCAAGACGTTCTGCAGCGGCAGCAGGAGCCGTGCAGACAGAGCGGCTAGAGTACAGATGCACAGATAAAGGTGCGAGAGTGCAGATGCACAGACAGGGAGGACACAAGGAAAGACACAGCAAGGAAGGGAGCCACGGACAAGGAGAAAGGGAGACTGATAGACAAAGGTAAGACTGAGTTCAGACAGAGACACAGACAAAGACACAAGGACCAGGATATTCAGCCTCCTGGCAGGCGGACAGAGAACAGACAAGGCACTGGGAACAAGACTCAAGGGCCAGGATATTCTGCCTCCTGGCAGGCAGACAGAGAAATGCTAGGCAAGGTACCAAGACACAAGAGTTCGCAGTAAGAGCCTTCAGAGAAGGCAAGACATAGAACAGGGCCTGGCTGGCTCAGCAGCAAGGCGGTAACTGAGTTTAGACATTGCACAGGCCATGTTTCAGTGGGTGTGACGGAGCTAAATAGTCAAGGGCTCCAGGTGATTGGTAAGGGACAGACTACACAGGTGCACCCTGACTGCATAAGAACCAGAGAATTCTGGCGCCGCCCCCCCTATACACACATGGCCAGGAAACATACAGGAGAGCAGAGGCAGAAAGTACGGAACACAGGGCTGGCAAGAGACAGAATTCACAGCATGGCTTGAAGCAGAAAGTAAGTTGGTGTGCGGGGGATGGGAGGCCATGCAGTGATGCCAGCAAGGTTGTTACATAGAGGATCGTCACCATCGGAGAGTAAAGTGCAGATCGGCAATCTTGTGACCGGTGTATTATGGGGAAATAAAAACAAATAAGACACATTGAGATCAGAGAAAACTGTTCTATGTAATAAAGAGTGTAGAGAACGAATTCCACCAAACCCCCTATAGGAAAGGGGAGAAGCTGAGAACTTCATTTACACCATTGGGATGTCAGGGATTTAATTGCCAGATCCATTTAGTTTCTAATTGTGACCATTAGTGATGGGCGAACCCCCCGATGATCGGGATCGGTGGCTTCACCCGAGTTTTTTTGTAAAGTTCAAGCTCGGGGCCGGAGATGACGCGAACTTGCGTCCGAACCCCGAGCTTGGACTTTACAGACATGGGATGGGGCGGGGGGCTGTAAAACAAAGCATAAAATTAATCATAAACATTATAATTATACTTACTGGTCCAGCGACGCGTCCTCCTGTCTCACTGTCTCCCGGCCCATCTACTTCGGGGGCCGCTCATTAACTTCCGGGTTATTTACTCCACCGTTCGGCAATTTTCGGTCGGCGACGTTTGTGTGGTGACGTCAGGGTTCACCCCACTTCATGGCCCGACCCATGAACTGGGATGAACTCTGACGTCACCACACGAACACTGCCGGAAACAGCCGAAGACTGCCGAGTGCAGTGAATACCGCCAGAAGGTAATGCGCGGAAGCAGATGTGGCCGGGAGTCAGCGGGATTGGATGACGCGTCGCTGGACAGGTAAGCATAAGGATAATGTTTATTAGTCATTTTATGCTATTATGCTATTACAGGATTGGACCCGAACTGTAACATGGGTTTCCCATGGAAACCCATGTTCAGGACCTTGTGACCGAACACTATGTGTTTGGTACGGGTCCAGAACTTTACAGTTTGGGTTGGTCCATTTTCGTTTTTTTGTTTCTATTTTTTCTTCCCTTCTTCCCAGAGCCATAACTCTTTATCTCTCTGTCCACATAGACATATGAGGCTTGATGTTTGCGGGGCAAGTTGTACTTTTCAATGACTCCCTTAGTTTTACCACATAGTGCACTAAAAAACGAGGAAAAAATTCCAAGTGCGGTGAAATTGTGAAAAAAAGCAATTCTGACATTGTTTTTTGTGAATTGTTTTTGTACATTTTGTGGTATAATTGACCATGTAATATGATTCTCCTCATCACTATGATTACGGCAACACCAAACATGTCCAGTTTTTATTATTCTTTTAATGCAGAAAAAAATCTGAGGTTTGCAATGAAAAATTTTCGGAGTAGTTTCTCCATTTCCCGAGACCCGTAACATTGTTATTTTCCTCCGGTGGAGCTGTATGATGGATTATTTTCTGCAGGAGGAGATAACGTTTTTATTAGTACAATTGTGATCGCTCGTTACAGCATTTTTTGTGGAATTGTGCCATCCATAAATACGTAATTTTGGCAATTCTCACATTTTTTCTGTTTCCGGTGTTTACTGATCGGGTTAATTGTTTTTATGTTTTTTACAGAGGGGTAAAAGACACACAGGCAGTGCTGTACAAAAACAACAGATAATGTAACAAAAAAGGACAGCGAGCACCGAAGGAGATAAAAACTGCCAAGATCCTGTTATTAGAGAAGCCGATAAAGGCAATAATGTAGAGTTAGTAGCAGTGGACAATATAGTAAGGAGCAGAAAGACAGCGATCAGAGAGCAGCACATATAAAGGGCCTGTCACACTAAGCGATATCGCTGTGTCTGATACTTACCTCCGACCGCTCCCCCGCTGGTTATCGCTGATCGCGCGAGAACGTCCAGGACCGTTTCTCGTCGTCAGCCTCCTGCTGGGCTTCCTGTGGAGAGACGAGCGACGAGCGTGGACGCGGGTGGGAGGACATCAGGATCTCCTCATCTGACAGGTAAGTAGCGACCCCCGACCCCTGCGATGTCGCTGGTGAGGTGGGGTCTGCCTGTGTGGCAGCTCACTAGCGACCATTTAGCGATGTACCAGCGATCCTGACCGCTGGTCGGGATCGCTGGTACATCGCTAAGTGTGACAGTACCTTAAGAACAAGCGCTGATCCCGCAAATAAAGAGAAGGAACAACTAAGATCTTCTGTAAGATTTCAGATCGAGAAGGGACGATTGTCTAAGAAATACCAGAGAAACTCTTCCCTGAATTTCCACACAAGCCGCATTGGTATTATATTCCTAAAGTCCACAAAGACTCAGCGCCCCCACCAGGCCGCCCGATAGTGTGCGGGGTCGGATCAGTAACAGAATCTTTATCTACATTTATAGACCGGTGTCTGAGACCATTACTGAGAATAGCACCTGCTCACATCAAGGACACCGGAGATTTATAGAGAACTGTGTCCGATATAGATTGGCAGGAGGGTTATAAATTGGCTTTGATCGACGTCGGGAGCTTGTACGCACGAATTCCACAAATCGCAGGACTGGAAGCAATAAAAAATCTATGGAAAAAACTGCTGAAACAGATGACTATATTGGATTCATCCTGGAAAGCCTGAATGTTATATTGTCCCATAAGGCCTTCTCTTTTGGGGGGCAGCTGGTCCACCCAGATGACGGGGACAGCGATGGGGGCGCCGGATGCTGCAGTTTCACTAATTTGTTCTTGCCAGACTTTGAAAATAAATATATTTATAGTGTAAAACCCCCACCTGACACCTCCGTGCGGACCACCGGTACATGGTTGATGTGTTTCTGGTGTGGGCTGGTACACAGTGGCGTAACTACAAAGTTATGGGCCCTGGTGTGAACTTTCAAATGGGGCCCCCCATGCCATAATACACGTACATCTCTGCTCCTTACACCTCGTACACACGCTGCTCCGCTCCGTTCACCTCGTATACACACGGCTCTGCTCCGTTCACCTCTTATACACGTGGCTCCGCTCCGTACACCTCGTACACATGGCTCTGCTCCGTATACCTTGTACACATGCGGCTCCGCTCCTTACACCTCGTACACACGTGGATCCGCTCCGTACACCTCGTACACACATGGCTCCACTCCGTACAACTTGTACACACGCGGCTCCGCTCCTTAGACCTCGTACACACGGCTCCATTCCGTACACCTTGTACACACACGGCTCTGCTCCGTACACCTCGTACACACAGGGCTCCGCTCCGTACACCTTGTACACACACGGCTCCACTCTATAAACCTCATGCACACACGGCTCCACTCCGTACACCTCATACACACGGCTCCGCACCGAACACCTCGTACACACACGGCTCTGCTCCATACACCTCGTACACACACAGCTCTGCTCCGTACACCTCGTACACACACGGCTCCGCTCCATGAACCTCATACACACACGGCTCCGCTCCGTACACCTCGTACACACACGGCTCCGCTCCGTACACCTCGTACACACACGGCTCCACTCCATAAACCTCATGCACACACGGCTCCGCACCAAACACCTCACGCACACACGGCTCCGCTCCGTACACTTCGTACACACACGGCTCCACTCCGTACACCTCGTACACACACGGCTCCACTCCGTACACCTCGTACACACACACAGCTCCGCTCCGTACACCTTGTACACACACGGCTCCACTCCGTACACCTCGTACACACACGGCTCCGCTCCGTACACCTAGTACACACACGGCTCCACTCCGTACACCTCGTGCACACACGGCTCCGCTCCGTACACCTTGTACACACATGGCTCCGCTCCGTACACTTCGTACACACACGGCTCTGCTCCGTACACCTTGTACACACACGGCTCCACTCCGTACACCTCGTACACACACACGGCTCCGCTCCGTACACCTCATACACACACGGCTCCGCTCCGTACACCTCGTACACACACGGCTCCACTCCATAAACCTCATGCACACACGGCTCCGCACCAAACACCTCGCACACACACGGCTCCGCTCCGTACACTTCGTACACACATGGCTCCACTCCGTACACCTCGTACAGACACGGCTCCACTCCGTACACCTCGTACACACACAGCTCTACTCCGTACACCTTGTACACACACGGCTCCGCTCCGTACACTTCGTACACACACGGCTCCGTTCCGTACACCTAGTACACACACGGCTCCACTCCGTACACCTCGTGCACACACGGCTCCGCTCCGTACACCTTGTACACACATGGCTCCGCTCCGTACACTTCGTACACACACGGCTCCGCTCCGTACACCTCGTACACACACGGCTCCACTCCGTACACCTCGTACACACACGGCTCCGCTCCGTACACTTCGTACACACACGGCTCCGCTCCGTACACCTAGTACACACATGGCTCCACTCCGTACACCTCGTGCACACACGGCTCCGCTCTGTACACTTCGTACACACACGGCTCCGCTCCGTACACCTCGTACACACACGGCTCCGCTCCGTACACCTCGTACACACACGGCTCCGCTTCGTACACCTCGTACACACACGGCTCCGCTCCATACACCTCGTACACACACGGCTCCGCTCCGTACACCTCGTACACACACGCTCCGCTCCGTACACCTCGTACACACGCGGCTCCGCTCCGTACACCTCGTACACACACGGCTCCGCTCCGTACACCTCGTACACACGGCTCCGCTCCGTACACCTCGAACACACACAACACTGCTACATCCACCCTGTAAACCCCTCCTGACCCCACACAGAAACTTCCCCTCATCCAGCACCATGACAACCAGCACAGCAGAGTCCTGCCCACACTGAGGCCCCTGATCATGTGACCCCTGACTCCTCCCCTCCTGTGACCTCATCACAGGTCCTGTGCGCACAGAAATGAACAGCCTAGGACTTCATTGCAGGCTGTGGTGGGTCTACCTGGGAGGGCGAGGATGGGGTGCATGGGGGGCATGGAGGCTCAGTGCAGAGCAGCAAGAATAGACTCCCGGGCGGACGCGGGGGGGTCAAAAACAGGACTATCCCATGAGAATCGGCATGGCTGGGAGATATCATGGTCTGACCTGCCGGGTCCCTGGCTCCCTCCGGGCCTGGTCACAGTGGCGACTGCTGAGACGGTGGTAGTTATGCCCCTACTGGTACAGAAAGGGGTTAATGATTTCATTAAATATTTGAACGAGGAGAATAAGGTTAATATGAGATTTATTCACAATTTGGACAGAATAACTTAGATTTCTCAGATGTGAATAATAAAATAGTGGATGGTAGAATAATAACCAGCACCTATAAAAACCTGCAGCCACCAATATGTCCCTCCATTCTAATAATGCGCACCTGGAACATACTAACAGAGGCCGACCATACAGCCGGTATCTGAGGCTGAGAACAATGAATAGTAGAGAAGAAGGTTTCCTACAACAAGCAAATGACCTGACAGACGACTTATTACACAGAGGTAATCCGCCAACATTATTACACTGTGCTAGAGCGATGGAGGAACCCATGTGGGTCTAGTTACAAGATCCAGGAGGAAGAGCAGAAAAAAGGACGAGATAATAAAAGGTTTATTGTTACTTTTACACCTAATCCCAATATGAATGTAATAAAATCAGCGATAAACAGGAATTGGCATTTGTGAGGAGATAAAGATTTAGCCGTAGCAGCAAAGAACAACCCGCGATTGCTTCTAGAAGAAGCGGTGACTTAGATGACTTATCGCTACAGGAAAGATTCCAGGAGAAGAACAATAAAGTCACCTGGTTACATGGAAGACGCCCAAGAGGCCATTTCCATTGTGGGGATCGCTCCTTCTGTCATCTCCATCTTACAGGAGAAATCTGAGGATCGGGGCGATGACGGTAGATAAACTAATCACGGGCCGCACAGAGCAAGCGCTTTATGTCATATACTGCCCAGGACGATTATTATATTGCCCAGACTATTAGACCGCGGCACATCAGGCTCAGAGAACATTTCCATTCAGTCACACAGGAGAAGGATCTGTGACATTAATGATATAAGAGAGGTCCATAATGCGGACCCCAATGTGCTGAGATCTGCAGGAATTGAGCCCGCTGATTATCCTGTACAAGGCGGTGACCAGAATAGATTACTACTAACAAGAGCAAAATCCAAAAAACTGTCACTCACAACTCTACATCAAGAGATAGAGTTGACAGAAAAAACACAAGAACTAAAATTATACATAAATTGCAATTTTATTAGAAATATCAATTTTTTTATATCACGTAACATTTATTATTAAGCAATTGTCTACCATATTTGAAAGGAAGAATAAGGCTAAGACATCATTAAACACAGTATACAAATAAGAAATAAAAAAATCATTTCTGCTAATTTGCAAAAAAATATTCCACCATGAGATAATAAATATTATAAAAAAATCCTTTCCTAAATAATTAGCTGTAATTTTATCTGTCACATAAAGCATTATATAAAATATGCCAAAAAAGAATGTAATTATGACGGTGCTTTTTTTTAAAAAAAGCACGACAACAGCCATTCATCTAGGAATTACCCACAGGTGAATAGAACAAAAAGACTCGTGCATCAATGTCTCTCCACATACAAGAGCTGCGCTGATGCAATCATTCTAATCATCTGCCGAAGGGCAGAGAACCAGAAAGAAGCGCTGCTAATACAATACAGTAGAGTTGAGTGAAACGGGTCGAAAAAATTCAAAAGTCGCAGACGTTCGCCAAAGTCGGGTTTCATGAAACGAAAATTGACCTTAGCGTGAGGTCGGCCACGAGGTCGGCGACTTTAGCACCAAAGTCGCGTTTCAAAATATGCTTTAGCACCCTTTTGCAGCCAATCAGGAAGACCGGACACTGTGGGCAACGTGATGAAATAGGCAGCGGTCACCACCATCTTGGAGAAGGGCATGCAAGTGATTGGCTTGCTTTGTGGGGCGTCACAGGGGGTATAAAAGGGCGGGGATGCCGACCACCATGTTACTCATGCTGATCTCAGAATAGGGAGAGCTGCTGCTGATTCTGTAGGGAGAGCGTTAGGAAGGCAAAAAGAAAAAAAAAACGCTTCTGCTGATAGCACTTTTCACTGTAGTTACTGTGCAGTGAAAGGGGAGGATTTTTGCTTTTGTGCAGCAGCGCTGGTAGTGATTAGCCTGCCTTTTAAGGCTAGCTGCATTACTGTGTGCACACTGGTGTTCAAACTGCTTTTTTAAAAGCAATCCAAATTGTATTGTTTTGTCCTGGTGAGGTAGTGAGCGTTCATTTTTTCACACACCGTACAGCGGTGTACACTCCTCACACAGTACCGTGTACCGGCTGTTATCACAGCCAAATTGAAGCTATCTACGTGTGTGATTCTGTAAGGAAAAGTCGAGGAGTTTGTCCGTTCTTACAGACCTACACCTTATAGTTTTGTCCGTTTTTCAAACAGTTTAGTATATTTGCTGTTTGATTACATTCAAAACTAAAGAGAGACAGCATGTGTCAGCCGGAAAACAAAAACACGGAGCTTGACAATTATACATACACCGTACAGCGGTGTACGTGCACACTCCTCTCTCAGTACCGTGTAACGGCTGTTATCATGGCCAAATTGAAGCTATCTACGTGTGTGACTCTGTAAGGAAAAGGCGAGGAGTTTGTCCATTCTTACAGACCTACACCTTATAGTTTTGTCCGTTTTTCAAACAGTTTAGTATATTTGTTGTTTGATTACATTCAAAACTAGAGAGAGACAGCGTGTGTCAGTCTGTATACAAAAACACGGAGCTTGACAATTTTACATACACTGTACAGCGGTGTACATGCACGCTCCTCTCTCAGTACCGTGTAACGGCTGATATCACGGCCAAGTTGAAGCTATCTACGTGTGTGACTCTGTAAGGAAAAGTCGAGGAGTTTTTCCGTTCTTACAAACCTACACCTTATAGTTTTGTCCGTTTTTCAAACAGTTTAGTATATTTGCTGTTTGATTACATTCAAAACTAGAGAGAGACAGCGTGTGTCAGTCCGTATACAAAAACACGGAGCTTGACAATTTTACATACACTGTACAGCGGTGTACATGCACGCTCCTCTCTCAGTACCGTGTAATGGCTGTTATCACGGCCAAATTGAATCTAAGTGTGTGACTCTGTAAGGAAAAGCCGATGAGTTTGTCCATTCTTACAGACCAACACTCTAGGGAGATTACAATTCTGCCCAATTCTATATACACCTTGTAGTTTGTCATACACTAGGCAATTTCTGCCGGTAACATTGCGGTGTTATAGACACAGGGCCTGACAGAATCCAACTGTGTCCTGAAGTGTAGAGAGATTCCAATTCTCCACAGTCCTCTATCCACCTTTCTTACAACATCCAGAATCTGCCTGTCACATTGCGGTGTAAAATAAACAGGGCCTGACAGAATCCAACTGTGTCCTGAAGTCTACAGAGATTCCAATTCTCCCCACTACTATATACACCTTGTACCTTGTTTTACAGTACCATATAGTTGGTGTTTTTTTGGGTACATTTTCCCCAAAAATGAGGAAGTGTGGTGGAAGAGTCCGTGGAAGTGGGCGGGGGTTGGCAGCTGGTAATGATGGTGTTGGTGGTGGATCTGCTGGTAGTGGCAAAAGCAAAATAGCACCTAATGCAGGAGGTGATGAGCCTGTGTCATCATCTGGCTCCACAAGGCCTCGAAGGCTCCCTTTTCTGGGAGTAGGTAAACCGCTTTTAAAGCCGGAGCTTCAAGAACAAGTATTGGCTTACATTGCTGACTCAGCCTCCAGCTCTATCGCCTCCTCTTCTGAAGTTTTAAAAAAATAAAAGCACTGAATCATCATTGGAGGCTCATGTTCATGAACCACACCTTTCCTTGTGTCCTTCACCCCAACCAAAATTGAAGGATGCGGCAGGCCACACTACAGATTACTCCATGGAACTGTTTTCACATACCATGCCTGGGTTATCAAGTCAAATCGTGAATTACCCAGGCAAAGATGAATCTGACATGGAGTGTACTGATGCACAGCCACTGATAGATGATTCTGCTGGTACATTCACTCAGAGCACTACATTGTCCTCTCAGTGTACTGAGCCAGAATCTGACCCAGATGAAACTCAGGTGCCCCTTCCCGCATACTATACCACCATACACGGTGACACAGAGGAAGGTGCACATGACATTGAAGAGGAGGTGATTGTTGACCCAGATTGGCATCCACTGGGGGTAGAGGGTGCCGCTGCCAATCGCTCAGAAGAGGAGGAGGAGCATCCGCAGTGGGCATCGACATCACAACAGCTGTTATCTGGCAGGCCCGGAGCAGTCCAAAAACGGGTTACAAAAACCAAAAGAGTTGCAGGACAGCTTGGCCAGACGGTCAAAATAGCACAGCGTGCAAGGCCTCAAAATGTCTTCCATAGTAGGAAGAGTGCAGTGTGGCACTTTTTTGAACAAAATCCTCATGATCAGGCAAAGGTTATCTGTAAGAAGTGCGCAAAGACCTTTAACTGAGGGAAAAATCTGAGAAATTTGAATACCAGTTGCATGCTAAGACTTTTAACCACCATGCACTTGCACGCATGGACGGACTACCAAAACTCACGTACCACATGTGCTACTGCTCCCAAGGAAGGTAGTCAGCAACGCTACATTGTTTCCCCCACTGTAAGCCCACCGGTTAGCACAGCAGCAAATGTTGAGGTGTCGTTGCAAGGCCACAGCAGTCAGGGCTGTTATTGCAACGAAAGACTGAATCTAGGCCATCAGAAAGAACACCAACTCCATCACCATCATCAACCCTCTCTCAGTCCGCCATGTCCACCGCTAGTTCCACCATATGCAGCTCTCAAGTCCAGCTCACCCTACCAGAGACTATGAGTATGACAAGAAAATACTCATCCTCTCATCCGCGTACACAGGGTTTGAACGCCCACATTGCCAAACTAATCTCGTTAGAGATGATGCCATATCGGTTGGTTGAAAGCGCAGCTTTCCGTGAACTCATGGCCTACGCAGTACCATGCTATGACCTACCCAGTCGCCACTTCTTTTCTCGCAAAGCCATCCCAGCCCTCCACCTTCATGTGAAAGACCGCATTGTCCATGCACTCAAGCAATCAGTGAGTGGAAAGGTGCATCTCACAACTGATGCATGGTCCAGTAGGCATGGCCAGGGCTGTTACGTGTCCATCACTGCGCACTGGGTTATTGTGGTGGATGCAGGGTCCACAGGGGACAGCTGTGATGGCACAGTGCTGTCTAGCCCATGGTATAGGAAACAGTTGGCTGTAGGCGTTCGACCCCCCTCCTCCTCCAGAAGCGAAAGCTCGTCCACAGAGCGCAGTCGCACGAGCACTGCATCCGCAGCTGACAGTGGTGCACACGATGTGTCCCTCTATTGATAAGCTAGTGGAAAGCGTCAGCAGGCTGTGTTGCAGATGATGTGTTTGGGCGACAGACACACATCGGAGGTACTGGCCGACTACTTTCAGTGACAAACTGAGTCATGGCTGGGCAGTCTACATCTTGAGGCAGGCAAGGTAGTTAGTGATAACGGCCAGAATTTTGTGGCAGCCATAGCCCTTTCAAAACTCAGACACATAACTTGCCTGGCTCACACCTTGAACCTGGTGGTGCAGTGCTTCCTCACTAATTATCCGGAGTTAACAGCCCTGCTCCATAAGGTTCGAAGACTGTGCTCGCACATCTGCCGTTCGCCAGTACACTCCAGTCGTATGCAGAAGCTGCAGTGATTGCTCCACCTTCCCAAGCACCGCCTAATTATCGACGTTGCAACAACGTGGAACTCCACCCTGCACATGGTTGAGCGGCTGTGCGAACAGAGACAGGCCGTAATGCATTTGTGGGAGGATACACGGGCAGGCACTTTGAGGGCAGACATGGAGTTGACAAGTGTGCAGTGGTCGAAGCTGAAAGACTTCTGTAAAGTCCTTCAATGTTTTGAGGAATGCACACGGCTGGTAAGCGCAGACGACGCCATCATAAGCATGAGCATCCCACTTATGTGTCTGCTCATGCAAACTTTGACGGACATCAAGGAGCAGGCGTCTGCAGCCAAGGATGATGAGGAAGAGGAGGAGGGAAGCCTTGATGACAGTCAGCCATTGTCTGTTCAGGGAACTGTCGTGGACGAGGTGGAGGAAGAAGAGGAGGATGATGAAGGGGATGATTATTTAGGGGAGGAGGATGCTTCTCATGGGGCAAGAGAAAATGTTGGCGTGGCAAGGTCTGGTACTGGGTTTGTGCGTGACTGGAGGGATGTGGATTTGCCTGAAAGTGCTCATCCACCCAGCACTCGCAGTGCATCACTGACACCGGGAACATTGGCTCACATGTCAGATTATGCCTTGCAGATCCTAAAAAGGGACCCACGCATTGCCAAAATGATGAACGATGATGACTACTGGTTGGCCAGCATCCTGGATCCACGCTATAAAGGCAAATTCCAAAACATCATGCCACAGGAGAACCTTGACCTAATATTGGCTAACAAACAAGGAACTCTGGTAAACCGGTTGGTTGAGGCAGTCCCAGCACACAGTAGCGGTGATTGTTGTCACACGAGCCGTAGGGGCCTGGGGCAACTTGGAAGAGGTGTTGGTGGTGCACACATCAGAAGTGGCGTTGGAGACAGGGGTTTCATGACCATGTTGTGGACTGATTTTTCAAGTCCCGCTCACACGACTGGTAATACTGCATCGATGGAAAGTGACAGGAGACAGCACTTGTCAACTATGGTTACAAACTACTTTTCCTCCCATATTGATGTTCTCCCTCACAGATCATTCCCATTTGACTATTGGGCAGCTAAACTGGACACCTGGCCTGAAATGGCACAATATGCCTTACAGGAGCTCACTTGCCCAGCTGCAAGTGTGCTATCGGAAAGAGTCTTCAGTGCTGCTGGATCAATCCTGACAGAAAAAAGGACCCGTCTGTCGACTCAAAATGTGGATGATCTAACCTTCATTAAAATGAACCACGCATGGGTTTCCAAGGATTTTGTCACACCTTACCCTGATGACACATAGGTTGACAGAAAAATGGCTTTCTTTGGTCCGCCTCTTCCTGGGACTTGACCAATTTCGCCTTTAGCAGCAGGTGAATGTCCCACATCAACATATGCCATTTTGTAAACCTCCCTAAATGGGCTGCCTCCTCCCCCATGGCCAGGGTCACCACCTAGCGCACGCAACCGTGCGAGTGCCGTTGTCCTGGACAGGTGGGTGGGCCGACTCTTGGGCGCGGGCACTGGCACAGGGTCCCTCATAGTGCAATCAAGTGTCTCTGATGGTGGGGGTGCACACCCGCCGTCAGACACACCGCCGTACTATGAGGGACCCTGTGCGAGTAACGACGCCCACGAGTGGGCCCCCCTTGCTTGGGCAGGGCCCCAGCATTTGCAATGTTTACTTCTCCCTGCTCCTCCACTGTGTAGTCTGGGCTGTAAAATCCTTCACTGGGACTGCCACTACAAATTTGGTGAACTGATAGAAGATGATGGTTAAGATGTAGCTATGCCCTGTCCCGCTGGCCGGGATCTAGCTTCAGATGATCAATGGCTTCCATTTCTTATGGACGTCGACTCACAATGAGATGCAGTGGTGGTTTCTCATCAGCTTTCACAGTTTTCCTACCCACAGACGTGTGACATTCCAGCGCACATTTTTAAATGTGCCCTCTCATGCCAATCCAAATGAATCGCCTACGGCCTGTGGCATCTGTCTTTTGCACTCCAAAGTTACGTGGCAGAGCATGATAGGCAGTGAGCACCATGTTTACATCTCTCCCTGTGATCAAAATTATATGGATATGAGTAATGGCGATGGGATCAACGGTACTGCGATACAGCAACACTTTCTTCACAAAGAAAGGTTTTTGCTGTCTCCACACACCAATTAATTGAGGGTCTGCATCGCCTCTGAGAATTGTGACGGAAGTTTATCCCGTGAATAGGAATTCCCAGATTTCTGCAATCACTAGAATTTATGTCAGTAATTGTATGCATCTCATTTCCTGTTGCGGAGAGTCTGGAATGTCTTACTGAGACAGAAATATATATGAATATTTAAAAATACCACAAAGAGTGTATACTGGTGTACGCTTCAAATACACTTCCTTTTTTCTACTTTTCAGATTGTTGTCTAATCCATACTGAGAACATGGAGATTTTAAATATTTAAACTATGCTATATATACCTGCTATCCAGTGATAATGTACCCTTTCTCACCTTTGTAAAAGCTGGTCAAATCCATACTGGGCCTGAGACCGTCTGAGCCTGCCTCCTGATCTATAGACATAGGTTTTTAATGTGTAAACTATGCTATACATACATGTAATCCGGTGATGCGTTACCCTTTCTCACCTTTGTCCAATCACGTCTAATCCATACTGGGCCTGAGACCGTCTGAGCCTGCCTCCTGAGATATAGACCTACGTTTTTAATGTGTAAACTATGCTATACATACCTGTTATCCTGTGATACGGTACCCTTTCTCACCTTTGTCCAATCACGTCTAACCAATACAGGGCCTGAGACCATCTGAGCCTGCCTTCTGTTATATAGACATAGGTTTTTAATGTGTAAACTATGCTATACATACCTGTTATCCAGTGATACGGTACCCTTTCTCACCTTTGTCCAATTACGTCTAATCCATACAGGACCTGAGACCGTCTGAGCCTGCCTCCTGATATATAGACATAGGTTTTTAATGTGTAAACTATGCTATACATACCTGTAATCCGGTGATGCGTTACCCTTTCTCACTTTTGTCCAATCACGTCTAATCCATACTGGGCCTGAGACCGTCTGAGCCTGCCTCCTGATATATAGACATAGGTTTTTAATGTGTAAACTATGCTACATATATACGTGTTACCCGGTGAAACTGTACCCTTTATCAACTTTCTAGAATTTTGTCGAATCCATACTGGGCCTGAGAATGGCGGCAGAGCTGTCAAGCAAGCTACAGCACCTGTGGTTTGGACACGTAATTTTTTGCATTTTTTCAGGAATGCCGGTTAGGCCTAATTCAGGAATGGCGGTTGACCTGCACTTACTGGGAAATCATCGTTCGCGGGGAATAATTGGAATCACAGATCCCCATCACTAACGGTGTTCTGCTGGTTATCTGCACCTGTAAGTGACAAATGCTGGTCCTTTCAGTGTAGCGCGCATGTAACACCATGATAGACCATGATAGTGCCAGAGCTTTGCGTATCCCTCTAGTAAGCTTGACGCGTACCACGGGGGCATGCCGGAGTCTCGTTCGTTAACTGAATAAAGCTGACAAATTGCTAGCACAACTACAAACGGACATACCACACCACACACACAATCGACAAAGCTTTCAATGTGTGCATCTTTTCTTGAGGTGGCATGGTTGTGGTTTCCCGGGTGGAGTCCAATTAAGCCGCAGGCTCCACTCCTGGTGGTGCCCTTTTGGACATTCCTTTAAGGTTCAGCTTTGCAATCATACTGCCCCCGGAAAGCAAACACTTTGCCTTCATGGACGCTGTTTGGCAGTTCGTAGGAATAACGCCGCCCGATCGCCAGTTGGCATAATTTATTGGTGGGAAGTCCGACGGTATATGATCGTGTTCGATTTCAGAATTATTTTTTTTTGGTTGGTATTTTACATTTTTATTTCAGCTTTTCTTGACTTCATAAGGGAATGACAAGTCTATATCTGTGTCTCCTCCACCTCCTCCTTTTACTCTGCCACCTCTTTTCTAATTGTAGTTGCCCTTTTCCATATGTAATTTTTGTCTCCTGAGCATTTCGTCGGCTTTGAGACACCTTTTAAGGTGTTTTGCAATTGTTTTGTATGTGTTAGTATGTGTTTGTGTTTGCGTGCCATTGTTTTCAATGGGGTTCGACGAACATTCGACGAACTTGCCTCCTGTGCGACGAACCAAAACACTGGCGGGGTGGCTCAACACTACTCCTGATATATAGACGTACATTGTTAGTGTTTAAACTATGCTATGTATACCTGCTATCTGATGATACTGTACACTTTGTCTACTTTTTATATTCTTGTCTAATCCATACTGAGCCTGGGAGTGTCTCTGTGTGACTGATGGAATATATATGGAGATTGACAATTATCCTTTGACTGAATAGAGCTGTACGCTTCTGATACAGTACCATGTATCTGATGTTATTTTGTGTCTATTTTGCAAAATTTTGAAGTTTGGTGGAAGAGGCCGCGGATGTGGGCGCGGGGGGGCCAGCTGGTGATGATGGTGGTGGTGTATCTGCTGGTAGTGGCAAAAGCACAATATCAGCTAAGGCAGGAGGTGTTGAGCCTGCGTCATGGTCTGCCTCCGGAACGCCTGGAATGATACCTTTTCTGGGAGTAGGTTAACCGCTTTTAAAGGCGCAGCATGAGGAACTGGTTTTGGCTTACATTGCAGAAACAGCCTCCATCAAATATGCCCGCCTCTTCTGAAGTTTCAAAAAAATGCAAGCACTGAGTCGTCAGTGCAGGCTCCTGGTCAGGAAGAACCCCTTTCCTTGTGTCCTGCACCCCCACCCAAACTGAATGAGGCAGCAGGCCACACTTCACATTAGTCCATGTAGCTCTTTCTATCATACCATGCCTGGGTTATCAAGTCAAATCATGAATTCCCCAGTCCAAGATGAATCTGACATGGAGTGTGGGTGGCCAGCCAGGGCAGTGGGGTTAATCGGTACCGGGCCGGTGTCTCACAGGGATGTGTCACGGAGGTGGTGACCTGTTAAGTGGCCCTGGGCGTCCATGCAAAGGGGTGAATTAGTTTATAGGTGAATGATACGTGACGCCACCTGTGGTTTCTGAGTAGATTGACCAGCGCTGCAGTGTCGCTTCTCTGGGACAGAAGTTGTGGTGCAGCTAAGATGTAGAAGACCTGCACAGGTAGGGCCGTAGTCGCAGGGCAGATGAAAGAGTTGGGAGATGGTGTGCAGTGCAGGATGTAGCTGAGCCGTGCGCCAGGCGCAGGAGAAAGATGACAGACACAGTCGTGCAGTTCCTTTACCTGTACTTGGTAGGTGCTGTCCAGGACCCAGAGTACAGATGGAGAAGGAGTTGGTCAGCCTGGAAGCAAATTTGGATTTCTCTCTCTGCAGATAGGTAGTGTGGCCTCCATTCTAGCGCTTATCTGAGGTACTCGCAGTGCTGAGTTCAATGAAGTTCCCCCTGTTGACTCTCTTTTGGAACTTTCTCGTTTGGCTGGCAGCCGTAGTCTTTTCCTTCTGGCTCACACACATAGATGCTGGGGCCTCCGAGCCTTAGTTGGGTACAGAGCATTTACAGCTGCTACTTCCTCCGGTTTCTGCTGCAGGAACGTCAGTGTTCCTACAAACTTGGAGACCGGAATCCGGACCATGCGCTCCAGCTAGGAGTGAGCCTTAACTCTGCTCATCCTCCAGCTCCCCTTCTCACGTCCACACACTTCCCCTTCCCTGCACAGAATGGCCTAACTTACCTCCTCCCGACCACAGAACGCAGCTCCTCAGCAGTCATGTTCAGAGGTCTCCCTGCTGGCGTGGAGTGGGAAATGTGTTGTGTGTTGGTTTAACTGCTAGAGAGATCCTTTGTTGCTCCCAAGCATGACATCACACTCCCTAGGAGGAAGGTAATGCCACTGTGGCGACCGTACTCCTGGGGACGCCACAAGTGCACTGATGCCCAGCCACTGCTAGATGATTCTGCTGGTACATTGACCCAGACCACTACATTCCCCTCACACTCTACACAGCCAGAATCTGACCCAGAGGAAACTCAGGTTCCCCTTCCCGCATACTATACCACCTTACACGGTGACAAAGAGGAAGGTGCAGATGAAAGTGCAGGTTCCTTGAGCTGGTGGGGGGGACATACTCATGGGCGACGGCACTGGCACAGGGCCCCTCATAGTACGCAAAAGTGTCTCTGCCAGTGGGTGGAGGGCCCACCCCCACCCGCCGTCAGACACACCGCCACACACCGCCGTACTATTAGAGGGGACCTGTGCCACTGCCGTCACCAACGAGTGGGCCCCCCTGCTTGCTCAGGTTCACAGCACTTGCAAAATTGAAATACTTACCTCTCCCTGCTCCACCGCCATGACGTCTTCCGCATTTCCTGACAGTGATAGTCTGATCAGAGAGCGCAATGACATCACGTCTATACGCCCTCTGCCTAAACAGTCAAGTGCAGTGAGATGAATGATGGGGACGACGAGGAGTCCAGACTAGTACAGGGATTCCATAGTGAGGAGACTTATTTAATTGTTTTCAATGTTGGGACAGCAATTTTTGGGGAGCACTATACTCTGGAGAATGATATATGGGGCCCACCATACACTGGAGCATTCCAAAGGTGGACATCAGACACTGGAGCAGCATTTACAGGGCACATTATACACTAGAGCATTAGAAATGGGGCCCATTATGTATGGAGCATTATTTGGGCCCATAACACAGTGGAGCTTCATCGATGGGGGCCAACATATACTGTAGCATTATGTGGAGCTAATCATATACTGTTTCAAACATTAGATGGGATCAATGATTCTGTATGGAGAAATATATGGGCCTCATTACTCTGTATAGCGCACTATGCGGTGGCCATAATACTGTATGGAGTAATATACTGTCTGTTTTTGGAGCTATTAAAAATGGATATCAGTCATGAGATGTAAAAAGTGAAGTATTTTTCATTGTACTATGCCGCTATTTCTCTGCGGTATCGGAGCATCATGAGTTGTGGTATGTGTTAAAGGGGCGCTCTTTGGCCCAGGGCACATGAAAAGCTGGAGCCAGCCCTACCCCCCCCCACAAATTTAGCCAAATAACCCCCATTTTTCAGTGCGTAACTAGTATTATGAAGTAAATTAAGGTTGAAAAGCTTCAGTAATCAGAATTGATGTTTTTGGCATTCTAAAGGGCACTGTAAGTGTGTTTCCTGTCCTCCTCTCACTGCCGACTTGTCTTCCCCATTGACTTGCATTGGGTTTCGTGTTTCAGTCGGCCTTCAACTTTTCACGATAATCGGCAGATTTCGTTCTACCCGACTTTTGCAAAAGTCGGGTTTCATGAAACCCGACTCGACCAGAAAAAAGGCAAAGTCGCTCATCTCTACAATACAGGTTGTAGTGAAACAATTTTAAACAAACTTACATGTGCGATGGCTAAAGCCGTGCTCCTCAAAACCCCCCTATTAATCGCTTAATAATAAATTTTATGTGATATGAAAAAAATTGATATTTCTAATAAAATTGCAATTTCTCTATAATTTTAGTTCTTGTGTTTTACCTGTTAATTCTATGTCTTGATGGAGTTTTGTGAGTGACAGTTTCTTGGATTTTACTAATTTAAATAACACAAGTTATTTGGGATCATTAGTTGATTTAATACTACTAAAAAGAGAAGCAGCATGGATTGTGGATTGCGATGCACAAGTTCCCCTTGGCCTCAATGATAAATTGAATATGTCTGTGTGGCTATGATCTATGTTATATTTCTTTTAATTTTTTACATTAATCATTTCACTGTACTCACTGTAAATGTTCTGCACTTCTCAGTTAACCATTTCCTAACCCTTGTAAAAAGGAAGTGGTGTAACCCCCTGACAAGCATGGACCGGTAGAAGCGCTAAGCAAGTGCGAAACGGCCGTAGTCCGTCAGGCTCTCTCATCTGTATAGCTCCCTGTTACCTGCACGCCGCACTCTAATATGGTTTGATGTCACGTTTCACCATGGAATAAAATTGTAAGAAGGATCTGGGTGACAAATCTTTCAATCCCTTATGATTACTCTTATACGTATACGCAATGGTGACGAATGGAAGACCGCATTCAATACACCGGAGGAGCATACTGAAAATTTGGTGATGCCATTCAGATTAAACAATGCTCCGGCAGTCTTTGAAAATGTCATTTTTTTTCTCACCGATGGGTAGATTTGCGGTAGTTTACCTGGATGATATATTGAGTTACTCACGTCCTCTGCAGGAGCATCATGAGCATGTCAGACAGCTGGAATGGGAAAAACATTACCCAGCAATCCCTTTTTGACATTTTTAAGACTTCCATAATTGAAAAATGTCCTAGCTCCAAGAAACATAAAAGAGAAGGAGGAAGATTTGCTAATAATCGCCTGTCTACCGAATAAAATTATTACATGCAATCTGAAAACTTGCCTATGTTGTCACTCGATCTGCCATGGTCTCTCTGAATTCTGAGTATCGTGCGCTGCGTCGCTGCTGCATCGCTGTGAGGTCTGCCTGTGTGACAGCTCACTAGCGATCATTTAGCGATGCACCAGCAATCCTGACCGGGTCGGATCGCTGGTCGGATCGCTGGTGCATCGCTAAATGTAAAAGGGCCTTAACTCACTATATCATCCATGAAAATTACCACAAATCTACCGATCAGTGAGAAAAAAATATAATTAATGACATTTTCACAGACTGCCGGAGCATTGGTTACCCCGAATGGCAGCATTAGATTGTATATCTGCCCCTCAGGTGTATTGAATGCGGTCTTCCATTCAATCCCTGTTTGGTGTCATCTAGTGCAACCTCTCATTTAATGGTACAATCTCTGCTCCTGCTACTACTATAATCCCTGTTTGCTGTCATCTAGTGCAACCTCTCATTTAATGGTATATAACAGTGCCTACTGAATGTTTGCTAAATTCATTTGCTGCATTGAACCCAATACTTACTGCTGTATAGCCATCGTGGGGCCAGTAGAGATGTTATCAGGTGTAAGGTGTTACTAGCATATGGATGTAGTTAGGCCCTGTGCCTTTGATTGTCTAACATCCCCTGGTGTGCTAGGCAATTGGTAATTATCCCAAATCAGTTCCCACAATCCCTCTCACCTGTTCCTCTACTCAGTCCTATATATTCAGATGCCTTCTAGGGGGGCACGTGTGCGGGTCAGGCACGTGTCTCTCTGCAGCATAAGTATCACTGCAGCAAAAGTATTGCGAAAATGCAGTTATTACTACGGCAGTTATTCTCGGCAGGAGTCAGGACCCCACACTATCTACCTGTCTCTTTTGGGTATGTCTGCTGAGTAAGCCATTCTTATTACTTGGACTTAGCTTTTCTTAACCTATCTTATTTGTTCACCATGTTTACATATGCCCTCACAGTGTTTGCTCCTTTAGTCCTCACTCTCCTTCGCTATCCCCAAACCCCAGCAGCCTCTAACCAAATAATCATCTCCCCTTCACTCTTTCCTTCCCACCTGACCTCCTCTGCTGAACGGCTCCTCAACCTCAAATCTGTCTGAATGAAACATAAAACAAGCTGCCCACTCTCCTTCTCCCATCTGCTCTCCCTTTCTCTGCTTCTCCTCACTGCTGGCGTCATATCTCCCAATCTTGGACCCTCACAGCTCACACCCCCCACTACTTCCACTTCCTACCGCTCCCTATCTAATAAGAAATACCGCAATCTTTCCAACTTAAAACCTGTGCCATTGACACCCAACCCCCTGCTCCCTCTCTCGGGAGCACTTTGGAATGCCAGCTCCATATGCAATAAGCTCCATGTGATTCATGTCTCTCACAATCTTGCCTTCCTTGGCCTCACAGAAACATGGCTGACACCCTCTGACACCGCCTCCCCTGCTGTGCTGTGTTACGGCGGCCTCCACTTTACCCACACTCCTCGCCCTGGCAACAGACACGGTGGAGGAGTGCGTCTTCTCCTTTCTTCCAACTGCACCTTCAACCCAATCCCAATCCCACCTCTTCCCTCCCTAATCCTCCCCTCTTTTGAAATCCACTTTGTCCGCAACTACTCTCCCTCCAACCTCCAAGTGGCCATCATATACCGACCTCCAGGCCTGACCACTGCCTTCATTGACCAATTCTCTACCTGGCTTCTTCATTTTCTTTCAACTGACACCCCCACTATCATCATGGGTGACTTCAACATCCCCACTGATACCCTTCAGTCAGCAGCCTCAAAACTCCTGTCCATTACTTCATCCTTTGGACTTACTCAGTGGTCCACCTCAGCCACCCACACAGATGGACACACACTAGACCTGGTCTTCACCCGTCTCTGCTCTCTTTCTAACTTCACCACCTCCCCTCTCCCTCTATCTGACCATCATCTACTCACTTTCTCATCCCTGTCCTCCTCACCTGGCACCCATGTCCAGCAACACGCACACCCACAGAAACCTTGCACACCTAGACACCCATGTTCTCTGACTCTATTCTACCACTGGCATCCATATCCTCACTCCATGACACAGACGGTGCCACTGTTTTCTACAATGCCACTCTCGCATCAGCTATTGACGCGGTTGCCCCTCACGTTCATGGCAGAATGCGACGTACCAACAGACAACCCTGACACAATAGCACCACTAAAAAGCTCCGGCAAGTGTCCAGGATTGCAGAGCTCCGCTGGAAGAAAACAAATTCGCAAGATGACTTCACCACATTCAAACAGGCAACACTCGATTTCAAATCTGCCCTCAACTCTGATAAACAGGCCTACTTCACAACCCTCATATCTTCCCTATCTTACAACCCAAAACAGTTATTCAAAACTTTTAACTCCCTCCTCCACCCACCACTGTCTCCTCCAACCTCGATCATCTCTGCCGAGGACTTTGCCACACACTTCAAGAACAAGATTGACCAAACAAGGCAAATCTTCATCACTCAACCACCACAACCCCTTTGTATGCCAGACCAATGCCCAAACCCCATAACCTCACTCTCCAACATCACTGAAGGGGAGATTAATCATCTCTTCTCCAAATCGCACCTCACATCCTGTGCACTCGACCCCATCCATCCCACCTCCTCTCCAACCTCACCTCCACACTTATCCCATCCCTAACCCACCTCTTCAACCTATCACTAACGTCCGGTACCTTCCCTTCTGCTTTCAAGCATGCCACAATCACGCCTATCCTCAAAAAACCAACCCTCGACCCAACCGCTATATCCAGCTATCGCCCAATATCATTGCTTCCATTCGCTTCCAAACTCCTGGAACAGCACTTCCATGCTGAACTTTTTTCCCACCTATCATCTAACTTGCTCTTTGACAATCTACAATCTGGTTTCTGCCCCCATCACTCCACTGAGCCAGCCCTGACCAAAATTACTAATGACCTACTTACAGCCAAATCAAATGGACAATACTCTATACTCCTGTTTCTAGACCTGCGTTGATCCAGGGAGCTAGTCTGATTGCCGTATGTGGAGTCGGGAAGGAATTATTTTCCCCAATGTGAAGCTTACTGTTTGCCACATGTGTTTTATTTGCCTTCCTCTGGATCAACATGTTAGGGCAAGTTATGATAGGATATGGGTTGAACTAGATGATCTTAAAGTCTCCCTTCAACCTTAATAACTATGTTACTATGTTACTATGTTAGACCTGTCCTCTGCATTTGACATAGTTGACCACTGTCTTCTACTACAGATCCTCTCCTCCTTCGGCATCAAAGGCCTTGCCCTATCCTGGATCTCCTCATACCATTCCAACCGCACATTCAGCGTCTCCCACTCCCACACCACCTCCTCATCCCACCATCTCTCTGTTGGAGTCCCCCAAGGCTCTGTTTTAAGATCCCTACTCTTCCCAATCTATACACTTGGTCTGGGGCAACTCATAAAGTCCCACGGATTCCACTACCACCTTTATGCTGATGACACTCAGATCTACCTCTGGCCCAGACGTCACCTCTCTGCTGTCCAGAATCCCAGAGTGTCTATCAGCCATATCCTCCTTCTTCTCCTCTCGTTTCCTCAAACTCAATGTCGACAAATCTGAACTCATCATCTTTCCTCCATCTCACAGATCTTCCTTACCCAACCAAGCTATAACAATTAATGACATCACACTTTCCCCCGTACCAGAAGTCCACTGCCTCGGAGTAACCGTTGACTCTGCCCTGTCCTTCAAACCGCACATCCAAGCTCTTTCTACCTCCTGTCGCCTCCAGCTCAAAAATATATCCAGAATCCGTCCTTTCCTCCACCCTCAATCTACTAAAATGCTTGTGCATGCCCTCATCATCTCCCGCCTCAACTACTGCAACATCCTTTTCTGTGGTCTCCCTGCTAACACCCTCGCACCTCTCCAGTCTATCCTTAACTCTGCCGCCCGACTAATTCATCTCTCTCCTCGCTACTCCTCTGCTTCGCCCATCTGCAAATCTCTTCACTGGCTCCCATTCCCTCAGCGTATCCAGTTCAAATTACTAATACTGACCTACAAGGCCATCTACAACCTGCCTCCCCCATATGTCTCTGAACTAATCTCCCGATACCTTCCCTCACGTAATCTCCGGTCTTCCCAAGACCTCCTTCTCTCCTCCACACTTATTCGCTCCTCACCCAACCGCCTCCAAGACTTCTCCCGAATAGCTCCTATTCTCTGAAATTCTTTGCCCCAACAAGTCCGACTATCAACCACATTTGGATACTTCAAATGGAAACTGAAAACCCACCTCTTCAAGAAAACCTACAGCCTGCAATGACCCCACTACCTCCTTCTCTCTCACCACTACCGGTGATATCACCTCAGCCAACACCGGAACTGCTGCAACCCACCAACCTACTGTCTCCTTCCCCACCATCCTGTAGCATATAAGCCCAACAGGGCAGGGTCCTCTCCCCTCTGTATCAGTCTGTCATTGTTAGTTTGTTTACTGTAAGTGATATCTGAAATTTGTATGTAACCCCTTCTCATGTACAGCACCATGGAATCAATGGTGCTATATAAATAAATAATAATAATTAGTTAGATTTCAGAAAGGCAGATTTTAAGGGATTCAGAAAGAGAATTGGAGGGATCCAATGGCTGGATATCCTTAAAGACAAAAATGTCCAGGAAGGATGGGAAATCTTGAAAAATGAAATTCTCAAAGCACAATTGTTAACAATTCCGAAAAGAGGGAAGAATAGGAAGCATTTGAGGAAGCCAGGATGGATGAACACAGAACTTAAGCACATGCTAAAAAGGAAGAAAAAAATGTTTATAAAATGGAAAGAGGGAGGCATATCTAAAGAAGAATATAATGCTGTCTGTAGAACCTGCAGGGCACAAATCAGATTATCTAAAGCTGACAATGAATTGAGGCTTGCAAGAGATGTCAAAAGCAATAATAAAGGATTTTGGGGATATGTCAAAAGTAAAAGAAAAGTCAAAGATGCTATAGGATTTTTACAGGATGAAAATGATGAAATGGTAAGACAGGATGTTGAGAAGGCCGAACTTTTAAATTCCTATTTTGCATCTGTTTTCTCTCAGAAAGGAAATGTGACATCAACTGTTCTTCACTGTCCTATTAAGGGTATAGAAGAATCCAGGATATCTATAAACAGAAAGATAGTGAGGAAGCACTTAGCTAACCTAAATGAATTCAAGTCTCCAGGTCCAGATGAATTACACCCCAGAGTACTGAAGGAGATAGCAGAAGAAATTTTTGAACCCCTCTCCATAATATTTGAAAAATCTTGGAGAACAGGAGAAGTCCCAGAAGACTGGAGAAGAGCAAATATTGTTCCTATCTTCAAAAAGGGGAAGAAGGTGGACCCAGGCAACTATATGCCGGTGAGTCTGACTTCTATACCAGGAAAGATCTTTGAACAAATTATTAAACAACATGTATGTCAGTACCTGGATAAGAATGAAGTGATTAAACAGAGTCAGCATGGGTTTGTAACTAATAAGTCATGTCAGACTAACTT
This sequence comes from Dendrobates tinctorius, assembly GCF_039654945.1. Classification (NCBI taxonomy): domain Eukaryota; kingdom Metazoa; phylum Chordata; class Amphibia; order Anura; family Dendrobatidae; genus Dendrobates; species Dendrobates tinctorius. Next base: position 1,990,395 of record NW_027362069.1, on the reverse strand, counting down.
AATTTCCTTCTATGACGGAATCACTGATTGGGTGGATCAAGGAAATGCTGTAGATATAGTATATCTTGACTTCAGCAAAGCATTTGACAAAGTATCTCATACAATCCTTATTGAAAAAATGACTAAGTATGGAATGGACAAGGCAACTGTTAGGTGGATTCATAACTGGCTTAGTGATCGGACCCAAAGAGTGGTCGTAAATGGCTGCACATCCAGTTGGAAGAATGTCTCAAGTGGGGTACCACAGGGCTCTGTCCTGGGCCCTGTATTGTTCAACATCTTTATCAACGATTTAGATGAAGGAATTGAGGGTAAACTGATTAAATTTGCTGATGACACAAAGCTAGGAGGGATAGCTAATACTAGAGAAGAGAGAGAGAGGATTCAAAAAGATATAAATAAACTGGAGAAGTGGGCAGCAACTAACAGAATGGTTTTTAACAGGGACAAATGCAAAGTACTACATCTGGGCAATAAAAATGAAAAAAGCATATACAGAATGGGAGGAATAGGCCTAAGCAACAGCACATGTGAAAAAGACTTGGGTATACTAATAGATCACAAACTGAATATGAGTCAACAGTGTGATGCAGCAGCAAAAAAAGCAAATGCAATTCTAGGATGTATTAACAGAAGCATACAGTCTAGATCACGTGAAGTCATTATTTCCCTCTACTCCTCTTTGGTCAGACCTCATCTGGAATATTGTGTCCAGTTTTGGGCACCACATTTTAAAAAAGACATCAACAAACTGGAACAAGTTCAGAAAAGAGCAACCAGAATGGTGACCGGTCTGCAAACCCTGTCTTATGAGGAAAGGTTGCAGGATTTGGGATTGTTTAGTTTGCAAAAGAGAAGACTGAGAGGAGACTTAATAGCTGTCTACAAATATCTCAAGGGCTGTCACATTGTAGAAGGATCATCTTTATTCTCATTTGCACAAGGAAAGACTAGAAGCAATGGGATGAAACTGAATGGGAGGAGACACAGATTAGATATTAGAAAAAACTTTTTGACAGTTAGAGTGATCAATGAGTGGAACAAGCTGCCACGAGAAGTGGTGAGTTCTCCTTCAATGGATGTCTTCAAACCTAGGCTGGACAGACATCTGACTGGGATGATTTAGCGAATCCTGCTTTGAGCAGGGGGTTGGACCAGATGGCCCAGGAGGTCCCTTCCAACTCTACGATTCTATGATTCTATGATTCTATGATTCTAATAATAATCACCCTGATGTACACTTATAAGGTTATGTTCCCCTCTCACGGTAAGTTTGTAAAACCATTTAGCTGCAGACAATTGTATAAACAGGTCAGGTATAAGGGGTAAAGGATAGGGAAGGTGACCCGTGACTCACAGGCCCAACCCTCCATCCTTCTACCAAACCCCCCACAGTGACTGGAGAGGAGCATGGCCGTATATGAGCCTCAGCCGGACTCTGGAAGGGGGGAAATAACCGAGATTTGGGCATTTTAGCTCCTGGTGTGGAGTCGATAGCACAATCATATGCCGCCATATAGTAGACGGCCGGTAACTGGGGATAATTCCCTCCTGTGTGGGGTCTATTTCCCTCCAGAGAAAACACACGTTACATTCCACACATAACACTGTGTAGAGAAGGCGGCGCGGGGTAATTGTGCCAGTAGTGAGGGGCGAATAATGGCGGGAATGTCACTGACTGAGGAGAAGCCTCCATGGAGGTCTGCACTCCGGAGATCATGTGACCCCTGACTCCTCCCCTCCTGTGACCTCATCACAGGTCCTGTGCACAGAGCAGCCATATATGTGGAGTGCGGCTCTGCAGGTTAGTGATGGGCAGTCCGGCTCTTCTTATTATTATTATTTATTTATATAGCACCATTGGTTCCATGGTGCTGTACATGAGAAGGAGTTACATACAAATTACAGATATCACTTACAGTAAACAAACTAACAATGACAGACTGATACAGAGGGGAGAGGACCCTGCCCTTTCGGGCTTACATGCTACAGGATGGTGGGGAAGGAGACAGTAGGTTGGTGGGTTGCAGCAGTTCCGGTGTTGGCTGAGGTGATATCACCGGTAGTGGTGAGAGAGAACGAGGTAGCGGGGTCATTGCAGGCTGTAGGCTTTCCTGAAGAGGTGGGTTTTCAGGTTCCATTTGAAGTATCCAAATGTGGTTGATAGTCGGACTTGTTGGGGCAAAGAATTTCAGAGAATAGGAGCTATTCGGGAGAAGTCTTGGAGGCGGTTGGGTGAGGAGCGAATAAGTGTGGAGGAGAGAATGAGGTCTTGGGAGGACTGGAGATTACGTGAGGGAAGGTATCGGGAGATTAGTTCAGAGACATATGGGGGAGACAGGTTATAGATGGCCTTGTAGGTCAGTATTAGTCATTTGAACTGGATACACTGAGGGAATGGGAGCCAGTGAAGAGATTTGCAGAGGGGAGAAGCGGAGGAGTAGCGAGGAGAGAGATGAATTAGTCGGGCGGCAGAGTTAAGGATGGACTGGAGAGGTGCGAGGGTGTTAGCAGGTAAGCCACAGAAAAGAATGTTGCAGTAGTCGAGGCGGCTTGCTCCTTTCCCCACTTTTCTCCCTCCTGTCCCTTCACTATAAAGCCTGGGCCTCATTATACAGCTGTACAGGGGTCTAGTGAAGGCTTTTTAGCCCTTTCCTCAGACTGTAGCTCCTGGGATCAGGCCCTCACTCCTGTCCCTCCACTATAACGCCTGGGCCTCATTATACAGCTGTACAGGGGTCTAGTGAAGACTTTTTAGCCCTTTCCTCAGTCTGTAGCTCCTGGGAACAGGCCCTCACTCCTGTCCCTTCACTATAAAGCCTGGGCCTCATTATACAGCTGTACAGGGGTCTAGTGAAGGCTTTTTAGCCCTTTCCTCAGACTGTAGCTCCTGGGAACAGACCCTCACTCCTGTCCCTTCACTATAAAGCCTGAGCCTCATTATACAGCTGTACAGGGGTCTAGTGAAGGCTTTTTAGCCCTTTCCTCAGACTGTAGCTCCTGGGAACAGGCCCTCACTCCTGTCCCTTCACTATAAAGCCTGGGCCTCATTATACAGCTGTATAGGGGTCTAGTGAAGGCTTTTTAGCCCTTTCCTCAGACTGTAGCTCCTGGGAACAGGCTCTCACTCCTGTCCCTTCACTATAAAGTCTGGGCCTCATTATACAGCTGTACAGGGGACTAGTGAAGGCTTTTTAGCCCTTTCCTCAGACTGTAGCTCCTGGGAACAGGCCCTCACTCCTGTCCCTTCACTATAAAGCCCGGGCCTCATTATACAGCTGTACAGGGGTCTAGTGAAGGCTTTTTAGCCCTTTCCTCAGACTGTAGCTCCTGGGAACAGGCCCTCACTCCTGTCCCTTCACTATAAAGCCTGGGCCTCATTATAAAGCTGTACAGGGGTCTAGTGAAGGCTTTTTAGCCCTTTCCTCAGACTGTAGCTCCTGGTCACCATGTGATCTCACCATAACCCTAACAAGCTAATTAAGGTGTGAAATCTTGGTCAAAATTATCTCAGTACACAAATCTCCAAGGGTGCCCAAAGTTTTGCATCACCCCTTTTTCCTTTTTGCAATTATGAAATTGTAAAAAAGTCTCTTTTTATTTTTATTATTATTTTTGCCTAGAATACAAAGGCCATGTGTCATCTTAGAGGTTCGGGCTTTTAGAGATCATTTCATCTTCATCTTAGTACTGCTCACAATAACAGTCATTTTGACCCGGGGCGCCCACACTTTTACATGCCGCTGTCAATGCTTCGTCCGGCTGGTGCTCAATATTTAATAGGGTCTCACTATTAAACTTAATGAAAAGTTTGGTGAATTTCTTTGAGCTGTTATTACTAGAGATGAGCGAATATCGTCGAAGTTGTTATTGACTAATATCACTTACCGAATAGCTGCATCGGGACCCCGGATCCCTGGAGCGCTCCCGATAATCAGCTGCATGTGTCGCCCTCCATGCAGGTGCTGTGACTATCACACAGCGCGACACACGCAGCTGATTATCGGGAGTCCTCCAGCACACTGAGTCCTGCACACTCTGAGGCCCCTGATCATGTGACCCCTGACTCCTCCCCTCCTGTGACCTCATCACAGGTCCTGTGCACACAGAGCAGTCATATATGTGGCAGACGCTCCTGGATCTTCTGATTTCTGGGCCAGTTCTTCCTGTGAGTCCTATTAACCCTTTCGCTCCCTGTATTCTCCTTTCTGACAGGACAATATCTGAATTCGGATAGTGTGACAGGAATATAAGCAATGTGGAAGGAAAAAATGACAATTTTACTTTTTTCCTCACAAAAATGTGACTTTAGCCCCAAAATTGTCAGCGTAACAAATCCTTATTTTCCCCACTGTAGTTTGTAGACTCCATATACAGATCCCTTAAGTGAGAAAAGAGCTGAATTCCCCACTTAAGTTATTGCATTTTGGAAATTGCCCCCACTGGGAATTTATCTCCAGGTAAAGGTGTGGCGCCCCTGAGGCTCAGTCGCCACAGATGTACTGCACCTTCTCCTAAGGTGTAGTGCCCCACCAACTAGGTAAGTTGGGAACTCCTTTCCACGCTCCAACACCTGCATGTCACACACAGGATAGTTCAGTAGGTCCACCTAGCAGCTTCAGGCTGGGGGTAGCAGAGCACCCTTCATGAAACCCTGCTTTGTAACAAGAGAGTATAAAAGAGGGGGAAAGTTGAGGATCGTAGGTCAGTCTGACAGGAGGTCTAGCGAGAAGGAGTTCAGTTCGGAAGTTAGTTTTGAGTTCAGTTTGAGCTCAGTTTAGAAAGAGTGCTGCAGCTGCCTCATTGATCTGATCCAGCTGGCACGGGAAAGAGAAGAGAAGGAGAAAGACGTAGAACTGCAACCTAAGCTTCCATAAGAGAGAGAAAGAACAGCGCGGAACGAAGGAGTAGGAGAACAGAGAGGAGTTGTGGGTTGGAAGAGGAACCCTGCCTATAGGTTCTCAGCACAAGGCTGGGGCCCGGTCCCCGAGGTTGTATGGACACTTCTGGTTCTGCAGCAGACACCGGTGGAGTAGTTGGCTGTAAATGCACTACTCCCATCTAAGACTTGGGACACAACAGCAACTGGATAGAGAGCCAGAACTTCTGAGAAGGGAGTCCCCGATAAGAGGCTACCGCTGTCTGTCATACAAGTGAGGTTCTAGGAACATCTGACAGGAGGAATTCCAGAGAACTACGGTACTGGAGTTCTTCACACTAAAAGCCGCAATAGAGGAGTCGTTCAGGAAAGGCACATCTTGGCAGAGTGTTGGAGAGGAGAACTCTGACTTGCCCGGGAGGTTGATTGAGTCTCTACCCCGGAGGACACGGCACGGAGGCAGGCACCAGTGGGTACCACGAACTGTGAGTAAAGCGTTGAAACTGCAAGCTCTGGTGTCCTCCATTCATTCGTCGCTAACACCTCCAGCAACGCTACATCTGGGTAACAGCATCTATACCATTCTGCGCCTCTCCTTATCCATTGCACCTACACTGCCCTGGGACTACAGCTCCACCTGTGGGGAGCTATACCATCTTTGCTGCACCACACCATCAGTCCCCGCGGATCTGCATGCAGCGTTGGCTTAACATCTCCCTTGCCAAACACCACGGGTGGCGTCACAAACTATTCAAATAAGCTTTAACACCATTAACACCATCGCCATTAATATTGGGCGCCCAGGGCCATGGACCGGGTCACTGCTGCTGTGACACATTCCCCCTTACACCGGCCCGGTACCGGGTACCCCACAGCCCTGGGAGGGCGACCCAAAGGCACAATTTTGTCTCCATGGGGGTTGTTCTCACAGCCCAACATCATGTGGCCCTCCAAAGAAATGCCACCCCGCACCATTACTGACCCACTGCCAAACCGATCATGCTGAAGGATGTTGCAGGCAGCAGATCGCTCTCCATGGCATCTCCAGACTCTGTCACGTCTGTCATATGTGCTCAGTGTGAACCTGCTTTCATCTGTGAAGAGCACAGGGCACCATTGGTGAATTTGCTGATCCTGGTGTTCTGTGACAAATGCTAAGTGTCCTGTACGGTGTTGGGCTGTGCGCGCAACCCCCGTCTGTGGACGTCGGGACCTCAGACCATCCTTATGGAGTCAGTTTTTAACCGTTTGTGCAGACACATGAAAATTTGTGGCCTGCTGAAGATTATTTTGCAGGGCTCTGGCAGTGCTCCTCCTGTTCCTCCTTGCACAAAGTTGGAGGTAGCGGTCCTGCTGCTGGGTTGTTGCCCTCATACGGCCCCCTCCACATCTCCTGGTGTACTGGCCTGTCTCCTGGTAGCGCCTCCAGCCTCTGGACACTGCGCTGACAGACACAGCAAACCTTCTTGCCAAAGCTTGCAATGATGTGCCATCCTGGATGAGCTGCACTACCTGAGCCACTTGTGTGGGTTGTAGAATTCGTGTCATGTTACCACGAGTGTGAAAGCACAGCCAACATTCAAAAGTGACCAAAACATCAGCCAGAAAGCATTGGTACTGAGATGTGGTCTGTGGTCCCCACCTGCAGAACCACTCCTTTATTGAGGGTGTCTTGATAATTGCTAATAATTTCCGTCTGTTGTCTATTCCATTTGCACAACAGCATGTGAAATTGATTGTCAATCAGTGTTGCTTCCTAAGTGAACAGTTTGATTTCACAGAAGTTTGATTTACTTGGAGTTATATTCTGTTGTTTAAGTGTTCCCTTTATTTTATTGAACAGTGTATATATATAGATAGAGGGAGAGATTTTTTTTTTCTTTACGTTGGAGGGCCCAATTCCAGCTATTGCTGTGGGATCTGTGATTTCTATCTACTCCACTGTGTACAGGATAATAGAGTATAATAAAGTAGTTATGGACGTGACGTAACTAACATTGTGCAGTGACTCTGCTTTCCATATAGTGATGGATATTTCTTGTTGCTGAAACTGTGATTTTTTTTCCACTTTAAACCTTTTTTAAACCCCTCTGATCAGTGCGATCATACAACATACAAGCCTCTGATGGCTCCGGTGATGCCCTGTACTACTGTAGTGCCGTGTATCATCACTGCCTGTCAGTGTAATACTAACGGCCCCATACACATGAGATCAGAGTTGGCTGAGCGGTCATTTGGCAGACGGCGATCTCTCCCGACTCCCCCATACACACAAATATTCCAGCTTTCCTGTGGTCTGTATGAGAGAGTCGCCTCCAGACTCCTCTAGAGGAGGATTATCTACAGGAAGAACAAACGGATTATCCTCTGAAATTCAGGATGCCGGATCCTTCTCTGCCCTGACATCATCTGTCGGGAGGCCCCCAAATACATTATATGGTCGGCCAAACCCCCCGAAATCAGAGCTTTCATGGAACTTTAGTCTAATGTGTATGGGGGCGTTATAAGGTAACTTATTGGACGCTGCCTCTGGCCCGGCCTAATAGACCTTCATACATTGCAGCCCAGACCCCATTATTAGGCATGTAAGTATCGGAGTAACTAGGCCGCCCCATACTATCGAGTACTTGGAGGCGGGGGGCATTCAGCCAAACTGTCACACCTTCTTAGATGTCATGTTTGCTTTTCAGGGTTTTTGTTGAAGCCTCATCTGTGCCGTCCCTGCGGTGTACATCTATGTTCTGGGGCCCAAACAGATTCATTTATTTTTAATAAATATTTAACATGTTAAAAATTATAAAATGTGTCTTCTGCTTTTTGCATATTTTTTTCTTCTTACAAGAATTGTTGGAGACAATTTTCTTTAGAAACATTTTAATTTTTCCGGAGTTTTTCTTGTAATACAGGAAAGCCTAAGGCCAGAAATAATCCCCATAAATCACTGTACATGGAGACTTTGGGGTCAGATCATTTCTGTCCGTTGTGTTTGTGGAAACAAAAAATCTTTTCTAAAAGCCTCAAACTTCTGTGTGTGACTCAGAGCTGAGATCTAACGGGATAGAAGATTCCAGTGCGGGGAAGACGGGAAACCTTCATATAGACGGCCGGTGGGGATGGAGGCAGTGACCGACTCTGGCCAAATCTGTCTCTAGAGCCGTAGTAGAAGATGAAGATGTCGTCCTCATCATGAAGGAGTTATTTCTCATGTCGCGTGTAATGAATATCTCCTGCAGTATTGCTAATGCCGATTCCAGTGTCGGTAATGAGACGAGAATTAGCGTTATGGAAGATGAGTCTATGAGGAACGTGTTCAGCTGCCGACTCCGAGGAGGAAACTGCTTGTTGTCTGTGGCCTAAATATATAGGTTTTATTAGTAGATGTCAGTAAAATAATAAATCTCCTCATATGTTTCCCTTATTATCTCCAGTAATTGTATTATTACACAGGATTCTTATGATGTTACATCGGATCATCTTCTTCTCATTCAGGTCTCTACAATATCGGATCCTCTCAGTGAAGATCTTCTACAGAAGAGAATTTTCCTGATTTACCCATCAAGGATGGATATGGACAGAGACAAGATGGCGGAGAGGATGTTACACCTCACCCTAGAGATCCTCTTCCGTCTCACTGGAGAGGTGAGAGATTCTGATGACGTCACATTACATCATTCTTATCTATGGGAATAACAGATGGACAGAACTGGAGAGGTGAGGACTCTGGAAATGTCTGTAGTGAGAATTATTAATGTGTCTCTCCATAACCAGGATTACACAGTGGTGAAGAAGACCTCTAGTGATCGCTGTCAGGACCCTGTGTCTGAGGGATGTGGAAGACCCCTGAGCCCAATCACGGGGCCTCCACCTCACCCCCTGATCCATGAGGACATCAATGACCAGAAGATCCTAGAACTCATCTACAAGATGATTGAGCTGCTGACTGGAGAGGTGACACTGCTGGGAATGCTGGGACATTATACAGTAACACTATGAAGGGATCGGGGGGATGACGGTATCATTGTATGTGTCAGGTTCCTATAAGGTGTCAGGATGTCGCTGTCTATTTCTCCATGGACGAGTGGGAGCATTTAGAAGGACACAGAGATCTGTACAAGGACGTCATAATGGAGGTTCCCCAGCCCCTCACATCACCAGGTAATAGACAGGACTAAATACACACGGCCTATAATTATCTGTATGTAAAGAATGAATTCGGTCCCTGTATGTGTTTCCTCCAGATCTATCCAGTAAGAGGACAACACCAGAGAGATGTCCCCGTCCTCTTCTTGCACAGGACTGTAACCAAGAAGATCCCAGTGCTCCTCAGGATCATCAGGTAGATGGAGAGAAGGTGTCAGGAGATCTCCCCTATGATGTGTAGACGGCTGTGAAGGTCTTGTGCTCAGTCTTGTTTTATCTCACCATCCTCTTCTCTGAACTTGCTCTTACTTTTCAATGTTTTTTTTAAATGTGGTGCTCAGATCTGGACACAGTGTTCCAGAAGAGATCTGACCAAGAAGGAGTAGATGAGAATAATTATTTGACGTGATGTAGACTCTATACTTCTCTTAATACATCACAGAACTTGTGTTGGCAGCGGATTACTCACGATTCTCTTCAAGCATGTGACAACAGAACTTGTTTATTCAGAAACAATCAGGAATAGGGATAAGCGAGTATACTCGTTAGGATTCGGTACTCGGCGAGTAATGCGGTACTTGAATCCTGGCGAGTAAATTTCACTACTCGCCTCGCAATATTCGGCACAGCCTGCACAGTCCCTGCACAGCACAGTCCACACACACTCCCGTACAGCCCAGCACAATCCCGCACAGCCCAGCACAGTCCCCGCACAGTACCTGCACAGCCCAGCACAGTCCCAAACAGCCCGGCACAGTCCCTGCACAGTCCTAGCCCATCACACACACACACAGCCCATTACTCGCATTTCCCATAGACTTACATTTGACTCGCTACTCGTTGCAAGTACCCGAGTATTAGGAGGTACTCATAACGAGTACAGCGAGTCCGAGTATTTCACTACTCGCTCATCCCTAATCAGGAACAATATGTGATAAGCTTAATAGATCAGGAATAAATAATTTGTGCGTCTCTATCTGTGCAGCATCTACAGCAGGCTGCTTCTCTCATACACAGACACAGCAGGAAAACAGGAAATACAGTCACATGAGGTGTGAGCCTCCGCAAGTTTTTTTTTAAAACTTTATAAACAGCATACGAAACTAGCAACTAAACACTCATACACAGGAATGGAGTTGTTGCACTAAACATATTCCAACAACTTGTGTAATGAGAACGGTGGAGATGGCAGGATTAGAGCTGATCATAGATGGGACTTCTCCATCTGTCTGTGACTTTTACAATATGTGTTTCAGGGTGAAGATCTGACCCATATTAATACTACAGAGACATATGTGAGAGATGATGAGCGGTGTAAAGAGGAGATTCCCACATATGACTACCCAGGTGAGTAGTGAACACTGAATGCAGAGAAGTCACAGATTCCTCTCAGTCACCGGCTGTGGCTGCTTTATCGGTGGTGTAGTCCGGCCGTATCACCATGATCACCATTTTGCCTCTAGACCACAACATTCTCCTCCACCCAAAACTGTTCAAATGACTTTGGGCATTGAAAGCCCTTTTCTATAGAACTTAGAAACTGGAGGATCCATCCACCTCAAAATGCTGATGTTACCTGCCCAGATCTGTAAACTATAAAGCCAAATGACAGCGTACATAGAATGTGCTGACAAGTTAGAAAATCACTTGAAGAAAAATATTATGCTGGGCCTGTAAGAGAAAGCGGAGGGTAATGATGCTGTTGGCTTCCTAGAATCCTGAGATCTAATTTCAGGGCTGAAATCTCATCTCCCAAGATCTTGATCCCGAGATCTCCATCTGCGCATGCGCCACCTCCCGGCGGTGGCCATGTTCACGGAGTCCACTGCACAGGACATCCAAGGGGCTCTGGCCTTTCATGAAATATTGACAGAGCCCCCCACAGTAGCAGACACCCCGGGCAGCAGCGCCAGGAACTCCAGCAGCACCAAACACTCGCAGCGGCGCACTGCACATTGGACACCCCCCTCATCCCACCCTGCGGTCTGCAGCATCACCCCACTCCTGCCTCCTCCAGCAACGACCCTGGGACCCCGCTTCACCACAGCAATAAGATGCATGGATTTTAAGAAGCACCACCATGTTGTTAAAAAAAATTGTTCCTATTTTTCTCCTCAAAATTTGGGGTGCGTCTTATAATCCGGAGCGTCTTATAATCCAAAAAATACGGTAACATGTATTTTATTCTAGTTCTTTTGGTACAGGTTCATTTTGTATGGTAGTCCGATGATGGTGTGATCGGCCTGCCTCACTTATGTGAGTCTGCAACTACCTGGTAGCCTTTAAAATAAGGTCTCCATTACCTCTGCCAAATGCCTGAGATCTAAATTTAAGACACATCAGCTCTGCACTATTATAAAAAGTTCTCTACAAATGTTTAATCTTTCTTCTTGAAACTCATCTGACAGAAAATATTGGCCCTTACGATAGTTTAGATTGCCAAGAGCCACCGAGCCCCATACTCTAATTACCCAGAGAGTTTTCACCAGGATAATAGGAAACAAATGGACCTTACAAATTATTTCCCAATGTCTCTTGAATCCAACAATCCCCTATATATGGTTGTACACTACTCTCTGGGCACATGGTAAGGTTAAGAAAGGAAGGAGCGCCATTTAGCTATTCGTACACAGATCTTGATGGAATAGTTTGCAGACACGATGTATTGGGAGCACTGTTAGTGATCACCCGGCAGATGAAAAGATGGCCACCACGAGAAGGCTTGGCTCTATCTACTCTATTTTCCAGATCCCAGTGATTGCCTTGCTCATCATCCTTTTACCCCTCTATATGGTTCTGGACTTACACAGAGACCCCTAGGCTTGGGTCATGGTGTTACCTGCTACTCTATGGAGTGAGATGGCAAGAAGAATAGTCAAGTAGTTGGCCATAACCAGGAGAGCAGAGAAAGTAGAAAATCAGAAGACACAAGTGTAGTCAGTAAGCGGGCTGGGATTACACCAGGAAACAAATACACCAGCTGAGCACAGAGGACTGAACCAGAGGAGAACAAGGCTGTATCTGGCAGATTCCGGGAATAGGCTTCAAGCTTTAGTAGGGTTTGGTGCTTTCTAATTGGCTTAAGCAGGTAGCAGATTGCTACCAGATTGCTGGACAGCACACAAACCCATACTGCCAGGCTGGATGAAACTACTGGTCTCAGGCACCCTAATCTTAGTGGCTGGACAGAGCCAGCGCCACCCAGAGCTTCTGGTTTCGACGTCTCTTCTATTACCAGCAACGCCTGCACAATAAATAAGGCGCTGCTTGGTGATGGAATCAAACATCGCAGGAGCAGATTCCAGTGGAGAGGGGACACACCATCTGCTGATGCCCTAATATAACAAAATTACAGGAAACTAAAGCAGTAGAAATCCCCATAAAGTGACTCCATTATGGAAATTATAACCCTCAGTGAATTATTCTATGGGAGTAGTGACACTTTACGGAAATTAGCTCGCACTGGATGTTGCAACATGAAAATTGCACATTTGCCATTTTATTATCCAACACATAATGCCCAGATTGTGCTCCAGGAAACACACACCGTAAATTAAGTGGGTTCTTCTCACTATAGTAATGCCAAATACATGGATGCTAAATATGGTTTGGGCGCACTACAAGGCTCAGAAGAGAGTGGATATTTGACTTTGGGAGAGCGGATATTGCTGGATTGGTTTATGGAAGCCATGTTGCTTTTCAAGAGCTTTTGACCCACAAATATTGTGGAAACCTTTTGGTTTTCCTCTGTCTGATGATGGACCTTAGTGGTGTCTTGTGTTTCCGTGTGATGAGTAGAAGTTTTATTGGTATAATTTTCACCTATATAACATTGTTTGTTGGCTTTTTATTCCATGTTTGGGAGGGAGAGTGAACAAACCATTGAGCACCATGATGCACTGGTTCATGCTATGAGGCTTTCGAATAGACTGTGAACTGTCATTGTCTTGGAGAATAATTCAATATTTTTAAAAAGCTTGTATTTTTTTTGGACAGCTTGAGTAGAAATGTTCAAAAGTATAAAATTTTAGGATATTTTATTCAAAATTATTAATTGGTTTTATTTTTAGCAGATGACTGTACCAGGAGATCAGACGGACAGCTGACCTCTTCAATTTTTAAATCTGATGATCTTGAGATCTCACAGGATACAACTGAAGTGATTGCTGTTACTCCAGATATACCATCATCCCTTCACAGCAAAGATCTGTCATCTGATCCTATGAAACAGGTCCCATCTTTTGGTTCATTACCAACTACAAAGGAAAATCAAAATCACAATAGAAGCAGTAAAAAATTAATTGATTCTAAAGGAAAGCAGCCATTTTCATATTCAGAATATGGAAATAGTTTTCTTGAAAAGACTTTTCTTAATCGTGAAAAAATTCACATAAGAGAGAATAGATTTTCCTGTTCAGAATGTGGGAAATGTTTTACTCAGAATTCACATCTTGTTACACATGAGAGAACTCACACAGCAGAGAAGCCATATTCATGTTCAGAATGTGGGAAATGTTTTAGCCAGAAATCATATTTGGTTAGGCACCAAAGAACTCACACAGGGGAGAAGCCTTTTTCCTGTTCAGAATGTGGGAAATGTTTTATCCGGAAATCACATCTTGTTACACATGAGAGAATTCACACAGCAGAGAAGCCATATTCATGTTCAGAATGCGGGAAATGTTTTATTGATAAATCAGATTTGGTTAAGCACCAAAGAACTCACACAGGGGAGAAGCCTTTTTCCTGTTCAGAATGTGGGAAATGTTTTACACGGAAATTACATTTTGTTAACCACCATAGAACTCACACAGGGGAGACGCCTTTTTCATGTTCAGAATGTGGGAAATGTTTTATAAAAAAATGTAATCTTGATATACATCTAAAAATTCACACAGGGGAGAAGCCTTTTTCATGTTCAGAATGTTGGAAATGTTTTATCCAGAAATCAGATTGGGATAGGCACCAAAGAACTCACACAGGGGGGAAGCCTTTTTTATGTTCAGAATGTGGGAAATGTTTTGGACGTAAATCACTGCTTGTTACTCACCAGAGGACTCACACAGGGGAGAAGCCTTTTTCCTGTTCAGAATGTTGGACATGTTTTATCCGGAAATCAGATTTGGTTAGACACCAGAGAACTCACACAGGTGAGAAGCCATTTTCCTGTTCAGAATGTGGGAAATGTTTTATCCAGAAATCAGATTTGGTTAGGCACCAGAGAACTCACACAGGTGAGAAGCCTTTTTCCTGTTCAGAATGTGGGAAATGTTTTACAAAGAAATCAGATTTGGTTAATCATCACCATAGAACTCACACAGGGGAGAAACCTTTTTCATGTTCTTAATGTGGGAAATGTTTTCTACTGAAATCAACTCTTAATAAACATCAGGGAAGTCATACGGGGAGCTTTTTTCATGTTCAAAATGTTGGAAATATACAAAACCAAAACTGATAAGTTCAATAGCAGAGCAAAAACTTATCTTTGGCAAGCAGGAATCAGACTAGTCTCCAAGAATCCAGCAGAGAAGTCACCAGCGACTCAGAAGGGCGTCGGCTGCCTTATATCCAGTCAGAAGTTCCCGTTACCCAGTCACCATCCACCTGATCAGGTGTTTGGTAATCAGCCTCACTACCTTCCTTCACCAGAAGAGGGAGATCCTCGGACACAAAAGATGAATGAACAGATGAGCTCACAACAGTACCTCCCCCTTGAGGAGGGGTCACTGAACCCTCATCCAAGCCACCAGGCCGATCAAGATGAGCTCGATGAAAAGCATGCACCAATCTTTCGGCATGAATATCCGAGGCAGAGACCCAGGAATTATCCTCCTGACCATAACCCTTCCACTTAACCAAATACTGGAGTCTCCGTCTAGCCAGGCGGGAATCCAGTATCTTCTCTACCTCATATTCCATGTTACCTTCAACCAACACAGGGTCAGGAGGTGCCACCATAGGAACCACTGGGTCAACAAACTTCAACAAGAACTTATGAAACACATTATGAATCTTAAATGTGACAGGAAGAGTCAACCGAAAAAAGACCGGATTAATAATCTCCAAAATCTTGTAAGGTCCAATAAATCTAGGTTTAAACTTTGGAGAAGCCACTTTCATAGAGATATTCTTTGATGACAACCAGACCATATCACCCACCTTAATCTGGGGACCAATGGTCCTATGCCGGTTAGAAAACCACTGGGTCTTTTCCTGGGAAAGAGACAACTTATCCACCACTTGGTCCCAAATCTGCTGCATTCTTTCCAACACAGTGTCAACCCCTGGACAGGCAGAAGACTCCACCTGCCCTGAAGAAAATCGAGGATGAAACCCAAAGTTACAGAAAAAGGGTGACATCAAAGTGGCAGAACTAGCTCTATTATTTAAAGCAAATTCGGCCAAGGGTAAAAATAAGACCCAATCATCCTGATCAGCAGATATAAAATATCTCAAATAAGCCTCCAAAGTCTGGTTTGTTCTCTCCGTCTGCCCATTGGTCTGAGGGTGAAATGCAGAGGAGAAGGACAACTGAATTCCCAACATGGAACAAAAGGTCCTCCAGAATCTAGAGACAAACTGAACTCCTCTGTCCGATACAATGTTCTCAGGAATCCCGTGCAAGCGAACCACCTGTTGCAAAAACAAGGGCACCAACTCTGAGGAAGATGGCAACTTAGGGAGTGGTACAAGATGGACCATCTTAGAGAATCTATCACAAATCACCCAGATAACAGTCATCCTCTCTGAGACAGGCAGATCAGAAATTAAATCCATTGAAATATGAGTCCATGGCCTCCTGGGCACCGGCAAAGGCATCAACAACCCACTAGAACGAGAACAAGGCTTAGATCGGGAGCAAGTCCCACAGGACTGCACAACATTTCTAAATATATATAAACTTGGCACACACCAAAGGTTTCTGATGCAGAAAGGTGATTTTTAATTATACAACAGTACATACATACACAGACGTTTCGGTCTAGGACCTTCATCAATGTACGATATATTGTACTGTGAGATTCTTAGTGACTGGGCTTTGTGAGATAGACCAATCCTGTGAGGAGGCACATGAAGCCGTCCCAAGCCGTCCCAAGTCTTGGGATTCGCGGTGGATACTGCGTCCACACTCCACAAATCACCACGCAGTGGGACGGCTTCATGTGCCTCCTCACAGGATTGGTCTATCTCACAAAGCCCAGTCACTAAGAATCTCACAGTACAATATATCGTACATTGATGAAGGTCCTAGACCGAAACGTCTGTGTATGTATGTACTGTTGTATAATTAAAAATCACCTTTCTGCATCAGAAACCTTTGGTGTGTGCCAAGTTTATATATATTTAGTTCACGGATTGGGATCCTACTTGGGCACCACCTACAATTCTCAGGGTTGTGCCAACGGTTTTGTTCTTGCACAACATTTCTGACATCACGAGACAAGGCAGGCCACCAAAAAGACCGACTCACCAAATCTCTAGTACCAAAAATACCTGGATGACCAGCCAACGCGGAGCAATGAACCTCAGACATCACTTTCCTCCTCCACTGGTCAGGAACATACAACCTACCACTGGGACAACGCTCAGGCTTATGCTCCTGAAACTTCTCCAGAGCACGTCTCAAATCAGGCGAGATGGCAGAAAGAACCACCCCCTCACCTAAGATAGCAGCAGGCTTGGTCACATTAGGAGAATCGGCCAAAAAACTCCTAGAGAGGGCATCAGCCTTAACGTTCTTAGTGCCCGGGAGAAAGGAGACCACAAAATCAAAACGTGTGAAAAACAAGGCCCACCTGGCCTGTCTCGGATTCAAGCGTTTAGCCGACTCAAGGTAGATCAAATTCTTGTGGTCAGTGAGGACCACAACTTGATGTCTAGCTCCCTCCAACCAATGTCTCCACTCCTCAAATGCCCACTTCATGGCCAACAGTTCTCGATTCCCCACATCATAGTTGCGTTCCGAAGGAGAGAACGTTCGGGAAAAGAAGGCACAGGGGTTCATTTTAGATGTTACAGGATCTTTTTGGGACAAAACAGCTCCTGCACCAGTCTCTGAAGCATCCACCTCCACCTGAAATGGAAGTGAGACATCGGGTTGTCGCAAAACCGGAGAAGAAGTGAACCTCTGCTTCAGCTCCTGAAAAGAAGAAACAGCCTCTGGAGACCAATTCAGCAAATCAGCGCCCTTCTTAGTCAAATCAGGCAATGGTTTGGCAATAACAGAAAAATTGGCTATAAACTTACGATAAAAATTAGCAAAACCCAGAAACTTCTGGAGAGCCTTCAAAGAAGTGGGCTGCACCCAATCATAAATGGCCTGTACATTGACCGAGTCCATTTCAATAGTTGATGGAGACAAAATAAATCCCAAAAATGAAATCCTCTGTACGCCAAAAAGACATTTCGATCCCTTAACATACAGGGAGTTTTCCCTCAAAATCTGTAACACAGTCCGAACATGTTCCACATGAGAGTCCCAATCCCTGGAAAAGATCAAAATATCATCCAAATAGATGATCAGAAACTTATCCAAAAAGTCCCGGAAAATATCATTCATGAAGCAGTGGAAGACAGAAGGGGCGTTAGTGAGCCCAAAAGGCATCACCAGGTACTCAAAATGTCCCTCTGGAGTATTAAACGCTGTCTTCCATTCATCCCCATGCTTAATGCGAATAAGATTATACACCCCCTGAGGTCAAGCTTGGTAAACCAGCAAGCACCTTAAACTCTAGAAAATAGGTCAAAAATCAGGGGTAACAGATACTGATATTTAACAGTAATTTTGTTAAGGGAGCGATAGTCAATACAGGGCCTTAATGAACCATCCTTCTTGGCCACAAAAAAAAATCCAGCACCCGAGGGTGAAGAGGATGGTCTAATATGACCCTTCTCCAACGACTTCTTAATATAAGAACGCATAGCCTCATGTTTGGGTACAGATAAATTAAAAAGTCGACCTTTGGGAAATTTACACCCCGAACTCAGCTCAATTGCACAGTCATAACTCCTATGAGGAGGCAAAGATGCAAACTTACTCTCACTAAACACATCATAAAAATCAGCCAAATAGTCAGGAACCTCATGCGACTGGGGAGAGGTGGAGAAAACAGGAGTGTCACTAAGAGCACACCAACAACCCCAACTCACCACAGACACAGATTTCCAATCCAAAACTGGATTATGGATTTGCAACCAGGGGAACCCCAGCACAATGGTATCATGCAAATTATGCAACACCAAAAATCTGCAATTTTCTTTATGGTCTGGGGCGACCCGCATTACCACCTGGGTCCAAAACTGAGGTTTATTCTTCGCCAAAGGAGGAGCATCAATACTCCTCAAAGGAATAGGCGTCCGCAGGGGTGTCATAGGGAAACCACAACGTTTAGCAAAATCTAAATCCATTAGATTCAAGGCTGCTCCTGAATCCACAAAGGCTTTAGCAGAAAATGTGGACAGGGAGCAGATCAGAGTAATTGCCAGAAGAAACTTAGGTTGTACACCACCTACAGCAAATGTGTGTGCAAAACGTTTCTCTCGTTTAGGGCAGACAGAAATAATATGAGATGTATCTCCACAGAAAAAACACAGCTTATTACGCCTTCTGAACTCCTGACGTTGCGCCCTAGACAAAACTCTATCACATTGCATAGGTTCAGACATTTGTTCAACAGGAGGCAGCATTTCCCATATAATTTTACGTTCACGTAAACGCCGATCAACCTGAATGGCTAATGACATAGAATCGTCAAAACCAGAGGGAACAGGAAATCCCACCATAGTATCTATTACGGTTTCTGACAAACCCTTCCGAAAGAGAGCTGCCAAGGCACCATCATTCCAAGTGGTGAGGACCGCCCACTTTCGGAATTTTTGACAGTACAGTTCTGCAGAATGTTGACCCTGGCTCAATGCCAACAGGGTCTTTTCAGCTTGATCAATCGCATTAGGTTCATCATACAACAACCCCAAGGCCTGAAAAAATGCATCCACATTAGTTAGAATAGGATCATCTGGTACTAAAGAAAATGCCCAATCCTGGGGATCGCCGCGCAGCAAGGAGATGACAATTTTAACCTGCTGCGCAGAGCTCCCCGATGAGTTAGGCTTCAAGGCAAGAAATTATTTACAATTATTCTTAAAATTTAAAAATTTAGACCGATCCCCAAAAAACACATCAGGAGTGGGGATTTCTGGTTCAGCAGCGTGTGAACGAGCAAGATAGGTGGAAATTCCCCGCACCTCAGCAGCAAGCTGCTCCACACAATCAGACAATTGCTTAAACTCCATCAGAAAAAAAATAATAATATTCCTCCTACGGCCTCAGAGAAAAAGAGGAAAAAATATACACAAAAAAAAATTCTGACACCTTTTTTTTTTTTCCCTTTTTCCATTCTTTTTTTTTAAACAATTCCTTCCTGCTTTTGAGTACCCTAGAATCTGCGGTATGGCTGGTGATTCTGTTATGATTGAGTCACCGAGGAGGAAAAAACAAAACACAAGCTCAGCCCAGAAAATCAGAGAGGTTGGAAACTAGCGGATTGCAGACCCCTAATCCTATCACACAACTAGCAGTAGCCGTGGAGTGTTCCTACGGTGATCCTAGACACCTCGTCACAGCCGGAGATCTACATAAGCCTAAAGAGAGAAAAGGGAAAAACTGACTGCCCCAGAACAGACCCCAAAGCAATAGGCAGCCCCCAACATATAAGGACGGTGAAGCAAGATGAAAACACTAACACAGATAGAAAGATAGGTTGAGCAAACGATGGGGCCCAAGCTAACTAAAAGGACAGGATAGAAAAGCTGCTGTCTGCAATCCGAGAAAACCCTGCTAAAAATATTACCAACACAACTGATAAGCAAACAGGACCCTGAAGTCACTAGACTTCAAACCCTATATCAGCACTCAGAATATTCTGGAAGCAGAGCAAAAGAGAACACTGATCAAGGAAAAAGAATCCAGAACACCCCCGGCCGGGGATGGCTGAACTCCAAAAAACAAGGTAAACAAAACCAAAACTAATAAGTTCAATAGCAGAGCAAAAACTTATCTTTGGGAAGCAGGAATCAGACTGGTCTCCAAGAATCCAGCAGAGAAGTCACCAGCGACTCAGAAGGGGCGTCGGCTGCCTTATATCCAGTCAGAAGTTCCCGTTACCCAGTCACCATCCACCTGATCAGGTGTTTGGTAATCAGCCTCACTACCTTCCTTCACCAGAAGAGGGAGATCCTCGGACACAAAAGATGAATGAACAGATGAGCTCACAACAGAAATCATCAGGTATGTATATAAAAAGTATCTAAATCTGTCCCAAAGTATAGTTTAGAAAAATCCTTTACATATATATATAATTGTAAGTGGAAAGTCCATATGGAAGAAGTATAACAATTATATATATTGCACTATAGGAACAGAAAAGCGCAAATAGGGTCTTATCCGATGATAATATTAAAAAGTATAAAAAATCCACTCACCTGCTGTAGGAGAGATAAAGCACATAGAATTGGTAGCTGCTGCATGTCCAAGGGTCAAACAAGTGACCGCCAATATATCAAATCCTATGGAACTTATTTTTGGACTTTCATGCACTGCTTGACATAATACACGATTGCTGTTATAGTAGAAGATCAATATTTTATGCCCAGCGCGTTTCGAAGTATGAGCTACTTCCTCAGGGGATGACAGACATTAGATGTCTCAAGCAAATAATAAAGAGGAGCAGCATCCAATCCGAGTGAAAAAGTGCTTACAAAAATTTTTTCTTCTGCCATTGTAAAAACATACGTTTCGACCACAATAAGGTCTTTTTCAAGTATACTTAACTGGGAAACAGAGACCTGCGAAACCCATAAAGGCGACAGGTTTCTGCTAATAGCCAAGAATAATTATCTTTCACAATTGGTGCAGAATCCAACCAGAGGAGCAGCACTTTTACACCTAATATTATCTAACAGACCTGACAGAATAACAAATCTGCAGGTTGTTGGCCATCTAGGAAATAGCGACCACAATATTGTACAGTGTCACTTGTGTTTCGCTAGGGGGACATGTCAGGGAGTCACAAAAACACTGAACTTTAGGAAGGCAAAGTTTGACCAGCTTAGAGATGCCCTTAATCTGGGTGACTGGCACAATGTCCTCAGAAATAAGAATACAGAAAATAAGTGGGTAATGTGTAAGAACATCCTAAATAGGCGCTGTAAGCGGTTTATACCTTGTGGGAATAAAAGGACAAGAAACAGGAAAAACCCAATGTGGCTAAACGTAAGAGGGGCAATTAACAGTAAAAAGAAAGCATTTACACTACTAAAGCAGGATGGCACCGCTGAAGCTCTAAAAAACCATAAGGAGAAAAATATCTAAAAAAATAATTAAAACTTCCAAAAAGGAAACAGAGAAGCACATTGCTAAGGAGAGTAAAACTAATCCCAAACTGTTCTTCAGCTATATCAATAGTAAAAGAATCAAAAGTGAAAGTGTAGGCCCATTAAAAAATTGTGAGGAAAGAATGGTTGTAGATGACGAGGAAAAAGGTAATAATAATAATAAATTTTATTTTTATAGCGCCGACATATTCCGCAGCACTTTACATTTCAGAGGGGATTTGTACAGACAATAGACATTACAGCATAACAATAATCATACAGTAGATTATAACAAATACCAAGAGGAAAGAGGGCCCTGCTCGCAAGCTTACAGTCTATGAGGAAAGAGGTAGACACGAAAGGTGGGTGGTAATAGTTGCCCTGATTGTATGGACCAGCCATAATGTTAAGTGTGTGACAGTACAGACACAGAGGGCTAATGGATGCATAAAGCATGTGGGAACATGATGCGGGAAATCTGGTTATGGTAAAACTTTTGGCTGTGCCACACAGGGATAGATTAGGTTAATGTGTTGAGGTGATAGGCCAGTCTGAATAAATGTGTTTTCAGGACACGCTTAAAATTGTGGGGATTGGGGACTAATCGTATTGACCTGGGAAGTGCATTCCAAAGAATTGGCGCGGCACGTGTAAAGTCTTGGAGACGGGAGTGGGAGGTTCTGACTATTGAGGATACCAACCTCAGGTCATCAGCAGAACGGAGGGCGCGGGTAGGGTGGTATACTGAAACAAGGGAGGAGATGTAGGGTGGTGCTGAGCCATGGAGGGCTTTGTGGGTGAGGGTAATAAGTTTATACTGAATTCTGGAGTGGATGGGTAGCCAGTGTAATGACTGGCACAAGGTAGAGGCATCGGTGTAACGATTGGTGAGGAATATGATCCTGGCTGCAGCATTCAAGACAGATTGGAGAGGGGAGAGTTTGGTAAGAGGGAGACCGATTAGAAGAGAGTTACAATAGTCGAGACGAGAATGAATAAGAGAAACAGTAAGAGTTTTTGCAGAGTCAAAAGTAAGAAAAGGTCGAATTCTAGAAATGTTTTTGAGGTGCAGATGACAAGAGCGAACCAGCTATCGAATGTGGGGGGCAAAGGAAAGCTCGGAATCAAGTATGACCCCAAGACAGCGGGCCTGTTGCTGGGGAGTAATAGTGGAACCACACACAGAAATAGCAATGTCGGGTATAGGTACATTAGTAGAGGGAGGAAACACCAGGAGTTCAGTCTTTGACAGGTTCAGTTTCAGATATAGTGAGGACATGATATTAGACACAGCATTTAGACAATCGCCGGTGTTTTCTAGAAAGGTTGGCGTGATGTCAGGAGAAGAAGCGTATAATTGGGTGTCATCAGCATAGAGATGGTACTGGAAACCAAATCTACTGATTGTTTGACCAATAGGGGCAGTGTACAAGGAGAAGAGGAGGGGGCCTAGAACCGATCCTTGGGGGACCCCAACAGTAAGGGGGAGGTGAGAGGAGGAGGAACCGGCAAAAGATACAGTAAAGGAGCGGTCGGAGAGATAGGAGGAGAACCAGGAGAGAACGGTGTCCTTGAGGCCAATGGAACGGAGCATAGTGAGGAGGAGCTGATGATCCACAGTGTCGAATGCTGCAGAGAAATCCAAGAGAATTAGCATGGAGTAATGACCATTTGATTTAGCTGTTAGCAGATCATTAGAGACTTTAGTGAGGGCAGTTTCAGTGGAGTGTAAAGAGCGGAAACCGGATTGGAGAGGGTCGAGAACAGAGTTTTCTGAGAGATAGCGGATAAGACGGGAGTGGACCAGGCGTTCCAGGAGTTTAGAGATGAAGGGATGATTAGAGACAGGTCTATATTTAGCGGCACAGTTTTGGTCGAGGGATGGTTTTTTAAGTAGTGGATGTATGATGGCATGCTTAAATGAGGAGGGAAAAATACCAAAAGAGAGAGAGAGGTTAAATATTTTAGTCAGGTGAGGGGTCACAGCAGGGGAAAGGGACTGGAGGAGATGTGACAGAAATGGGTCACTGGTGCAAGTAGTTGGGCGAGAAGATGCAAGGAGCCTGCTTACTTCTTCTTCTGTGACTGGTTCAAAATCAGAGAGTGAGCTAGATGCAGTGGTGGAGGGAGGACAGTGCATGGTATGAGGGGATTGGGAGATAATTTCCTGTCGAATCTGGTCAATTTTTTCTTTGAAGTAATTGGCCAGATCGTCAGCTCGGAACTCCGTGGTTGGGGCCTGTACTCTTGGATTGAGTAGAGAATGAAAAGTGTCAAAGAGACGTTTCGGGTTATTGGACAGTGAGATGATGAGGGTGTTGAAATAGGTTTGTTTGGAGAGGTGAAGGGCAGTGTTGTATGTTCTAAGCATAAACTTAAAATGGATGAAATCTTCGTGTAAATTGGATTTTCTCCACAGACGTTCGGCGTACCTGGAGCACCGCTGCAGGAAACGTGTTTGCAGGGTGTGCCAGGGTTGTCGCCGTCTGCGTTGTGGTGTTCTATTTATAGGGGGTGCAAATTCATCCAGGGCACTTTGAAGTGTTTCATTGTAATGCTTCAATGCAGAATCAGGACATGAGAGGGAGGAGATAGGGGCCAATGAAGACTGCAAGTTCTTCATAAGTTTCTGGGTGTTAATGGCCTGTATGTTTCTATAAGTCTGGACAGTGGGGGTGACCTGAGCAGCCTGGCAGTTCTTTATAGAGAATGAAAGAAGATTGTGGTCAGAGAGCGGGAGAGGGGAGTTTGCAAAATCATCCACAGCACAAAGCCGAGAGAAGACCAAGTCGAGGGAGTTTCCGTCTTCATGCGTTGGAGAATTAGTAAGCTGCGAAAGGCCAAACGAGGAGGTTAGAGATAAAAGGTGAGTAGCAGATGGTGAGAGGGGAAGAGCAATGGGGATGTTGAAATCTCCCATGATGAGGGTAGGGATGTCACAGGAGAGAAAATGTGGAAGCCAAGTGGCAAAATGATCCAGGAACTGATGGGAGGGGCCGGGAGGACGATACACCACCGCCACTCGCATGGAGAAGGGGGTGTAGAGTCTGACGGCATGGACCTCAAAAGAAGGGAAGACAAGTGAGGGTACTTGAGGGATAACCTGAAAGGTACATTTTGGTGATAGGAGCAGACCAACGCCTCCACCAGCTCTACTGTCTGATCTTGGGGTATGAGAGAAGTGTAGCCCCCCGTATGAAAGAGCAGCAGCAGCGGTAGTGTGTGACTGCTGGATCCAGGTTTCAGTAAGAGCCAGGAGGTTAAGAGAATTAGAAAGGAAGAAGTCATGGATGAAGGAGAGTTTGTTACACACTGAGCGAGAATTCCAAAGTGCACAATTAAGAGAGACAGATGGCAGGCAGGGAATATTAATAAGATTAGAGGGGTTTCTAAGTGTAGCAGTCGGGGGGGCTTGACTTTCTATAAAATGGGGGACCAGGGTTGGGAGCAATGTCTCCTGCGACTAGGAGAAGGAGGATAGAAAGAGTGAGCAGATGGTTAAGTGATTTGTGAGAGCGTCTCTGATGTTGAATGGAGGGACTGACTGGATCTGTGCAATTTAACAACGTGAAAAGAGCGTGAGTGCTATACATAGGAGAGGAAAGGAGCGAGGGGCCGATATGGATGGAGTGTAGAGAGTTAATGCCAGGGCGGTGGATGTGTGTGAATGCAGTGGCCAGGATTAAAATTACACAAATGCATATGGTATATATTTGTTGCACTCCTAATGTACAGGGAGTAGATGTATATAAATGTCTTACCTGTCTACTGCCCTTTCTAACTGCCATGTTATAACTGCCAGTAGTACTTTGATACATGTACTTCGATTACATGTGCATAAATGCCACCCCTGCATAAATGCTCCCCCTAGCTAGGTCTGAATATATAGGAGTTAAGGCTAAGTTTTTTTGTTGGCTCTCTCTCTTCTCGTTGATCAATCACACTAAATTGAGACACCAGGACCGAATAAAATGTTGTGGTCAAATAAACACATGTCCAGCACTACATGGATCATAAAGCACTTTGAAAAGTTTCTTGACCTCACAACATAAGGGGACAAGCAGAGTAAGTTGAAAAAACTATATACCAGATATAAGCTTGCAGAGTTGAAAACACAGAGATAGCATTCAGGATTAACTGCTTGCTGACATTGAATGGAGACACAGGAGTGGATTCAGAGCAGAGATTGGAAAAGCTGGTTACCAGATATAAGCTTGCAGAGTTGAAAACACAGAGATAGCATTCAGGATTAACTGCTTGCTGACATTGAATGGAGACACAGGAGTGGATTCAGAGCAGAGATTGGAAAAGCTGGTTACTAGATATAAGCTTGCAGAGTTGAAAACACAGAGATAGCATTCAGGATTAACTGCTTGCTGACATTGAATGGAGACACAGGAGTGGATTCAGAGCAGAGATTGGAAAAGCTGGTTACCTGTATGAAGAGAATAGAGATGCGTGTCACATTCATCCATGTTATAACTGCCAGTAGTACTTTGATACATGTATTAAAAGGTAATATATTAAACACCTTCTCCACGGTATTCACGGTGGAAAATGAAATGCTAGGTGAAATGCAGAGAGACAAAGAAAACCCTATATTAAGTGTCACCAATCTAACCCAAGAAGAGGTGCGAAACCAGCTAAATAAGATTACAATAGATAAATCTCTGGGTCCAGATGGCATACACCCACGAGTACTAAGAGAACTAAGTAATGTAATACATAAACCATTATTTCTTATATTTAAGGACTCTATAGCGACGGGGTCTGTTCCATAGGACTGGCGCATAGCAAATGTGGTACCAATATTCAAAAAGGGCTCTAAAAGTGCCTCTTGACCTACACTCATTCTCTGAATCTCTCCTCCCTCTCACAGATATAAGTTCCTTACACAATGCGGATGATGCTGCTGCTCTATATAACACCACAATAGCTGTAGCTTTGGAATCTGCTGCCCCACTTACACATACCAAAGCTCGCAAAATCAACAGACAGCCCTGGCACACCAGCCTGACCAAAGAACTGAGGCGAGCTTCCAGGGCTGCTGAGCGCAGATGGAAAAGATCCCACTACAATGAGCACTTCATCGCATTCAAACAGTCCCTCACTACTTTCAAGACCACACTCGCCACAGCTAAACAAACCTACTTCCCATCTCTCATATCCTCCCTGTCTCACAACCCTAAACAGTTATTCAACACCTTCAATTCTCTCCTCCGTCCCCCAGCACCTCCTCCCTCCCCACTCATCTCAGCTGAAGACTTTGCCTCATTTTTCAAGCAGAAGATTGATAACATCAGAGACAGTTTTGGTCAACAACCCCCAGAGCCCTTCCTCCCGACTTCCCAGCCCTCCACCTCCAAAACCAACTTCTCCACCATTACAGAAGATCGACTCTCCACTCTACTCTCAAGATCACATCTCACCACCTGTGCACTTGACCCAATCCCATCCCACTTCATCCCAAACCTCACCACAGTCTTCATCCCAACCCTAACCCATCTCTTCAACCTATCACTAACAACTGGTGTTTTCCCCTCAAGTTTTAAACATGCCTCCATCACACCTATCCTCAAAAAGCCCTCTCTTGACCCATCCTCTGTATCCAGCTATCGCCCTAAATCCCTTCTCCCCTTTGCCTCCAAGCTACTGGAACAACACGTCTACCTTGAACTGTCCTCCCATCTCTCTTCTTGCTCCCTCTTCGACCGCTTACAATCTGGCTTCCGGTCACACCACTCCACTGAAACTGCCCTTACTAAGGTCACCAATGACCTCTTAACCGCCAAGAGCAAGCGACACTACTCTGTCCTCCTCCTCCTGGACCTGTCGGCTGCCTTTGACACAGTGGATCATTCCCTATTATTACAGACCCTCTCATCCCTTGGCATCACAGACTTGGCCCTATCCTGGATCTCATCATACCTAACAGACCGGACATTCAGCGTCTCCCACTCACACACCACCTCCTCACCTCGCCCACTATCTGTCGGAGTCCCACAAGGTTCAGTCCTAGGACCCCTGCTCTTCTCCATTTACACCTTTGGCCTGGAACAGCTCATAGAATCTCATGGCTTTCAGTATCACCTCTATGCTGATGACACACAGATCTACATCTCTGGACTAGATATCACCTCCCTACTAACCAGAATCCCTCAATGTCTGACTGCTATTTCATCCTTCTTCTCCGCTAGATTTTTGAAACTTAACATGGACAAAACAGAATTCATAATCTTTCCCCCATCTCACGTGACCCCCCCAACGAACCTATCCATTACAGTAAATGGCTGCCCACTCTCCCCAGTCCCACAAGCTCGCTGCCTCGGGGAAATCCTTGACGCTGATCTCTCCTTCAAACCACATATCCAAGCCCTTTCCACTTCCTGCCGACTTCAACTCAAAAATATTTCACAAATCCCTTCATTCCTCAACCAAAAATCTGCAAAAACCCTAGTCCATGCCATCATCATCTCTCTCATCTCTTGCCTTGACTACTGCAACCTCCTGCTCTGTGGCCTCCCCTCGAACACTCTCGCACCCCTCCAATCTATTCTAAACTCTGCTGCCCGACTAATCCACCTGTCCCCCCGCTATTCCCCAGCTTCTCCCCTCTGTCAATCCCTTCACTGGCTCCCCATTGCCCAGAGACTCCAGTACAAAACCCTAACCATGACATACAAAGCCATCCACAACCTGTCTCCTCCATACATCTGTGACCTCGTCTCCCGGTACTTTCCTGCACGCAACCTTCGATCCTCACAAGATCTCCTTCTCTACTCCCCTCTTATCTCCTCTTCCCACAATCGCATACAAGATTTCTCTCGCGCATCACCCCTACTCTGGAACTCTCTACCACAACATATCAGACTCTCACCTACCATCGAAACCTTCAAAAAGAGCCTGAAGACCCGCCTCTTCCGACAAGCCTACAACCTGCAGTAATCACCGATCGACCAAACCGCTGCATGACCAGCTCTACCCTCGCCTACTGTATTCTCACCCATCCCTTGTAGATTGTGAGCCTTCGCGGGCAGGGTCCTCTCTCCTGTACCAGTTATGATTTGTATTGTTTAACATTATTGTACTTGTTTTTATTATGTATACCCCTCCTTACATGTAAAGCGCCATGGAATAAATGGCGCTATATCAATAAATAATAATAATAATAATAATAAAAGTGAACCTGTAAATTATAGGCCAGTAAGTCTAACCTCAATTGTTGGTAAAATATTTGAAGGGTTTCTGAGGGATGTTATTCTGGATCATCTCCATGAGAATAACTGTGTAACGCCATATCAGCAAGGGTTTATGAGGAACTGCTCCTTTCAAACCAATCTAATCAGTTTTTATGAAGAGGTAAGCTATAAACTGGGCCAAGGTGAGTCATTGGATGTGGCGTATCTTGATTTTTTCAAAGCGTTTGATCCCGTGCCACACAAGAGGTTGGTACACAAAATGAGAATGCTGGGTCTGGGGGAAAATGTGTGTAAATGGGTAAGTAACTGGCTGAGTGATAGAAAGCAGAGGGTGGTTATAAATGGTATATTCTCTAACTGGGTCGCTGTGACCAGTGGGGTACCGCAGGGGTCGGTCTTGGGACCTCTTCTCTTCAACATATTTATTAACGATCTGGTAGAAGGTTTGCACAGTATAATACGATATTTGCAGATGATACAAAACTATGTAAAGCAGTCAATACAAGAGAAGATAGTATTCTGCCACAGATGGATCTGGATAAGTTGGAAACTTGGGCCGAAAGTTGGCAGATGCGGTTTAACAATGATAAATGTAAGGTTATACACATGGGAAGAAGGAATCAATATCATCATTACATACTGAACGATAAACCACTGGGTAAATCTGACATGGAGAAGGACTTGGGGATCCTAGTTAATGATAAACTTACCTGGAGCAGCCAGTGCCAGGCAGCGGCTGCCAAGGCAAACAGGATCATGGGGTGCATTAAAGAGGTCTGGATACACATGATGAGAGCATTATACTGCCTCTGTACAAATCCCTGGTTACACCACACATGGAGGACTGTGTACAGTTTTGGGCACCGGTGCTCAGGAAGGATATAATGGAACTAGAGCGAGTACAAAGGAGGGCAACAAAATTAATAAATGGGATTGGGGAACTACAATACCCAGAGAGATTAGCAAAATTAGGATTATTTAGTCTACAAAAAAGACGACTGAGGGGCGATCTAATAACCATGTATAAATATATAAGGGGACAATACAAATATCTCGCCCAGGATCTGTTTATACCAAGGAAGGTGACGGTCACAAAGGGGGCATTCTCTGCGTCTGGAGGAGAGAAGGTTTTTCCACCAACATAGAAGAGGATTCTTTACTGTTAGGGCAGTGAGAATCTGGAATTTCCTGCCTGAGGTGGTGATGGCGAAATCAGTCGAGGAGTTCAAGAAAGGCCTGGATGTCTTCCTGGAGCGTAACAATATTGTATCTTACAGTTATTAGGTTCTTTAGAAGGACGTAGATCTGGGGATTTATTCTGACAATTCTATAGGCTGAACTGGATGGACTAATGTCTTTTTTCGGCCTTACTAACTATGTTACTATGTTGCTCAGGTCGAGCAAATAGGAATACTTGGGTACTCGGTCAGAACAACGAGCCCAATGTAAGTCTATGGGAGACCCGAGCATTATTACCGCAATCCCCCCGGGGGTCCTTTTAAGGTCTATAAACATTGGGAAATGATGGAAACACTGCTAAAATGACACGGGATCATCATGGGGATCGCCCCTGGAAGCATTCCTGACTCCTAGTTCACAGTTGTAAACAATGTTGTCAGAGTTTCATGCCACTTTTACCAGTGCACCAAGAAACATACCAAAATGAAACCAAAACGGATTTTGCTGGGAAATATGTTAAGGTGCATCCTTTCCAGGTTAATGACTTGTACATAATAATTAACCCCAGACTAAAATCTTCCTCCACCACTTGGGCTATGTTCAGATTCAGCGTTTTTGAAGCGTTTTTCAACTTTAACATTGCTTTAAACCAATACAAATGCATTCACTGGGAAATGTCAATGTAACATTTACCAACCCTAGCTGCTATGTGGTGTGTGACACATAAGCAGACACATCTTGTTTCATTTATGAATGAGTGACTCAAAGTCACAGAGCCTATTTTTACCGGGACATCAGCCGGCATTAATCTTCTTAAAGGGCCATTATTAAACAGTGGGTCTCCTAAACTGTTATAGCATATGCAGTGAGTGGATGGGCTGAAAAGAATTACGACGCACCCCAATACCCCTTTCACGAGATGTCCAGGAGGGCTTCCACAAAAAATGTTGCATTGAATGCAAGGACTGCCCTACTACCAAGTCATATGCACCCCAATAAGCCTTTAAACCCAGGTACTGGATGTGCCCAGGAAAATCCACTTCACATTATTCATTTTGTACTGCCCTTCTGTTTTCTTATGCATTGACTGCAAGGCCTGCCCTGCTACCAAGTCATATGCACCTCAATAAGCCCAATCCCCCCCTTGGAAGAAACATGTAGGATGGCCTCTTAACAAAAAATTTCCCATTAAAAAGAGCGGGTCTCCTAGACTTGTAATTGCCATACACTAAGTGTATTGGGCTGACAAACATTTTCCCCTGTGGGGTACATCTCAACCTTTTCCATAAGTATTTAACGCCCAGCAAAAAAAACCCACCCTTGTTAGGATTTCGACACTGGCTGTAGCAACACGGAAGCCTGATTAAAACCTATGCCCAATTCAAAGGAGCTGGTCTCCTAGAGTTGGAATACCCATACACTAAGTGTACGGCCAGCAAACATTTCCCCCTGGGGGGTACACCTCAACCATTTTCAGAACAAGTATTTTACGCACAGCATAACCACCCACCCTTGCTAATAATTCGACACTGGCTGTAGCTGCACGGAACACATAAACCCTTTTGATCTAGTGGTGGCGGATGATGAGATGTGGAGGAAGGCCTGATTTAAAACTATGCCCAATTTAAAGGAGTGGATCTCCTAGACTTGGAATGCCCATACACTAAGTGTATGGCCTGGAAAACATTTCCCCCTGGGGATAGATAACAACATAGTGTGTACATTTTTTTTAGGGGCATCATGAACACCTTGCAAAACTGTAACATGGTTTCCAACACAGTTGCTGCTGGGAAGGTGCATGTTTTTAGTAACAATATGGCGGACGAATCGTTGGATGAAGTGATCTGGAAAAGGGGCATGGTGATGACAGGAATGGGAAAGTACATGATTAATAACAGCAGTGACTATGGGAGGTATGAGATCCAGGATACAG
This sequence comes from Dendrobates tinctorius, assembly GCF_039654945.1. NCBI lineage: Eukaryota > Metazoa > Chordata > Amphibia > Anura > Dendrobatidae > Dendrobates > Dendrobates tinctorius. Next base: position 1,958,693 of record NW_027362069.1, on the reverse strand, counting down.
CCAACAATGATTCGTTGTTTAGCCACCATCAATTTTCAGAATGGGTTTCATGCCCATTTGAAGATCGGTGTAACAGATGCGTGTGGTGTGAGACTTGGTCTAAAAAATGCCCATCCAAAATATGCTGCCAAAGATACATGTGTGTGTATAAAGGGCAAAGTGCAACATGTTCGTGAGATTCTGAATTATATAAAGCAGATGAGTGTTGGAGGAAAACCAAACAAACAAATGGATGCTCGGGAAAAGTTTAACCCCTTTCTGACATCTGACGTACTATCCCGTCCACGGTACCCGGGCCCGTATGACCGGGGACGGGATGGTACGTCAGCACGATCAGCGGCCCTCCCGGAGGGGAGCGCCGCTGATTGCGGCTGGGTGTCAGCTGATTATCACAGCTGACACCCGGCACTATGTGTCAGGGGTGGTCACGGACCACCCCCGGCACATTAACCCCTGGCACACTGCGATCAAACATGATCGCGGTGTAGCAGGGGATTAGGGAAGAATTGCGCAGGGAGGGGGCTCCTTGCACGCTTCCCTGAGACCCTCAGAGCAGCGTGATGTGCTCGCGCTGCTTCGAGGGTCTCCTCCCTGCAGGCCCCCGGATCCAAGATGGCCGTGAGAGCCTGCAGGAAGGCAGCTTCCTCAGTGCTTGCTGAGAGCAGGCATTAAGAAAGCCTGTGCAGCGCCTGTCAGATCGCTAATCTGTCACAGGGCTCTTCAAAGTGTCAGATCAGCTATCTGACACTTTATTGTAATGTCCCACATTGGGACAATATAATAAAATGCAAAAAAAAAACAAGTGTAAAAACAAATTTATAAAATCCGAAATAAATAATAAAAAAACCCTAATAAATTATTTTTTTGTAAATAAAAAAACAAAACAATAAAAATACACATATTTAGTATCGCCGCATCCGTAACGACCCGCTCTATAGAATTGTCCCACTAGTTAACCCCTTTAGTGAACCCCTTCAAAAAAAAAACTAGGCAAAAAACAATGCTTTATCATCATACCGCCGAACAAGGTGCAATACCACACAATCAAAAAGACGTATATAAATAAACATGGTACCCAGGGCCATATTTAGAGTTTGTGCTGCCTTAGGCACTTTTTGTGCTGCCTCCCCCATTGGCGAGTATGACTAATGCAGACACTGTCGGCAGTGACTTAGGCTACTTTCACATCAGCGATTTTCGCCATTTGCTGCAGATCCTTCAGTTTTTCTGCATCTGTCACGTAACGGATCACTTATGGCAACGCTGCATTCGGCCTCATTCATTCCCTATGGGACATGTGCGGCACTTGCGGTTTTGCCGCGATCCCGCAAAATGCGGTACTTGCAGCAATGGAAAAAAACGCTGCTAGCTGTGTTTTATTTATCTCACCGCAAGTGCAAAACCGCAAGTGTGCGGCTGCATGAATTTCTACGTAGCTGAACGCTCCAGTCCCGAGTGATGGCGGCAGTGCCGTGTATTGAGGTGCGAGACTCATGTGAGTTTGTCGCAAGTGTGACCCCGGCCTAACGCAGATTTTATGTGTGTTTCTTTATTTAACTCTCTATGTACCTTTTATAAATATTACTAAACATCAGGCTTGGTATTATCTTGGTATTAGATATATACAGTGCCTTGCAAAAGTATTCGCCCCCTGGAACTTTTCAACCTTTTCCCACATATCATGCTTCAAACATAAAGATACCAAATGTAAATTTTTGGTGAAGACTCTACAACAAGTGGGACACAATTGTGAAGTTGAACGGAATTTATTGGTTATTTTAAATTTTTGTGGAAATTCAAAAACTGAAAAGTGGGGCGTGCAATATTATTCGGCCCCTATAACTTAATACTTTGTTGTGCCACCTTTTGCTGCGATTATAGTATGTAATCTATCAGTTTTGTACATGGAGAGACTGAAATTCTCGCCCATTCTTCCTTGGCAAACAGCTCGAGCTCAGTGAGGTTGGATGGAGATCGTTTGTGAACAGCAGTTTTCAGCTCTTTCCACAGATTCTTGATTGGATTCAGGTCTGGACTGTGACTTGGCCATTCTAACACCTGGATACGTTTATTTGTGAATCATTCCATTATAGATTTTGCTTTATGTTTGGGATCATTGTTTTGTTGTAAGACAAATCTTTGTCCCAGTCTCAGGTCTTTTGCAGACTCTAACAGGTTTCCTTCAAGAATGGTCCTGTATTTGGCTCTATCCATCTTCCCATCAATTTTAACCATCTTCCCTGTCCCTGCTGAAGTAAAGCAGGCTCAAATCATGATGCTGCCACCACCATGTTTGACAGTGGGGATGATGTTTTCAGGGTGATGAGCTGTGCTGCCTTTATGACAAACATATCGTTTGGCATTGTTGCCAAAAAGTTTGATTTTGGTTTCATCTGACCAGAGCACCTTCCTCCACATGTTTGGTGTGTCTCCCAGGTGACTTGTTGCAAACTTTAAATGACACTTTTTATGGATATCTTTGAGAAATGGCTTTCTTGCCACTCTTCCATAAAGGCCAGATTTGTGCAGTGTACGACTGATTGTTGTCCTATGGACAGACTGTCCCACTTCAGCTGTAGATGTCTGCAGTTCATCCAGAGTGATCATGGGCCTCTTGGTTGCATCTCTTATCAGTCTTCTCCTTGTTTGAGATGAAAGTTTAGAGGGACGGCCGGGACTTGGTAGATTTGCAGTGGGATGATACTCCTTCCATTTCAATATGATCGCTTGCACAGTGCTCCTTGAGATGTCTAAAGTTTTGGAAATCATTTTGTATCCAAATCCGGCTTTAAACTTCTCCACAACAGTATCACGGACCTACCTGTTGTGTTCCTTGGTCTTCATGATGCTCTCTGTGCTTCATACAGAACCCTGAGACTATCACAGAGCAGGTGCATTTATATGAAGACTTGATTACACACAGGTGGATTATATTTACTATCATTAGTCATTTAGGACAACATTGGATCATCCAGAGATCCACAATGAACTTCTGGAGTGAGTTTGCTGCACTGAAAGTAAAGGGGCTGAATAATTTTGCACGCCCCAAAAATTTAAAATAACCAATAAATTTCGTTCAACTTCACAATTGTGTCCCACTTGTTGTTGATTCTTCACCAAAAATTTACATTTGGTATCTTTATGTTTGAAGCATGATATGTGGGAAAAGGTTGAAAAGTTCCAGGGGCCGATTACTTTCGCAACGCACTGTATTGATAGATCTATCATTTATCGATATATCTATCATCTATCTGTGTGTGTAAACATTATTCTTCAATGGAGTAAGTAAATGAAGAGGTTGAACAAGAAATGACATCACAATTCTTTTTGGTAAATAATAGATTGTTATTTAGCCTACAAAAATGCATACAAATCCGCATGAAAAAAACGCTTGAAAATCTGTATAAAAATGCACAGATTTTTACCTGCATTTTCTGCTAAGAGATGCAGATTTTGTGCATAAAATTCTGCAGACAAATCCGCACCGTGTGCACATACCCTATGGCTATGTTTCCACGTTCAGGAAACACTGCAGAGAGGACGCAGCTCCGTCCAAAGCTTTGCCGGCTTTAGTACGTGCGGTGACGCCACACAGCACCGGCTCCAGGTTTTTGAGGGCCCCGGGCAAAATAGTCTCAGTGGGCCCCCCCCTTTAACACATACCACGATCATCACTAGCTAGGTCCTGGAGAATGATGGTTGAGACCGGGGTCTTGAGTTTGGAGACATTGGAGGTTGTTGGTGTTGCTTTGCTAGGTCTGTTAGGTGGTCACCAACCCTCCCCCCCAAAGCCAGAACTCACCTTTGTTGTGGGTTGAGAACTTGAGATGAGAAGCCAGGAGATGTGTGTCAGCGAGTGTCCGGTGCGGCGGTGCCTGCTGCTGCAGCAGGAGCCGCCGGAGCGAGGAGCCACAACAAGCGCTGGGGCCCGGGAGATCAGCCGCCAGTAGAGTTGAGCGAAACGGGTCGAAAAAATTCAAAAGTCACCGACTTTTGGCAAAGTCGGGTTTCATGAAACGAAACCCGACCCTAGGATGAGGTCGGCCACGAGGTCGGCGACTTACGCGCCAAAGTCGCGTTTCAAAAGTTTGTTTTGCGCTCTTTTTCAGCCAATCAGGATCCACGGACACTGTGGGCAACGTGATGACATAGGCACGGGTCACCACCATCTTTCAGAAGGGCATGCAAGTGATTGGCTTGCTTTGGTGGGCGTCACAGGGGGTATAAAAGGGCGTGCACGCCGACCGCCATCTTACTTCTGCCGATCTTAGTATAGGGAGAGGTTGCTGCTGATTCTGTAGGGAGAGCGTTAGGCAGGGAAGAAGACAAAAAAACTGCTTCTGCTGCTAGCGATTTGGCCTGCCCAACACACAAGTCACTGTGTGTGCAGTGCAAGGGGAGGCTATATTGTGGTGTATCAGTGGTGTTGGTTGTTGGGCTGCCTTCTAAGGCTTCCTGACATGCTGGCATTGCTGTTTACCCACTGCTCCGCAAACTGCTTTTTTAAAAGCAATCCAATCTCTCTTATCCTCTCGTCACTTTGGTCACAGGCAGCTGTGCCATCGAGCGTGTCACATAGCGCTCAGATATCAGTGGGCCGCACACAATCCACAAGTGTCCAGTGTCCAAAAGTGTACGCAGAGATTCAAAATCTCCATTATCCTCTCGTCACTTGGGTCACAGGCAGCTGTGCCATCGAGCGTGTCACATAGCGCTCAGATATCAGTGGGCCGCACACAATCCACAAGTGTCCACTGTCCACAAGTGTACGCAGAGATTCAAAATCTCCATTATCCTCTCGTCACTTTGGTCACAGGCAGCTGTGCCATCGAGCGTGTCACATAGCGCTCACATATCAGTGGGCCACACACAATCCACAAGTGTCCACTGTCCACAAGTGTACGCAGAGATTCAAAATCTCCATTATCCTCTTGTCACTTTGGTCACAGGCAGCTGTGCCATCGAGCGTGTCACATAGCGCTCAGATATCAGTGGGCCGCACACAATCCACAAGTGTCCAGTGTCCACAAGTGTACGCAGAGATTCAAAATCTCCATTATCCTCTCGTCACTTTGGTCACAGGCAGCTGTGCCATCGAGCGTGTCACATAGCGCTCAGATATCAGTGGGCCGCACACAATCCACAAGTGTCCAGTGTCCAAAAGTGTACGCAGAGATTCAAAATCTCCATTATCCTCTCGTCACTTTGGTCACAGGCAGCTGTGCCATCGAGCGTGTCACATAGCGCTCAGATATCAGTGGGCCGCACACAATCCACAAGTGTCCAGTGTCCAAAAGTGTACGCAGAGATTCAAAATCTCCATTATCCTCTCGTCACTTTGGTCACAGGCAGCTGTGCCATCGAGCGTGTCACATAGCGCTCAGATATCAGTGGGCCGCACACAATCCACAAGTGTCCACTGTCCACAAGTGTACGCAGAGATTCAAAATCTCCATTATCCTCTCGTCACTTTGGTCACAGGCAGCTGTGCCATCGAGCGTGTCACATAGCGCTCAGATATCAGTGGGCCGCACACAATCCACAAGTGTCCACTGTCCACAAGTGTACGCAGAGATTCAAAATCTCCATTATCCTCTCGTCACTTTGGTCACAGGCAGCTGTGCCATCGAGCGTGTCACATAGCGCTCAGATATCAGTGGGCCGCACACAATCCACAAGTGTCCAGTGTCCAAAAGTGTACGCAGAGATTCAAAATCTCCATTATCCTCTCGTCACTTTGGTCACAGGCAGCTGTGCCATCGAGCGTGTCACATAGCGCTCAGATATCAGTGGGCCGCACACAATCCACAAGTGTCCACTGTCCACAAGTGTACGCAGAGATTCAAAATCTCCATTATCCTCTCGTCACTTTGGTCACAGGCAGCTGTGCCATCGAGCGTGTCACATAGCGCTCAGATATCAGTGGGCCGCACACAATCCACAAGTGTCCACTGTCCACAAGTGTGTGCAGAAATTCTAAAACTCCCCTGTCCTATAGACACCTTGTACTTTGTTTTACATTACTATATAGTTTGTTGGATTTTGTCTACATTTCTACCAAAAATGAGGAAGGCTGGTGGAAGAGGCCGTGGAATTGGGCGGGGGTTGGCAGCTGGTAATGATGGTGTTGGTGGTGGATCTGATGGTAGTGGCAAGAGCAAAATAGGACCAAATGCAGGAGGTGCTGACCCTGCGTCATCGTCTGTCTACATAAGGCCTCGAACGCTTAGTTTTCTAGGAGTTGGCAAACCGCTTTTAAAGGCAGAGCATCAGGAAAAAGTTTTGTCTTACATTGCTGACTCAGCCTCCAGCTCTATCGCCTCCTCTTCTTCAGTTGTAAAAAGTAAAAGCACTGAGTCGTCATTGGAGGCTCATGTTCATGAACCACACCTTTCCTTGTGTCCTTCACCCCAACCAAGATTGAAGGATGACGCAGGCCATACTACTGATTACTCCATGGAGCTGTTTTCACATACCATGCCTGGATTATCAAGTCAAATGGTGAATTACCCAGGCCAAGATGAATCTGACATGGAGTGCACTGATGCACAGCCGCTGATGGATGATTCTGCTGGTACATTCACTCAGAGCACTACATTGTCCTCGCAGTGTACAGAGCCAGATTTTGACCCTGATGAGACTCAGGTGCCCCTTCCCGCACACTATACCACCATACATGGTGACACAGAGAAAGGTGCACATGACATAGAAGAGGAGGTGATGGATGACCCAGTTGTTGACCCAGATTGGCATCCATTGGGGGAAGAGGGTGCTGCTTCCAATAGCTCAGATGAGGAGCATCCACAGCAGACATCGACATCGCAACAGCTGTTATCTGGCAGGCCCGGAGCACTCCAAAGACAGGTTCCAAACATCAAAAGAGTTGCTGGACAGCTTGTCCAGAGGGTCAAAAGATCACAGCGTGCTAGGCCGCAAAATGTCTGCCAAAGTAGGAAGAGTGCAGTGTGGCACTTTTTTGAACAAAATCCTCATGATCAGGCCAAGGTTATCTGTAAGAAGTGCGCAAAGACCTTTAGCCGAGGGAAAAATCTGAAAAATTTGAATACCAGTTGCATGCTTAGACATTTAACCAGCATGCACTTGCAAGCGTGGACACAACACCAAACCTCAAGTGCCACATGTGCAACTGATCACAACGAAGGTAGTCAGCAACGCTACATTGTTTCCACCACTGTAAGCACACCGGTTAGCACAGCAGCAAATGTTGAGGTGTCGTTGCAAGGCCACAGCAGTCAGGGAATCCCACTGTTATATCAATGAAAGACTGATTCTAGGCCATCAGAAAGAACACCAACTCAATCACCATCATCAACCCTCTCTCAGTCCGCCCTGTCCACCGCTACTTCCACCATATGCAGCTCTCAAGTCCAGCTCACCCTCCCAGACACTATGAGTAGGTCAAGAAAGTACTCAGTCTCTCATCCGCGTACACTGGGTTTGAACGCCCACATTGCCAAACTAATCTCGTTTGAGATGATGCCCTTTCGGTTGGTGGAAAGCACAGCTTTCCGCGAACTCATGGCCTATGCAGTACCACGCTATGACCTACCCAGTCGCCATTTCTTCTCTCGCAAAGCCATCCCAGCCCTCCACCATCATGTGAAAGACCGCATTGTCCATGCACTCAAGCAGTCAGTGAGTGGAAAGGTGCACCTCACAACTGATGCATGGTCCAGTCTGCATGGCCAGGGCCGTTACGTGTCCATCACTGCGCACTGGGTTAATGTGGTGGATGCAGGGTCCACAGGGGACAGCGGTGGTGGGACAGTGCTGCCTAGCCCACGGTCTAGGAAACAGTTGGCTGTAGGCGTTCGACCCTCCTCCTCCTCCTCCAGAAGCGACAGCTCATCCACAGAGCGCAGTCGTACGAGCACTCCATCTGCAGCTGCCACTGTTGCACACGATGTGTCCCCCTATCGAGCAGCTAGTGGAAAGCGTCAGCAGGCTGTGTTGCAGATGATGTGTTTGGGCGACAGACACACCGCCGAGGTGCTGGCCGAGTACTTGAAGCGACAAACTGAGTCATGGCTGGGCAGTGTACATCTTGAGGCAGGCAAGGTAGTTAGTGATAACGGCCGTAATTTTGTGGCAGCCATAGCCCTTTCAAAACTCAGCCACATACCTTGCTTGGCTCACACCTTGAACCTGGTGGTGCAGTGCTTCCTCAAAAATTATCCGGAGTTAACAGCCCTGCTCCAGAAGGTGCGAAGACTGTGCGCGCACATCCGCCGGTCGCCTGTACACTCCATTCGTATGCAGAAGCTGCAGCGATTGCTCCACCTTCCCAACCACCGCCTCATTATCGACATTGCAACAAGGTGGAACTCCACCCTGCACATGGTGGAGCGGCTGTGCGAGCAGAGGCAGGCCATAATGCATTTGTGGGAGGATACACGGCCAGGCACTTTGAGAGCAGACATGGAGTTGACAGGCGTGCAGTGGTCGAAGCTGAAAGACCTCTGTAAAGTCCTTCAGTGTTTTGAGGAATGCACACGGCTGGTAAGCGCAGACGACGCCATCCTAAGCATGAGCATCCCACTTATGCGTCTGCTCATGCAAACTTTGACGCACCTTAAGGAGCAGGCGTCTGCAGCCAATGTTGATGAGGAGGAAGAGGAGGAGGGAATCCTTGATGACATTCAGCCATTGTCTGCTCAGGGACCTCTTCTGGACGAGGTGGAGGAAGAAGAGGAGGAGGAGGAGGAGGATGATGGGGATGATTACTTAGGGGAGGAGGATGCATCTCATGGGGCAAGTGAAAATGTTGGTGTGGCAAGGTCTGGTACAGGGTTTGTGCGTGACTGGAGGGATGTGGATTTGCCAGAAAGTGCTCCTCCACCCAGCACTCGCAGTGCATCATTGACACCGGGAACATTGGCCCACATGTCAGATTATGCCTTGCAGATCCTAAAAAGGGACCCCCGCATTGCCAAAATGATGAACGATGACGACTACTGGTTGGCCAGCATCCTGGATCCACGCTATAAAGGCAAATTACAAAACATCATGCCACAGGAGAACCTTGACCTAATATTGGCTAATAAACAAGCAACTCTGGTAAATCGGTTGCTTGAGGCATTCCCAGCACACAGCAGCGGTGATGGTTCTCACACGAGCCGTACGGGCCGGGGGCAGCTTGGCAGAGGTGTTCGTGGTGCACACAGCAGAAGTGGCGTTGGAGACAGGGGTTTCATGACAATGTTGTGGACTGATTTTTCAAATACCGCTCACACAACTGGTAATACTGCATCGATGGAAAGTGACAGGAGACAGCAGTTGTCAACTATCGTTACAAACTACTTTTCCTCCCATATCGATGTTCTCCCACACAGGTCATTCCCCTTTGACTATTGGGCCGCTAAACTGGACACCTGGCCTGAATTGGCCCAATATGCCTTACAGGAGCTCGCTTGCCCAGCTGCAAGTGTGCTATCGGAAAGAGTCTTCAGTGCAGCTGGATCAATCCTGACAGAAAAAAGGACCCGTCTGTCAACCCAAAATGTGGATGATCTAACCTTCATTAAAATGAACCACGCATGGGTTTCCAAGGATTTTGTCCCACCTTCCCCTGATGACACATAGGGTTACAGAAAAATGGCTTGCTTTGGTCCACCTCTTCCTGGTACTTCACCTATTTCGCCTTTTGCATCAGTTGAATGTCCAACATCAACATATGCCACTTTCTAAAACTCCCTAACTGTGCTGCCTCCCCCCCCATGGCAGGGGTCACCACCTAGCGCACGACACCGTGCGAGTGCCGTTGCCCTGGACAGGTGGGTAGGCCGACTCTTGGGCGCGGGCACTGGCACAGGGTCCCTCATAGTGCAATCAAGTGTCTCTGATGGTGGTGGTGCACACCCGCCGTCAGACACACCGCTGTACTATGAGGGGCCCAGTGCCAGTACCGACACCCACGAGTGGGCCCCCCTTGCTTGGCCAGGGCCCCAGCATTTGCAATCTTTACCTCTCCCTGCTCCTCCGCTGTGTAATCTGGGCCGTCAAATCCATACTGTGCCTGACACCGTCTGAGCCTGCCTCCTGATGTATAGACATATATTTTGAATGTGTACGCTATCCATACATGTTATCCGGGGATACGTTACCCCTTCTAAACTTTGTGCAATGACGTGCAATCCATACTGGGCCTAACACCGTCTGAGCCTGCCTCATGCTGTATAGACATATATTTTGAATGTGTACGCTATCCATACATGTTATCCGGGGATACGGTACCCCTTCTAACCTTTGTGCAATGACGTGCAATCCATACTGGGCCTAACACCGTCTGAGCCTGCCTCATGCTGTATAGACATATATTTTGAATGTGTAAGCTATCCATACATGTTATCCAGGGATACGGTACCCTTTCTAACCTTTGTGCAATGACGTGCAATCCATACTGGGCCTAACACCGTCTGAGCCTGCCTCATGCTGTATAGACATATATTTTGAATGTGTACGCTATCCATACATGTTATCCAGGGATACGGTACCCTTTCTAACCTTTGTGCAATGACGTGCAATCCATACTGGGCCTAACACCGTCTGAGCCTGCCTCATGCTGTATAGACATATATTTTGAATGTGTACGCTATCCATACATGTTATCCGGGGATACGGTACCCCTTCTAACATTTGTGCAATGACGTGCAATCCATACTGGGCCTAACACCGTCTGAGCCTGCCTCATGCTGTATAGACATATATTTTGAATGTGTACGCTATCCATACATGTTATCCGGGGATACGGTACCCCTTCTAACCTTTGTGCAATGACGTGCAATCCATACTGGGCCTAACACCGTCTGAGCCTGCCTCATGCTGTATAGACATATATTTTGAATGTGTACGCTATCCATACATGTTATCCGGGGATACGGTACCCCTTCTAACCTTTGTGCAATGACGTGCAATCCATACTGGGCCTAACACCGTCTGAGCCTGCCTCATGCTGTATAGACATATTTTTTGAATGTGTACGCTATCCATACATGTTATCCGGGGATACGGTACCCCTTCTAACCTTTGTGCAATGACGTGCAATCCATACTCGGCCTAACACCGTCTGAGCCTGCCTCATGCTGTATAGACATATATTTTGAATGTGTACGCTATCCATACATGTTATCCGGGGATACGGTACCCCTTCTAACCTTTGTGCAATGACGTGCAATCCATACTGGGCCTAACACCGTCTGAGCCTGCCTCATGCTGTATAGACATATATTTTGAATGTGTACGCTATCCATACATGTTATCCAGGGATACGATACCCCTTCTAACCTTTGTGCAATGACGTGCAATCCATACTGGGCCTAACACCGTCTGAGCCTGCCTCATGCTGTATAGACATATATTTTGAATGTGTACGCTATCCATACATGTTATACGGGGATACGGTACCCTTTCTAACCTTTGTGCAATGACGTGCAATCCATACTGGGCCTAACACGGTCTGAGCTTGCCTCATGCTGTATAGACATATATTTTGAATGTGTACACTATCCATACATGTTATCCGGGGATATGGTACCCCTTCTAACCTTTGTGCAATGACGTGCAATCCATACTGGGCCTAACACCGTCTGAGCCTGCCTCATGCTGTATAGACATATATTTTGAATGTGTACGCTATCCATACATGTTATCCAGGGATACGGTACCCTTTCTAACCTTTGTGCAATGACGTGCAATCCATACTGCGCCTAACACCGTCTGAGCCTGCCTCATGCTGTATAGACATATATTTTGAATGTGTACGCTGTCCATACATGTTATCCGGGGATACGGTACCCCTTCTAACCTTTGTGCAATGACGTGCAATCCATACTGGGCCTAACACCGTCTGAGCCTGCCTCATGCTGTATAGACATATATTTTGAATGTGTACGCTATCCATACATGTTATCCGGGGATACGGTACCCCTTCTAACCTTTGTGCAATGACGTGCAATCCATACTGGGCCTAACACCGTCTGAGCCTGCCTCATGCTGTATAGACATATATTTTGAATGTGTACGCTATCCATACATGTTATCCAGGGATACGGTACCCTTTCTAACCTTTGTGCAATCACGTGCAATCCATACTGGGCCTAACACCGTCTGAGCCTGCCTCATGCTGTATAGACATATATTTTGAATGTGTACGCTATCCATACATGTTATCCGGGGATACGGTACCCCTTCTAACCTTTGTGCAATGACGTGCAATCCATACTGGGCCTAACACCGTCTGAGCCTGCCTCATGCTGTATAGACATATATTTTGAATGTGTACGCTATCCATACATGTTATCCGGGGATACGGTACCCCTTCTAACCTTTGTGCAATGACGTGCAATCCATACTGGGCCTAACACCGTCTGAGCCTGCCTCATGCTGTATAGACATATATTTTGAATGTGTACGCTATCCATACATGTTATCCGGGGATACGGTACCCCTTCTAACCTTTGTGCAATGACGTGCAATCCATACTGGGCCTAACACCGTCTGAGCCTGCCTCATGCTGTATAGACATATATTTTAAATGTGTACGCTATCCATACATGTTATCCGGGGATACGGTACCCCTTCTAACCTTTGTGCAATGACGTGCAATCCATACTGGGCCTAACACCGTCTGAGCCTGCCTCATGCTGTATAGACATATATTTTGAATGTGTACGCTATCCATACATGTTATCCGGGGATACGGTACCCCTTCTAACCTTTGTGCAATGACGTGCAATTCATACTGGGCCTAACACCGTCTGAGCCTGCCTCATGCTGTATAGACATATATTTTGAATGTGTACGCTATCCATACATGTTATCCGGGGATACGGTACCCCTTCTAACCTTTGTGCAATGACGTGCAATCCATACTGGGCCTAACACCGTCTGAGCCTGCCTCATGCTGTATAGACATATATTTTGAATGTGTACGCTATCCATACATGTTATCCAGGGATACGGTACCCTTTCTAACCTTTGTGCAATGACGTGCAATCCATACTGGGCCTAACACCGTCTGAGCCTGCCTCATGCTGTATAGACATATATTTTGAATGTGTACGCTATCCATACATGTTATCCAGGGATACGGTACCCTTTCTAACCTTTGTGCAATGACGTGCAATCCATACTGGGCCTAACACCGTCTGAGCCTGCCTCATGCTGTATAGACATATATTTTAAATGTGTACGCTATCCATACATGTTATCCGGGGATACGGTACCCCTTCTAACCTTTGTGCAATGACGTGCAATCCATACTGGGCTTAAAACACCGTCTGAGCCTGCCTCATGCTATATAGACATATATTTTGAATGTGTACGCTATCCATACATGTTATCCGGGGATACGGTACCTCTTCTAACCTTTGTGCAATGACGTGCAATCCATACTGGGCCTAACACCGTCTGAGCCTGCCTCATGCTGTATAGACATATATTTTGAATGTGTACGCTATCCATACATGTTATCCAGGGATACGGTACCCTTTCTAACCTTTGTGCAATCACGTGCAATCCATACTGGGCGTGAGAACGGCTGGCGAGCTGTTAAGCAAGCTACAGCACCTGTCCAGACAAGTACAGGGATTCCCTAGCGAGGAGACTTATTTGATTGTTTTCTATGTTGGGACAGCAATTTTTGGGGAGCACTATACTCTGGAGAATGATAGATGGGGCCCACCATACACTGGAACATTCCAAAGGTGGACATCAGACACTGGAGCAGCATTTACAGGGCCCATTATACACTAGAGCATTAGAAATGGGGCCCATTATGTTTGGAGCATTATTTGGGCCCATAAGACAGTGGAGCTTCATCCATGGGGACCAACATATACTGTATCATTATGTGGAGCTCATCATATACTGTTTCAAACATTATATGGGACCAATGATTTTGTATGGAGAAATAGATGGGCCTCGTCATGAGATGCAAAAAGTGAGGTATTTTTCATTGTACTATACCGCTATTTCTCTGCCGTATCGGAGCATGATGAGTTGTGGTATGTGTTAAAGGGGCGCTCTTTCGCCCAGGGCACATGAAAACCTGCAGCCAGCCCTCCCCCCCCACAAATTTAGCCAAATAACCCCCATTTTTCAGTGCGTAACTTGTATTATGAAGTTAATTAAGGTTGACAAGCTTAAGTAAGAAGAATTGATGCTTTTGGCATTCAAATGGGCACTGTAGGTGTGTTTCCTGTCCTCCTCTCACTGCCGACTTTTATTCCCCATTGACTTACATTGGGTTTCGTGTTTCGGGACGACCCCGACTTTTCCCTATAATCGGACGATCTTGCTCGACCCGACTTTTGGAAAAGTCGGGTTTCACGAAACGAAACGCGACCCTAAAAAAGCAAAAGTCGCTCAACTCTAGCCGCCAGTGTCTGGTGCAGCTGTGGAAGCTGCTGCAGCAGTAGCCGCCAGAGCGAGGTGCCTCACTGAGCGCCGGGTGCCACTGCCAGCTGGAGCTGCCGCAGCAGGAGCCGCCACACCACTCACTGTCTTGCAGTGAGGAGCCTCACTCAGCGAGCGCCAGCCACTCACTAGGTGTCAGGAGATGTGTCGCTCGTCGCCGGTGTCTGGTCGCCGCCCGGTCCCTCCGTTTCCAGAGAGAGGCACGCAGCGCGCTTCACAAAGCTGCGTCCTCCGCCCCGTCACTTACTCCCTGCAGCACACGTGACAAGAGGCAGGGGAGGGGTGCTCTCCACCAATCAAAGGAAGACACTCCTGGGCTGCTGGACTGTGATTGGCTAACAGCATGTGTCTCCTGCCGGCGCCACCGAATCAGATTCAAGGTCGCATTCCCCAGCAGCCAGACAGTGTGTTGGCCCTTCTGTCGTGCCAGGGCCCCGTCACTTGCCCGGGTACGCCCGGTGCTGACGCCGGGCCTGATCTCCGCATGTTATCATTGAACCGTGTGGAATCTCCGCATCCTATTCATAGAACTGGGTTATTTATCTTGTGTAGACTGAGCGTCTCTGTGAGATAAACAGACATGCTGCGGTCTAGAGAGATGCGCCACATGTGCGCATACGCGGCTCTGCCACCTGCGTGTTTGAACACATAGTGGAGACGGGATATGATAAAATCCCCTCCACTGTGCCGTAACATCTGGATGTATTGGATGTATGAATGAGGCCTTAGTCAGAGACTGGGAAGTAATAGAAGAATAAAATCCATCTAGTAATCCTCCAATGTCTGCTGGACATGGGGTGGGGAGAGTTTATTGCTCAGTTAGTACAGACACCTGACTTCTTGCTGTTAACCAGTTACTGCTCTCTGGTCCACCACACTGCTGTGTCCAAAGAGGAAGACAGTGAGACAGGCAGCGACATCGCATCAGAGAGCTCGTGACCTCAGGAGATCCCCAGATCCTGGTATTGTGACATAATATTAAGAGCAATATTCATTCATTGATATTGCACTATTAAGGCCAGGTTCAGATTGCGTTTTGCAGCCCGTTCAGCGCATAGCTAATAGTTAACGGTATAGCATAGCGCGATCAATACTATAATGATTCATCTGCACTAGCGGTGACGGAGCCTCAGACGCTGTAGGCCGCGTCCGAGGCTCCGTCACAGAATGACGGCACTTCGTGAGCGCATGCCGCTTTACGGCATGTGTCGCGATGCGCCACATAATGGGGGTCAATGGCAGCGTTAACTGCTTTACACTGCGCTATACCGTGGTGTAACGCAGTCCGTCTAACGGACTGCCTAAACGCAATGTGACCCCAGCCTAACCCCGTAGCACTTTACATACATCATCAACACTGTCCCCATTGGGGCTCACAATCTAAACATCCTATTAGTAGGTCTTTTGAGTGTGGTAGGAAACCCACACAAACACTGGGAGAACATAGAAACTCTTTTCAGAGGTCATCCTTGTTGGGATTTGAACCCCAGACTCCACTGCTACAAAGCTGTTGCGCTGACTACTAAGCCAATATATACAGTACTGAGCCACGGCGCACAGTGCTAACCACTGAGCCACCATGTACAGTACTAACCACTGAGCCACTGTGCTGCCATAATAGCTATGCAAGAATATTTTTGCTGGCAGCATTGTATATCTTCATTTCACCCCTTCAAACTTTTTATATGTTTCCAAGACAAACTCCATAAATACCTTTATATGGTCAGTCCCTTTCTCCCATATTCAGAAATCAGCATTTCAATTGATAAATAATGCCTAAAGACTATGGTGGATCTTATCCCTCTGTCACTCCAGCTCTATTTCCCACAGAGTGCCACCTCCTTCACTGATAGCATCTATGATGTGTTTCCTTCTGGAAAAAAGAGCTGTAGTCAATCAGTAAGAGGTGGCACCGAGCGGGTACAGAGCTGGAGCAACAGATCTGCTCCCTCATTTGAATATGTATGCAAACCGATTTCAGATGAATGGACTGAACATGTAAAAATAAACACAGCTAGCAGCGTTTTTTTCCATTGCTGCAAGTACCGCATTTTGCTGGATCGCGGCAAAACCGCAAGTGCCGCACATGTCCGCAAGTCCCATAGTGAATGAATGAGGCCGAATGCAGCATTGCCATAAGTGATTCGTTACGTGACAGATGCGGAAAAACTGACGGATCTGCCGCGAATGGCGAAAATCGCTGATGTGAAAGTAGCCTAAGTCATTACCGACAGTGTCTGCATTAGTCATACTCACCAATGGGGGGGCAGCAAGAAAAGTGCCTAGGGCAGCATAAACTCTAAATACGGCCCTGGGTACCATGTTTATTTATATTAGTCTTTTTGATTGTGTGGTATTGCACCTTGTTCGGCAGCATGATGATAAAGCATTGTTTTTTGTCTAGTTTTTTTTTTAAGGGGTTCACTAAAGGGGTTAACTAGTGTGACAGTTTCATAGGGCGGGTCGTTACGGATGCGGCGATACTAAATATGTGTATTTTTATTGTTTTTGTTTTTTTATTTACAAGAAAAGAATTTATTAGGGATTTTTTTTATTTATTTAGGATTTTTTTTTATAAATTACTTTTACACTTTTTTTTTTTTGCATTTTATTATATTGTCCCAATGTGGGACATTACAATAAAGTGTCAGATAGCTGATCTGACACTTTGCAGTGCGCTGTGTCAGATTAGCGATCTGACAGGCACTGCACAGGCTTTCTTAATGCCTGCTCTCAGCAGGCACTGAGGAAGCTGCCTTCCTGCAGGCCCCCGTGGCCATCTTGGATCCGGGGGCCTGCTGGGAGGAGACCCTCGAAGCAGCGCGAGCACATCGCGCTGCTCTGAGGGTCTCAGGGAAGCGTGCAGGGAGCCCCCTCCCTGCGCAATTCTTCCCTAATCCCCTGCTACACCGCGATCATGTTTGATCGCAGTGTGCCAGGGGTTAATGTGCCGGGGGCGGTCCGTGACCACCCCTGACACATAGTGCCGGGTGTCAGCTGTGATAATCAGCTGACACCCGACCGCGATCAGCGGCGCTCCCCTCCGGGAGGGCCGCTGATCGTGCTGACTTACCATCCCGTCCCCGGTCATAAGGGCCCGGGTACCGTGGACGGGATGGTACGTCAGATGTCAGAAGGGGTTAAACTTTTCACGAGCATCCATTAGTTTGTTTGGTTTTCCTCCAACACTCATCTGCTTTATATAATTCAGCATCTCACGAACATGTTGCACTTTGCCCTTTATACACACACATGCGTCTTTGGCAGCATATTTTGGACAGGCATTTCTTAGGCCAAGTCTCACATGCACATCTATTACACCGATCTTCAAACGGGCATGAAACCCATTCTGGTAATTGATGGTGGCTAAACAACGAATCATTGTTGGCTGTATCCTGGATCTCATACCTCCCATAGTCACTGCTGTTATTAATCATGTACGTTCCCATGCCTGTCATCACCATGCCCCTTTTCCAGATCACTTCATCCAACGATTCATCCGCCATATTGTTACTAAAAACATGCACCTTCCCAGCAGCAACTGTGTAGGAAACCACGTTACAGTTTTGCAAGGTGTTCATGATGCCCCTAAAAAAAATGTGCACACTATGTTGTTATCTATCCCCAGGGGGAAATGTTTTCCAGGCCATACACTTAGTGTATGGGCATTCCAAGTCTAGGAGACCCACTCCTTTAATTTGGGCATAGTTTTAAATCAGGCCTTCCTCCACGTCTCATCATCCGCCACCACTAGATCACCAGCGTTAACGTGTTCCGTGCAGTTACAGCCAGTGTCAAATTCCGAACAAGGGTGAGTAGTTTTGCTCGGCATAAAATACTTGTTATGGAAAAGGTGGAGGTGTATCCCCATGGGGGAATTGTTTGTCATCCCAATACACTTAGTGTATGGTAATTACAAGTCTAGAAGACCAGCTCCTTTTTAATGGGACATTTTTTGTTAAGAGGCCCTCCTGTTATGAATGGGTCACCGAGGATGAAAAAATAAACAACAAGCTAAGTCTCAGAAAACCAGAGAAGTTGGTAACTATACAGATTGCAGATCCCTGAACTTAACCGCACAACTAGCAGCAGTCGTGGAGCGTTCCTACGATGGTCCTAGACGCCTCGTCACAACCAAAGAGCTACATAAGCCTAAAGCAGGAAAAGAGGAAAACTAACTTCCCCAGAGCAGACCCCAAAGGAAAGACAGCCCTCCACATGTATTGACGGTGAAACAGAAATTACAAACAAAGGCAGGAAAATAGGCTGAGCAAACGATGGGGCCCGACTAACTAGAAAGGACAGGAAAGACACTGTCTGCAATCTGCCAAAAAAAACTACAAAAATATTGTCCAACACTTCTGATAACAAAATTAACCCTGAAGTCACTAGACTTCTACACCTATATCAGCACTCTGAAATATTCTGAGACAGAGCAAAAAGAGGCCAATCTAATAAGGGACAAAAAGCAGCTTATCAAATACTGATACATAGGAGTGGAAATTCAGCGGCGTAGCCCAGCAGGGGCAGGCTGACCACACAAGAAACTGAACTGACGAACAAGCGCAAGTGTGAACAATAGCAAAAAACAAACTTAACTTGAGAAGACTGGAAGAGAGCTGAAGTCCAGGACCTGAGAAGCAGACTGAATCACCAGCACTAGGATAGGGCGTCGGCTGTCTTATATCCAGTCTGATACTCCAGAGATCCAATTGTTATCTTCTTCATCAGGTGGCAGATCACTACCACTTAAACCAACCGCACTACCTCCTGTCACCACCAGAGGGAGAACGGGAGGGGAACTCTCAACTGGTGGAGCCGAAAATGAGTTCATAAAACCCTCCTACGTTTTTTCCAAGGGGGGATTGGGCTTATTGCGGTGCATATGACTTGGTAGCAGGGCAGGCCTTGCAGTCAATGCATAAGAAAACAGAAGGGCAGTACAAAATGAATGTGAAGTGGATTTTCCTGTTCCCTTCCAGTATGTGGGTTCAAAGGCTTATTGGGGTGCATATGACTTGGCAGCAGGGCAGGCCTTGCAGTCAATGCAACATTTTTTGTGGAAGCCCTCCTGGACATCTCGTGAAAGGGGTATTGGGGTGCGTTGTAATTCTTTTCAGCCCATCCACTCATTGCATAGGCTATAGCAGTTTAGGAGACCCACTGTTTAATAATGGCCCTTTAAGAAGATGAATGCCGCCTGATGTCCCGGTACAGATAGGCTCCATGACTTTGAGTCCCTCATTCATACATGACACAAGATGTGTCTGCTTATGTGTCACACACCACAAAGCAGCTAGGGTTGGTAAATGTTACATTGACATTTCCCAGTGAATGCATTTGTATTGGTTTAAGGCAATGTTAAAGTTGAAAAACGCTTCAAAAGCGCTGCATCTGCACATTGTTCCTCCACTACTTGGGCTATTTGGTCTGGGGTTAATTATTTTGCCTTATATACAAGTCATTAACTTGGAAAGGATGTACTGTAACATATTTCCCAGCAAAATCCGTTTTGGTTTCGTTTTGGTATGTTTTTTGGTGCACCGGTAAAAATGGCATGAAACTCTGACATTGTTTAAAGCTGTGACCTAGGAGTCAGGAATGCTTCCAGGGGCGATCCCCATGATGATCCCGTGTCATTTTAGCAGTGTTTCCATCATTTCCCGATGTTTTTAGACCTTAAAAGGACCCCCGGGGGGATCATGGTAAAAATGCTCGGGTCTCCCATAGACTTACATTGGGCTCGTTGTTCTGTCCGAGTACCCGAGTATTCCAATTTGCTTGACCTAAGCACTGAGCACTTGAGCATTTTAGTGCTCGCCCATCACTAATTGTAACCAGAACCTTTGAAATTTCGGGATATTACAGACCCGCTTTTTAGTTTGACATATGTTAAATCTACCGATCTCACAGAACAACTGCCCATAATAATATATGTTATTCACCATAAATACTGGACGTGAAGCACCATGTATCTTATCAATGGTATCTAGTGGAGCAGAAGCTATCCTCCAGGAACACAGACCGATATAGTATATCATTACTCTGCAGATAGCTTATCACTATAGTCGGATGGTAGATATATATCTAGATGGGAAAAGATGACTAGGGGGAAAGGGTGAGGATGGAAGTAAGATGGGGAATTGTGGCCGGGGAGAGAGCACAGTAGGTGCTCATCCGCGCTGATTCTACCGGCAAGAATCTTCTTATGGGAGAGAAAGAAGGGGGAGCTACAATATATTTGGTCATATATATTATATTTATACCTAATTTATAACCCACTTGCTGATTGTCTCTCTTAGGCCAGACACATCCACAATCACAGGGAGTGAGTGTGAGGACAAAATAGTATTGTGACCCGGTCACTGCTTCACACAGAGTCTTCATCGCTAGTGCACAAATCAAGAAGCAGGAGAACGTGGCGAACCCCACAATGTCCACATACCAAAGAGGCAGACACAGACAAGACCGATCTATAGGGAGGATTCCATTACCCAGAGGCGCTCTTTTCAGCATGTTTCGCTTGTAATGCTTCCTCAAAAAGGGGTTTCTACAAGAGAAACGCGTGTAATGTGCAGTTTGCCCCGTTCTGCTGCTTCTGGATTTATGCACCAGCAATGAAGACTCTATGTGAAGCCGTGACCGGGTCATGCCCATAATGCCACACATGCCCTATGGAATCGGCTTTATAACATTCATTGTTTGTACTATTTTATGAATGTTTCCATGAGCACTGTCACTTTATGAGTCTACAATGTAATATTTATTCATGTGTGGATTGTAAACCTGTTCTATATATTCTTTGTATCTGGGTTTATTGTGAATTGCTATTGGCCATTCGGCGGAGACCTTACACCTGAGATATGTAATGATATAGGGTGATAAGCGATATAATTGTTATACTTCTTCCATATGGGCTTTCCACTTGCAATTATATATATATGTAAAGGACTTTTCTAAACTATATTTTGGGACAGATTAGATACGTTTTATATACATACCTGATGATTTCTCTCTGCATAATCTCTTCTTTTTACATTTTTTATGTGTTTTGTTGAAATACAGATATATTTCATACTGACATGTTGTTTATGGGAGTAACGTTTGTAGGCCATGTTGTTGACTTCTACTTCTGAATATATAGAGGACCTCATTTGGGCTTTTTATATATATGGTTAGACAAACGAACTACGAAAAGCGGCAAAAGGTGTATACATGATAACCTCATACTGCAGGGAAAGACATGTATTCTAGAATACTAAAGAAAGTGATAATACAAAATGACAATATTTAGGAGTATTTCACCAATCTCCATTACAGTCCATAAATCCCCATGTCCCTTTTATCTAATGTCATTACTCACATAACTCTTCACATATTGACAACTGTATTGTCCTCATCACAGACACTACTTACTACCATATGACACCATTACTTACTCTCACAATGCCCTGCAGCTCCTCCTATTAACCCTTGTGTATGCCAACCATACCTGCTAATGGCTCTGATGTCATTTTATGTCTCCATTCTGGCTAGAGCTCCCATAAAGTCATCTCATTAGCTGCAAAGTTAGTTAGCGAAAGTTTTTCCAAGATGGCAGCTCAGTCCAACATGGCTGTTCAATATATTTAGTACTGATCATTCTCGTACAATGAGTGCTTTTATTTTAACATGGCCAAACATGAGAAATGACAAGGGGTTGTCCTCGTAGTGGTCAACACCTTTAAGAACATACAATTTTGAGTTAAAATATTTCTAACATTTTGAACATGAAAAAAGCTTCTCCCCGTATGACTTCCCTGATGTTTATTAAGAGTTGATTTTGGTAGAAAACATTTCCCACATTAAGAATATGATACAGGATTCTCCCCTGTGTGAGTTTTTTGGTGACTAATAAGAGATGATTTCTTCACAAAACATTTCCCACATTCTGAACAGTTAAAAAGCTTCTCCCCTGTGTGAGTTCTTTGGTGCTTAAACAAATATGATTTACAGTTAAAACATTTCCCACATTCTGAGCAGGAAAATGGCTTCTCCCCTGTGTGAGTTCTATGGTGATGAACCAAATCTGATTTCCAGTTAAAACATTTCCCACATTCTGAACAAGAAAATGGCTTCTCCCCTGTGTGAGTTCTATGGTGATTAACCAAATCTGATTTCTGGTTAAAACATTTCCCACATTCTGAACAGGTAAAAGGCTTCTCCCCTGTGTGAGTTCTCTGGTGATTAACAAGATGACATTTCTGGTTAAAGCATTTCCCACATTCTGAACAGGGATAAGGCTTCTCCCCTGTGTGAGTTCTTTTGTGGGTAACAAATTGTGATATCTGTGCAAAACATTTCCCACATTCTGAACAGGGAAATGGCTTCTCCCCTGTGTGCGTTCTCTGGTGCTTAAGACAGTCTGATTTATTGCTAAAATATTTCCCACATTCTGAACATGAAAAAGGCTTCTCCCCTGTGTGCGTTCTCTGGTGGGAAACAAAATGTGATTTCCGTGCAAAATATTTCCCACATTCTGAACATGAAAATGACTTCTTTGCTTTAGTAGCAGTTTGTTTTTTAATGCCTCTTTTGTGACTTTGATTTTCCTTAGTAATCGGTAATGAATCAGAAGATGGGACCTGTTTCATAGGATCAGATGACAGATCTTTGCTGTGAATGGATGATGGTATATCTGGAGTAATAGCATTCACTTCAGTTGTATTTTGTAGCATCTCAAGATCATCAGGTTTAAAAATTGAAGACGTCAGCTGTCCCTCTGATCTCCTGGTACACTCATCTGCTAAGATAAAAGAAAATTTTAATAAAATATCCTTAAGTTTTATATTTTTGAACATTTCTACTTAAACTGTCCATAAAAATGGCAAGCTATGTTAAAAACTTAAATTATTTACCAAGACAATGACAGTTCACAGTCTAATAGAAAACCTTGTTGGATGAACCAGTAGTGTGCGGTGTTCAACTGTTTGTTCATTCTGCCTCCCAAATATCGAATAAAAAGAAACCAATCAATGTTCTATAGGCAAAAAAAATACCAATTCCCATCTCACCAAAACAAGTCCCCACTCAGGTCCATCATCTGTCAATGGAAAAACAGAGGTTCCCGCACTATTAGTGGCTCAAAGGCTGTTGAAAAGCAACAAGGTTTCTACAAACCAATCCAGCAAAATCCGCTCTCTCTTCGGAGTCTTGCAGTGTGCGCAAACAACATTTAGGATCCCTGTATTTAGCAATATTATAGTGAGAAGAACCCACTTAATTTGCGGTGTCTCCTGGAGCACAATCTGGGCACTATGTGCTGGGTAAGAAAATGGCAAATGTGTAATTTTCACTCTCCAACATCCACTGCGTGTTAATTTCCAGAAAGTGGCTGTGGAGTCAAAATCTTCACTCCTCCTAAGGATTATAACCCTCAGTGAATTAATTTATAAAATGGAATCACTTTATGGGGATTTCGACTATTCTGGTTTTTTGTCATTTAGTTATATTAGGTCTTCTGCATATGGTGTGACCAATCTCATCTGGGATCTGTTCCTGCTGTCCAGCTGGAGTAATCTGCTCCCTACTTCAACCAATTGGAAAGTACCACACCCTACTAAAGCGCAAAGCACATGGCCGGAATCTGCCAGATACAGCGCTGTTCTCCTCTGGTTCAGTCCTCTGGGCTCAGCTTGTGGCTTGTGTATTTGTTTCCTGCTGTGACCGTGGCCCGTTTACTGACTACTCTTGTGTCTTCTGATTCTGTGTTCTGTCCTTCTGGTTCTGACCCAGCTACCTGACTATTCCTCTTGCCATCTAACACCACAGAATAGCAGGTAACACCATGGGCCAAGCCTAGGGGTCCCTGTGTAAGTCCAGATTCCATGTGAGGTTGTTAAAGGGCGATGAGCAAGGCAATCCTTGGGATATGGAAAGCAGAGAAGATAGAGCCAAGCATGTTCATGGTGGACATCTTTTGAGCTGCCAGGTGACCATGAACAGTGCTCCCAATACATTGTTTCTGCAAACTATTCCAGCTAGATCTGCATTCAAATAGCTAAATGGCGCTCCTTCCCTTCTGAACTCTGCCATGTGCCCAGACAGTAGAGTACAATCGTATGTAGGGTATAGTGCGAAGCTGGAAAATAATTTGTAAGATCCATTTGTTTTCTATTATCCTTTGTGCAGAATTCCAAAGTTACCATCAAATAAAGTGCCACACGTCAGATATTAATAATGGGGTCTGATTAGGAACTACTGAAATGATCAAACTCCACAGTCTTCATCAGTAATAAATGAGTAACTAGTGGTGAAACCTCTCTGGGGTAATTAGCATGTGGGTCTCGGAGACTTCACAATCTATACTATCCTAAGCTCCAATATCTTCTGTAAGATGAGTTTTAAGAAGAAATATTAGGCATTTAAAGAGAACTGTGTATAAGGCCGGTTTCACACGTCCTGATATTGCCGGTACCGGAGATGTCCATGTGTGTAATACTCGTGGCACACGTGACAACCGTGTGCCGCGTGTGTGCAGCATCAGTACTACATGGACGGCCAGCAGGGATGAAGCGCTACATTAATCGCTGTTCCCCGGTGTCGGGTGCTGAAGACGCTCTCATCATTCTCCCCTGCTCTGCCGGCGGAGAGAATGATGAGAGTTATATTAAAGTCAGAATGATGACAGCAGGTGGCGGCTTTTGGAACTATTACTCCCATCAACCTACACCTGCTGCTAAGAACAGTGACAGCAGGAGCGGATGATGGGAGTATTCCTCACCTGACGCCTGTGCTATAACTAAGTAAATGAATGAAAAAACTGGCGAGGATTCCCCTGTATTTCCTATAACCAGTCTGGAAAACTCGCAACTGGGGGCTGCAACCCTCATCTGTCAGCTTCAGCAAGGATGGTTATCAAGAATAGAGGGGTCCCAACACTGTTTTTTAAATTATTTAAATAATTTAAAAAACTGCATGGGGTCCCCCCATTTTTGACAACAAACCTTGCTAAAGCTGACAACTGGGGGCTGGTATTCTCAGGCTTGTAAGGGGCCAGCCTAAAAATAACAGCCCGCAGCTGCCCAGAAAAGGCACATCTATTAGATGCGCCAATTCTGGTGCTTTGCCCGGCTCTTCCCACTTGCCCTATAGTGATGGCAAGTGGAGTTCATATTTGTGGGGTTGATGTCACCCTTGTATTGACAGGTGACATCAAGCCCACGGCTTAGTAATGGAGAGGTGTCTATAAGACACCTCTCCATTACTAATCCTATAGTTATATGGTAAATAAAGACACAGCCAGAATAAAGTCTTTTATTAGAAATAAAACAAAACACAGTTTTCATTTTTTATTTAACAATAACACAGAGAATTCTCACGGTGATCTGCTGTGACGGCTTGAACTGTGCTGGCCTCATCAATAAGTTTTTCCCACGGTCCTGAGGTCACTGCAGTTCAGCCTGGCTGGAAACCTCGACGATGTCACTGCTGGTCAATGATGTTGCGCTTGCAGCAGCTCATTCACCAGTGGTTCTCTGCCTGCATGGTTGCATCGTGGCACCGTCCAGGTTGAAAACTAATTATCCATCAGACATGGATTATGGCGTGGGACAGAGCGACAGACAGGTATGGTATATTGTTGTTGTATTTTATTTTTATTACAGGAGAGCGAGGTCTTCGGTGGAAATAGGCGTTAGGTGAGTATAACTGTGTTTGTTATTTTTAAATAAAAAATGAAATTTTTTTTGTTTTATTGCTAATAAAAGGCTTTATTCTGGCTGTGTCTTTATTTTCCATGTAGCCAGGGCCGGACTGGGAGTGAAATTCAGCCCTGGCATTTGTAAGACCACAGGCCCACGTCTTGTACCCTCTGTAATCTTGCTCTCTAGATCGTCTAATACAGGTCCGCGGCCTACAATCACAACGTTTAGTGTTGTGACCTGCAGAGCTGACAGCCACTGAATTATGGCCACTTTAGATGAGCCAATAATCATGAAATGTGGGATTGTAAGAGCGCGGCTTCCTGATTATCGGCTCATTTCAATAGGTCAGTAATCACCTGATGGAAGGAAAAATGATTATTAGTCACGGCTTAACAATCCAGGTTCTTGGTGGCACATTGCTCGGGGTAAACAGGACATGCGCTCCTGAGAACAGGACATGCTACGTGCACAGAACATATTACCAGTCGCTGTGTGCACAGAGAAGTGCGTCCTCCTGTGTGAACAGGCCGTAGAGGACACTGACTGACGTGTATATGGCTGGTCGGTGGTCGTGGACATGCTGGAGCACAGTAATGACAGGAAAGTCTCAGTCAGACGGCCGTTTCTCACGTCCATGTTCTCTCTGTGGTTTTCATTAGTTCTCTTCCATTATAGTCTATGGTGCTGCTCACAGGCTCATGTTCTTGCAGACTGTGTCTCCAAAATAAAAATCAGAGACATTTTCGTTTTTTATCGATGTCACAGACACAATCTCCTCCACAAGTCTCTGAACCTGCGCCGATCACAGACCCCACATAGATCGCCCCAGTGCACTCTGCGCGGATTAACACTGTGATGTACAGGAGAAGATTTTCATTCATTTAGTTTTTTTCATACGTGAAAATCACTAAAGTTCCCGTCTGGGGGCCGCACCCATCACCGCCCATGTGTAGTGACTCATTAACCAGTTTATCGCTGCCTTGCCTTCCTTATAGAAGCGGCAGAGACTGGACAGATGGCTTTCATGCTGGGATGCCTGTATTTTGTGGCTGCAGAACCAAGGTAAGGGGATGTGCACACATCTTTGTCAGGCGGATTGAAGAAGCGCCACAAACCTGCCGCTAAACATGAATGTAGTGCACGGCAATGGAAAACCACATTGCTGTACCCGCTCCGTCTGTTACATCTTTTATCTGCTTCAGTGCTTGGAAACTGAGGCCATTAATACAAGTAGCACATTCTGTCACCTGCAACTATAATAGAAACTATCGAGAAAAGACGCCGGTGGCACAAAAGACATGGCGCCTTCAGGTAAAAGACTGGAGACACTTTCCTGAAGCAGCTCTGCCCCCTGAAATAAAACTGTGTGCACATACCCTAGATACAAACACAAGGCTACAGCACCCTGCAAACGCTGAGTACAAGAATCATTCTAAGGCCGGGGTCACACTAGGGTGTGTGATGTGAGAAACAACACCCAGCACTGCCACCGGCACTCGGACCGGAGTGTGCGGCTACATGGATTTCTAAGGGCCAATGCAGACGGCCATATATATCCTCTGATCTGAGAGAATCGGCCAATTATACTGTACAGCTGACACTTGGATCAGGATCTGACCCGAGTGTCAGCACAGTGTGGTCCGATTGTCTAGGATGAGAAAATCAGAGAACACTGAGGAAAAGATGGAGAACAAACTCTTCTCCATTATGTCATCGGAGTGCAGTCCGGTGTTTTCCACGCACTCATTGTATTGCATTACTGAGCGTGATCGGAATATCATACGTTAACAACATATAACATATAACGTATGTTCCAACCCCATGGATAGAGACAAACACCTCGGTCGCCTCAGAAAGTCCTTTTTGAGTCAGGGCTACCATCCAAGAACAATAGAAAACCAAATTACAAGAGCCACCAGAATGTCAAGGAATCACCTGCCACATTACAAAGCTAAAGAAGAGAATAACTGGGAGCCTCTAGTGGTCACCTACAACCCAAATCTGGAGGTGCTAAGGGGAGCGGCACGGAAATTACAACCTTTACTTCAAAAAGATGCCCGATTACAATCCATGTTTCCAGACCCCCCACTGCTGTGTTTTAGGCAGCCCCCAAATCTAAGAAGCGTCATTGTCAGAAGCTCCCTGTCCTCAACAGCTGCAGGAACCTTTCCTTGCAACCAGAAAAAATGTAAAGCCTGTCCATTTATAATGACCACGGGCAAGATAAAGATCCCCACCTCACATCAGGACTACAAGATCCCAGGTACTTTCACCTGCATCACATCTAATGGGGTGTACTTAATTATTTGTACTAAATGTCCAACTGGGGGTCTGTATGTGGGGGAGACCGGGCAAAAACTGAGAATAAGGATGAATTCTCATCGCCACACAATAAGAGAAAAAAGAAGGGATCTACCTGTGGCAAACATTTTTGTATCCCCGGTCATAGCATGATGGACATTAAGTTACTTGTATTAAAAGGTAACTTCAACTCTCAGAGAGACAGGAGGGTCTGGGAGCATAAATTTATGACAACTTTTGACACACTCAGTGCAGGAATGAATGTGTCGCTTGGATTTATGTCTTTTTACATCAATTAAGGAATTTGCTCTTCAGAACTTCTGGGGTCATCACACAACACAGAACCAGACCCCAATCAGAGGGCAATAAAACCTTCACACTCCTAATCTATAAACTGTTCCAATATTTATGACAATTCTGCTAAATGTTACTTGTCTTATCTGTTGCGCTATTTTTGTGCTGTTTTGTGTATAAATATGTGATTTTTCAGATGTTGCATTAGTCTAGCCTGATGAAGAGACCTGAGGAGTCTCGAAAGCTTGCAATGTGATACCTTTTAATGGCTAACTGAAAAGGTGGTATCAACTACTGAGGACTCTCAATTCTAAATATTCTTTTATCTACTGGCTAACACGGTACAAAGATATATATCTTTCCTGTATCAAAGTCATTTGAACAGTTTTGGGTGGAGGAGAATGTTGTGGTCTAGAGGCAAAATGGTGATCATGGTAATACGGCCGGACTACACCACCGATAAAGCAGCCACAGCCGGTGACTGAGAGGAATCTGTGACTTCTCTGCATTCAGTGGTTACTACTCACCTGGGTAGTCATATGTGGGAATCTTCTCTTTACACCGCTCATCATCTCTCACATATGTCTCTGTAGTATTAATATGGGTCAGATCTTCACCCTGAAAAACATATTGTAAAAGTCACAGACAGATGGAGAAGTCCCATCTATGATCAGCTCTAATCCTGCCATCTCCACCGTTCTCATTACACAAGTATAAAACATATAATACTGGTGGATAAAACAAGACTGAGCACAAGACCTTCACAGCCGTCTACACATCATAGGGGAGATCTCCTGACACCTTCTCTCCATCTACCTGATGATCCTGAGGAGCACTGGGATCTTCTTGGTTACAGTCCTGTGGAAGAAGAGGACGGGGACATCTCTGTGGTGTTGTCCTCTTACTGGATAGATCTGGAGGAAACACATACAGGGACTGAATTCATTCTCTACATACAGATAATTATAGGCCGTGTGTATTTAGTCCTGTCTATTACCTGGAGATGTGAGGGGCTGCGGAACCTCCATTATGACGTTCTTGTACAGATCTTTGTGTCCTTCTAAATACTCCCACTCCTCCATGGAGAAATAGACGGCGACATCCTGACACCTTATAGGAACCTGACACATACAATGATACCGTCATCCCCGATCCCTTCATAGTGTTACTGTATAATGTCCCAGCATTCCCAGCAGTGTCACCTCTCCAGTCAGCAGCTCAATCATCTTGTAGATGAGTTCTAGGATCTTCTGGTCATTGATGTCCTCATGGATCAGGGGGTGAGGTGGAGGCCCCGTGATTGGGCTCAGGGGTCTTCCCCATCCCTCAGACACAGGGTCCTGACAGCGATCACTAGAGGTCTTCTTCACCACTGTGTAATCCTGGTTATGGAGAGACATTAATAATTCTCACTACAGACAATTCCAGAGTCCTCACCTCTCCAGTTCTGTCCATCTGTTATTCCCATAGATAAGAATGATGTAATGTGACATCATCAGAATCTCTCACCTCTCCAGTGAGACGGAAGAGGATCTCTAGGGTGAGGTGTAACATCCTCTCCGCCATCTTGTCTCTGTCCATATCCATCCTTGATGGGTAAATCAGGAAAATTCTCTTCTGTAGAAGATCTTCACTGAGAGGATCCGATATTGTAGAGATCTGAATGAGAAGAAGATGATCCGATGTAACATCATAAGAATCCTGTGTAATAATACAATTACTGGAGACAATAAGGGAAACATAGGAGGAGATTTATTATCTTACAGGGTTTAGTTTTCTCCCCTGACATCTACTAATAAAACCTATATATTTAGGCCTCAGACAACAAGCAGTTTCCTCCTCGGAGTCGGCAGCTGAACACGTTCCTCATAGACTCATCTTCCATAACGCTAATTCTCGTCTCATTACCGACACTGGAATCGGCATTAGTAATACTGCAGGAGATATTCATTACACGCGACATGAGAAATAACTCCTTCATGATGAGGACGACATCTTCATCTTCTACTGCGGCTCTAGAGACAGATGTGGCCAGAGTCGGTCACTGCCTCCATCCCCACCGGCCGTCTATATGAAGGTTTCCCGTCTTCCCGCACTGGAATCTTCTCTCACGTTAGATCTCAGCTCTGAGTCACACACAGAAGTTTGAGGCTTTTCTGGAAGAACAGGACAGGAGAGATCTGAGGCCGATGTCTCCATGTACAGGGTTTCCCCTCGGGATAAGAGGCTTTTCTATCCCTTTCCCCCAATTAGAGGGGACACCTGTGGATATCGGGGTCTTTACCGGCTGCAGTCCTGGGGGGATTTACTCGGTAACGTGGACGTTGGACAAACGTCACCATCAATTCCCATCAGAGTGAAGGAACATCGCTCCTCTATTCAGCTCTATGGATCCAGGATGAAATCCACTGCGGCCCCTGCAAGAAAAGAGCGAAGTCTGGTGAGACCCCCGAGGCCGGAGATTTCTACAGCTGCTCTGTGCGCACAGGACCTGTGATGAGGTCACAGGAGGGGAGGAGTCAGGAGTCACATGATCAGGGGCCTCAGTGTGTGCAGGACTCTGCTGTGCTGGTTGTCATGGTGCTGGATGAGGGGAAGTTTCTGTGTGGGGTCAGGAGGGGTTTACAGGGTGGATGTAGCAGAGCCGTGTGTGTACGAGGTGTACGGAGCGGAGCCGTGTGTATATGAGGTGTACGGAGCGGAGCCGTGTGTGTACGAGGTGTACGGAGCGGAGCCGTGTGTGTACAAGGTGTACGGAGCGGAGCCGTGTGTGTACAAGGTGTACGGAGTGGAGCCGTGTGTGTACGAGGTGTGCGGAGCGGAGCCGTGTGTACGAGGTGTACGGAGCGGAGCCGCGTGTGTACGAGGTGTACGGAGCAGAGCCGTGTGTGTACGAGGTGTACGGAGCAGAGCCGTGTGTACGAGGTGTACGGAGCGGAGCCGTGTGTGTACGAGGTGTACGGAGCGGAGCCGTGTGTGTACGAGGTGTACGGAGCGGAGCCGTGTGTGTACGAGGTGTACGGAGCGGAGCCGTGTGTGTACGAGGTGTACGGAGCGGAGCCGTGTGTGTACGAGGTGTACGGAGCGGAGCCGTGTGTACGAGGTGTACGGAGCGGAGCCGCGTGTGTACGAGGTGTACGGAGCGGAGCCGTGTGTACGAGGTGTACGGAGCGGAGCCGTGTGTACGAGGTGTACGGAGCGGAGCCGCGTGTGTACGAGGTGTACGGAGCGGAGCAGCGTGTGTACGAGGTGTACGGAGCGGAGCCGCGTGTGTACGAGGTGTACGGAGCGGAGCCGCGTGTGTACGAGGTGTACGGAGCGGAGCCGCGTGTGTACGAGGTGTACGGAGCGGAGCCGCGTGTGTACGAGGTGTACGGAGCGGAGCCGTGTGTGTACGAGGTGTACGGAGCGGAGCCGTGTGTGTACGGGGTGTACGGAGCGGAGCCGTGTGTGTACGAGGTGTACGGAGCGGAAATGTGTGTGTACGAGGTGTACGGAGCGGAGCCGTGTGTGTACGAGGTGTACGGAGCGGAGCCGTGTGTGTACGGGGTGTACGGAGCGGAGCCGTGTGTGTACGGGGTGTACGGAGTGGAGCCGTGTGTGTACGAGGTGTACGGAGCGGAGACGTGTGTGTACGAGGTGTAAGGAGCGGAGCCGTGTGTGTAGAAGGTGTACGGAGCGGAGCCGTGTGTGTACGAGGTGTACGGAGCGGAGCCGTGTGTGTACGAGGTGTACGGAGCGGAGCCGTGTGTGTACGAGGTGTACGGAGCGGAGCCGCGTGTGTACGAGGTGTACGGAGCAGAGCCGTGTGTACGAGGTGTACGGAGCGGAGCCGTGTGTGTACGAGGTGTACGGAGCGGAGCCGCGTGTGTACGAGGTGTACGGAGCGGAGCCGCGTGTGTACGAGGTGTACGGAGCGGAGCCGCGTGTGTACGAGGTGTACGGAGCGGAGCCGCGTGTGTACGAGGTGTACGGAGCGGAGCCGCGTGTGTACGAGGTGTACGGAGCGGAGCCGCGTGTGTACGAGGTGTACGGAGCGGAGCCGCGTGTGTACGAGGTGTACGGAGCGGAGCCGCGTGTGTACGAGGTGTACGGAGCGGAGCCGCGTGTGTACGAGGTGTACGGAGCGGAGCCGCGTGTGTACGAGGTGTACGGAGCGGAGCCGCGTGTGTACGAGGTGTACGGAGCGGAGCCGTGTGTGTACGAGGTGTACGGAGCGGAGCCGTGTGTGTACGGGGTGTACGGAGTGGAGCCGTGTGTGTACGAGGTGTACGGAGCGGAAATGTGTGTGTACGAGGTGTACGGAGCGGAGCCGTGTGTGTACGAGGTGTACGGAGCGGAGCCGTGTGTGTACGAGGTGTACGGAGCGGAGCCGTGTGTGTACGGGGTGTACGGAGTGGAGCCGTGTGTGTACGAGGTGTACGGAGCGGAGACGTGTGTGTACGAGGTGTAAGGAGCGGAGCCGTGTGTGTAGAAGGTGTACGGAGCGGAGCCGTGTGTGTACGAGGTGTACGGAGCGGAGCCGTGTGTGTACGAGGTGTACGGAGCGGAGCCGTGTGTGTACGAGGTGTACGGAGCGGAGCCGTGTGTGTACGAGGTGTACGGAGCGGTGCCGTGTGTGTACGAGGTGTACGGAGCGGAGCCGTGTGTGTACAAGGTGTACGGAGCGGAGCCGTGTTTGTACGAGGTGTATGGAGCGGAGACGTGTGTGTACGAGGTGTACGGAGCGGAGCCATGTGTGTACAAGGTGTACGGAGCGAAGCCACATGTGTACGAGGTGTACGGAGCGGAGCCGCGTGTGTACGAGGTGTACGGAGCGAAGCCGTGCTTGTGTGGACCCCTCTGTGTACTCTGTATACCCCCATCTTCAGTCACAGACCCCTCTGTGTATGCTGTATACACCCGAATACCCCCATCTTCGGGCGCAGACCCCTGTGTACGCTCTATACACCCACATACCCGCATGCTTCGGTCGCAGACGCCTCTTTGTACGCTGTATACACCCGTATACCCCCAGCTTCAGTCGCAGACCCCTCAGTGTGCTCTTTATACACCCGTATACCCCCAGGTTCGGTCGCAGACGCCTCTGTGTACACTGTATACACCCGTATACCCCAAGCTTCAGTCACAGACCCTGCGTCTCACACTGTATACACCTGTATACCCCCAGCTTCAGTCTCAGAACCCTGTGTGTGTGCTGTATACACCCGTATACCCCCAGCTTCGGTCACAGATCCCTCTCTTTACACTGTATACACCCGTATACCTCCAGCTTCGGTCGCAGACCCCTGTGTGTACGCTGTATACACCCGTATACCCCCAGCTTCGGTCGCAGACCCCTCTGTGTATGCTGTGTACACCCATATACCCCCAGCTTCAGTCGCAGACCCCTGTGTATACTGTATACCCCCAGCTTCAGTCTCAGAACACTGTGTGTATGCTGTATACACCCGTATACCCCCAGCTTCGGTCACAGACCCTTCTGTGTATGCTGTATACACCCGTATACCCCCAGCTTCGGTCCAGACCCCTCTGTGTACGCTGTATACACCGTATACCCCCAGATTCGGTCACAGCCCCCTGTGTTCACTGTATACACCCGTATATCCCCAGTTTTGGTCACAGACACCTGTGTACGCTGTATACACCCGTATACCCCCAGCTTTGGTCACAGACCCCCCTTTGTACGCTATATACACCCGTATACCCCCAGCTTCAGTCATAGACCCCTCTGTGTATGCTGTATACACCCGTATGTCCCCAGCTTCGGTAACAGACCCCTGTGTACACTGTATACACCCATATACCCCCAGCTTTGGTCGCAGACCCCTGTGTATGCTGTATACACCCGTATACCCCCAGCTTCGGTCACAGACCCCTCTGTGTACGCTGTATACACCTGTATACCCCCAGCTTCGGTCACAGATCCCTCTGTGTATGATGTACACACCCGTATACCCCCAGCTTCGGTCGCAGATCCCTGTGTACTCTGTATACACCCGTATACCCCCAGCTTCGGTCGCAGACCCCTCAGTGTGCTCTTTATACACCCGTATACCCCCAGGTTCGGTCGCAGACGCCTCTGTGTACACTGTATACACCCGTATACCCCAAGCTTCAGTCACAGACCCTGCGTCTCACACTGTATACACCTGTATACCCCCAGCTTCAGTCTCAGAACCCTGTGTGTGTGCTGTATACACCCGTATACCCCCAGCTTCGGTCACAGATCCCTCTCTTTACGCTGTATACACCCGTATACCTCCAGCTTCGGTCGCAGACCCCTGTGTATGCTGTATACACCCGTATACCCCCAGCTTCGGCCACAGACCCTTCTGTGTATGCTGTATACACCCGTATACCCCCAGCTTCGGTCCAGACCCCTCTGTGTACGCTGTATACACCGTATACCCCCAGATTCGGTCACAGCCCCCTGTGTTCACTGTATACACCCGTATATCCCCAGTTTTGGTCACAGACACCTGTGCACGCTGTATACACCCGTATACCCCCAGCTTTGGTCACAGACCCCCCTGTGTACGCTATATACACCCGTATACCCCCAGCTTCAGTCATAGACCCCTCTGTGTATGCTGTATACACCCGTATGTCCCCAGCTTCGGTAACAGACCCCTGTGTACACTGTATACACCCATATACCCCCAGCTTTGGTCGCAGACCCCTGTGTATGCTATATACACCCGTATACCCCCAGCTTCGGTCACAGACCCCTCTGTGTACGCTGTATACACCTGTATACCCCCAGCTTCGGTCACAGATCCCTCTGTGTATGATGTACACACCCGTATACCCCCAGCTTCGGTCGCAGATCCCTGTGTACTCTGTATACACCCGTATACCCCCAGCTTCGGTCACAGACCCCTCTGTGTATGCTGTATACACCCGTATAGCCCCAGCTTCAGTCACAGACCCCTCTGTGTATGCTGTATACACCCGTATACCCCCAGCTTCGGTCACAGACCCCTGTGTGTACGCTGTATACACCCGTATACCCCCAGCTTCGGTCGCAGACCCCTCTGTGTATGCTGTGTACACCCATATACCCCCAGCTTCAGTCGCAGACCCCTGTGTATACTGTATACCCCCAGCTTCAGTCTCAGAACCCTGTGTGTATGCTGTATACACCCGTATACCCCCAGCTTCGGTCACAGACCCTTCTGTGTATGCTGTATACACCCGTATACCCCCAGCTTCGGTCCAGACCCCTCTGTGTACGCTGTATACACCGTATATCCCCAGTTTTGGTCACAGACACCTGTGTACGCTGTATACACCCGTATACCCCCAGCTTTGGTCACAGACCCCCCTGTGTACGCTATATACACCCGTATACCCCCAGCTTCAGTCATAGACCCCTCTGTGTATGCTGTATACACCCGTATATCCCCAGCTTCGGTAACAGACCCCTGTGTACACTGTATACACCCATATACCCCCAGCTTTGGTCGCAGACCCCTGTGTATGCTGTATACACCCGTATACCCCCAGCTTCGGTCACAGACCCCTCTGTGTACGCTGTATACACCTGTATACCCCCAGCTTCGGTCACAGATCCCTCTGTGTATGATGTACACACCCGTATACCCCCAGCTTCGGTCGCAGATCCCTGTGTACTCTGTATACACCCGTATACCCCCAGCTTCGGTCACAGACCCCTCTGTGTATGCTGTATACACCCGTATAGCCCCAGCTTCGGTCACAGACTCCTCTGTGTATGCTGTACACATCCGTATACCCCCAGCTTCGGTCGCAGATCCCTGTGTACTCTGTATACACCCCTATACCCCCAGCTTCGGTCACAGACCCCCCCTGTGTATGCTGTATACACCCATATACCCCCAGCTTCAGTCACAGACCCCTCTGTGTATGCTGTATACACCCGTATACCCCCAGCTTCGGTCACAGACCCCTCTGTGTATGCTGTATACACCCGTATACCCCCAGCTTCGGTCACAGACCCCTCTGTGTATGCTGTATACACCCGTATACCCCCAGCTTCGGTCACAGACCCCCCTGTGTATGCTGTATACACCCGTATACCCCCAGCTTCGGTCACAGACCCCTCTGTGTATGCTGTATACACCCGTATACCCCCAGCTTCGGTCACAGACCCTGCATCTCTCACACTGTGGAACTGACGCCGGACACACACGGTAAAACTGCGGTCGTCGGTCTCTCATCTCTCGCACTTATACTGAAAACATAAGATGGAGTCAGACGAACCCTCCTACAAAACGTGAGAACAAAGTCATTACTACAGGACTGTGTGAGAAAGGGATTTATTCTACAAGAAACGCTGGGGCCACAAATGAGAATAACATAATGTTGTTCATCTTCTCTTTCACCATAGATATTGGCAGTGAGGGCGACTTCCACTTTGCCGCAATGTGGATTTTAGTGACCATACATATGTAGTTTACTAGCTTCTGAAAGCTTTTTGGAAGCCGGGAAGGCCTGGTTCCCAGTAATAGGTTCCAGATCAACCGGTCCACCATACATCTGTGCTATCAGACGCTTCACCTTCTCCCAAAGCCCAGAAACCACCGTACAAGACCACCAAATATGTCTCATGTCACCAGATATTCCACAGCCCCTAAAACAGTCTCCCGAGATTTTAGGAAAAATGCTGTGAATTTTTTCCGGTACATAATAGACTCTGTACAATAGTTTTAAGGAGGTCTCCACAAGGGAAGTCTGGTGACTACCTTCTGATAGGGTGTCACAGCTACGATACCATTCATCAATTGACTGTTCAAACCCCAGATCCTCCTCCCACTGTAACATACTGTATACTTCAATTTTTTATCATTTTGTGGAGAATTTATAGCATAGTAGATCAATGAGCAGAGGCGTAGCTAGGGTTTTGGTTCAGGGGGGGAAAACTTCTCAGGGGGCCCCCAACCAGGTAACCTTGATTACAACTCGGTGACGCACAGTAATAGTGGAGGAGAACCTCAGCAGAGGACGGCGCTGTTGCTGAATATAATTTCTAAATAAAGACCAATATTGATATTACCGCCATATAGTGAGTGGTAGATACCCGTCCTACACAACATACCGTATAAGAGATCACAGAACAGTTACAGATGGTGACTTACAGCTGACGTTCTTTCTGATGGAATCGTTCACATTTCCATCTGGCCCAGACCAACATGACAACTTCTTCCAGCCAGGACTCGTCTGCAGAGATTACAACAAAGATTCATTTCATGTCTCATATTTTCAGCACTGTCACCAATGAGACTACTCCCTACCTGCACAAACTCCTTACCCTGCTGAAACCCCAATGCTGAGCCGCTGCTGCTGTATGTGTCCCTTTAACTGTACCTGCTGTGTGGTTCTCTGTGCCCTCTAAATTCTAAAGCAACTCTTGAAAACAGTGCCCATATTTTGTCCCCTAGAAAGTAATAGCGCCATTTGTGCCCCTTTGACAGTCAGGCTAAGTGTACACGTACCGGAACTCTCGCGGAAATTACCGCGAGAATTCCGGAATTCCATTCTGCGGGAAAATCGCATTTTAAATTCCCGCGATTTTCCCGCGGAAAAACTAGCATTTTGCAAGCGTATTTAGCTTGCAAAATGCTAGCGTTTTCCAAGTGATCTTTAGCATCGCTTGGAGAACTGATTGACAGGTTGGTCACACTCATCAAACACAGTGTTTGATGAGTGTGACCAACTTTTTATTACTGAGGCCGCCTATGCAGCATCAGTAGTAAAAGATAGAATGTAAAAAAAAATAAAAAATGGTGTTATTCTTACCTTCCGACGTCCCGCGCAGCCGTTCCCAATAATCCTTTGCGAAAATGCCCGCGATGACGTCCGTTCTCGCGGGATCACAAAGTTTCGCGGTCATTCGCGCGACGTCATCACGAATTACCGCGACACTTCGCGATCCCGCGAGAACGGATGCCATCATGGGCATTTTCGCAAAGGAT
Organism: Dendrobates tinctorius; assembly: GCF_039654945.1. Lineage (NCBI taxonomy): Eukaryota > Metazoa > Chordata > Amphibia > Anura > Dendrobatidae > Dendrobates > Dendrobates tinctorius. The sequence continues at coordinate 1,920,022 of NW_027362069.1, read as the reverse complement.
TACTGGGACCGGGAGCGTGGAGAGAGGCGGGAAGGCTGCGCGGGACGCCGGAAGGTAAGAATAACAATATTTTTTATTTTAAATTCTATTTTTTACAGGGATATGGTACCCAAAGCCCGGAGGACAGTCTCCTCTCCTCCGGACCGTGGGTACCATCCGCAATTGTTCTGCTTACTTTCCGCATGGTTGGCACAGCCACATGCGGGAAGTAAGCGGAACAATACATTCCTATGGGTGCGGGATCACCGGGATTCCGCAAATTAATGAGCATGCTGCGTTTTTTACCGCGAAGCGATTCCGCCTCGGTAAAAACCGCAGCATTAGCACAGCATTGTGGAATCCCATAGGAATGCATGGGATGCTTATTTTTCGTGGCAAAATCGCGCGGTTAAAACCGCTGCGGAAACGTGAAAAAAACGCCACGTGTGAACTCAGCCTCAGAGTTACCTGAGCTCCCTATAACAATAAGTGCCCGCAGAGCAGGGAGATCGATTCTGCCTGATCTGCCGCAGAATGTAACACTATCGGCGTGCTGTGGGTGGGTCCCCTCAGAGCGCTGGTCCCGGGGTGACCGCCCTCCCCCCTGTAGCTCCCCACATTGTAGGATTAGCGATAAGTCACCTGCATTACTGATACTAATATATCACACTAGTAACATGTCCATGCCGCTAACAATCGCTGTACAGAAACACTATTCCACAGCTATTTGTCATCAAGCACTAACTGCTGCTGTGGCACTACAAGTGCCAGACTTCACTTCCCAGTAGGAGCAGCAAACACTAGTTAGGCTGTGTGCACACGTTGCGGATTCTGCTGCGGATCCGCGGTGGATTTGGTCCTGCGGATTAGCAGTTCCTGCTGCGTTGTACAGTACTGTCTATGAGAAATGAAGAACACAGTGCACACGCTGCGGATTTTCTGCGGATTTAAATCTGCAGCATGTCAATTCTTTGTGCGGAATCCGCAGGTGTAAAAACACAGGGGAAATCCGCACAAAATCTGCACTATATCCGCAGGTAAAACGCCGGTCATTTAACCTGTGGATTTACCTGTGGATTTGGCCAAATCCGTGCGGAAAAATCCGCAGAGTAATCCACAACGTGTGCACATCCCCTAATCCTCTAGGACTCGCGGTCAGCCTGGTAACGGGTAGGTTAATAATTACACGCCAGCACAAACAGCGAGATAAGGTGATACACTGGTTTAACCCTCCCTCTGCCTGCCAGGGAGGATGCGCCGCTCTCTCTGCACAGCTCAATGCCTGCAGCCAGCAGTGCGATCTCTAGTTTGCACTTTTCCTGGTTTTCTCTCAGTCCCAAAGTGCAGTAAATTCCCAGGCCAAGACAAAGCATCGCCATATAGCGCATCAGTGACCGCTGCAAAGTGCCTGAAAACTATGTAACACGTAAGGAGAGCATCATGTAATGAATATTACACCCCAATAGCAGTAAGTTGTATGTATATATCCAAAGCAACAGATTAGACACTTCAAATAGAGATTACCATAGATACTCATCAATCCCCATGCCGTGTGCAGTGTCCACCGGTCCTGGAGCAGCGGCTCCTCAGCTGTCAGGCTCCTCTCAGTCAGAAGCAATCAAGTGCAGAGCAGACAGTGAACTCAGCTCACAGGCAGAGGCAGAGCCCCCCGCGTCCAGGCTGCTGCTGGAGCTGATGACTTCTCTGCAGCAGGGAGCTTTCAAGGAGAGCGCGCTCAGCCAGGATTGGGTGAGTGACCTCCCCTCCCCCTCTCCTCTGCAGAAGAACGGTCACATGACTTACTCCCTGCTGCAGCATGGAATTGTATCGGCGCGATCTGCACGCCGATATAGTTACATAGCATAGCTCGGGTGGGCCCCATCAGAGCGCGGGGCCCGGGGCCACCGCCCCCTCTGCCCCCCCCGGTAGCTACGCTACTGCAGTACACAGATCACTAAATGCTCTCCTTTTCTTTGTGACTTCTACGGAATAATCGTTGAATAATAAACCTTTGTAGCGTCTAATAGTGATCTGAGTCGACTTTTTCTGTAATGTTGTAGAAGGGCAGATTTAGCCACAAAGTCCAGATATTTCACAATTACCGGTCTTGCTCTACTAGAAGGAGAGGGAGAATTGTGCTGCTGGGGCAGAGGTGGACCCACTCTGGGGGCTCTTTCTACTTTCATACTGTTTTCTATCCCCAATGATCTGGGAAGTTCCTCCATACAAATCTTCATTAAATGAGTAGGGGGGATAGATTCTAGGAGACGTATTATCCTTAGATTGTTTCTCCTCTATCTGTTTTCTAGATTCTGGGAGACGTATTATCCTTAGATTGTTTCTCCTCGATCTGTTTTCTAGATTCTGGGAGACGTATTATCCTTAGATTGTTTCTCCTCGATCTGTTTTCTAGATTCTGGGAGACGTATTATCCTTAGATTGTTTCTCCTCGATCTGTTTTCTAGATTCTGGGAGACGTATTATCCTTAGATTGTTTCTCCTCGATCTGTTTTCTAGATCATTTACTTTTTCAGACAATTGCAGGCTCAATTTTGTGGCTTTTCTCAGCTTTAGTTGTATATTCTGAAGTTCATCCTCTGCTGCACTCAATCTGTGCTCAGCTATATCAAGCCTTCAGACCGCTGGGTGATGGAAGCCTGCAGCTGCTGCAATGATGCAGAAACTGTTTGTTCAAGTCTTTTTTATGTCTGGTGCCAATATTTTAGCCACCTCTGCAGCCAGAGCTTTATATGGTATATTAAGTCCTGCTGGTAGTTCCCCCTCTTCCTCCCCCGTCTGTATCGTATGCGGTGCTGTGCCCGAGGACTTACTAGATTTCTTTGCTTTTGGAGTGTCGGGCGCCATCTTGTTGCACGCTTCTAGTGGTGTGTGGGGATTTAAACTTTTCCGGGACCGCTTCTGTTAATAAATCTCTCCATGCGCCGCCGATGGAGATGTCTGGAGAGTCTCACTGACAGGCAATTAGCCAGTCGCAAGGTTGAATAGGTCCCAGGAATCTCACTGAGAGAAGCTGGTTTACGGAGCTCTTGTCACACCAGAAGTTCCTGATATGTGTTTTAGCGCATTTATAAATATTTATATCCATGTTCATTTTAGTTAACATTTAATAAAATTCAGCAAAAATACCTATTTGAATAAAAAGCATAGTGAGCTCTTACTTCACTGCCTGCAGAGCAGGCACCGAGAACTGAGAAAAAGAAGGAGCCGATCGCCATATTAGATGGAAGCTCTGGGATGGAATTCCCCATAGTGCCGAGCTCAAAGAGTAAAATCAACTCAATTCAATAATGTGGGAATTCATTCTGCTCACAACAGCATGAACAGTAAACCAGAGAGGTAATATACCAGGGTCGTGGACAGGAAACCAGAGAGGTAATATACCAGGGTCATGGACAGGAATCCAGAGAGGTGGGATATCAGGATCATGGACAGGAAACAAGAAAGGTAATATACCAGGGTCATGGACAGGAAACCAGTGAGGTAAGATACCAGGGTCATGGACAGCAAACCAGAGAGGTAAGATACCAGGTTCATGGACAGAAAACCAGAGGTAATATACCAGGGTCGTGGACAGTAAACCAGAGAGGTAATATACCAGGGTCATAGACAGGAAACCAGAGAGGTAATATACCAGGGTCATAGACAGGAAACCAGAAACGTAATATTCCAGGGTCATGGACAAGAAACCAGAGAGGAAATATACCAGGGTCATGGACAAAAAAACAGAGAGGTAATATACCAGGGTCATGGACTGGAAACCAGAAATGTAATATACCAGGGTCATGGACAGAAAACCAGAGAGGTAATATACCAGGGTCATGGACAGAAAACCAGAAAGGTAATATACCAGGGTCATGGACAGGAAACCAGAAATGTAATATACCAGGGTCATGGACAGAAAACCAGAGGTAATATACCAGGGTCATGGACAGAAAACCAGAAAGGTAATATACCAGGGTCATGGACAGGAAACCAGAAATGTAATATACCAGGGTCATGGACAGAAAACCAGAGAGGTAATATACCAGGGTCATGGACAGAAAACCAGAAAGGTAATATACCAGGGTCATGGACAGGAAACCAGAAATGTAATATACCAGGGTCATGGACAGAAAACCAGAGAGGTAATATACTAGGGTCATGGACAGGAAACCAGAGAGGTAATATACCAGGCTCATGGACAGGAAACCAGAAATGTAATATACCAGGGTCATGGACAGAAAACCAGAGAGGTAATATACTAGGGTCATGGACAGGAAACCAGAGAGGTAATATACCAGGGTCATGGAGGGTCAAGGACAGGAGCCTAGAAACGTAATATATCAGGGTCATGAACAGAAAACCAGAGAGGTAATATACTAGGGTCATGGACAGGAAACCAGAGAGGTAAGATACCAGGGTCATGGACAGGAAACCAGATAGGTAAGATACCAGGCTAAAAGTTATGAGGTCCAGAATAAATGCCTGAATCATTTCTTATGTACTGATGAGTATTTTTGTGGCTATTTAAATGTATAAATATTTTAACCATGTTAATTTTATGTAGATTTTATTTTAATTGTTTAAATGAAAATAATTATAAGCTCAAACTTCACAGCGTGAGGAGCAGGCGCAGAGGGCAGTAAATCACCAGAATGAGCCGAACGCTGCATCACTTCAGAAATTGAGGTGAACGGAGTCCAATATTTTGGGAATCCGTTCTGCTCACTAATAGCAGTATGGGCCGGAGACCAGAAGCACAGTGTACTAGGGCACAGAGAGAAACATGGGTTCCAGGACATATGGGCCCCGATATCCTGTTAAAAAACTAGAAATCAGGAACATCAAGGAATTTATGGAAAAAAGAAGAAAAGAGAAAATGTTGATGGGTAAGTTTTTCATATTAGGCTCAATATATACCTGGCTTGGTTTTAATAAGGTGGAAATATAATTTTCCCACCAGGTTCAGGAATTGACAAGGAAGTTATCGATTGTAACCAGAACCTTTGAAATTTCGGGATATTACAGACCCGCTTTTTAGTTTGACATATGTTAAATCTACCGATCTCAAAGAACAGCTGCCCATAATAATATATGCTATTCACCATAAATACTGGACGTGAGGCACCATGTATCTTATCAATGGTATCTAGTGGAGCAGAAGCTATCCTCCAGGAACAACAGACCGATATAGTATATCATTAATCTGCAGATAGCTTATCACTATAGTCGGATGGTAGATATATATCTAGATGGGAAAAGATGACTAGGGGGAAAGGGTGAGGATGGAAGTAAGATGGGGAATTGTGGCCAGGGAGAGAGCACAGTAGGAGCTCATCCGCGCTGATTCTACCGGCAAGAATCTTCTTATGGGAGAGAAAGAAGGGGAAATACAATATATTTGGTCATATATATTATATTTATACTTAATTTATAACCCACTTGCTGGTTGTCTCTCTTAGGCCAGACACATCACACAATCACAGTGAGTGAGTGTGAGGACAAAATAGTATTGTGACCCGGTCACTGCTTCACATAGAGTCTTCATTGCTAGTGCACAAATCAAAAAGCAGGAGAACGTGGAGAACCCCACAATGTCCACATACCAAAGAGGCACACACAGACAAGACCGATCTATAGAGAGGATTACATTACCCAGAGGCGCTCTTTTAAGCACGTTTCGCTTGTAATGCTTCCTCAGAAAGGGGTTTCTACAAGCGAAACGCGTGTAATATGCAGTTTGCCCCATTCTGCTGCTTCTGGATTTATGCACCAGCAATGAAGACTCTATGTGAAGCCGTGACCGTGTCATGCCCATAATTCCGCACATGCCCTATGGAATCGGCTTTATAACATTCATTGCTTGTACTATTTTTTGAATGTTTCCATGAGCACTGTCACTTTATGAGTCTACAATGTAATATTTATTCATGTGTGGATTGTAAACACGTTCTATATATTCTTTGTATCTGGGTTTATTGTGAATTGCTATTGACCATTCGGCGGAGACCTTACACCTGAGATATGTAATGATATAGGATGATAAGCGATATAATTGTTATACTTCTTCCATATGGACTTTCCACTTACAATTATATACTAGCTGAAGAGTCCGGCGCTGCCCGGGCATAGTAACTAACTACGGTTAGTTATAACAAATTATAATGACTATATCTATATACAGTCATATGTTAAAGTTTGGGCACCCCTATTAATGTTAACCTTTTTTCTTTATAACAATTTTGGTTTTTGCAACCGCTATTTCAGTTTCGTATATCTAATAACTGATGGACTCAGTTATATTTCTGGATTCAAATGAGGTTTATTGTACAACAGAAAATGTGCAATCTGCATTTAAACAAAATTTGACCGGTGCAAAAGTATGGGCACCTCAACATAAAAGTGACATTAATATTTCGTAGATCCTCCTTTTGCAAAAATAACAGCCTCTAGTCGCTTCCTGTAGCTATTAATGAGTTCCTGGATCCTGGATGAAGGTATTTGTGACCATTCCTGTTTACAAAACAATTCCAGTTCAGTTAAGTTTGATGGTCACCGAGCATGGACAGCCCGCTTCAAATCATCCCACAGATGTTCAATGATATTCAGGTCTGGGGACTGGGATGGCCATTCGAGAACATTATAATTGTTCCTCTGCATGAATGCCTGAGTAGATTTGGAGCAGTGTTTTGGATCATTGTCTTGCTGAAATATCCATCCCCTGCGTAACTTCAACTTCGTCACTGATTCTTGCACATTATTGTCAAGAATCTGCTGATACTGAGTTGAATCCATGCGACCCTCAACTTTAACAAGATTCCCGGTGCCTGCATTGGCCACACAGCCCCAAAGCATGATGGAACCTCCACCAAATTTTACTGTGGGCAGCAAGTGTTTTTCTTGGAATGCTGTGTTTTTTAGCCTCCATGCATAACGCCTTTTTGTATGACCAAACAACTCAATCTTTGTTTCATCAGTCCACAGGACCTTCTTCCAAAATGTAACTGGCTTGTCCAAATGTGCATTTGCATACCTCAGGCGACTCTGCTTGTGGCGTGCTTGCAGAAACGGCTTCTTTCGCATCACTCTCCCATACAGCTTCTCCTTGTGCAAAGTGCGCTGTATTGTTGACCGATGCACAGTGACACCATCTGCAGCAAGATGAGGCTGCAGGTCTTTGGAGGTGGTCTGTGGATTGTCCTTGACTGTTCTCACCATTCTTCTTCTCTGCCTTTCTGATATTTTTCTTGGCCTGCCACTTCTGGGCTTAACCAGAACTGTACCTGTGTTCTTCCATTTCCTTACTATGTTCCTCACAGTGGAAACTGACAGGTTAAATCTCTGAGACAACTTTTTGTATCCTTCCCCTGAAAAGCTATGTTGAATAATCTTTGTTTTCAGATCATTTGAGAGTTGTTTTGAGGAGCCCATGATGCCACTCTTCATAGGAGAATCAAATAGGAGAACTACTTGCAAGTGGCCACCTTAAATACCTTTTCTCATGATTTGATACACCTGGCTATGAAGTTCAAAGCTCAATGAGGTTACAAAACCAATTTAGTACATCAGGAAGTCAGTAAAAAGTAGGTAGGAGTGTTCAAATCAAGAAAATGATAAGGGTGCCAATACTTTTGCACCGGTCAAATTTTGTATAAATGCAGATTGCACATTTTCTGTTAGTACAATAAACCTCATTTGAATCCAGAAATATTACTGAGTCCATCAGTTATTCGATATATGAAACTGAAATAGCTGTTGCAAAAACCAAAATTGTTATAAAGAAAAAAGGTTAACATTAAGAGGGGTGCCCAAACTTTAACATATGACTGTACATAAAGCTGAGTGTTTATCTTAGCCACATTCACTATAATATCCCACATCATCCCGTCAGCCATAGCCACCGGACTACTTCCCCTAATATCTCACATCATCCCGTCACACCCGCCGGACTACTACCTCTAATATCCCACATCATCCCGTCAGTCATAGCCACCGGAATACTACCACTAATATCCCACATCATCCCATCACAGCCGCCGGACTACTACCCCTAATATCCCACATCATCCCATCACCCAGAGCCACCGGACTACTATCCCTAATATCCCACATCATCCCGTCAGCCAGAGCCACCGGACTACTACCCCTAATATCCCACATCATCCCGTCAGCCAGAGCCACCAGACTACTACCACTAATATCCCACATCATCCCATCAGCCAGAGCCACCAGACTACTACCACTAATATCCCACATCATCCCGTCAGCCAGAGCCACCGGACTACTACACCTAATATCCCACATCATCCCGTCAGCCAGAGCCACCGGACTACTCCCCCTAATATCCCACATCATCCCATCAGTCTGGGGTCAGAACCAGAGTGCTGAGGGGAATTGCCCTAACGTCCATACCAGGGATCCCTTTAATAGAAGCCTGGGATCAGAACCAGAGCGCTGAGTGGATTTTTTCTGACTTCCATACCAATGATCCTTTTAATAGAATACTGGGGTCAGATTCAGAACGCTAAGGGATTTGCCCTAACTTCCATATAGGAGATCCCTTTAGGAGAGCCTGGGGTAAGTACCAGAGCATTGGGAGGCAATTGCCCTGACTTCCATACCGGGGATCCTTTTAAGAGAGCCTGGTGTCAGAACCAGAACGCTGAGTGGATTCGCCCTGACTTCCATACCGGGGATCCCTTTAAGAGAGGCCTGAGGTTAGAACCAAAGCGCTCGATGGATTTGCCCTGACTTCCATACCAATGATCCCTTTAAGAGGGAAGATGTGCCTATAGGATGGAGGATATGTGATGGGGATAATGGCAGGGAGGGGGTGATTCATTTCTGACATGTGCTCTCTGCTCCTTTCTGGGGGGGCAGACAATGGCTGGAGCTTATGTTCCCAGGGATGCTAGATTTCTCTCACCATGTCAGTGTCTGCTGAGGTGTTTTCTGGAGTGGGAAAACTGTTGCTCATAGCAACCAATCACAGCTCATCTTCTTTTAAACAGCTCTGGTGAAAGGAAATATGCTTTGTGATTGGTTGGTGACACACACATACATTTTTATATATAGAGATTTATGTAAAGGATTTTTCTAAACTATACTTTGGGACAGATTAGATATGTTTTATATACATACCTGATGATTTTTCTCTGCATAATCTCTTCTTTTTACATTTTTTATGTGTTTTGTTGAAATACAGATATATTTCATACTGAAATGTTGTTTATGGGAGTAACGTTTGTAGGCTATGTTGTTGATTTCTACTACTGAATATATGGAGGACCTCGTTTGGGCTTTATATATATATATATATATATATATATATATATATACAGTTGTGGCCAAAAGTATTGACACCCCTGCAATTCTGTCAGATAATACTCAGTTTCTTCCTGAAAATGATTGCAAACACAAATTCTTTGGTATTATTAACTTCATTTAATTTGTCTTAAATGAAAAAACACAAAAAGAATTGTCCTAAAGCCAAATTGGATATAATTCCACACCAAACATAAAAAAGAGGGTGGACAAAAGTATTGGCACTATTCGAAAAATCATGTGATGCTTCTCTAATTTGTGTAATTAACAGCACCTGTAACTTACCTGTGGCACCTAACAGGTGTTGGCAATAACTAAATCACACTTGCAGCCAGTTGACATGGATTAAAGTTGACTCAACCTCTGTCCTGTGTCCTTGTGTGTACCACATTGAGCATGGAGAAAAGAAAGAAGACCAAAGAACTGTCTGAGGACTTGAGAAACCAAATTGTGAGGAAGCATGAGCAATCTCAAGGCTACAAGTCCATCTCCAAAGACCTGAATGTTCCTGTGTCTACCGTGCGCAGTGTCATCAAGAAGTGTAAAGCCCATGGCACTGTGGCTAACCTCCCTAGATGTGGACGGAAAAGAAAAACTGACAAGAGATTTCAATGCAAGATTGTGCGGATGTTGGATAAAGAACCTCGACTAACATCCAAACAAGTTCAAGCTGCCCTGCAGTCCGAGGGTACAACAGTGCCAACCCGTACTATCCGTCGGCGTCCGAATGAAAAGAGACTGTATGGTAGGAGACCCAGGAAGACCCCACTTCTTACCCCGAGACATAAAAAAGCCAGGCTGGAGTTTGCCAAAACTTACCTGAAAAAGCCTAAAACGTTTTCGAAGAATGTTCTCTGGTCAGATGAGACAAAAGTAGAACTTTTTGGGCAAAGGCATCAACATAGAGTTTACAGGAGAAAAAAAGAGGCATTCAAAGAAAAGAACACGGTCCCTACAGTCAAACATGGCGGAGGTTCCCTGATGTTTTGGGGTTGCTTTGCTGCCTCTGGCACTGGACTACTTGACCGTGTGCATGGCATTATGAAGTCAGAAGACTACCAACAAATTGTGCAGCATAATGTAGGGCCCAGTGTGAGAAAGCTGGGTCTTCCTCAGATGTCATGGGTCTTCCAGCAGGACAATGGCCCAAAACACACTTCAAAAAGCACTAGAAAATGGTTTGAGAGAAAGCACTGGAGACTTCTAAGGTGGCCAGCAATGAGTCCAGACCTGAATCCCATAGAACACCTGTGGAGAGATCTAAAAATGGCAGTTTGGAGAAGGCACCCTTCAAATATCAGGGACCTGGAGCAGTTTGCCAAAGAAGAATGGTCTAAAATTTCAGCAGAGCATTGTAAGAAACTCATTGATGGTTACCGGAAGCGGTTGGTCGCAGTTATTTTGGCTAAAGCTTGTGCAACCAAGTATTAGGCTGAGGGTGCCAATACTTTCGTCTGGCCCATTTTTGGAGTTTTGTGTGAAATGATCAATGTTTTGCTTTTTGCTTCATTCTCTTTTGTGTTTTTTTCATTTAAGACAAATTAAATGAAGATAATAATACCAAAGAATTTGTGTTTGCAATCATTTTCAGGAAGAAACTGAGTATTATCTGACAGAATTGCAGAGGTGCCAATACTTTTGGCCACAACTGTATGGTTAGACAAATGAGCTACATATAGCAGCAAAAGGTGTATACATGATAACCTCATACTGCAGGGAAGACATGTATTCTAGAATACTAAAGAAAGTGATAATACAAAATGACAATATTTAGGAGTATTTCACCAAACTCCATTACAATCCATAAATCCCCATGTCCCTTTTATCTAATGTCATTACTCACATAACTTCACATATTGACTACTGTATTGTCCTCATCACAGACACTACTTACTACCATATGACACCTTTACTTACTCTCACAATGCCCTGCAGCTACTCCTATTAACCCTTGTGTATGCCAACCATACCTACTAATGGCTCTGATGTCATTCTATGTCTCCATTCTGGCTAGAGCTCCCATAAGGTCATCTCATTAGCTGCAAAGTTAGTTAGCGAAAGTTTTTCTAAGATGGCAGCTCAGTCCGACATGGCTGTTCAATATATTTAGTACTGATCATTCTCGTACAATGAGTGTTTTTATTTTAACATGGCCAAACATGAGGAATGACAAGGGGTTGTCCTAGTAGTGGTCAACACCTTTAAGAACATACAATTTTGAGTTAAAACATTTCGAACATCAAAAAAGTTTCTCCCCGTATGACTTCACTGATGTTTATTAAAAGTTGATTTCGGTAGAAAACATTTCCCACATTAAGAACATGAAAAAGGTTTCTCCCCTGTGTGAGTTTTTTGGTGACTAAGAAGAGATGATTTCTTCACAAAACATTTCCCACATTCCGAACAGGAAAAAGGCTTCTCCCCCGTGTGAGTTCTATGGTGAGTAACCAAATCTGATTTCCAGTTAAAGCATTTCCCACATTCTGAACATGAAAAAGGCTTCTCCCCTGTGTGAGTTCTTTGGTGCTTAAACAAATTTGATTTACAGTTAAAACATTTCCCACATTCTGAACATGAAAAAGGCTTCTCCCCCGTGTGAGTTCTTTGGTGCTTAAATAAATATGATTTACAGTTAAAATATTTCCCACATTCTGAACATGAAAAAGGCTTCTCCCCCGTGTGAGTTCTATGGTGAGTAACCAAATCTGATTTCTGGTTAAAACATTTCCCACATTCTGAACATGAAAAAGGCTTCTCCCCTGTGTGAGTTCTTTGGTGCTTAAACAAATATGATTTACAGTTAAAACATTTCCCACATTCTGAACATGAAAAAGGCTTCTCCCCTGTGTGAGTTCTTTGGTGCTTAAACAAATATGATTTACAGTTAAAACATTTCCCACATTCTGAACATGAAAAAGGCTTCTCCCCTGTGTGAGTTCTATGGTGAGTAACCAAATCTGATTTCTGGTTAAAACATTTCCCACAATCTGAACAGGAAAAAGGCTTCTCCCCTTTGTGAGTTCTCTGGTGCTTAGCCAAATCTGATTTCTTTGTAAAACATTTCCCACATTCTGAACAGCAAAAAGGCTTCTCCCCTGTGTGAGTTCTATGGTGATTAACCAAATCTGATTTCTGGATAAAACATTTCCAACATTCGGAACAGCAAAAAGGCTTCTCCCCTGTGTGAGTTCTTTGGTGCTTAATCAAATGTGACTTCTGGCTAAAACATTTCCCACTTTCTGAACATGAATATGGCTTCATTCCTGTGTGAATTCTTTCATGTGTAACAAGATATGAATTCTGAGTAAAATATTTCCCACATTCTGAACAGGAAAATCTATTCTCCGTTTTGTGAATTTTTTCATGTTTACGAAAAGTCTTTTCAAGAAAACTATTTCCATATTCTGAATCTGAAAATGGCTCCTTTCCTTTAGAATCAATTAATTTTTCAATGCTTATATCGTGACTTTGATTTTTCTTAGTAGTTGGTAATGAACCAAAAGATGGGACCTGTTTCATAGGACCAGATGACAGATCTTTGCTGTGAAGGGATGATGGTATATCTGGAGTAATGGCATTAACTTCAATTGGATCCTGTGAGATCTCAAGATCATCAGATTTAAAAATTGAAGATGTCAGCGTTCCCGCTGATCTCCTGGTGCAGTCATCTGCTAAAAATAAAACCAATTAAAAATTTTGAATAAAATATCCTCAAATTTTATAGTTTTGAACATTTCTACTTAAGCTGTCCATAAAAGATACAAGCTTTTTAAAAATATTGAATTATTCACCAAGACAATGACAGTTCACAGTCTAATCTCGAAAGCCTCATAGCATGAACCAGTGCATCATGGTGTTCAATGGTTTGTTCATTCTGCCTTCCAAACATGGAATAAAAAGCCACCAAACAATGTTATATAGGTGAAAATTATACCAATAAAACTTCTATTAATCTCAAAGAAACTCAAGCCACCACTAAGGTCCATCATCTGTCAGAAGAAAACCAAAAGGTTTCCACAATATTTGTGGCTCAAAAGCTCTTGAAAAGCAACATGGCTTCCATAAACCAATCCAGCAATATCCGCTCTCCCAAAGTCAAATATCCACTCTCTTCTGAGCCTTGTAGTGCGCCCAAACCATATTTAGCATCCATATATTTGGCATTACTATAGTGAGAAGAACCCACTTAATTTACGGTGTGTGTTTCCTGGAGCACAATCTGGGCATTATGTGTTGGATAATAAAATGGCAAATGTGCAATTTTCATGTTGCAACATCCAGTGCGAGCTAATTTCCGTAAAGTGTCACTACTCCCATAGAATAATTCACTGAGGGTTATAATTTCCATAATGGAGTCACTTTATGGGGATTTCTACTGCTTTAGTTTCCTGTAATTTTGTTATAGTAGGGCATCTGCAGATGGTGTGTCCCCTCTCCACTGGAATCTGCTCCTGCGATGTTTGGTTCCATCACCAAGCAGCACCTTATCTATTGTGCAGCCGTTGCTGGTAATAGAAGAGACGTCAAAACCAGAAGCTCTGGGGGGGCGCTGGCTCTGTCCAACCACTAAGATTAGGGTGCCTGAGACCAGTAGTTTCATCCAGCCTGGCAGTATGGGTTTGTGTGCTGTCCAGCAATCTGGTAGCAATCTGCTACCTGCTTAAGCCAAATAGAAAGCACCAAACCCTACTAAAGCTTGAAGCACATTCCCGGAATTTGCCAGATACAGCCTTGTTCTCCTCTGGTTCAGTCCTCTGTGCTCAGCTGGTGTATTTGTTTCCTGGTGTAATCCCAGCCCGCTTACTGACTACACTTGTGTCTTCTGATTTTGTACTTTCTCTGCCCTCCTGGTTATGACCAACTACCTGACTATTCTTCTTGCCATCTCACTCCACAGAGTAGCAGGTAACACCATGGCCCAAGCCTAGGGGTCTCTGTAAGTCCAGATCCATGAAGAGGGGTTAAGGGATGATGAGCAAGGCAATCACTGGGATCTGGAAAACAGAGTAGATAGAGCCAAGCCTTCTCGTGGTGGCCATCTTTTCATCTGCCAGGTGATCACTAACAGTGCTCCCAATACATCGTGTCTGCAAACTATTCCATCAAGATCTGTGTACGAATAGCTAAATGGCGCTCCTTCCTTTCTTACCCTACCATGTGCCCAGAGAGTAGTGTACAACCATATATAGGGTATTGTTGGATTCAAGAGACATTGGGAAATAATTTGTAAGGTCCATTTGTTTCCTTTTGTCCTGGTGAAAACTCTCTGGGTAATTAGAGTATGGGGCTCGGTGGCTCTTGGCAATCTAAACTATCGTAAGGGCCAATATTTTCCATCAGATGAGTTTCAAGAAGAAATATTAGACATTCATAGAGAACTTTTTATAATAGTGCAGAGCTGAGGTGTCTTAAATTTAGATCTCAGGCATCTGGCAGAGGTAATGGAGACCTTATTTTAAAGGCTACCAGGTAGTTGCAGGCTCACATAAGTGAGGCAGGCTGATCCCACCATCATCAAACTGCCATACAAAATGAACCTGTACAAAAAGAACTAGAAAAAAAACATGTTACCGTATTTTTTGGACTATAAGACGCACCCCAAATTTTGAGGAGAAAAATAGGAACAATTTTTTTTAACAACATGGTGGTGCTTCTTAAAATCCATGCATCTTATTGCTGTGGTGAAGCGGGGTCCCATGGTCGCTGCTGGAGGAGGCAGGAGTGGGGTGATGCTGCAGACCGCAGGGTGGGATGAGGGGGTGTCGAATGTGCAGTGCACCGCTGCGAGTGTTTGGTGCTGCTGGAGTGCCTGGCGCTGCTGCCCGGGGTGTCTGCCACTGTGGGGGGCCAGAGCCCCCTGGATGTCCTGTGCGGTGGACTCCGTGAACATGGCCACCGCCGGGGGGCAGCGCATGCGCAGATGGAGATCTCGGTATCATGATATTGGGAGATGAGATTTCAGCTCTGAAATTAGATCTCAGGATTCTAGGAAGCCAACAGCATCATTACCCTCCGCTTTCTCTTACAGGCCCAGCATAATATTTTTCTTCAAGTGATTTTCTATCTTGTCAACACATTCTACATACGCTGTCATTTGGCTTTATAGTTTACAGATCTGGGCAGGTAACGGTCAGCGTCTCCTAATCCCAGGGGGTAGGTGGATCCTCCACATTGTAAGTTCCATAGAAAAGGGTTTTCAATGCCCAAAGTCATTTGAACAGTTTTGGGTGGAGGAGAATGTTGTGGTCTAGAGGCAAAATGGTGATCATAGTAATACGGCCGGACTACACCACCGATAAAGCAGCCACAGCTGGTGACTAAGAAGAATCTGTGACTTCTCTGCATTCAGTGGCTACTACTCACCTGGGTAGTCATATGTGGGAATCTCCTCTTTACACCACTCATCACCCCTCACATATGTCTCTGTAGTATTAATATGGGTCAGATCTTCACCCTGAAACAAATATTGTAAAAGTCACAGACAGATGGAGAAGTCCCATCTATGATCAGCTCTAATTCTGCCATCTCCACCGTTCTCATTACACAAGTTGTTGGAATATGTTTAGTGTAACAACTCCATTCCTGTCTATGAGTGTTTAGTTGCTAGCTTTGTATGCTGTTTATAAAGTTTAAAAAGAAATCTTGCAGAGGCTCACACAGGGAGAGCATGTGACTGTATTTCCTGTTTTCCTGCTGTGTCTGAGTATGAGAGAAGCAGCCTGCTGTAGATGATGCACAGATAGAGACACACAAATGATTTATTCTTGATCTATTAAGCTTATCATATATTGTTCCTGATTAGGGATGAGCGAGTAGTGAAATACTCGGACTCGCTGTACACGTTATGAGTACCTCCTAATACTCGGGTACTTGCAACGAGTAGCGAGTCAAATGTAAGTCTATGGGAAATGCGAGTAATGGGCGGTGTGTGTGTGATGGGCTGGGACTGTGCAGGGACTGTGCCGGGCTGTGCAGGTACTGTGCGGGGACTGTGCTGGGCTGTATGGGACTGTGTGTGGACTGTGCTGGGCTGTGCGAGGACTGTGCTGGGCTGTACGGGACTGTGTGTGGACTGTGCTGGGCTGTGCAGGACTGTGCTGTGCAGGGACTGTGCAGGCTGTGCCGAATATTGCGAGGCGAGTAGTGAAATTTACTCGCCAGGATTCGAGTACCGCATTACTCGCTGAGTGCCGAATCCTAACGAGTATACTCGCTCATCCCTATTGCTGATTGTTCCTGAATAAACAAATTCTGTTGTCACACGCTTGAAGAGAATCGTGAGTAATCCGCTGCCAACACAAGTTCTGTGATGTATTAAGAGAAGCATAGAGTCTACATCACGTCAAATAATTATTCTCCTCTACTCCTTCTTGGTCAGATCTCTTCTGGAACACTGTGTCCAGATGTGGGCACCACATTTAAAAAAAAACATTGAAAAGTGGGAGCAAGTTCAGAGAAGTGCTACCAGGATAGTGAGATAAAACAAGACTGAGCACAAGACCTTCACAGCCGTCTACACATCATAGGGGAGATCTCCTGACACCTTCTCTCCATCTACCTGATGATCCTGAGGAACATTGGGATCTCGGTTATAGTCCTGTGGAAGAAGAGGACGGGGACATCTCTCTGGTGTTGTCCTCTTACTGGATAGATCTGGAGGAAACACATTCAGGGACTGAATTCATTCTTTACATACAGATAATTATAGGCCGTGTGTATTTAGTCCTGTCTATTACCTGGAGATGTGAGGGGCTGGGGAACCTCCATTATGACGTTCTTGTACAGATCTCTGTGTCCTTCTAAATACTCCCACTCCTCCATGGAGAAATAGACAGCGACATCCTGACACCTTATAGGAACCTGACACATACAATGATACCGTCATCCCCCCGATCCCTTCATAGTGTTACTGTATAATGTCCCAGCATTCCCAGCAGTGTCACCTCTCCAGTCAGCAGCTCAATCATCTTGTAGATGAGTTCTAGGATCTTCTGGTCATTGATGTCCTCATGGATCAGGGGGTGAGGTGGAGGCCCCGTGATTGGGCTCAGGGGTCTTCCACATCCCTCAGACACAGGGTCCTGACAGCGATCACTAGAGGTCTTCTTCACCACTGTGTAATCCTGGTTATGGAGAGACACAGTAATAAATCTCACTACAGACATTTCCAGAGTCCTCACCTCTCCAGTTCTGTCCATCTGTTATTCCCATAGATAAGAATGATGTAATGTGACGTCATCAGAATCTCTCACCTCTCCAGTGAGATGGAAGAGGATCTCTAGGGTGAGGTGTAACATCCTCTCCGCCATCTTGTCTCTGTCCATATCCATCCTTGATGGGTAAATCAGGAAAATTCTCTTCTGTAGAAGATCTTCACTGAGAGGATCCGATATTGTAGAGACCTGAATGAGAAGAAGATGATCCGATGTAACATCATAAGAATCCTGTGTAATAATACAATTACTGGAGATAATAAGGGAAACATATGAGGAGATTTATTATCTTACAGGGTTTAGTTTTCTTCCCTGACATCTACTAATAAAACCTATATATTTAGGCCACAGACAACAAGCAGTTTCCTCCTCGGAGTCGGCAGCTGAACACGTTCCTCATAGACTCATCTTCCATAACGCTAATTCTCGTCTCATTACCGACACTGGAATCGGCATTAGCAATACTGCAGGAGATATTCATTACACGCGACATGAGAAATAACTCCTTCATGATGAGGACGACATCTTCATCTTCTACTGCGGCTCTAGAGACAGATGTGGCCAGAGTCGGTCACTGCCTCCATCCCCACCGGCCGTCTATATGAAGGTTTCCCGTCTTCCCCGCACTGGAATCTTCCATCACGTTAGATCTCAGCTCTGAGTCACACACAGAAGTTTGAGGCTTTTATAGAAGATTTTTTGTTTCCACAAACACAACAGACAGAAATGATCTGATCCCTAAGTCTCCATGTACATTGATTTATGGGGTTTATTTCTGGCCTTAGACTTTCCTATATTACAAGAAAAACTCCAGAAAAAGCCGATATTAAAATGTTTCTAAAGAAAATTGTCTCCAACAGTTCTTGCAAGAAGAAAAAAATATGCAAAAAGGAGAAGACACATTTTATAATTTTTAACATGTTAAACATTTATTAAAAAGAAATGAATCTTTTTGTGCCCCAGAACATAGATGTACACCACAGGGACGGCACAGATGAGGCTGCAACAAAAGCCCTGAAAAGCAAATATGACATCTAAGAAGGTGTGACAGAGTTTGGCTGAATGCCCCCCGCTCCCAAGTACTCGATAGTATGGGGCGGCCTAGTTACTCTGATACTTACATGCCTAATAATGGGGTCTGGGCTGCAATGTATGAAGGTCTATTAGGCCGGGCCAGAGGCAGCGTCCAATAAGTTACCTTATAACGCCCCCATACACATTAGACTAAAGTTCCATGAAAGCTCTGATTTCGGGGGGTTTGGCCGACCATATAATGTATTTGGGGGCCTCCCGACAGATGATGTCAGGGCAGAGAAGGATCTGACATCCTGAATTTGAGAGGATAATCTGTTTGTTCTTCCTGTAGATAATCCTCCTCTAGTGGAGTCTGGAGGCGACTCTCTCATACAGACCACAGGAAAGCTGGAATATTTGTGTGTATGGGGGAGTCGGGAGAGATCGCCGTCTGCCAAATGACCGTTCAGCCAACTCTGATCTCATGTGTATGGGGCCGTTAGTATTACACTGACAGGCAGTGATGATACACGGCACTACAGTAGTACAGGGCATCACCGGAGCCATCAGAGGCTTGTATGTTGTATGATCGCACTGATCAGAGGGGTTTAAAAAAGGTTTAAAGTGAAAAAAATATCACAGTTTCAGCAACAAGAAATATCTGTCACTATATGGAAAGCAGAGTCACTGCACAATGTTAGTTACGTCACGTCCATAACTACTTTATTATACTCTATTATCCTGTACACAGTGGAGTAGATAGAAATCACAGATCCCACAGCAATAGCTGGAATTGGACCCTCCAATGTAAAGAACAAAAAATCTATCTATATACACTGTTCAAAAAAATAAAGGGAACACTTAAACAACAGAATATAACTCCAAGTAAATCAAACTTCTGTGAAATCAAACGGTCCACTTAGGCAGCAACACTGATTAACAATCAATTTCACATGCTGTTGTGCAAATGGAATAGACAACAGATGGAAATTATTGGCAATTATCAAGACACCCTCAATAAAGGAGTGGTTCTGCACGTGGGGACCACAGACCACATCTCAGTACCAATGCTTCTGGCTGATGTTTTAGTCACTTTTGAATGTTGGTTGTGATTTCACACTCGTGGTAGCATGACACGGACTCAAAGTGGCTCAGGTAGTGCAGCTCATCCAGGATGGCACATCAATGCGAGCTGTGGCAAGGTTTGCTGTGTCTGTCAGCGCAGTGTCCAGAGGCTGGAGGCGCTACCAGGAGACAAACCAGTACACCAGGACATGTGGAGGGGGCCGTAGGAGGGCAACAACCCAGCAGCAGGACCGCTACCTCCACCTTTATGCAAGGATGAACCGGAAGAGCACTGCCACAGCCATGCAAAATGATCTTCAGCAGGCCACAAATGTTCATGTGTCTGCACAAACGGTTAGAAACTGACTCCATTAGGATGGTCTGAGGGCCTGACATCCACAGATAGGGGTTGTGCTCACAGCCCAATACCATACAGGACGCTTGGCATTTGCCACAGAACACCAGGATTGGCAAATTCACCACTGGTGCCCTGTGCTCTTCACAGATGAAAGGAGGTTCACACTGAGCACATGTGACAGAGTCTGGAGATGCCGTGGAGAGCGATCTGCTGCCTGCAACATCCTTCAGCATGACCGGTTTGGCAGTGGGTCAGTAATAGTGGGGGGTGGCATTTCTTTGGAGGCCACACGATGTTGGGCTGTGAGCACAACCCCCATGGAGACAAAATTGTGCCTTTACCTGTAGATAAATTCCCAGTGGGGGGCAATTTCCAAAATGCAATAACTTAAGTGGGGAATTCAGCTCTTTTCGCACTTAAGGGATCTGTATATGGAGTCTACAAACTACAGTAGGGAAAATAAAAAAAGCGCTCCCGATAATCAGCTGCATGTGTCGCGCTGTGTGATAGTCACAGCACCTGCATGGAGAGCGACACATGCAGCTGATTATCGGGAGCGCTCCAGGGATTTGGGGTCCCAATGCAGCTATTCGGTAAGCGATATTAGCCAATAACAACTTCTCCGATGATATTCGCTCATCTCTAGTAATAACAGCTCAAAGAAATTCACCGAACTTTTCATTAAGTTTAATAGTAAGACCCTATTAAATATTGAGCACCAGCGGGATGAAGCATTGACAGCGGCATGTAAAAGTGTGGGCGCCCCTGGTCAAAATGACCGTTATTGTGAGCAGTAGTAAGATGAAGATGAAATGATCTCTAAAAGGCCGAACCTCTAAGATGACACATGGCCTTTGTATTTTAGGCAAAAATAATAATAAAAAAATAAATACAGTGGGGCAAAAAAGTATTTAGTCAGTCAGCAATAGTGCAAGTTCCACCACTTAAAAAGATGAGAGGCGTCTGTAATTTACATCATAGGTAGACCTCAACTATGGGAGACAAACTGAGAAAAAAAAATCCAGAAAATCACATTGTCTGTTTTTTTTTCATTTTATTTGCATATTATGGTGGAAAATAAGTATTTGGTCAGAAACAAGCAATCAAGATTTCTGGCTCTCACAGACCTGTAACTTCTTCTTTAAGAGTCTCCTCTTTCCTCCACTCATTACCTGTAGTAATGGCACCTGTTTAAACTTGTTATCAGTATAAAAAGACACCTGTGCACACCCTCAAACAGTCTGACTCCAAACTCCACTATGGTGAAGACCAAAGAGCTGTCAAAGGACACCAGAAACAAAATTGTAGCCCTGCACCAGGCTGGGAAGACTGAATCTGCAATAGCCAACCAGCTTGGAGTGAAGAAATCAACTGTGGGAGCAATAATTAGAAAATGGAAGACATACAAGACCACTGATAATCTCCCTCGATCTGGTGCTCCACGCAAAATCCCACCTCGTGGGGTCAGAATGATCACAAGAACGGTGAGCAAAAATCCCAGAACCACGCGCGGGGACCTATTGAATGAACTGCAGAGAGCTGGGACCAATGTAACAAGGCCTACCATAAGTAACACACTACGCCACCATGGACTCAGATCCTGCAGTGCCAGACGTGTCCCACTGCTTAAGCCTGTACATGTCCGGGCCCGTCTGAAGTTTGCTAGAGAGCATTTGGATGATCCAGAGGAGTTTTGGGAGAATGTCCTATGGTCTGATGAAACCAAACTGGAACTGTTTGGTAGAAACACAACTTGTCGTGTTTGGAGGAAAAAGAATACTGAGTTGCATCCATCAAACACCATACCTACTGTAAAGCATGGTGGTGGAAACATCATGCTTTGGGGCTGTTTCTCTGCAAAGGGGCCAGAACTACTGATCCAGGTACATGAAAGAATGAATGGGGCCATGTATCGTGAGATTTTGAGTGAAAACCTCCTTCCATCAGCAAGGGCATTGAAGATGAAACGTGGCTGGGTCTTTCAACATGACAATGATCCAAAGCACACCGCCAGGGCAACGAAGGAGTGGCTTCGTAAGAAGCATTTCAAGGTCCTGGAGTGGCCTAGCCAGTCTCCAGATCTCAACCCTATAGAAAACCTTTGGAGGGAGTTGAAAGTCCGTGTTGCCAAGCGAAAAGCCAAAAACATCACTGCTCTAGAGGAGATCTGCATGGAGGAATGGGCCAACATACCAACAACAGTGTGTGGCAACCTTGTGAAGACTTACAGAAAACGTTTGACCTCTGTCATTGCCAATAAAGGATATATCCAAAGTATTGAGATGAAATTTTGTTTCTGACCAAATACTTATTTTCCACCATAATATGCAAATAAAATGAAAAAAAAACAGACAATGTGATTTTCTGGATTTTTTTTTCTCAGTTTGTCTCCCATAGTTGAGGTCTACCTATGATGTAAATTACAGACGCCTCTCATCTTTTTAAGTGGTGGAACTTGCACTATTGCTGACTGACTAAATACTTTTTTGCCCCACTGTATATAGAATTTTTTACAATTTCATAATTGCAAAAAGGAAAAAGAGGCGATGCAAAACTTTGGGCACCCTTGGATATTTGTGTACTGAGATAATTTTGACCAAGATTTCACACCTTAATTAGCTTGTTAGGGTTATGGTGAGATCACATGGTGACCAGGAGCTACAGTCTGAGGAAAGGGCTAAAAAGCCTTCACTAGACCCCTGTACAGCTGTATAATGAGGCCCAGGCTTTATAGTGAAGGGACAGGAGTGAGGGCCTGTTCCCAGGAGCTACAGACTGAGGAAAGAGCTAAAAAGCCTTCACTAGACCCCTGTACAGCTGTATAATGAGGCCCAGGCTTTATAGTGAAGGGACAGGAGTGAGGGCCTGTGCCCAGGAGCTACAGTCTGAGGAAAGGGCTAAAAAGCCTTCACTAGACCCCTGTACAGCTGTATAATGAGGTCCAGGCTTTATAATGAAGGGACAGGAGTGAGGGCCTGTTCCCAGGAGCTACAGTCTGAGGAAAGGACTAAAAAGCCTTCACTAGACCCCTGTACAGCTGTATAATGAGGCCCAGGCTTTATAGTGAAAGGACAGGAGTGAGGGCCTGATCCCAGGAGCTACAGTCTGAGGAAAGGGCTAAAAAGCCTTCACTAGACCCCTGTACAGCTGTATAATGAGGCCCAGGCTTTATAGTGAAGGGACAGGAGTGAGGGCCTGTGCCCAGGAGCTACAGACTGAGGAAAGGGCTAAAAAGCCTTCACTAGACCCCTGTACAGTTGTATAATGAGGCCCAGGCTTTATAGTGAAGGGACAGGAGTGAGGGCCTGTTCCCAGGAGCTACAGACTGAGGAAAGAGCTAAAAAGCCTTCACTAGACCCCTGTACAGCTGTATAATGAGGCCCAGGCTTTATAGTGAAGGGACAGGAGTGAGGGCCTGTGCCCAGGAGCTACAGTCTGAGGAAAGGGCTAAAAAGCCTTCACTAGACCCCTGTACAGCTGTATAATGAGGTCCAGGCTTTATAACGAAGGGACAGGAGTGAGGGCCTGTGCCCAGGAGCTACAGTCTGAGGAAAGGGCTAAAAAGCCTTCACTAGACCCCTGTACAGCTGTATAATGAGGCCCAGGCTTTATAGAGAAGGGACAGGAGTGAGGGCCTGTGCCCAGGAGCTACAGTCTGAGGAAAGGACTAAAAAGAGTTCACTAGACCCCTGTACAGCTGTATAATGAGGCCCAGGCTTTATAGTGAAAGGACAGGAGTGAGGGTCTGTGACCAGGAGCTACAGACTGAGGAAAAGGCTAAAAAGCCTTCACTAGACCCCTGTACAGCTGTATAATGAGGCCCAGGCTTTATAGTGAAGGGACAGGAGGGAGAAAAGTGGGGAAAGGAGCCAGAAGAGCCGGACTGCCCATCACTAACCTGCAGAGCCGCACTCCACATATATGGCTGCTCTGTGCACAGGACCTATGATGAGGTCACAGGAGGGGAGGAGTCAGGGGTCACATGATCTCCGGAGTGCAGACCTCCATGGAGGCTTCTCCTCAGTCAGTGACATTCCCGCCATTATTCGCCCCTCACTACTGGCACAATTACCCCGCGCCGCCTTCTCTACGCAGTGTTATGTGTGGAATGTAACGTGTGATTTCTCTGGAGGGAAATAGACCCCACTCAGGAGGGAATTCTCACCAGTTACCGGCCGTCTACTATATGGCGGCATATGATTGTGCTATCGACTCCACACCAGGAGCTAAAACGCCCAAATCTCGGTTATTTTCCCCTTCCAGAGTCCGGCTGAGGTCGGGGTCACACTTGGGAGAAACTCGCCCGAGTCTCGCACCTCAGTGCCCTTGTGGATTAGCCTCTGTAGGGGAAACGACACCGGCTGTCAGGGACAGGGGGCCCCAACATAAATCCAATATTCGCTGTAAGAAAACCCAACCTGATGCCGCCATTCGGGGTAACCAATGCTCCGGCAGTCTGTGACAATGTCAGTAATTATATTTTTCTCACTGATTGGTAGATTTGTGGTAATTTTCCTGGATGATATAGTGAGTTACTCCCGTCCTCTGGAGGAGCATGCTGAGCATGTCAGACAGGTTCTCCAGGTTCTACGTGACAACTATTTATTTGGTAACCTGGAGAAATGACAATTTGTGGTCCAGCAGGTCCAGTTCTCAGGACATTTGGCTTCTGCATTGGGGTCTCAGATGGACCCCGTTACGGTCCCAGCAGTCCCTTCATTGGTTTCAACCAAGTGACCTGAAAGTGTTACAGAGATTTCTTGTAGTCGAGATACTGAGGAACAAACAAGCAAAAAATAGGGTCTTACCTGATAACCAGATGTAATGAGAGTAGGGGAGTATTACACTCACCTGATGGAGTGGCACCTTTACACCATGCTCAATGCATAAATCAGCTGCTGCAGTACCCGGGGCCAAAGACCGAGCAGAAGAGCTGATCCGGGTATAATGTGTCTGTACCTGCGCTGCTGATGAAGATATTGATATGGAGACTTTCCTTAAAAACGTTTGTTCAAATTAGTTTTCAAAGTCAACGCGTTTCACAGTCACACAGGACGTCTTCCTCAGGACGAAGCCTGATAGCGGATAAACATGTCAAGCCTGGAACGTTTTATATGCAGTCTTTATAATAATAATAATCTTTTTATTTATATAGCGCCAACATATTCCGCAGCGCTTTACAGTTTGCACACATTATCATCACTGTCCCCGATGGGGCTCACAATCTAAATTCCCTATCAGTATGTCTTTGGAATGAAAAAAAAAACACCAACAAAGCACAAAATGTCAAAGTTCATGAGAAAGTCCGTCACACAAAGATAAATTATAGTTCATGAGAAAACAGAACACACTTACATACAATAATTACATTATAAAGTGCCTATGGATGAAGTGAGGTCACCTAAAAGAATGAATAAATATATACTGTATCCTTCGGACTATAAGCCGCACCGGACCATAAGACGCACCCCAAAGTTTCAGGAGGAAAATAGGGCAAAAGTTAATGTGTCAAATGGGGGTCTGTCCCACAGTCTGAATTCAGTAAACCCGGGGGGGGGGTCGGCAGCGCTGGTGGAGCCGGGTCACAGGAGGTGTTCGGGGATCCGGCGATGATCTGACTTATCCCAGGCTGGTGCAGCAGGAGCCTCTGTAACATCTGAAATCTCACTGAGCCCATTTGGAGTAAGGGGGTTTAGTTTATAAATCCAGAAGATTTCTTTCCGATGTAGTTGTCCAATGCGATTCTGATCCTGTGGGGGAATCTCCTCTGTGGGGAATATTCTCAGTTGTGGGGAATCTTTCTTGTGTTTGATGGTGCAGTGACGTGAAAGCCCATGTTGGAGAAAACCCTATGGAGTATTGGGACGGTGTGAGTTCAGCCTTTTGTGGAGGGGTTGGGTCGTCCTTCCCACATATAATTTCTGGTATGAGCATATAATCACGTGTGTAACACAACTGGTGGGGCATGACATGGGAGTTTTGGTCGGGAAAATTTCACCAGTAGAAATAAGGGTGAGATCAGAGAGACCATGGCAGATCGAGTCACAACAGAGGCAAGTTTTCAGATTGCATGTAATGAGTTTATTCGGGAGACAGGCGACTTTTAGCAAATCTTCCTTCTTCTCTTTTATGTTTCTTGGTGCTAGGACATTTTTCAATGATGGAGGTCTTCAAAATGTCAAAAAGGGATTGCTGGGTAATGTTTTTCCCACTCCGGCTGTCTGACATGCTCATGATGCTCCTGCAGAGGACGTGAGTAACTCAATATATCATCCAGGTAAACTACCGCAAATCTACCCATCGGGGAGAAAAAAAATGAAATATTTAAAGACTGCCGGAGCATTGTTTAATCTGAATGGCATCACCAAATTTTCACTATGTCCCTCCGGTGTATTGAATGCGGCCTTCCATTCATCACCATTGTGTATACATATAAGAGTAATCATAAGGGATTGAAAGAATTGTCACCCAGATCCTTCTTACAATTTTATTCCATGGTGAAACGTGACATCAAACCATATTAGAGTGCGGCGTGCAGGTAGCAGGGAGCTATACAGGTGAGAGAGCCTGACGGACTGCGGCCATTTCGCACTTGCTTAGCGCTTCTACCGGTCCATGCTTGTCAGGGGGTTACACCACTTCCTTTTAACAAGGGTTAGGGAATGGTTAACTGAGAAGTGCAAAACATTTACAGTGAGTACAGTGAGATGATTAATATAAAAAATTAAAAGAAATATAACATAGATCATAGCCACACAGACATATTCAATGTGTCACTGAGGCCAAGGGGAACTTGTGCATCGCAATCCACAATCCATGCTGCTTCTCTTGTTAGTAGTAATCTATTCTGGTCACCGCCTTGTACGGCATAATCAGCGGGCTCAATTCCTGCAGATCTCAGCACATTGGGGTCCGCATTATGGACCTCTCTTATATCATTAATGTCACAAATCCTTTTAGTTATTCTGTCCAAATTGTGAATAAATCTCATATTAACCTTATTATCCTCATTCAGATATTTAATGAAATCATTAACCCCTTTCTGTCCCAGCCCTCACCAGAAACACATCATCCACGTACCGGTGGTCTGCACGGAGGTGTCAGGGGGGTTTTACACTATAAATATATTTATCTTCAAAGTCTGGCAAGAACAAATTAGTGAATCTGCAGCATCCGGCGCCCCCATCGCTGTCCCCGTCATCTGGGTGGACCAGCTGCCCCCAAAAGAGAAGGCCTTATGGGACAATATAACATTCAGGCTTTCCAGGATGAATCCAATATACTCATCTGTTTCAGCAGTTTTTCCATAGATTTTTTATTGCTTCCAGTCCTGTGATTTGTGGAATTTGTGCGTACAAGCGCCTGACGTCGATCAAAGCCAATTTATAACCCTCCTGCCAATCTATGACAAAATTACGTATTTATGGATGGCACAATTCCACAAAAAATGCTGTAACGAGCGATCACAATTGTACTAATAAAAACGTTATCTCGTCCTGCAGAAAATAATCCATCATACAGCTCCACCGGAGGAAAATAACAATGTTACGGGGCTCGGGAAATGGAGAAACTGCTCCAAAAATGTTTCTTTCCAAACCTCAGATTTTTTTTCCCCACTAAAAGAATAATAAAAACTGGACATGTTCGGTGTTGCCGTAATCATAGTGATGAGGAGAATCATATTACACGGTCAATTATACCACAAAATGTACAAAAATAATTCACAATAAACAATGTCAGAATTGTTTTTTCACAATTTCATCGCACTTGGAATTTTTCCCTCGTTTTTGAGTACAATATGTGGTAAAATTAAGGGAGTCATTGAAAAGTACAACTCACCCCGCAAACATCAAGCCCTCATATGTCTATGTGGCCAGAGAGATAAAGAGTTATGGCTCTGGGAAGAAAAACTAGAAACAAAAAAACGAAAATGGGCCACAGCATGAAGGGGTTAATTGCGTCTTTCTGCCACTTACAGGGAAAGTTAGAAATCAGTTGTGTCAGGTCAGCGTTATGTTCATGGCTTCTGATTTAGAGGAGTTGACTATAAAACACATACCTGTGATTCCAGCTTACTCCGTGTCTCTGGCACCGATAGGGTCCTGGTTACCAATAGGGGGCGACTGGGAAAAGATCTGGTCACAATTAGAGACTAAATGGATCCGGCAATTAAATCCCTGACATCCCAATGGTGTAGATGAAGTTCTCCGCTTCTCCCCTTTCCTATAGGGGGTTTGGTGGAATTCGTTCTCTACACTCTTTATTACATAGAACAGTTTTCTCTGATCTCAATGTGTCTTATTTGTTTCTTATTTCCCCATAATACAACGGTCACAAGATCGCCGATCTGCACTTTACTCTCCGATGGTGACGATCCTCTAGACATCCGGACAGTCAGGAGCATTGGACCCCATCTGTGTCTCCCCACTATTCTAACAATGGACGCTCTCTCCGCCATCATTTCCTCCTCTATACGGTTATTACGGGGAATGACGCTGTGATGACTTCTCTTCTGGGAGAGACACAGATCACAGGTGACTAATATTGCAGTGTGAATAGAAACTTATATTTCCGGTATTTTTCTGCCCTTACATTGTGGGTTATGAGGTGTTTGGGGCTTGTTTTTTGTTCCGCCCTTTTTCCTTTGTTGTTATCTTTCCAGTTGGTAATTGGGATTCTAATATAAGCCCATATATCCCGGGAAGTGTCAGGTGCTGGGATCTCATTATATTATTAATAACAATTTCATTCCCGATTATTCCCGTCATTTATTGCTCGTTACATTCTCTCTATAAAATAACAGATTCCTCTTTGTTACACGTCCTAATACTGATCATTTATATCTCTATATTGTAGAGGAAACATTTCTAGGAGTGTATACACTTCACCACAAACACTTCCCATAGATTTTATTATCATCACTGTTATTAAGCTGCTTTTCTCTTTATATCTTTACCATATCACTGTTTATTCTCTTTTCTTACCCGTTGCACAGTTGCACTCTCACTGGTCACTTGGTGGGGTCACATTTGGCTCTTTTCACCTGCATTGTTTTGTTTCCGGACCCCCCTCACTATCACTTTACCTGATTGGTCGCTACCAGATGGCTCTATGCAGCATTATTCATCTTGGTCTTACCAACAGGTTTTCATCCTGATCCTCCTGCTTCACTGGGGAAGATGTGACCGGGGAACAGCCCCAATTCCTTTAGGAACACCCCCACTTTACCCCAGAGTTACCCCCCTTGCCTGGATTAGTGCAGGACCTTGGTGTGTTGGAAACACTTATCCATACCCTCTGAGGAAGCTGACAGGGCGAAACGCCGGTAAGAGGGAATAGTGGTGAATCTGCCATCTTTCTCTGTACACTCCCGGCATGTCGCCTGTAGGATCTGTAATCTCCATCTCTTGTTAGGATGGCTCCTCCTTTACACTATATGGGCTGTGCTGTATTCCTGGGATATCCCATATAGCACTGGCTGCACTTTATATCTCCTGTCTGTACTCCAGGGATGTAATGCGCTGTCAGCTCTTTATTCTCTCACTATTTATACCCTTTGCTCTGTGTCCTCTCATTATATTAGCTATTCATCTATAAGTGCACAGGATCTATTCCCCTTATACACTGATATCCAGTGATAGATCTACAATCCGGTTACATATATCTATGTATGGATTTATCTTACACTCAATAAATACGGTGCACTTATCTCATCCCCACCTTGATAGTGACGCTCTCTTAGGATACATGTTACTCTATGATGGCACTTCTGCACATGGCCACTAGATGGAGCTATAACATTTGACATTTAGTACCAAAAAAATCCCCTGTTAATGGGAAATAAGTGATAGCATAACTCAGAAAGCAGTATATATCAACAAAGAACCATATCTCAACTATTAAGTGAAAATTAGTGACCAAAAGAGTTTTAGCAAAAGGAGGAAGCCAAGGCGCAACGCGCGTAGAGGCGGCAGGCAGCGGCAGCACATAGTCACTTTAATGTAAGTGTTACGTTACTCTATTCCTTAATTGTCATCCGGTTTAACTTGCATTAATAGGTCTTTTTCTCTGCATAGTAGATAATAGTTTGCTTTTGCCTTAGCCTGGTCATTTTTATGGGCTTATTTTCGCCAGTATTTGCTGAGGTCACTACTTGTATTTTCTTTTCAAATTGCGCCCAGTCTTATTCACATTAATATGTGGTTTACTCTGCTGAGCAACTAACTGTTTGCTTATGTTGTTCTTTTTGAACATCATAGTGGGCTAATTTTTTTGCCGGCTCACATTGTGGCAATTACTTGTACTCACTTTTAACTCTTGCCACTTTATGCGAGTTCACGTGATTGGTGCAGCTTTTTGTAACCTATTCTCCGTGCGGTGGTAACTGCTTACGGCGTTATGTACATTATACAATATTGGTCCTATATTCTTTTTTCAGCTGAGAACTAACATTTTAGTGAATTTATTAAAATAAATCCTTCGGCAAAAGAAATATTCTCTATTATCTCTACTACATAAATATGGCAGATTGATGAATGAGGCATTCTAGATCATTTATATTATATGGATGTGACTTATTATTGAGTACCTTGAGGGAGTAATGCTCTCTATTATTATTCTTTCCACTTGGATTTTTTCTGTAGATGTCATCTATTATTTATTTCTATCACTGCCTGCTTTAGCATTGATGCTCTGTTTTTTGTTTTAATTATTATGTAATAAAATTTACCCTTTTTTGCTAAAACTCTTTTGGTCCCTAATTTTCACTTAATAGTTGAGATATGGTTCTTTGTTGAAACATTTGACATTTGCCTGAATTTTTATATCTACACATGATTTACACAAATTATATTTTCTTGTGGTAACTCTATACTATTTACCATCAGAAGCTGTGTATCTTTGTAATTATTTGTATGTATACATGATTGATTACCAATTCTGTCTCCGTAAAAACAATCCCCTTTAACCCCTTTCTGACATTGGGTGTAAATGTACTTCCTCCCTTTGATGTGGGCTCCGGCGGTGATGTCACATCTTTTCCGGCACGTCAGCTGTTTTGAACAGCTGCCATTTGCCCCTAACAGCCTCTGACAGCGGCATTTAATGCGCACTTCCAGCAAGAATGCCGGAAATCCCACCCATCGGTGACCTTGTCACATTATCATGGGTCACGGATGGGTGGGCATGACAAAAAGAGGTTTCCAGCAGACCTCTATGCGCACCGCCCGGTAGCCAAAACCACAAGAACCAGGGATCATCCTGCCGAACTCCTGCGCTCCTTTTAACATGGGCAAAACGCTACTCAGACAACACAGGGTGAGGGTAAAACAGTGTGGGCGATGCTTTATTGTGCCACAAAACAGGCAGATAACACATAGAACAGTCCCAGCACAGTACCCAAGATGGGGCACATTACAGAGTCTCACCCTTCCACTGACCCGCCGGGATAATAGCTGCTGTGACTTCAGATCTTCCAGGGTCACTACCCCACCTGTGGCACACACACAGAGGAGGTAATGACAAGCGTAGGAAGAGGACAGTCCATACAAGGCCAGTTGATCCGAGGATCACAACCTGGCTTCATCTTCCAGGGTCGCTACTCCACCTGTGGCACGCACACAGAGAGGTATGACAAGCGTAGGAAGATGACAGTCCATTGATTCCATACAAGGTACAAGGCCGGTTGATCCAAAGATCACAACCTGGCTTCTCCAAACGTATCCATGGTTCAGTGGTGGTTAATGGAGCAGATCTGTATTCTTCCAACCGAGGCTGAAAACCCCTAGGTTGTTCCTATAGAATGATAGATCCATGTCCCTTTTGATGATGTTGTGACTGCTGTCCAGTCTCTTGTCCTTTGGATGTATAGATGTCTTGGCAGAATCTCTCTGGCTGTTTCTCTCTCAGTCTCTTTATACAGAGGCATGTAACCCATTTTTACACTTAACAAGTGTTCCTCATTCAGTATTTACATAAAGGGTAAGAATGGAGATGAGATTATTATAGTATTATTGATTATTTAAACTATTTGCATAGCTTTTCCCTCTCTGTTTTAGAAGTCAACAAACTGGCTCCATAACACAATGTATAATTAGCATATCAGCAAACATCACTAGTGATCAAGGATAAGCGCACAATAAAAGTCAATATTACCGGCTTACACAAACAAGTCTGTTTTCTTGACCAACTAGAAATCAACACTTAAATTTAAAGCCAACATACAGATAACATTCTATTATTCATTTGCTAAAAAATAGTCGTCTGGTTAATTAAGATACAATGCTGTATGTCTTCACAATGGCAAAAGTAAAAATAAAATGTTTAAAAAATATAAAAAACAATATAAAAGTTCAAATCACCCCCTTTTCAAAATAAAACAATAAAAAAATCAAACATACACATATTTGTTATAGCCGCGTTCAGAATCGCCCAATCTAGCAATATAAAAAAAGAATTAACCCTATAGTTAAATGGCGTAACGAGAAAAAAGGTCAAAACGCCAGAATCACTTTTTTTGGTCGCCGCAACATTGCATTAAAATGCAATAAAGGAAAGACCAAAAGATCGTATCTGCACCAAAATGGTATCCATTAAAATCGTCAGCTCGGCACACAAAAAATAGACTTTCACCCAACCCGAGATCACGAAAAATGGAGATGCGACGGGTATCAGAAAATGGAGGAGTTATTTTTACTGATACAGTGGGTACGGAAAGTATTCAGACCCCTTTACATTTTTCACTCTTTGTTTCATTGCAGCGACTTGGTAAATTCAAATTCATACTATCTATTCCTGACACTGGAGTGGCTTATAAACTTCCAAAGTATATAGTTTGAAGTTTGGAATCTGCCAATATGGGGCTAGTTTTCTGACTGTTTCGGATAACAGGATACATGATTTTAGTTTTTTTTTTCGTTTAGTCTCGTTTGAATATAGGTCAATATTAAATAGTCTCCTGATGAGTCGACTGCCTTTGGTGAGGACGATGAAACCTGTAGAAATGAGAGGCTTGGAGAGTGAGTGTGTATACGTCGCCTCACCCTATATACTGAGATGTGGGATATATGTTTTTTCTATTAGTCACTTTCCAACCAACCTTCAGGGGGCGAATTATGGGTATAGTTTTACATTTGTAATTAATAAAGTTTATTTTTTATTATTTTGTCAGCAAACATGAGGAATGACAAGAGACAACCCATTTGAGGAGGTGCAATTTTGGTTAAAACTATTCCAACATTATGAACATAAAAAAGGCTTCTCCCCTATGTGACGTCTCTGATGTTTATTAACAGTTGATTTCCAGGTAAAATATTTCCCACATTAAGAAAATGAAACTGGCTTCTCCTCTGTGTGACTGCTCTGATGTCTAACAAGAAGCGCTTTCTGGTTAAAACATTTCCCACATTAACAGGAAAAAGGCTTCTCTCCTGTGTGGGTTCTTTGATGGCTATCAAGACTTATTTTCCATTTAAAACATTTCCCACATTCTGAACATGAATATGGCTTCTCTGCTGTGTGGATTCTCTGGTGCCTAACACAACTTGATTTATTGTTAAAACATTTCCCACATTCTGAACAGGAAAAAGGCTTCTCCCCTGTGTGGATTCTCTGGTGCTTAACACAATCTGATTTACTGTTAAAACATTTCCCACATTCTGAACAGGAAAAAGGCTTCTCCCCTGTGTGAATTCTCTGGTGCGCAACAAAATGTGCTTTCTGTGCAAAATATTTCCCACATTCTGAACAAGAAAAGGGTTTCTCCCCTGTGTGAATTCTTTGATGGGTAACAAAATGTGATTTATGTGCAAAACATTTCCCACATTCTGAACATGAAAAAGGCTTCTCCCCTGTGTGAGTTCTCTGGTGCATAGCACAATCTGATTTATTCCTAAAACATTTCCCACATTCTGAACATGAAAAAGGCTTCTCTCCTGTGTGAGTTCTCTGGTGTGTAACAAATTGTGATTTACGTGCAAAACATTTCCCACATTCTAAACATGAAAAAGGCTTCTCCCCTGAGTGGATTCTCTGGTGCTTAACACAATCAGATTTAGTGTTAAAACGTTTCCCACATTTTGAACAGGAAAAAGGCTTCTCTCCTGTGTGAGTTCTCTGGTGGATAACAAAATTTGATTTATGTTCAAAACATTTCCCACATTCTGAACAGGAAAAGGAAAAGGGCATCTCCCCTGTATGAGTTCTCTGGTGTCTATCAAGAACCGATTTCTGATTAAAACATTTCCCACATTCTGAACAGTAAAAAGGCTTCTCCCCTGTGTGAGTTCTCTGGTGAGTAATAAAATGTGATTTCCATGTAAAACATTTCCCACATTCTGAACATGAAAATGACTTCTTTGCTTTAGGAGCAGTTTGTTTTTTAATGCCTCTTTTGTGACTTTGATTTTCCTTAGTAATTGGTAATGAATCAGAAGATGGGACCTGTTTCATAGGGTCAGATGACAGATCTTTGCTTTGAATGGATGATGGTATATCTGGAGTAATAGCAATCACTTCAGTTGTATCTTGTAGGATCTCAAGATCATCAGATTTAAAAATTGAAGATGTCAGCTGTCCCTCTGATCTCCTGGTACAGTCATCTGCTAAGATAAAAACAATTATTATTTTTTAATAAAATATCCTTGAGTTTTATATTTTTGAACATTTCTACTTAAACTGTACATAAAAATGGCAAGCTATGTAAAAAACTTTTAATTATTTACCAAGACAATGACAGTTCACAGTCTAATAGAAAACCTTGTTGGATGAACCAGTAGTGTGCGGTGTTCAACTGTTGGTTCATTCTGCCTCCCAAATATTGAATAAAAAGAAACCAATCAATGTTATGCAGGTGAAAATAATACCAATTCTCATCTCACAAAAAACAAGTCCCCACTCAGGTCCATCATCTGTCAATGGAAAAACAGAGGTTCCCACACTATTAGTGGCTCAAAGACTGTTGAAAAGCAACAAGGTTTCCATAAACCAATCCAGCAAAATCCGCTCTCACTTCGGAGTCTTGCAGTGTGCGCAAACAACATTTAGGATCCCTGTATTTAGCAATATTATAGTGAGAAGAACCCACTTAATTTGCGGTGTGTGTCTCCTGGAGCACAATCTGGGCACTATGTGCTGGGTAAGAAAATGGCAAATGTGTAATTTTCACTCTCCAACATCCACTAAGTGTTAATTTCTGGAAAGTGGCTGTGGAGTCAAATTATTCACTCCTCCTAAGGATTATAACCCTCAGTGAATTAATTTATAAAATGGAATCACTTTATGGGGATTTCGACTATTCTGGTTTTCTGTCATTTAGTTATATTTGGGCTTCTGCACATGGTGTGTCCAATCTCATCTGGGATCTGTTCCTGCTGTCCAGCTGGAGTAATCTGCTCCCTACTTCAGCCAATTGGAAAGTACCACACCCTACTAAAGCGCAAAGCACATGGCCGGAATCTGCCAGATACAGCGCTGTTCTCCTCTGGTTCAGTCCTCTGTGCTCAGCTTGCGGCTTGTGTATTTGTTTCCTGCTGTGACCGTGGCCCGTTTACTGACTACTCTTGTGTCTTCTGATTCTGTATTCTGTCCTTCTGGTTCTGACCCAGCTACCTGACTATTCTTCTTGCCATCTAACACCACAGAATAGCAGGTAACACTATGGTCCAAGCCTAGGGGTCCCAGTGTAAGTCCAGATTCCATGTGAGGTTGTTAAAGGGCGATGAGCAAGGCAATCCTTGGGATATGGAAAGCAGAGAAGATAGAGCCAGGCATGTTCACGGAGGACATCTTTTGAGCTGCCAGGTGACCACTAACAATGCTCCCAATACATTGTGTCTGCAAACTATTCCAGCTAGATCTGCATTCAAATAGCTAAATGGCGCTCCTTCCCTTCTGAACACTGCCATGTGCCCAGACAGTAGAGTACAACCGTATATAGAGTATAGTGCGAAGCTGGAAAATAATTTCTAAGATCCATTTGTTTTCTATTATCCTTTGTGCAGAATTCCAGACTTACCACCACATAAAGTGACACACGTCAGATATTAATAATGGGGCCTGATTAGGAACTACTGAAATGATCAAACTCCACAGTCTCCATCAGTAATAAATGAGTAACTAGTGGTGAAACCTCTCTGGTTTAATTAGAGTATGGGGCTCGGAGACTTCACAATCTATACTATCGTAAGCTCCAATATTTTCTGACAGATGAGTTTCAAGAAGAAATATTAGGCATTTAAAGAGAACTGTGTATAAGGCCGGTTTCACACGTCCTGATATTTCCGGTACCGGAGATGTCCATTTGTGTAATACTTGTAGCACACGTGTGACAACTATGTCAGCATCCGTACCACATGGACGGCCGGCAGGGATGAAGCGATACATTAATCGCTGTTCCCCGGTGGCAGGTGCTGAAGACGCTCTCATCATTCTCCTCTGCTCTGCCGGCAGGGAGAATGATGAGAGTTATATTAAAGTGAGAATGATGATAGTAGGTGCGGGCATTTGGGACTATTACTCCCATCAACCTACACCTGCTGCTGCCAAGAATAGTGACAGCAGGAGCGGATGATGGGAGTATTCCTCACCCACTGCCTGCGTTATGACTAAATAAATGAATGAAAAAAATGGTGTGGGTTCCCCTGTATTTTCTATAACCAGTCTGGCAAAACTCACAACTGGGGGCTGCAACCCTCATCTGTCAGCTTCAGCAAGGCTGGTTATCAAGAATAGAGGGGTCCTCACACTGTTTTTTTAATTATATAAAGAAATAATTTAAAAACATGGCATGGAGTCCCCCCCATTTCTGACAACCAGCCTTGCTAAAGCTGACAGTTGGGGGCTGGTATTCTCAGGCTTGTAAAGGGCCATGGATATTGACCCCCCAGCCTAAAAATAGCAGCCCGCAGCTGCCCAGAAAAGGCACATCTATTAGATGCGCCAATTCTGGTGCTTTGCCCGGCTCTTCCCATTTGCCCTGTGTTTTGTTTTATTTCTAATAAAAGACTTTATTCTGGCTGCATCTTTATTTATCATATAACTATAGGATTAGTTATGGATAGGTGTCTTACTTTGATACCTGGTGATGAAATCTTTATTTGTAGCTTTCCGTTAATGAGATTCTTGTGCTCTGGGGCGGGGCTGTGGTGGGGCTGTGGGTGGGGCTTTATGAGGTGTGCTGATTACATATTCATCTGTATTGGCTTAAGACAGGTCGCTGACCCCTCACTGACCTGCCCCCATTATTACATAATGCATATAATAGCATTGATATTATTGTTGATAATGCCTATAATATTGTGGCTATTGTGAGGCTTAGAAAAAAATTACAGCAAAATGTCACCAGCGGCCCCTGTCCAGTAGCCTCTATCTCTCACTTATAGATGCTACTGTGCAGGCGCCGCCATCGCTGGTGACATTTTGCTGGATGTAATTTTTTTTCTAAGCCTCACAATAGCCACAATATTATAGGAATTATCACCAATAATATCAATGCTATTATATGCATTATGTAATAATGGGGGGCAGGTCAGTGAGGGATCAGCGACCTGTCATAAGCCAATACAGATGAATATGTAATCAGAGCACCACATAAAGCCCCGCCCACAGCCCCGCCCCAGAGCACGAGAATCTCTTTAACTGAAAACTACAAATACAGATTATACAACAACCACAAGACGGATTTCATCACCAGGTATCAATGTAATCAGTATAACGGCGCTGACCTGACAGTGTCTGTTGGTTACTGTGCACAATCCGGCTGACAGGGGCACTTTAAATTTAGATCTTAGGCATTTGGAAGAGGTGATGGAGAGATTTTTCTCAAGGCTATCATGGAGTTACAGACTCACATTAGGCAGGAAGGCCGATCCCACCACAATCAAACTATCATACAGAAGGAACAGGTAAAAAAAAGACAGAATAAAAAAATATGAAGATAATAATACCAAAGAATTTGTGTTTGCAATCATTTTCAGGAAGAAACTGAGTATTATCTGACAGAATTGCAGGGGTGTCAATACTTTTGGCCACAACTGTATACAAGTTTCAGGCTGAGTCCACACAAGTTCCTGTAGCTTCCAGAAACACACTCACACTGTGGTAATTACCAACCTCCATTACTTAGGGCCTAACCCCTCCCACCAGTGAGGTAGACATCACATGGGCTGATCACGTGACCCTGACATCATCGCAGGTCCCG
Source organism: Dendrobates tinctorius (assembly GCF_039654945.1). Taxonomy (NCBI): domain Eukaryota; kingdom Metazoa; phylum Chordata; class Amphibia; order Anura; family Dendrobatidae; genus Dendrobates; species Dendrobates tinctorius. The sequence continues at coordinate 1,881,873 of NW_027362069.1, read as the reverse complement.
TCTTTAGGGAAAAACCCGGCCAAACATTAATCTGCTGGGAGAAACATATCTTCCATCCAGTAAAACACCCTTTACTGTACCACTACTGAGGGGAGAACACTAAACTGGAGTTGCCCTCATTTATGGTGGACCATTGGAGCCACTATGAGTCCTGACCGGAAGAGTAAATAAAGTATTAGCGCCCCCATTTCAGGAGAGATTGTGCAGTAATCTGAATTCCTTAGGATGGAAAACATATTGGAATTCATGACGTTTAGTAAATCTATGAAACCAGGGCTGGAGCCAACACATCTCCTGCAGGCGGGAATAAATGTATATTACAGCCATCAGCCACGCACAGCTTAGAGATCTATCAGGGCACAGGTGGAATGTTTGTCCTGCAGTTTATCACAATCCTCCTTGAAATTACTGTATTTTTTGGACCATAAGACTGTCATGATTTGTAGTTTTGCCTTGTCCTGTATGTTGTATAATATGTACCTGGACCATAATCTAATTTAGGCTTATGTCAACAGCTAGTGGAACTTTGGCTATTGTTTTCCTAAGCAGAAGATAACCTACAATACACATCCTGTAGACTCAGTGGAGCCCTTACATTTCTAGAATCTTCTGATGGACCAAACCATTGAATAGTAGGTGTGACCCCTACCCCCTTCAGATGGGCTGATCTCAGGAGCTCTGACAATACATTCTTGTTTTAAGTTTTGTTGTGATTTGAGTGCGGACGTGGAAGGAGTCACAAACTGAGTTGAGGCCAGCGCGTGACGTCCGTGGGATTGTGTGGAATCCTGTGGACTATTGCAAGGATTATTGTCTTCGTATCCGGCACAAGGACTATCGTGAGGTGCCCGGATTTGTTCCCATTGTGCGGACTTATTGTGGACTTCTCATGGACTCTAAGGACATTATGGATATTTGATGTTGTATGCTTCCTGCCTTAATAAATCTCGTTGGATCGTCCCTCGGCCTGTTGTCCCTTCTCGCTCTGTCGTATACCCCGTCACAAATACGCACCTAGCTTTTAGAGGAAATTAGGAAAAAAAATTGAACCAAAAATGTGGTCAATTCTGTACTTAATATCCCCTATCCTGGTATATATGGCCCCCTCATCCCCATTCTGATACACATGGCCCCCTCATCCCTATCCTGGTATGCATGGCCCCCTCATCCCTATCCTGGTATGCATGGCCCCCTCATCCCTACCCTGGTATGCATGGCCTCATCCCCATCCTGGTATGCATGGCCCCCTCATCCCTACCCTGGCATGCATGGCCCCCTCCTCCCCATTCTGATACATATGGCCCCCTCATCCCTATCCTGGTATGTATGGCCCCATCCCTACCCTGGTATGCAGGGTCCCCATCTCATCCTAGTATGGATGGTCCCATCCCTATCCTGGTATGCATGGTCCCATCATCCCTATCCTGGTATGCATGGTCCCATCCCTATCCTGGTATTCAGGGCCCCCATCTCGTCCTGGTATGCAGGGCCCCATCTTATCCTGGTATGCAGGGCCCCATCTCATCCTGGTATGCAGGGGCCCATCCTTATAAGTGGCCCCACCCACATTCCTATCCTGGTATGCATGGCCCCAACAAAAAACATAAAAGAACCCAAACCATTACACTTACCTACCCGGCGCTCCCTTGCAGCGTCCTGCTCCAGTGCCAGCAACTGCTTTATGCTTGTAAGCAGCGCTCATAACAGTGAGTATTCACAAATATTCATTTCTCTTAAGTAGCGGCACACGTGACCGCAGGTAGCAGCAGGAAGCCGGTGGCTGACACTGCGCGCTACTGAAGAGCAAAGAATACTCAGTGCCCTTTGCGTGCACAGTCCTGGCAGCTGTGCTCTGCTTGTGAGCAGCACATGACGTCCCTGCCATGTGCTGCTTACAAGCATATAGCAGTTGCTGGCACCGGAGCAGGACGCTGCGAGGGAGCGCGGGGTAGGTAAGTGTAATGGTTTGTTTTTTAATGTTTTCTGAAGGGGCCATGCATACCAGGATGGGGATGGTGGTGTGGGCCAATTATAAGGATGGGGCCATGCATACCAGGACTGGGGTTGGAGGCTAATCATATCAAGATACTATTGTTAAAGAGAAATGAATATTCATTGCCCTCCAAGCCCATGGGAGTGGAATGCAGTGAATATTCATTTCTCTTTAGCAGCAAGAACAGGAGTTAGCCGCAGCCACCGGCTCCAGCCTCGTGTGACCCACTGCTCCGCCGATGCCGTTCCCCCACCTCCCCACCATAGTCAGAGCCGGTACATCCGGACTATAAGACGCACCCCCCATTTTCCTCCATATTTTTGAAGGAAAAAAGTGTAGTTTTAACACAAATTGAAAAGTCAGGAAAAAGGGAAACTCTGTTATTGTACAGAAATTCACACTTGGCCTCACTGCACATTTAGTGTTGTCGATCATAAAAGGGAAAGTTTGGCCAGAAAGACTGGACCTGGTCTTGTAGGGACCATGAGACATTCAACAGCACAGAAGGGAGAGAAGAGTCATCCGATAAGATCTCAGGGATCTAGGAAGCCAACAGCATCATTACCCTCCGCTTTCTCTTACAGGCCCAGCATAAGATTTTTCTTCAAGTGATTTTTTAACTTGTCAGCACATTCTACGTACGCTGTCATTTGGCTTTATAGTTACAGATCTGGGCAGGTAACGGTCAGCGACTCCTAATACCAGGGGGTAGGTGGATCTACCAGGTCGTATGGTCTATAGAAAAGGGCTTTCAATGCCCAAAGTCATTTGAACAGTTTTGGGTGGAGGAGAATGTTGTGGTCTAGAGGCAAAATGGTGATCATGGTAATACGGCCGGACTACACCACCGATAAAGCAGCCACAGCCGGTGACTGAGAGGAATCTGTGACTTCTCTGCATTCAGTGGTTACTACTCACCTGGGTAGTCATATGTGGGAATCTCCTCTTTACACCACTCATCATCTCTCACATATGTCTCTGTAGTATTAATATGGGTCAGATCTTCACCCTGAAACAAATATTGTAAAAGTCACAGACAGATGGAGAAGTCCCATCTATGATCAGCTCTAATCCTTCCATCTCCACCGTTCTCATTACACAAGTATAAAACACATAATACTGGTGGATAAAACAAGACTGAGCACAAGACATTCACAGCCGTCTACACATCATAGGGGAGATCTCCTGACACCTTCTCTCCATCTACCTGATGATCCTGAGGAGCACTGGGATCTTCTTGGTTACAGTCCTGTGGAAGAAGAGGACGGGGACATCTCTCTGGTGTTGTCCTCTTACTGGATAGATCTGGAGGAAACACATACAGGGACTGAATTCATTCTCTACATACAGATAATTATAGGCCGTGTGTATTTAGTCCTGTCTATTACCTGGTGATGTGAGCGGCTGGGGAACCTCCATTATGACGTCCTTGTACAGATCTCTGTGTCCTTCTAAATACTCCCACTCCTCCATGGAGAAATAGACAGCGACATCCTGACACCTTATAGGAACCTGACACATACAATGATACCGTCATCCCCCGATCCCTTCATAGTGTTACTGTATAATGTCCCAGCATTCCCAGCAGTGTCACCTCTCCAGTCAGCAGCTCATTCATCTTGTAGATGAGTTCTAGGATCTTCTGGTCATTGATGTCCTCATGGATCAGGGGGTGAGGTGGAGGCCCCGTGATTGCTCTCAGGGGTCTTCCACGTCCCTCAGACACAGGATCCTGACAGCGATCACTAGAGGTCTTCTTCACCACTGTGTAATCCTGGTTATGGAGAGACACATTAATAAATCTCACTACAGACATTTCCAGAGTCCTCACCTCTCCAGTTCTGTCCATCTGTTATTCCCATAGATAAGAATGATGTAATGTGACGTCATCAGAATCTCTCACCTCTCCAGTGAGACGGAAGAGGATCTCTAGGGTGAGGTGTAACATCCTCTCCGCCATCTTGTCTCTGTCCATATCCATCCTTGATGGGTAAATCAGGAGAATTCTCTTCTGTAGAAGATCTTCACTGAGAGGATCCGATATTGTAGAGACCTGAATGAGAAGAAGATGATCCGATGTAACATCATAAGAATCCTGTGTAATAATACAAATACTGGAGATAATAAGGGAAACATATGAGGAGATTTATTATCTTACAGGGTTTAGTTTTCTTCCCTGACATCTACTAATAAAACCTATTGTGACAACTCCTGGAGTGGACTCTCTGGGCCGTGATATCAACCCACCCTGGGTGAGCTGACCTAGTGAGTACCACCCCGTATACAGGGAGCGTCAGGGGTAGACCCAGGGGGATGAAGTATTACGACTGATGGTACCAGGTGGCCAGCTCAAAGGAGGCACGAGAGACCGTGTCTAGCAGGGTGAATACAGGGGCACGCCGGGTACAGGAGGGCGCAGAGCGCATACTCGGAAGCACGCAGGGTACAAGAGTGTGCAGAGCGCATACTCGGAAGCAAGCCAGGTACACGCAGGGACCTGAGTACAAAGGGCGACCATAGATATATGGAGAAAACAAACGACCAAAAAAATCTCACAAAAAATATATAATAATACAAAATATAATTTATTAGACAATTATCACTTTGCTTCCCTGCTAGGCCAGCTAGGTTCCTACATGGTCGCCCTTTGTACCATATACACTTCATAGATAAAATCTCTTGCTCCAATATGTGCAGCTAGAATTGAATAAAACCACTTGGTGGCATTATATAACTGGAGCAAAGAGATATATATAGAATAGGACAATAATGAGAAAGTCGTACTTGAAACTAGATATATGGAGAAAACAAACGACCAAAAAATCTCACAAAAAATATATAATAATACAAAATATAATTTATTAGACAATCAACAAGACCAGGACAGGTGGAAAACACAGTGCTATGGGAGATCCAAGTCTGCTTGTGCATGCAGAAAAAGCCATGGGACACACATGTAGCAGGAGGGGGATGAATATAAATCACATATAGTGCCTAGCAGCAAAATTCAATATAATTATACTTGCTCATAGCAAATTGCACATCCCCCAATGGGCCTCATAAAGTCCACCTCACCAGACATATATCCATAATGAATAGCATAATGCAATGATGATATAAAGTGTTAAATTCTTACCTGGTAAGGATAAGAGGCAACCCGCCTGGTGTGTGTCCCCCCCGACGCGCGTTTCGGCGTGAAATGCCTTTCTCAAGGGGTGATAGGAAAGGGGAAGTGAGGGGATTAAAACCGCTATGTCCACCAATCACAAACAAGTGTACCACTCATGTGACTCATATGGCCAATCAAAACTGCGCAATGACGGCTATACAATTAAAGATCCCGGTTACTATGGGGATGTATATGTGCCTCAGTATATCCGTGTCATATCCAGGCCGCCTCTTGTGACGCATGTGCCACCGTGGCAACCAAAGACACCGAGCGGCGTCGGCGTCAGCTGACCAGTGACGTCACAGGAGGTGTGACTAATCGCCAGAAAAACAGAGACACCGAGAGCCGCCGGGCGCCGCGGAAGCTGCAGGGCACATGCGTAGCGCCGGTCGGCATGAGATGGCATAATGAATAATATTGGCTCAAAGCCGGGAAGGCAATTATTAGCAATGGATACTGAATAGACTACACATTAGATATATAAATGCAGGCGCTGCCTAATTTGAATAAAACAAAAATATCGCCGTATATCAATGGATATGGGTACGTCATCAGTGATGTTATGGATAAATCATACAAGGTGATAATATGAATACGACACTCAAAACAGAATAATAAAATGAAACCCTAAAAGATAAAGTCATTATGCTATTCAGGATAATAATGTGGATTTCTGATGAGATAAGATAAGATAAACACAGTTGTAGCTATATGTGCATATATACACTAAATTGGTGATGAATAATAGCTTAATATTTACTCAATTATTGAAGACTATATATGAAAATAGAATTGACTCAACAATAAATGCTATCATTTACCACCATAGGTATAATCATCATAATGTCATACACATACAATTCACATCTTCACGAATAACATAATATATCCTCAAATATGCAATAAGGTCTATTAATAAAATAGAAGTAGAATACAACTTGCATAGGATATCATACATTATAAGGTAATACAAGAAGGGTAACTCCCGCGACGTAACAAAAGTCTAGGGTCACATGACGTATCCCAATCCACCGACGGTCCATGCCACATAGAGTACACATATAATAATGGACAGAGCTAAATAAAAGAAATATATAAAATATTACAACAAAAATATAAAAACAAACGCATAACTGCAATGTAACAAGGAGACTATAGATGTCAAAGCCAGTGAAGATGTTATAAGAATGGAACAAAGCTATTTGATTCATTTAGGCCCTTAGGGTGAACAGTGTCTAGTGCCCAAATCCATCTTGTCTCACATTGAGACAATTTTTGGCTGATTTTTCCCCCACGGATATTTGGTTCAATGATATCGATACCTCTAACCTTGAGTAATGAGCCATCACACCCGTGGTGCAATTTAAAATGCCGGGGAAGTGTCCTAAGCGTGGTCGGATCATCATGGCCGGCTGCCGCCTGAATACCCAGGATGTGTTCACGGGTACGTACTTTTAATTGACGAGTCATCATACCTATGTAAATTAGATTACATGGACACAAAGCAAAATAAATCACATAACGTGAAGTACAAGAGATGTAGAGATGTGTCCCCTGATGTCATATGTCCTGGTGCCACTAGAATTAAAAAAAGAATCAGTACGTTCAATATTTGGACAGGCGACACACCGGCATCTCTTGTACCTCACGTTATGTGATTTATTTTGCTTTGTGTCCATGTAGTCTAATTTACATACAGTCATATGTAAAAGTTTGGGCACCCCTATTAATGTTAACCTTTTTTCTTTATAACAATTTTGGTTTTTGCAACAGGTATTTAAGTTTCATATATCTAATAACTGATGGACTCAGTTATATTTCTGGATTCAAATGAGGTTTATTGTACTAACAGAAAATGTGCAATCTGCATTTAAACAAAATTTGACCGGTGCAAAAGTATGGGCACCCTTATCATTTTCTTGATTTGAACACTCCTAATTACTTTTTACTGACTTCCTGAAGCACTAAATTGGTTTTGTAACCTCATTGAGCTTTGAACTTCATAGCCAGGTGTATCAAATCATGAGAAAAGGTATTTAAGGTGGCCACTTGCAAGTAGTTCTCCTATTTGATTCTCCTATGAAGAGTGGCATCATGGGCTCCTCAAAACAACTCTCAAATGATCTGAAAGCAAAGATTATTCAACATAGCTTTTCAGGGGAAGGATACAAAAAGTTGTCTCAGAGATTTAACCTGTCAGTTTCCACTGTGAGGAACATAGTAAGGAAATGGAAGAACACAGGTACAGTTCTTGTTAAGCCCAGAAGTGGCAGGCCAAGAAAAATATCAGAAAGGCAGAGAAGAAGAATGGTGAGAAGAGTCAAGGACAATCCACAGACCACCTCCAAAGACCTGCAGCATCATCTTGCTGCAGATGGTGTCACTGTGCATCGGTCAACAATACAGCGCATGCATAACGCCTTTTTGTATGACCAAACAACTCAATCTTTGTTTCATAAGTCCACAGGACCTTCTTCCACAATGTAACTGGCTTTGCACAAGGAGAAGCTGCATGGGAGAGTGATGCGAAAGAAGCCGTTTCTGCAAGCACGCCACAAACAGAGTCGCCTGAGGTCTGCAAAAGCACATTTGGACAAGCCAGTTACATTGTGGAAGAAGGTCCTGTGGACTGATGAAACAAAGATTGAGTTGTTTGGTCATACAAAAAGGCGTTATGCATGCGCTGTATTGTTGACCGATGCACAGTGACACCATCTGCAGCAAGATGATGCTGCAGGTCTTTGGAGGTGGTCTGTGGATTGTCCTTGACTGTTCTCACCATTCTTCTTCTCTGCCTTTCTGATACTTTTCTTGGCCTGCCACTTCTGGGCTTAACAAGAACTGTACCTGTGTTCTTCCATTTCCTTACTATGTTCCTCACAGTGGAAACTGACAGGATAAATCTCTGAGACAACTTTTTGTATCCTTCCCCTGAAAAGCTATGTTGAATAATCTTTGTTTTCAGAGGATTTGAGAGTTGTTTTGAGGAGCCCATGATGCCACTCTTCATAGGAGAATCAAATAGGAGAACTACTTGCAAGTGGCCACCTTAAATACCTTTTCTCATGATTTGATACACCTGGCTATGAAGTTCAAAGCTCAATGAGGTTACAAAACCAATTTAGTGCTTCAGGAAGTCAGTAAAAAGTAGTTAGGAGTGTTCAACTCAAGAAAATGATAAGGGTGCCCATACTTTTGCACCGGTCAAATTTTGTTTAAATGCAGATTGCACATTTTCTGTTAGTACCATAAACCTCATTTGAATCCAGAAATATAACTGAGTCCATCAGTTATTAGATATATGAAACTGAAATACCTGTTGCAAAAACCAAAATTGTTATAAAGAAAAAAGGTTAACATTAACCCCTTCACCCCCAAGGGTGGTTTGCACGTTCATGACCAGGCCAATTTTTACAATTCTGACCACTGTACCTTTATGAGGTCATAACTCTGGAACGCTTCCATGGATCCCGGTGATTCTGACATTGTTTTCTCGTGACATATTGTACTTCATGTTAGTGGTAAAATCTCATTCAAATAACTTGCGTTTATTTGTGAAAAAAATGGAAATTTGGCAAAAATTTTGAAAATTTCGCAATTTTCCAACTTTGAATTTTTATGCCCTTAAATCACAGAGATACGGCACACGAAAAACTTGATAAGTAACATTTCCCACATGTTTACTTTACATCAGCACAATTTTGGAACCAAAATTTTTTTTTGTTAGGAAGTTATAAGGGTTAAAAGTTGACCAGCGATTTCTCATTTTTACAACACCATTTTATTTTTAGGACCACATCACAATTGAAGCCACTTTGAGGGGTCTATATGATAGAAAATACCCAAAAGTGACACCATTCTAAAAACTGAACCCCTTAAGGTGCTCAAAACCACATTCAAGATCAAGAAGTTTATTAACCCATTAGGTGCGTCACAGGAATTTTTTTGAATATTTAAAAAGAAATGAACATCTAACTTTTTTTCACAAAAAAAATACTTCAGGTTCAATTTTTTTTATTTTACCAAGGGTAACAGGAGAAATTGGACTGCAAAAGTTATTGTGCAATTTGTCCTGAGTACGCTGATACCTGATTTGTGGGGGGGAACGACTGTTTCGGCGCATGGCAGAGCTCAGAATGGAAGGAGCGCAGTTTGACTTTTTCAATGCAAAATTGGCTGGAATTCAGATCGGACGCCATGTCACGTTTGGAGAGTCCCTGATGTACCTAAACAGTGGAAACCCCCTACAAGTGACCCCATTTTGGAAACTAGACCCCCCAAGGAACTTATCTAGATATGTGGTGAGAACTTTGAACCCACAAGGGCTTTACAGAAGTTTATAACGTACAGCAGTACAATTAAAAAATCATATTTTTTCCACAAAAATGATCTTTTCACCCCAATTTTTATTTTCCCAAGGGTAACAGGACCCTAAAAGTTATTGTGCAATTTGTCCTGAGTACGCTGATACCCCACATGTGGGGGTAAACCACTATTTGGGCGCATGGCAGAGCTCGGAAGGGAAGCAGTGCCATTTGACGTTTTTGGCTGGAATTGAGATCGGACACCATGTCGCGTTTGGAAAACCCCTGATGTACCAAAACAGTGGAAATACCCCACAAATGACACCATTTTGGAAACTAGACCCCCTAAGGAACTTATCTAGATGTGTGGTGAGAACTTTGAACCCCCATGGGCTTCACAGAAGTTTATAACATAAAGCCATACAATTAAAAAATCATATTTTTTCCACAAAAATGATCTTTTCACCCTCAATTCTTATTTTTCCAAGGGTAACAGGACCCTAAAAGTTATTGTGCAATTTGTCCTGAGTACGCTGATACCCCACATATGGGGGTAAACCACTATTTGGGCGCATGGCAGAGCTCGGAAGGGAAGCAGCGCCATTTGACGTTTTTGGCTGGAATTGAGATCGGACACCATGTCGCGTTTGGAAAACCCCTGATGTACCAAAACAGTGGAAATCCCCCACAAATGACACCATTTTGGAAACTAGACCCCCTAAGGAACTTATCTAGATGTGTGGTGAGAACTTTGAACCCCCATGGGCTTCACAGAAGTTTATAACATAAAGCCATACAATTAAAAAATCATATTTTTTCCACAAAAATGATCTTTTCACCCTCAATTCTTATTTTTCCAAGGGTAACAGGACCGTAAAAGTTATTGTGCAATTTGTTCTGAGTACGCTGATACCCCACATGTGGGGGTAAACCACTATTTGGGCGCTTGGCAGAGCTCGGAAGGGAAGCAGCGCCATTTGACGTTTTTGGCTGGAATTGAGATCGGACACCATGTCGCGTTTGGAAAACTCCTGATGTACCAAAACAGTGGAAACCCCCCACAAATGACACCATTTTGGAAACTAGACCCCCTAAGGAACTTATCTAGATGTGTGGTGAGCACTTTGACCCCCCCAGTGCTTCACAGAAGTTTATAATGCCCGGGCGTGAAAATAAATAATTCGTATTTTTTCCACAAACATGATCTTTTAGTCACCATTTTTTTATTTTCCCAAGGGTACCAGGAGAAATTGGACCCCAAAAGTTGTTGTCCAATTTGTCTTGAGTATGCTGATACCCCATATGTGGGAGAAAACTACTGTATGGGCACACGTCGGGGCTCGGAAGGGAAGTAGTGACGTTTTGGAATGCAGACTTTGATGGAATGGTCTGCGGGTGTCATGTTGCCTTTTGAGAGCCCCTAATGTACCTAAACAGTGGAAACCCCCCACAAATGACACCATTTTGTAAACTAGACCCCCCAAGGAACTTATCTAGATGTGTGGTGAGCACTTTGAACCCCCAAGGGCTTCACTGAAGTTTATAATGCCAGGGCATGAAAATAAAAAAATCGTATTTTTTCCAGAAACATGATCAATTAGTCCCCAATTTTTTCATTTTCCCAAGGGTAACAGGAGAAATTGGACCCCCAAAAGTTGTTGTCCAATTTGGCCTGAGTACGCTGACACTCCATATGTGGGAGAAAACTACTGTATGGACACACGTCGGGGCTCGGAAGGGAAGCAGTGACGTTTTGGAATGCAGACTTTGATGGAATGGTCTGCGGGTGTCATGTGCGTTTGGAGAGCCCCTGATGTACCTAAACTATTGAAACTCCCCACAAGTGACCCCATTTTGGACACTAGACCCCCCACGGAACTTATCTAGATGTGTGGTGAGCACTTTGAACCCCCACGTGCTTCACAGAAGTTTATAACACTCGGACGTGAAAATAAAAAAATCATTTTTTTCCACAAAAATGATATTTTTGCCCCCAATTTTTTATTTTCCTAAGGGTAACAGGAGAAATTGGACCCCAAAAATTGTTTTGCAATTTGTCCTGAGTAGGCTGATACCCTACATGTGGGGGTAAAACACTGTTTGGGCGCATGGCAGAGCTTGGAAGGGAAGGAGCACCATTTGACTTTTTCAACTCAGAATTGGCTGGAATTGAGATCAGACGCCATGTTGCATTTGGAGAGCCCCTGATGTGCCCAAACAGTGGAAACCCCCAATTATAACTCCAACCCTAACCCCAACACACCCCTAACCCTAATCTGAGCCCTAACCCTAGCCCTAACCCTAGCCCTAACCCTAGCCCTAACCCTAAGGCTGTGTGCACACGCTGCGGATTTTGCTGCGGTTCCGCAGCGGTTTTGGCTGCTGCGGACCCGCAGCAGTTTCTGCTGCGGTGTACAGTACCATGATTCCCTATGGGAATCAAAAACCGCAGTGCAGACGGTGCGGAATTTTCCGTGCGGATTATCTGCGGTTTTCAATCCGCAGAAAGAATTGACATGTCAATTCTTTCTGCGGATTCTCCTGCGGTTTGTCATCTCCTCTATTGAGGAGATGAAGAACCGCAGGACAAAACCGCAGAGCAATCCGCAGGTAAAACCGCAGGTCTTTTGACCTGCGGTTTCACATGCGGATTTTACAAAATCCGCACCTAATCCGCAGCGTGTGCGCACAGCCTTACCCTAACGGGAAAATGGAGATAAATACTTTTTTTTTAGTTTTATTATTTTTCCCTAACTAAGGGGGTGATAACGGGGGGTTTGATTTACTATTTATGGCGGTTTTTATGTTTGGCGGCTGTCACACGCTAAAAGACGCTTTTTATTGTAAAATAGTTTTTGCATCACCACATTTTGAGAGCTATAATTTTTCCGTCTTTTGACCCACTGAGTCATGTGAGGTCTTATTTTTTGCGGGACGAGTTGACGTTTTTATTGGTACCATTTTCGGGCACGTGAAATTTTTTGATCGCTTTTTATTCCGATTTTTGGGACGCAGAATGAAGAAAAACCAGCGTTTCATGAATTTCTTTTGGGGGGGTGCGTTTACACCGTTCCGCGTGCGGTAAAATTGATAAAGCGGTTTTATTCTTCGGGTCAGTACGGTTACAGCGATACCTCATTTAGGTAGTTTTTTTATGTTTTTGTCGGTTTTATGCAATGAAAACTATTTTATATAAAAAAGAATTATTTTTGCACCGCTTTATTCTGCGAGCTATAACTTTTTTATTTTTTCGCTGATGATGCTGTGTGGCAGCTCGTTTTTTGCGGGACAAGATGACGTTTTCAGCGGTACCATGGATATTTATATGCGTCTTTTTGATCGCGCGTTATTACACTTTTTGTTTGGCGGTATGATAATAAATCATTATTTTTTGCTTCGTTTTTTATTTTTATTTTTTAAGGGGTTCGCTAAAAGGGTTAACTAATGGGACAGTTTTATAGGGCGGGTCATTACGGACGCGGCGATACCTAATATGTGTACTTTTATTGTTTTTTTTTTATTATTTCCAAAAAATGGATTTATTGAGGGAATATTTTTTTTTTTTTTCTAATTTATTTGCCGATTTTTTTTAATTTATTTTTACATTTTTTTTTTACTTTATTACATAGTCCCAGGTGGGACATCACTGTCCTGTGACAGATCGCTGATCTGTCACATCACAGATCACTGCGACAGATCAGCAATCTGTCACAGGCATTGAAGACTTCCTCTTGCCTGTGCTTTGCAGGCACTGAGGAAGCCAGCTTCCTCAGGTCCCCGAAGGCCCCCGTCGCCATCTTGGATCCGGGGGCCTGGAGGATAGGAGCCCCCGGCGGCAGCGCTGCACATTGCGCTGCTGTGGGGGGCTCAGGGAAGCACGGAGGGAGCCCCCTCCCTCCCGATGCTTCCCTTTAACTCCCGGTACACCGCGATCATGTTTGATCGCAGTGTGCAAGGGGTTAACGTGTCAGGGGCGGTGTGATAATCAGCTGACACCCGGCCGCGATCAGCGGCGCTCACCACGTGGGCGCCGCTGATCGCGGTAGACGTACTATCCGGTCCACGGTCATACGGGCCCGGGTACCGTGGACGGGATAGTATGTCGCATGTCAGGAAGGGGTTAATAGGGGTGCCCAAACTTTTACATATGACTGTAGGTATGACGACTCGTCAATTAAAAGTACGTACCCGTGAACACATCCTGGGTATTCAGGCGGCAGCCGGCCATGATGATCCGACCACGCTTAGGACACTTCCCCGGCATTTTAAATTGCACCACGGATGTGATGGCTCATTACTCAAGGTTAGAGGTATCGATATCATTGAACCAAATATCCGTGGGGGAAAAATCTGCCAAAAATTGTCTCAATGTGAGACAAGATGGATTTGGGCACTAGACACTGTTCACCCTAAGGGCCTAAATGAATCAAATAGCTTTGTTCCATTCTTATAACATCTTCACTGGCTTTGACATCTATAGTCTCCTTGTTACATTGCAGTTATGCGTTTGTTTTTATATTTTTGTTGTAATATTTTATATATTTCTTTTATTTAGCTCTGTCCATTATTATATGTGTACTCTATGTGGCATGGACCGTCGGTGGATTGGGATACGTCATGTGACCCTAGACTTTTGTTACGTCGCGGGAGTTACCCTTCTTGTATTACCTTATAATGTATGATATCCTATGCAAGTTGTATTCTACTTCTATTTTATTAATAGACCTTATTGCATATTTGAGGATATATTATGTTATTCGTGAAGATGTGAATTGTATGTGTATGACATTATGATGATTATACCTATGGTGGTAAATGATAGCATTTATTGTTGAGTCAATTCTATTTTCATATATAGTCTTCAATAATTGAGTAAATATTAAGCTATTATTCATCACCAATTTAGTGTATATATGCACATATAGCTACAACTGTGTTTATCTTATCTTATCTCATCAGAAATCCACATTATCATCCTGAATAGCATAATGACTTTATCTTTTAGGGTTTCATTTTATTATTCTGTTTTGAGTGTCGTATTCATATTATCACCTTGTATGATTTATCCATAACATCACTGATGACGTACCCATATCCATTGATATACGGCGATATTTTTGTTTTATTCAAATTAGGCAGCGCCTGCATTTATATATCTAATGTGTAGTCTATTCAGTATCCATTGCTAATAATTGCCTTCCCGGCTTTGAGCCAATATTATTCATTATGCCATCTCATGCCGACCGGCGCTACGCATGTGCCCTGCAGCTTCCGCGGCGCCCGGCGGCTCTCGGTGTCTCTGTTGATCTGGCGATTAGTCACACCTCCTGTGTCGCCACTGGTCAGCTGACGCCGACGCCGCTCGGTGTCTTTGGTTGCCACGGTGGCACATGCGTCACAAGAGGCGGCCTGGATATGACACGGATATACTGAGGCACATATACATCCCCATAGTAACCGGGATCTTTAATTGTATAGCCGTCATTGAGCGGTTTTGATTGGCCATATGAGTCACGAGTGGTACACTTGTTTGTGATTGGTGGACATAGCGGTTTTAATCCCCTCACTTCCCCTTTCCTACCACCCCTTGAGAAAGGCATTTCACGCCGAAACGCGCGTCGGGGGGGACACACACCAGGCGGGTTGCCTCTTATCCTTACCAGGTAAGAATTTAACACTTTATATCATCATTGCATTATGCTATTCATTATGGATATATGTCTGGTGAGGTGGACTTTATGAGGCCCATTGGGGGATGTGCAATTTGCTATGAGCAAGTATAATTATATTGAATTTTGCTGCTAGGCACTATATGTGATTTATATTCATCCCCCTCCTGCTACATGTGTGTCCCATGGCTTTTTCTGCATGCACAAGCAGACTTGGATCTCCCATAGCACTGTGTTTTCCACCTGTCCTGGTCTTTTTGATTGTCTAGTAAATTATATTTTGTATTAGTATATATTTTTTGTGAGATTTTTTGGTCGTTTGTTTTCTCCATATATCTAGTTTCAAGTACGACTTTCTCATTATTGTCCTATTCTATATATATCTCTTTGCTCCAGTTATATAATGCCACCAAGTGGTTTTATTCAATTCTAGCTGCACATATTGGAGCAAGAGATTTTATCTATGAAGTGTATATGGTACAAAGGGCGACCATGTAGGAACCTAGCTGGCCTAGCAGGGAAGCAAAGTGATAATCAGGCATCTCCCCTAGCAGGAAGCAGCCTGATATACTGCAGGTCAGGAAAGACTTCCGAGTCATTTAGAATAAGAGTCCAGAGACATGCGCGGCCACGGCCTAAACAGAGGACAGAGAGCACATGAGTCACCGGATCCAGAGACCGACCGTGAAACCAGAAGCGAGGACACCGAGTGGCACGCCCCTCGTCCAGAGACCTGCCAGGATGCCGAAGTGAGGTGAGTAAGTCGAGGCGGCGCAGCCCGGGGTGTAAGACCTATATACACTCACTGGCCACTTTATTAGGTACACCTGTCCAACTGTGTGTTAAGACTTAATTTCTAATCTGCCAATCACATGGCGGCAACTCAGTGCATTTAGGCATGTAGACATGGTCAAGACAATCTCCTGCAGTTCAAACCGAGCATCAGTATGGGGAAGAAAGGTGATTTGAGTGCCTTTGAACGTGGCATGATTGTTGGTGCCAGAAGGGCTGGTCTGAGTATTTCAGAAACTGCTGATCTACTGGGATTTTCACGCACAACCATCTCTAGGGTATACAGAGAATGGTCCGAAAAAGAAAAAAAATCCAGTGAGCGGCAGTTCTGTGGCCGGAAATGCCTTGTTGATGCCAGAGGTCAGAGGAGAATGGGCAGACTGGTTCGAGCTGATAGAAAGGCAACAGTGACTCAAATTGCCACCCGTTACAACCAAGGTAGGCAGAAGAGCATCTCTGAACGCACAGTGCGTCGAACTTTGAGGCAGATGGGCTACAGCAGCAGAAGACCACACCGGGTACCACTCCTCTCAGCTAAGAACAGGAAACTGAGGCTACAATTTGCACAAGCTCATCGAAATTGGACAGTAGAAGATTGGAAAAACGTTGCCTGGTCTGATGAGTCTCGATTTCTGCTGCGACATTCGGATGGTACGGTCAGAATTTGGCGTAAACAACATGAAAGCATGGATCCATCCTGCCTTGTATCAACGGTTCAGGCTGGTGGTGGTGGTGTCATGGTGTGAGGAATTTTTTCTTGGCACTCTTTGGGCCCCTTGGTACCAATTGAGCATCGTTGCAACGCCACAGCCTACCTGAGTATTGTTGCTGACCATGTCCATCCCTTTATGACCACAATGTACCCAACATCTGATGGCTACTTTCAGCAGGATAATGCGCCATGTCATAAAGCTCGAATCATCTCAGATTGGTTTCTTGAACATGACAATGAGTTCACTGTACTCAAATGGCCTCCTCAGTCACCAGATCTCAATCCAATAGAGCATCTTTGGGATGTGGTGGAACGGGAGATTCGCATCAGGGATGTGCAGCCGACAAATCTGCGCCAACTGTGTGATGCCATCATGTCAATATGGTCCAAAATCTCTGAGGAATGCTTCCAGCACCTTGTTGAATCTCTGCCACGAAGAATTGAGGCAGTTCTGAAGGCAAAAGGGGGTCCAACCCATTACTAGCATGGTGTACCTAATAAAGTGGCCAGTGAGTGTATTTAGGCCACAAACAACAAGCAGTTTTTTCCTCGGAGTCGGCAGCTGAACACGTTCCTCATAGACTCATCTTCCATAACGCTAATTCTCCTCTCATTTACCGACACTGGAATCGGCATTAGCAATACTGCAGGAGATATTCATTACACGCGACATGAGAAATAACTCCTTCATGATGAGGACGACATCTTTATCTTCTACTACGGCTCTAGAAACAGATTTGGCCAAAGTCATAGAATCGTAGAGTTGGAAGGGACCTCCTGGGCCATCTGGTCCAACCCCCTGCTCAAAGCAGGATTCGCTAAATCATCCCAGTCAGATGTTTGTCCAGTCTCTGTTTGAAGACTTCCATTGAAGGAGAACTCACCACTTCTCGTGGCAGCTTGTTCCACTCATTGATCACTCTGTCAAAAAGTTTTTTCTAATATCTAATCTGTGTCTCCTCCCATTCAGTTTCATCCCATTACTTCTAGTCTTTCCTTGTGCAAATGTGAATAAAGTTGATCCTTCTAAAATGTGACAGCCCTTTAGATATTTGTAGACAGCTATTAAGTCTCCTCTCAGTCTTCTCTTTTGCAAACTAAACATTCCCAAATCCTGCAACCTTTCCTCATAAGACAGGGTTTGCAGACCGGTCACCATTCTGGTCGCTCTTTTCTGAACTTGCTCCAGTTTGTTGATGTCTTTTTTAAAATGTGGTGCCCAAAACTGGACACAATATTCCTGATGAGGTCTGACCAAAGAGGAGTAGAGGGAAGTAATGACTTCATTGGATCTAGACTGTATGCTTCTGTTAATACATCCTAGAATTGCATTTGCCTTTTTTGCTGCTGCATCACACTGTTGACTCATATTTAGTCTGTGATCTATTAGTATACCCAAGTCTTTTTCACATGTGCTGTTGCTTAGCCCTATTCCTCCCAATCTGTATATGCTTTTTTCATTTTTATTGCCCAGATGTGGCACTTTGCATTTTTCCCTGTTAAAAACCATTCTGTTAGTTGCTGCCCACTTCTCCAGTTTATTTATATCTTTTTGAATCCTCTCTCTCTCTTCTCTAGTATTAGCTATCCCTCCTAGCTTTGTGTCATCAGCAAATTTAATCAGTTTACCCTCAATTCCTTCATCTAAATCGTTGATAAAGATGTTGAACAATACAGGGCCCAGGACAGAGCCCTGTGGTACCCCACTTGAGACGTTCTTCCAACTGGATGTGCAACCATTTACGACCACTCTTTGGGTCCGATCACTAAGCCAGTTATGAATCCACCTAACAGTTGCCTTGTCCATTCCATACTTAGTCATTTTTTCAATAAGGATTGTGTGAGATACTTTGTCAAATGCTTTGCTGAAGTCAAGATATACTATATCTACAGCATTTCCTTGATCCACCCAATCAGTGATTCCATCATAGAAGGAAATTAAGTTAGTCTGACATGACTTATTAGTTACAAACCCATGCTGACTCTGTTAAATCACTTCATTCTTATCCAGGTACTGACATACATGTTGTTTAATAATTTGTTCAAAGATCTTTCCTGGTATAGAAGTCAGACTCACCGGCCTATAGTTGCCTGGGTCCACCTTCTTCCCCTTTTTGAAGATAGGAACAACATTTGCTCTTCTCCAGTCTTCTGGGACTTCTCCTGTTCTCCAAGAATTTTCAAAGATTATGGAGAGGGGTTCCAAAATTTCTTCTGCTATCTCCTTCAGTACTCTGGGGTGTAATTCATCTGGACCTGGAGACTTGAATTCATTTAGGTTAGCTAAGTGTTTCCTCACTATCTTTCTGTTTATAGATATCCTAGATTCTTCTATTCCCTTAATAGGACATTGAAGAACAGTTGATGTTACATTTCCTTTCTGAGAGAAAACAGATGCAAAATAGGAATTTAAAAGTTCGGCCTTCTCAACATCCTGTCTTACCATTTCATCATTTTCATCCCGTAACAATCCTATAGCATCTTTGACTTTTCTTTTACTTTTGACATATCCCCAAAATCCTTTATTATTGCTTTTGACATCTCTTGCAATCCTCAATTCATTGTCAGCTTTAAATAATCTGATTTGTGCCCTGCAGGTTCTGCAGACAGCATTATATTCTTCTTTAGATATGCCTCCCTCTTTCCATTTTATAAACATTTTTTTCTTCCTTTTTAGCATGTGCTTAAGTTCTGTGTTCATCCATCCTTGGCTTCCTTAAATGCTTCCTATTCTTCCCTCTTTTCGGAATTGTTAACAATTGTGCTTTGATAATTTCATTTTTCAAGATTTCCCATGCTTCCTGGACATTTTTGTCTTTAAGGATATCCAGCCATTGGATCCCTCCAATTCTCTTTCTGAATCCCTTAAATCAGTCGGTCACTGACTCCATCCCCACCCGCCGTCTATATGAATGCTTCCCGTCTTCCCCACACTGGAATCTTCTATCACGTTAGATCTCAGCTCTGAGTCACACACAGAAGTTTGAGGCTTTTAGAAAAGATTTTTTGTTTCCACAATCAACACGGACAGAAATGATCTGATCCCAAAGTCTCCATGTACAGTGATTTATGGGGTTTATTTCTGGCCTTAGGCTTTCCTAATTAGCAAACGATATAATTCCTTATGAAAACATATTATATAGACACAGAGGATGTCCCTAGAAGTTCCATAGGATTTGGGAAAGGTAGTGTAACTCACCCTTGTCACACTTGGCTCTTAATGCCATGGTCTCCTCCATCTCGTGATACAATCCCTGATGTATATCCCTTCCAGAGTATGAAAGTGGTGATATGTGTGGACTTGAGAATATGTGTCTATTATAACCTGACCTGGTACGAGCTCAAAACTCTGATCTTTTTTTGTCCTCTCTCTGTACATGAAGCCAGGATGGAGACACATGGGGGGCAGGATGGATATACATGGAGGGGCCAGGATGGATACACATGGGGGCCAGGATGGATATACATGGAGGGGCCAGGATGGCTACACATGGGGGGCCAGGAAGAATACATATGGAGGGCCCAGGATGGATACACATGGAGGGGCAAGGATGGATACACATGTGGGGCGAGGATGGATACACATGGTGGGCCAGGATGGATACACATGGTGGGCCAGGATGGATACACATTGGGGGGCCAGGATGGATACACATTGGGGGGCCAGGATGGAGACACATGGGGGACCAGGATGGAGACACATAGGGGGCCAGGATGGATACAAATGGAGGGGCCAGGATGGATACACATGGTGGTCAGGCTGGATACATATTGGGGCCAGGATGGAGACACATGGGGGGGCCAGGATGGATACATATGGGGGCCAGGATGGAGACACATGGGGGACCAGGATGGAGACACATGGGGGGGTCAGGATGTTTAATCATGGGGGGCCAAGATGGATACACATGGGGGGCCAGGATGGATACACATGGGGGGGCAGGATGGCCACACATGGGGGGGCAGGATGGATACACATGGGGTGCCAGGATGGATACACATGAGGGCCAGGATGGATACATGTGGCGCCCCTGAGGGTTCAGTCTCCACAAAGGTACTGCACCTCCTCCTGAGGTGTGGTACCCCACTATCCAGGTAAGGTGGAGACACCTGACCACACTCCAACACCTGCACCCCACACCACAAAGTAGTGTAGCAAAGCACCTTCGGCGGCTCTCTGCTTGGAGTGTAGCATAGCACCCCTTGGTGGCTCCCTGCTTGGTACACGAAATGTGCTGGGAGGTGGGTGGAGTTTAGTTCACATAAAAGAGCGGGAAGAGTTGAGTCAGTCGTTCAGTCTTTCATTCAGTCAGTGATTGAGGATGTAGTAGGACAGAGTGTGAGACAGAGAAGATCCCCGAGAGAGGGATGGAAGAAGGAAGTGCTGCAGCAGGCCACAGTGATCTGGGTCTGCTGGCACAGGAAAGAGACAATGATTCTCCATTGGAAAGAAGGATTAGCATGGAACGTGAGGCGAATAAGAGAACAACGACCGGGATTAGAGGAGAACCCTTTTCAAGTTCTAAGCGCAAGGCCGGGGTCCGGTCCCCGAGGTTGTACGGATACTAATGGTCCTGCAGCAGACACCGGAGGAATAGAAGTAGTGACCATTTTATTCCCACTCAAGACTTGGGGGCACAACAGCAACATATTAGTGAGCCGGGACTTAGTAGCAAGGAGTCCCCGAAGCAGGCTACAACTGTCTGCCGTACAAGTAGAGTTCATAGGAACATCTGACAGGAGGAACTCCAGTGTAACTCAGTACTAGGAGTACTTCACTCAAAGGCGCTATAAGAGGAGACGTTCAGAAAAGGCACATATGTTGGCGGAGTGTTGGAAAGGAGTACTTCATCTTGCCTGGAAGTTGGCTGAGCTCCTGACCCGGAGGACACGCACGGATGCGGGCACCTATACCACAACAGACTGTGAGTAAAGCTTTGGCACTACATGCCCTGGTGTCCTCCAGTTATTCCTGCGCCAACCCACTTTGCACTGCTACATCCCCTGCGCCCGACACTACACCATCTAAGTGTCACTTCACCTACACTGCCCTGGGACTACAGCCCTGCCTGTGGAGGGCTATATCATCACTATTGCACCACATAATCTGTCCCAGAGGATCTGTCTGCAGCGTCGGCTTACATCTCTATTGCCAAACACCACAGGTGGCGTCACAAATCACTCATCATAAGCACACTGAACATTCCCCTTTTACAATGGGCGCCCAGGGCCACGGACTGGATGCCAGCTGCCGTGACATCTCCCATTGAAGCTCATCGGGCCCTATACCGAGTACCCCACAGCCCTGGGTGTGAGGGCGTCCCATACACATGGGGCCAGGATGGATACACATGGTGGTCAGGCTGGATACACATGGGGGGGCCAGGATGGCTACACATGGGGGAGCCAGGATGGATACACATGGGGGGTAAGGATGGATACACATGGGGGGCCAGGATAGAGACACATGGGGGCCAGGATAAGACACATGGGGTCCAGGATGGATATATGGGGAAGGGCCAGGATGGACATATATGGGAGCAGGTTGCATATATGGGGGGCAGGACAAAAGATCAGGAAGCATATAAAGTATATGGGGGTCCAGGAAGCACATATATGGGGGACCAGGAAGGATATATGGGGGCAGGATAAGACACATATGGCCAGTATGTATAGCTGGGGGTTTAGGATGGATATCTGGGGGCCAGGCTGGAAAAGGGACATAGGGGACCAGGCTGGGGCATATCATAAAATAAATGGGGCCAGGATGGAGCATATCTAATATATAAAGCTCAAAGTGTGTATGTATGTGTGTGTGTGTGTATGTGTGTGTGTGTGTGTGTGTGTGTATGTCTGGGATTGGCATCCGCACCGTCGCAGCTACAGCCACAAAATTTGGCACAGTCACACGTCTGGACCCCAAGAGCGTCTTAAGCTATGTTGTGAGGCGAAATTTTAACCCTGCGCGTTCCAATTCACCAAACAATTTTGCCCCTATCTACATACTGGGGAAAAAGTGTGTGCGCGTCAAGCCCCGCCCCTCATTATGATGTCATAATGGTTGCCATGGCGACGATGATTCATCATAGGTTGCAAGCCCCGCCGCTCATTATGATGTCATAATGGTTGACTATGGGATGGAGGATGTGTGATGGGTATATGGGCACTGGACTATGGGATGGAGGATGTGTGATGGGTATATGGGCACGGGACTATGGGATGGCGGATATGTATGATGGGTATATGGGCACGGGACTATGGGATGGAGGATATGTGATGGTATATGTGCACTGGACTATGGGATGGCGAATATGTATGATGGGTATATGGGCATGAAACTATGGGATGGAGGATGTGTGATGGGTATATTGGCACTCGACTATGGGATCGTGGATATGTATGATGGGTATATGGGCACAGGATTATGAGATGAAGGATGTGTGATGGGTATATGGGCACTGACTCAACTATGGGATGGCGAATATGTATGATGGGTATATGGGCATGAGACTATGGGATGGAGGATATGTGATGGGTATATGGGCATGGGACTATGGGATGGAGGATGTGTGATGGGTATATGGGCACTCGACTATGGGATCGTGGATATGTATGATGGGTATATGGGCACGGGACTATGAGATGAAGGATGTGTGATGGGTATATGGGCACTCGACTATGGGATGGCGAATATGTATGATGGGTATATGGGCATGAGACTATGGGATGGAGGATGTGTGATGGGTATATTGGCACTCGACTATGGGATCGTGAATATGTATGATGGGTATATGGGCACGGGACTATGAGATGAAGGATGTGTGATGGATATATGGGCACTCGACTATGGGATGGCGAATATGTATGATGGGTATATGGGCATGAGACTATGGGATGGAGGATGTGTGATGGGTATATTGGCACTCGACTATGGGATCGTGGATATGTATGATGGGTATATGGGCACAGGACTATGAGATGAAGGATGTGTGATGGGTATATGGGCACTCGACTATGGGATGGCGAATATGTATGATGGGTATATGGGCATGAGACTATGGGATGGAGGATGTATGATGGGTATATGGGCACGGGACTATGGGATGGAGGATAATTATAATTTGCTATAACTAACCACAGTTAGTTACTATGCCCGGGCAGCGCCGGGCTCTTCAGCTAGTTATAAAATAAAGGGGGCCAGGCTGGGCAAGATTATTAAATAAAGGGGGCCAGGATGAGGGACTAAATTACTGTTTGAGGGCCAGAATGAGGAAAACGCTATATTAATTTATGGTGACAAGTGAGAAACATAATTTCTTTAGGGTCCAATTAGGGACACTATTACTACTGTAATATAATTTACTTTTTGTCCTTTATGAAGGCTCTCGGAGATATACTCCTTCATAGCAGCCTGTTCAGGGCCAGAGAGATTGTACAAATGGGCCTCGGGCAATTTGACACCAGGAACGAGATTAACAGCACAATCAAATGGGTGGTGTGGTCGTAAGACCTCAGCCTCCTTTTCGGAGAACACATCCTCAAAATCCTTTAGGTACACTGGAATACCATCCAGACTGACAGATGACACAGGTACATTTACAACGCAACCCATCAAACAATTAGGACCCCAATTAACAATGTCCCAGGATTCCCAGTCGGGTTATGTACTCGTAACCAGGGAAATCCATACACCAATCCCACAGGAAGAGTGTCCAGAACAAAACATGTAATACGTTCTTGGGTTGCCCTCCCAGGGCCGTGGGGTACTCGGTGCCGGGCCGGTGTCAGCGGGATGTGTCACAGCAGCGGTGACCCGGTCCGTGACCCTGGACGCCCAATTAATGGGGAGATGTGAATGGTGGAATGTAGTTAGATGAATAGTTTGTGACGCCACCTGTGGTGTTTGGCAAGTGAGATGTTAGGCTGACGCTGCATGCAGATCCTCTGGGGCTGGTGGTGTGTTGCAGCAAAGATGGTGAAGCTCCCCACAGGTGGAGCTGTAGCCCCAGGGCAGTGTAGATGTAGGGGAAGAGGAGAGGCGCAGGCAGTGTGGAAGCTGGTACCCAGATGTAGCAGTGCTGGGTGTGTTGGCGCAAGTATCAACGGAGGACACCAGGGCTTGTAGTTCCAAAGCTTTACTCACAGTCTGTAGTACACACAGGTGCCTGCCTCCGTACTGTGTCCTCGGGTCAGGGACTCAGTCAACCTCCAGGCAAGATGGAATGCTCCCTTCCAACGCTCCGCCAACATGTACCTTTCTGAACGTCTCCTCTATAGCGCCTTTAAGTATGAAGATCTCCTACTACTGAGTTACACTGGAGTTCCTCTTGACAGATGTTCCCAAGAACTCTACTTGTACGTCAGACAGCTGTAGCCTGCTTCGGGAACTCCCTACTCCTGAGTCCCGGCTCACTATCCAAGTTGCTGTTGTACCCCAAGTCTTAGATGGGAGTAGTGCATTTACAGTCCACTACTCCACCAGTGTCTGCTGCAGAACCATTAGTGTCCATACAACCTCGGGGACCGGGCCCCGGCCTTGCGCTTAGAACTTCTAGGCAGGGTTCTTCCTCTAACCCACGTCCTCTCTGTTCCCTTTTTCTACTTAGTTCCGTACTAATCTCTCTCTCTCCTATGGAAGATCAGATTTCAGTTCAATGTCTTTCTCCTTCTTTCCTTTTCCGTGCCAGCTGGCTCAGATCACTGAGGCAGCTGCAGCACTCCTTCCTCCATCCCTCTTCCAGGGATCCCCACTCCTCTCCGAGTAGCTTCCTTCCTCAGACTCTCCTGTCTGACCGCCCTGTCGGACTGACCTGTAATTCTAAACCTCACCGCTCTTTTATGTGTTCTAAACTACACCCACCTCCCAGCACTCTTCCTGTTCCAAGCAGGGAGCCACCAAAGGTGCTCTGCTACTCTGCAAGCAAGGAGCCGCAATGTGGCTTTGCTGAACTACTCTGTTGTGTGGGGTACGAGTGTTGGAGCGTGGTCAGGAGCCTCCAACTTACCTGGATGGTGGGGCACCACACCTCAGGAGGAGGTGCAGTACCTCTGTGGCGACTGAGCCTCAGGGGCGCCACATACCCCCCCGTTAAACAAAGCACTTCCGCGGGTTGCAAGGCAAACAAAGTTGACAACACAGGAACATACAAATTTTTGTAATGCTGAATAAACATTTCCTATACTAAACTTCCCAATGTGGGAGGTACACATTCTTGAACGTTGCAAACAATTCTTAATTAACTATCTAAAGTCTTAGTTCAAAAGTGCAATTTTCAATACAATATGTAATTCAAAGTGCTATTGCCTGTTACTCACTATCACTTCAGTATTCTTCATCAACACATTTCTTCATCACCTTTCCTTTTTCACATTTTCTACTTTCCTATCATTAGCTTAAAGTGATAACCGTTGATACCTGGTTCATCACCTACATTCTCCAAATCTTTATTCAAATCTCTCATCTCTTTTATTAAAACATTCCTACATCTTATATAAAAGCCATTTCCTAGTTACCAATACTATCATAAGACACATCATTATCAAATACTTCACATTAAAACTTTCAACAATTCTTGTAAGTGCTGGACACTGCTCCCAGCCGGGATCTCTTGCAGTGTCCTTTGATTGGAGTCACGCTCCAAATGAGGTAGACCTTATCTTCGCAAAGTGTCTATGTAAAACCAAGAGAGGGCACCTAAAGAGGTGCAACTATTTACAATAACAGTTCTGGACCATTCACCATCTGTGATCTCTGCAGTTCCAAAGATAAAGGCTGCCAATAAAACAGGGCAACTCTGGAAAAATAAACTAGGACATGATAACCAAAAATAGAAAACTGGTGCAAAAATAGAAAACAATGGCACAACTGTGCAAATACCCTCCTGGGTAACGAGAGTTATTTTAAGGAAACATCTTGACTACTGGTTTTTGTCCCCTCCAGGGGTTTCTGGACTGGAACCGCTTCCAGGGGTGATAGTTTGGGTGTTTTCATCCTGTTGCTGGTTGCTTGCCATAGGGCACAGAAGCTGTGGTAAGGGAACCCATGATGCATATCAATGCCCATCAGCTGTTCCTCATGGGTGGATGGCTCTGTTGCTCGGGTGCGTGGCCTAGCACCGAGGGATGCCGCAGCTTGTTGGCGCTGGTAGGCGACTACATGGGGACTCGGCAGCCAAGGGATCCCGAGGTCACTATCCCAAAGCGACCTAGGCTCCTCCAATTCCTGAAGATGTCGAATCGTGCGCGCCTGTTCCAGCCGTACCCTCCTCAGTAGGGACCTCCTCCACCTCCCCATCTCCGACAGTCTAGTGCTGACTCTTCCACCTGCCCCATTTCAAGTTCCCGCAAGCCAGCCTCTGACAACGTGAATTCGGGGGGCAACCCATTAGGAGGGCCGGGGTGTATACCTGGTGCGGTCTCTGCTCCGGTGCAGGCGTAGTGGCAGTGGGCGCTGCCCGGTGGGACACCGGGGACGGCGGTGGATCCAGTGGTGGCTCCGGATCCGCGGGCATCTCTGTAGGGACCTGCGCAGCCGCGTCAGGTCCGGACGGGGGTTTCTCTTCCTCCGCTTCAGCTCCCGGGGCCTCACACAATTCTTCCTCCAATGGTGTGATGGCAGCAGCAGGCTCCACGGAGTCTGCCGGGACAGAATCTGGTGCAGCGGCGGCGGGTACCGGTGTCGCAGGTACCGCAGGTGTAGGCCCCTCCTGGGCGCGCTGCCAGTTCAGTGTCCATAGTGCTTCCTGCCTCAGTTGCAGGCGGCGCGTCAACTGGGAAATTTCGTCCTCCAGCTGCTGGTGGGTCATCCTAGAAGCAGGGTCTGAGCCTTCAGCCATGGCGCCGGGGAGTTCCGTTTCCCCGCGCTCCGTAAGCCTCCTTCCCTCTTCTTTCAAGATGGCGCTCTGGCGTCCTTCTTCCTCTTCTCTCTGCCCCTTTCCCGCCACTGGCTTCTGCCCCTCCTTCTTGGAGTGGCGTCTTCTTCCAACGCCTCCATACCAAGCCAGAATATGAACCCCTCGGGGGGTGGGTCATGTTGCTGTCACATAGTAATTCAGGCAGGGGAGGCCCAAGACCGTTCGTGGTCTTTTCCTAGGACCTCCCATATCATCACGCCCTTCTTCTTCGCGCCAGTGGCTATTTTTAATGTCCATTTTACAGTATATCAAATTGGGTCTTCTGCACATTCTCTAAAGTTTTAAGTCCAAGGCACACAGAACCCGATGGCATCGGATCTCGTCATCCTGTTCGTGACGCCAAGTTGGGTCGCCCTCCCAGGGCCGTGGGGCCAGGGCAGTGTAGATGTAGGGGAAGAGGAGAGGCGCAGGCAGTGTGGAAGCTGGTACCCAGATGTAGCGGTGCTGGGTGTGTTGGTGCAAGAATCAACGGAGGACACCAGGGCTTGTAGTTCCAAAGCTTTACTTACACTCTGTAGTACACACAGGTCCCTGCCTCCGTACTGTGTCCTCCGGATCAGGGACTCAGTCAACCTCCAGGCAAGATGGAATGCTCCCTTCCAACGCTCCGCAAACATGTACCTTTCTGAATGTCTCCGCTATAGCGCCTTTAAGTATGAAGATCTCCTAGTACTGAGTTACACTGGAGTTCCTCCTTGCAGATGTTCCCAAGAACTCTACTTGTACGTCAGACAGCTGTAGCCTGCTTCGGGGACTCCCTACTCCTGAGTCCCGGCTCACTATCCAAGTTGCTGTTGTGCCCCAAGTCTTAGATGGGAATAGTGCATTTACAGCCCACTACTCCACCAGTGTCTGCTGCAGAACCATTATTGTCCATACAACCTCGGGGACCGGGCCCCGGCCTTGCGCTTAGAACTTCTAGGCAGGGTTCTTCCTCTAACCCACGTCCTCTCTGTTCCCTTTTTCTCCTTCGTTCCGTACTAATCTCTCTCTCCTATGGAAGATCAGATTTCAGTTCAATGTCTTTCTCCTTCTTTCCTTTCCCATGCCAGCTGGCTCAGATCACTGAGGCAGCTGCAGCACTCCTTCCTCCATCCCTCTTCCAGGGATCCCCACTCCTCTCCCAGGGATCCCCACTCCTCTCCGAGTGGCTTCCTTCCTCAGACTCTCCTGTCTGACCGCCCTGTCGGACTGACCTGTAATTCTAAACCTTCCCGCTCTTTTATGTGTTCTAAACTCCACCCACCTCCCAGCACTCTTCGTGTTCCAAGCAGGGAGCCACCAAAGGTGCTCTGCTACTCTCTAAGCAAGCAGCCGCAATGTGGCTTTGCTGAACTACTCTGTTGTGTGGGGTGCGAGTGTTGGAGCGTGGTCAGGAGCCTCCAACTTACCTGGATGATGGGGCACCACACCTCAGGAGGAGGTGCAGTACCTCTGTGGCGACTGAGCCTCAGGGGCGCCACATTCTTGATGACAGTACCCCACCTTGAGGATAAACTCCTCGAAGACAAACTTAATAACATTATTAGCAAGAGGTGTTTTATCAATGGCCACGATATTAATTGGAGTTCCCAACCTGACTGTCCCTAACTTACATTTGGCCACCAATTCAGAGTCAATCAAGTTCAAGATGACCCGAAGTCCACAAAAGCTGAAGTGGAAGTACAACAGTTCTGGACATAAAGTTCCTCTTCCAGCAGTAACTTAACCAATGAGGAAAAAGGTACCTGAGAGTCTGGGCAACCTCCTCGATAGTTACCCAGACTTAGGTGTTTCCTGGCACATTGGGAAACGGAGGACAGGAGGGACAGTTCTTTTTCTAGTGTCTCAAAATACCACAGTAGAAGCAGAGTCTCCCTTTCCATCATTGTTTCCTCTCCTTTTCCTTGACGGCAGTGGCCCCCACCTCCATGGGCTCAGAATGTGGTGTAACGTCGAGATTACTCGGAAGTAATGGAACTTCCAGCTTCATAACACCCCTCTTCTGTAGTCTTCGATCCATCCGGATGGCGTGAGTCAAAGCCTCCTGCAAGCAACTAGGTGGTGGACGGAGAGCCAGAGCGTCCTTCAGATGATCAGAGAGTCCCCTCCGGAACTGGCACCAAAGAGCAGAGTCGCTCCAGGACACCTCGGGGTACTATCGTCTAAACTCCGAACAATACCACTCGGCTGAGCGGTTTCCCTGAACAAGATCCATGATAATGTCGTCTGCCAACCTGACACAGTCCGGTTCGTCATAGATAAGTCCTAAGGTCTCAAAAAACCTATCCACCGACATCCGTTCAGGGGCAGTAGGGAGCAGCGAGAAAGACCAGTATGGAGAATCCTCCCTGAGCAAGGATATAATAATCCCCACCCGCTGACTCTCATCCCCAGAGGATCGAGGTCTAAGCGAAAATAATAATTTGCAACTCAGTGAACGTACGAAACTTATCCTTCTCACGACAGAAGATGCGAGGTAGCTTGACCGAGGGTTCGGGAGAGTACAAGGTGACATCTACAAAATCACCAGTCCTACCAACAACATGAGGGAGGGGCACCCTGCACAGTCTTAGGGTACCGTTACACCTAGCGATGCACCAGCGATCCCGACTAGCGATATGACGCGGTCAGGATCGCTGGTGCATCGCTAGGTGGTCGCTAGTGAGCTGC
This sequence comes from Dendrobates tinctorius, assembly GCF_039654945.1. NCBI lineage: Eukaryota > Metazoa > Chordata > Amphibia > Anura > Dendrobatidae > Dendrobates > Dendrobates tinctorius. The sequence continues at coordinate 1,851,669 of NW_027362069.1, read as the reverse complement.
CACACAGGCAGATGTCACCAGCGACATCGCTGGGGACGGGGATCGCTACTTACCTGTCAGACGCGGCGAACCTGCGTCCTCCCGCCCGGCGGTCCAGGAGCTTCTCGCGCGATCAGCGATAACCAGCGGGGGAGCCGGTCGGAGGTAAGTATCACATGCAGCGATATCGCTAGCAATATCACTGCAACGTCACAAAATGGGTGACTTTACAGCGATATTGCTAGCGATATAGCAGTGTGTAATGGGGGCTTTAACAGTCTCCGTCATCTCTTTCTGCAAATGAGTATGGGACGTGGCCAGGGTCCGGTGCTCCACCGACAATCCCCGCATCATTTGCATCAAACTGGACACCTGATCCGCCAAGTTACGAAGCAGATTCATAACCAGGGAAAAAAATTATAAACCCCTTTAAATATGTCAGTTATAATGTAATGTTGCTGCAGCACAGTAGCATGCAACCTCCACCAGGGGGTGCTGATGAGGGAAGAAAGGTTGCACTCACAGCGTACCACCACAGTGCAGCAGCGCAGGAGCCACTAGGTGGCAAGAGAGTGGTAGATGAGCCGGGTCAGTAACGGACAGGGAACACAGTAACAGAGGAAACAGCAATACACGTGGTTAGCTACAAGCCAGAGAAGTCAGAGCCAGTTGGGAGCAGAGATGCCAGAGACGTGAGACAGTAAAACAGGTCAGAGAACAAGCTGGGTCAAATACCAAGAGGTCACAGCACGGGGAGCAAACACGAAGATGAGCAGGGTAGCAGGAGTTGGGAAGGCACGGGAACTCAGGCAACGGGCAGAGGACAAATCAGGGTGTAACGGGGTCAGCCGGTCAAGCCAGGGGAAGTATAACTGACGCTGCCTGCAGGGAGCAGCGGAATGAAATAGTCAAACATCCCAAAACAAGGCAGAGAAGGTTAACACCCGCACGACCAGGCCGGGGAGAGAATAGCAAGAAACAAACCCTGAACTGGATCATGACATCAGACCTCCCACCTGCCACTCCATTTTAAAATGGGGATAAGTGTCCTATCAACAACAAAATTTCCTCATTCTTCTGAACGGTGCAGTTTCTATTGGTCGGACCTAAATGATCACCTATCCTGTGGAGCCCAAGGATCAGTGAAAACTTGTTTTAATCAAAGAACCCCATTAATGTAAACTACCGCAATTATACATCCCAGTTATGGGGGTGCACAGTAGATGTGCAGGAGCCGCCTGTGTTTTACAGTCGATGGTCCACTATAATCAGGACAACAAATGACAGATATTTGCATATAGCTGTAGGGTGGGCCCCTAGGGTCCATTCCCACTGTGGACCACAGACACCCCAGTCCGACCCGGTATATACATATACCATATTTTTCCGACCATAAGACGCACTTTTTTCCCCCAAAATTTTGGGGGAAAGTGGGGGGTGCATCTTATGGTCGCAATACACGGTACTAACCTTCTGGCTGGTGCGCTGGTGGCAGCGGGCGGGGCTCTGCGGTGCGGTGGTGGCAGCGGGCGGCCCTCTGCGGTGCGGTGGTGACAGTGGGCTGTGCTCCGGTGCAGGGGCGGCGGCTCCGCCGGCATTTCTTCGCAGCCTGGAGGCCCCCGCACATCCCTTGCTGGCCGCCGCCATGTTGCGGTGGCCTCCGGGAGCATGGACGCCGGGAAGATGGTCGCCGGTCCGGGGACGGCGCATGCGCAGCTCAAGTTCTCGTCCCGAGATCTCAGGACACAAGATTCAAATCGCGGCAACAAGATCTCGTCCCCCGAGATCTCGGGACGAGATATGAAGCTGCGCATGCGCCGTCCCCGGACCGGCGGCCATCTTCCCAGCGTCCATGCTTCCAGAGGCCACCGCAACATGGCGGCGGCCAGCAAGGGATGTGCGGGGGCCTCCGGGCTGCGAAGAAATGCCGGCGGAGCCGCCGCCCCTGCACCGGAGCACAGCCCGCTGCCACCACCGCACCGCAGAGGGCCGCCCGCTGCCACCACCGCAGAGCCCACCTGCCCCAGCACAGCTGCCCCAGCCCCAGCACAGCTGCCCCAGCCCCAGCACAGCTGCCCCAGCCCCAGCACAGCAGCCCCAGCACAGCTGCCCCATCCCTAGCACAGCAGCCCCAGCACAGCTGCCCCAGCACAGCTAACCCTACCCCAGCACAGCTGCCCCAGCACAGCCCACCTGCCCCAGCCCCAGCGCAGCTGCCCCAGCACAACCAACCTGCCCCAGCACAGAGCCGCCACCGCACGAGCCTGGACCACTGAATGACCCCTGTGACTACTTCTCCACCTGTGCCGGATTCCATCCCAGGTAAGCTGAATTTGGACTGTAAGACGGACTCCCATTTGACACATTATTATTTTTTTCCCTATTTTCCTTTTGAAAATTGGGGTGCGTCTTATGGTCCGATGCATCTTATAGTCCGAAAAATACAGTATATATTTGGAGGAGTCATATCTCCCGACTCTGCAGACCGCATGCTGGTGTTGTACTTGGTAAGCCCGGACCAGAGGTTATGGAGATGAATGAGGGAGACCAAAAGTTCAAAAATAAACTTTCCTTTACATAGCAAGAACTTGATGAGAAGCATATACATCACATTGCAGTTGTAACACTTTATGAATGCTTCTTCTGCATTATGCAGAGTCAGGAACTTTCCGGTTTCCTGTGGTGGTACATCATTTTTGTTATAAGTCACAATAGTGCAGCAAACATGAGCTAAGGACCTCACCCTACTCTGTGTCTCCACTATGCTCCACTATCCAGATTCCCACTGCCATTATATCTTTGCTTTCCATCAGAACGTACTATCTGATGTCTCCCTCCTGGCACACAACACCATATCAATTCAAGTCTGCAATCAGATAGACCAAAGGTCACCAATCACAAGGAATTAGTTCTCCTGTGTGCCCATGTAGCTCAGTATGAGGGCTCCCACACAGTATGGTGGCCTCCACAAACCCCACACAGTATCACGGCCCCCACAGCACCTCACACAGTATTATGGCCACCACAACCTGCTACAGAAAATAAGGACCCCCAGTCAGTATGGAGGAACTTACAGTCCACCACAACCCCTTACTCAGTATAATGGCCTGTACCAGCCACACATTCAGTATGAGAGTCCGAACAGCTCTTCTCTTAATAATAAGCCTCCACAATTCCCGATTTAAAACTGCACACACTATTCACCCAACCCCGTTCCCGAGGTGAACTGCTCCGGTCTGTGCGGTGTGAGTACTGAGGCTCCATACTACAGGTGTGATGTAGTGACGTCATTGTGCCTGCAGTGCACGGAGTCTCAGACTCACAGGTGAAGGCTGAATGGGGGAGCAGGAGCTTTAGACTCCCTGACTCACTATTCTATTCAATGGTATCACCATCATGGGAGTGTGGATATCGCTGAAATTGTGATGATGGGTAGGAGAGGGTGACCAATACCAAACCCCACGAGCCCTCTCACCGTATGGGCATCATAGCAACCGAGTGGGCTACCTTTATGGATGATACACTCCTGCCTATCCAACTACTGTATGGTAAATATCTCATAGATCCTGGGTTCATTAGTATCTGCACCAAGAATGAGGCGAAGTGAGTATTTGTTAATTAGCTGTGAGGTTGTCGGTGGGGTAGATGGAACCATCTTGTGCATGAAGGGAGCAGTACTGTGGGAACATTAGAAAGTGGGGGGAAGGCATTACTGTGGGAACAATATACTGTGTGTATGGCAAGCTGCTATTGTGGGAACATTTAAATTTTACTATGTAGGGGTATGGTGGTACTGTGAGATTATACTGTGTGGTGGGATGGTGACACTGTGAGAAGATTATACTGTGTGTGGTGGGATGGTGATACTGTGAGATTATACTGTGTGGTGGGATGGTGACACTGTGAGAAGATTATACTGTGTGTGGTGGGATGGTGATACTGTGAGAAGATTATACTGTGTGTGGTGGGATGGTGATACTGTGAGAAGATTATACTGTGTGTGGTGGGATGGTGGTACTGTGAGATTATACTGTGTGTGGTAGGATGGTGATACTGTGAGAAGATTATACTGTGTGTGGTGGGATGGTGATACTGTGAGATTATACTGTGTGGTGGGATGGTGACACTGTGAGAAGATTATACTGTGTGTGGTGGGATGGCGATACTGTGAGAAGATTATACTGTGTGTGGTGGGATGGTGGTACTGTGAGAAGATTATACTGTGTGTGGTGGGATGGTGGTACTGTGAGAAGATTATACTGTGTGTGGTGGGATGGTGGTACTGTGAGAAGATTATACTGTGTGTGGTGGGATGGTGATACTGTGAGAAGATTATACTGTGTGTGGGGGGATGGTGGTACTGTGAGATTATACTGTGTGGTGGGATGGTGACACTGTGAGAAGATTATACTGTGTGTGGTGGGATGGTGGTACTGTGAGAAGATTATACTGTGTGTGGTGGGATGGTGGTACTGTGAGAAGATTATACTGTGTGTGGTGGGATGGTGATACTGTGAGATTATACTGTGTGGTGGGATGGTGACACTGTGAGAAGATTATACTGTGTGTGGTGGGATGGTGATACTGTGAGAAGATTATACTGTGTGTGGTGGGATGGTGATACTGTGAGAAGATTATACTGTGTGTGGTGGGATGGTGGTACTGTGAGAAGATTATACTGTGTGTGGTAGGATGGTGATACTGTGAGAAGATTATACTGTGTGTGGTGGGATGGTGATACTGTGAGATTATACTGTGTGGTGGGATGGTGACACTGTGAGAAGATTATACTGTGTGGGGTGGGATGGTGATACTGTGAGAAGATTATACTGTGTGTGGTGGGATGGTGGTACTGTGAGAAGATTATACTGTGTGTGGTGGGATGGTGGTACTGTGAGAAGATTATACTGTGTGTGGTGGGATGGTGGTACTGTGAGAAGATTATACTGTGTGTGGTGGGATGGTGATACTGTGAGAAGATTATACTGTGTGTGGTGGGATGGTGATACTGTGAGAAGATTATACTGTGTGTGGTGGGATGGTGATACTGTGAGAAGATTATACTGTGTGTGGTGGGATGGTGGTACTGTGAGAAGATTATACTGTGTGTGGTGGGATGGTGATACTGTGAGAAGATTATACTGTGTGTGGTGGGATGGTGATACTGTGAGAAGATTATACTGTGTGTGGTGGGATGGTGATACTGTGAGAAGATTATACTGTGTGTGGTGGGATGGTGATACTGTGAGAAGATTATACTGTGTGTGGTGGGATGGTGATACTGTGAGAAGATTATACTGTGTGTGGTGGGATGGTGATACTGTGAGAAGATTATACTGTGTGTGGTGGGATGGTGATACTGTGAGAAGATTATACTGTGTGTGGTGGGATGGTGGTACTGTGAGAAGATTATACTGTGTGTGGTGGGATGGTGATACTGTGAGAAGATTATACTGTGTGCTGGGATGGTGATACTGTGAGAAGATTATACTGTGTGTGGTGGGATGGTGATACTGTGAGATTATACTGTGTGTGGTGGGATGGTGATACTGTGAGAAGATTATACTGTGTGTGGTGGGAATGATGATACTGTGAGAAGATTATACTGTGTGTGGTGGGATGGTGATACTGTGAGAAGATTATACTGTGTGTGGTGGGATGGTGATACTGTGAGAAGATTATACTGTGTGTGGTGGGATGGTGGTACTGTGAGAAGATTATACTGTGTGTGGTGGGATGGTGATACTGTGAGAAGATTATACTGTGTGTGGTGGGATGGTGATACTGTGAGAAGATTATACTGTGTGTGGTCGGATGGTGATACTGTGAGAAGATTATACTGTGTGTGGTGGGATGGTGATACTGTGAGAAGATTATACTGTGTGTGGTGGGATGGTGATACTGTGAGAAGATTATACTGTGTGTGGTGGGATGGTGATACTGTGAGAAGATTATACTGTGTGTGGTGGGATGGTGATACTGTGAGAAGTTTATACTGTGTGTGGTGGGATGGTGATACTGTGAGATTATACTGTGTGTGGTGGGATGGTGATACTGTGAGAAGATTATACTGTGTGTGGTGGGATGGAGGTACTGTGAGAAGATTATACTGTGTGTGGTGGGATGGTGGTACTGTGAGAAGATTATACTGAGTGTGGTGGGATGGTGATACTGTGAGAAGATTACACTGTGTGTGGTGGGATGGTGATACTGTGAGATTATACTGTGTGTGGTGGGATGGTGATACTGTGAGAAGATTATACTTTGTGTGGTGGGATGGTGATACTGTGAGATTATACTGTGTGTGGTGGGATGGTGGTACTGTGAGATTATACTGTGTAGGGAGGGATGGTGATACTGTGAGAAGATTATACTGTGTGTGGTGGTATGGTGATACTGTGAGAAGATTATACTGTGTGTGGTGGGATGGTGATACTGTGAGAAGATTATACTGCGTGTGGTGGGATGGTGATACTGTGAGATTATACTATGTGGTGGGATGGTGGTACTGTGGGATTATACTGTGTGTGGTGGGATGGTGGTACTGTGAGAAGATTACACTGTGAGTGTTGGGATGGTGGTACTGTGAGAAGATTATACTGTGTGTGGTGGGATGGCGATACTGTGAGATTATACTGTGTGTGGTGGGATGGTGATACTGTGAGAAGATTATACTGTGTGTGGTGGGATGGTGATACTGTGAGAAGATTATACTGTGTGTGGTGGGATGGTGATACTGTGAGATTATACTGTGTGTGGTGGGATGGTGGTACTGTGAGAAGATTATACTGTGTGTGGCGGGATGGTGATACAGTGAGAAGATTATACTGTGTGTGGTGGGATGGTGATACTGTGAGAAGATTATACTGTGAGTGGGGGATGGTGGTACTGTGAGAAGATTATACTGTGTGTGGTGGGATGGTTATACTGTGAGAAGATTATACTGTGTGTGGTGGGATGGTTATACTTTGAGAAGATTATACTGTGTGTGGTTGGATGGTGATACTGTGAGAAGATTATACTGTGTGGTGGGATGGTGATACTGTGAGAAGATTATACTGTGTGTGAGGTGGGATGGTGATACTGTGAGAAGATTATACTGTGTGTGGTGGGATGGTGATACTGTGAGAAGATTATACTGTGTGGGGGGATGGTGGTACTGTGAGAAGATTATACTGTGTGGTGGGATGGTGATACTGTGAGAAGATAATACTGTGTGTGGTGGGATGGTGATACTGTGAGAAGATTATACTGTGTGGTGGGATGGTGATACTGTGAGAAGATTATACTGTGTGTGGTGGGATGGTGATACTGTGAGAAGATTATACTGTGTGTGGTGGGATGGTGATACTGTGAGAAGATTATACTGTGTGTGGTGGGATGGTGATACTGTGAGAAGATTACACTGTGTGTGGTGGGATGGTGGTACTGTGAGAAGATTATACTGTGTGCGGTGGGATGGTGATACTGTGAGAAGATTATACTGTGTGTGGTGGGATGGTGATACTGTGAGAAGATTATACTGTGTGTGGTGGGATGGTGATACTGTGAGATTATACTGTGTGGTGGGATGGTGGTACTGTGAGAAGATTATACTGTGTGTGGTGGGATGGTGGTACTGTGAGAAGATTATACTCTGTGTGGTGGGATGGTGATACTGTGAGATTATACTGTGTGGTGGGATGGTGGTACTGTGAGAAGATTATACTGTGTGTGGTGGGATGGTGGTACTGTGAGAAGATTATACTGTGTGCGGTGGGATGGTGATACTGTGAGAAGATTATACTCTGTGTGGTGGGATGGTGATACTGTGAGATTATACTGTGTGGTGGGATGGTGGTACTGTGAGAAGATTATACTGTGTGTGGTGGGATGGTGGTACTGTGAGAAGATTATACTGTGTGCGGTGGGATGGTGATACTGTGAGAAGATTATACTGTGTGGTGGGATGGTGATACTGTGAGAAGATTATACTGTGTGTGGGGGGATGGTGATACTGTGAGAAGATTATACTGTGTGGTGGGATGGTGATACTGTGAGAAGATTATACTGTGTGTGGTGGGATGGTGATACTGTGAGATTATACTGTGTGTGGTGGGATGGTGATACTGTGAGAAGATTATACAATGTGTGGTGGGATGGTGATACTGTGAGAAGATTATACAGTGTGTGGTGGGATGGTGATACTGTGAGAAGATTATACTGTGTGTGGTGGGATGGTGGTACTGTGAGAAGATTATACTGTGTGTGGGAGGATGGTGATACTGTGAGAAGATTATACTGTGTGTGGTGGGATGGTGGTACTGTGAGAAGATTATACTGTGTGTGGTGGGATGGTGGTACTGTCAGAAGATTATAGTGTGTGTGGTGGGGATGATGATACTGTGAGAAGATTATACTGTGTGTGGTGGGATGGTGATACTGTGAGAAGATTATACTGTGAGTGGGGGATGGTGGTACTGTGAGAAGATTTTACTGTGTGTGGTGGGATGGTTATACTGTGAGAAGATTATACTGTGTGTGGTGGGATGGTTATACTGTGAGAAGATTATACTGTGTGTGGTGGGATGGTGATACTGTGAGAAGATTATACTGTGTGGTGGGATGGTGATACTGTGAGATTATACTGTGTGGTGGGATGGTGATACTGTGAGAAGATTATACTGTGTGAGGTGGGATGGTGATACTGTGAGAAGATTATACTGTGTGTGGTGGGATGGTGATACTGTGAGAAGATTATACTGTGTGGGGGGATGGTGGTACTGTGAGAAGATTATACTGTGTGGTGGGATGGTGATACTGTGAGAAGATAATACTGTGTGTGGTGGGATGGTGATACTGTGAGAAGATTATACTGTGTGGTGGGATGGTGATACTGTGAGAAGATTATACTGTGTGTGGTGGGATGGTGATACTTTGAGAAGATTATACTGTGTGTGGTGGGATGGTGATACTGTGAGAAGATTATTCTGTGTGTGGTGGGATGGTGATACTGTGAGAAGATTACACTGTGTGTGGTGGGATGGTGGTACTGTGAGAAGATTATACTGTGTGCGGTGGGATGGTGGTACTGTGAGAAGATTATACTGTGTGTGGGGGGATGGTGATACTGTGAGAAGATTATACTGTGTGCGGTGGGATGGTGGTACTGTGAGAAGATTATACTGTGTGTGGGGGGATGGTGATACTGTGAGAAGATTATACTGTGTGGTGGGATGGTGATACTGTGAGAAGATTATACTGTGTGGTGGGATGGTGATACTGTGAGAAGATTATACTGTGTGGTGGGATGGTGATACTGTGAGAAGATTATACTGTGTGGTGGGATGGTGATACTGTGAGAAGATTATACTGTGTGTGGTGGGATGGTGATACTGTGAGATTATACTGTGTGTGGGGGGATGGTGATACTGTGAGAAGATTATACTGTGTGTGGTGGGATGGTGATACTGTGAGAAGATTATACTGTGTGTGGTGGGATGGTGGTACTGTGAGAAGATTATACTGTGTGTAGAGGGATGGTGATACTGTGAGAAGATTATACTGTGTGTGGTGAGATGGTGATACTGTGAGAAGATTATACTGTGTGTGGTGGGATGGTGATACTGTGAGAAGATTATACTGTGTGTGGTGGGATGGTGATACTGTGAGATTATACTGTGTGTGGTGGGATGGTGATACTGTGAGAAGATTATACTGTGTGTGGTAGGATGGTGATACTGTGAGATTATACTGTGTGTGGTGGGATGGTGATACTGTGAGAAGATTATACTGTGTGTGGTAGGATGGTGATACTGTGAGAAGATTATACTGTGGGTGGTGGGATGGTGATACTGTGAGAAGATTATACTGTGTGTGGTGGGATGGTGATACTGTGAGAAGATTATACTGTGTGTGGTGGGATGGTGATACTGTGAGAAGATTATACTGTGTGTGGTGGGATGGTGATACTGTGAGAAGATTATACTGTGTGTGGTGGGATGGTGATACTGTGAGAAGATTATACTGTGTGTGGTGGGATGGTGATACTGTGAGATTATACTGTGTGTGGTGGGATGGTGATACTGTTAGAAGATTATACTGTGTGTGGTGAGATGTTGATACTGTGAGATTATACTGTGTGATGGGATGGTGATACTGTGAGAAGATTATACTGTGTGTGGGGGATGGTGATACTGTGAGAAGATTATACTGTGTGTGGGGGATGGTGATACTGTGAGAAGATTATACTGTGTGTGGTGGGATGGTGATACTGTGAGAAGATTATACTGTGTGTGGTGGGATGGTGATACTGTAAGAAGATTATACTGTGTGTGGTGGGATGGTGATACTGTAAGAAGATTATACTGTGTGTGGTGGGATGGTGATACTGTGAGAAGATTATACTGTGTGATGGGATGGTGGTACTGTGAGAAGATTATACTGTGTGTGGTGGGATGGTGATACTGTGAGAAGATTATACTGTGTGTGGTGAGATGTTGATACTCTGAGAAGATTATACTGTGTGATGGGATGGTGGTACTGTGAGAAGATTATACTGTGTGTGGTGGGATGGTGATACTGTGAGAAGATTATACTGTGTGTGGGGGATGGTGATACTGTGAGAAGATTATACTGTGTGTGGTGGGATGGTGATACTGTGAGAAGATTATACTGTGTGTGGTGGGATGGTGATACTGTGAGAAGATTATACTGTGTGTGGTGGGATGGTGATACTGTGAGAAGATTATACTGTGTGTGGTGGGATGGTGATACTGTGAGAAGATTATACTGTGTGGTGGGATGGTGATACTGTGAGAAGATTATACTGTGTGTGGTGGGATGGTGATACTGTGAGATTATACTGTGTGTGGTTGGATGGTGATACTGTGAGAAGATTATACTGTGTGTGGTGGGATGGTGATACTGTGAGATTATACTGTGTGTGGTGGGATGGTGTTACTGTGAGATTATACTGTGTGTGGGGGATGGTGATACTGTGAGAAGATTATACTGTGTGTGGTGGGATGGTGATACTGTGAGAAGATTATACTGTGTGTGGTGGGATGGTGATACTGTGAGAAGATTATACTGTGTGTGGGGGATGGTGATACTGTGAGAAGATTATACTGTGTGTGGTGGGATGGTGGTACTGTGAGAAGATTATACTGTGTGTGGTGGGATGGTGATACTGTGAGATTATACTGTGTGTGGGGGGATGGTGATACTGTGAGAAGATTATACTGTGTGTGGTGGGATGGTGGTACTGTGAGATTATACTGTGTGTGGTGGGATGGTGGTACTGAGAAGATTATACTGTGTGTGGGGGGATGGTGATACTGTGAGATTATACTGTGTGTGGTGGGATGGTGATACTGTGAGAAGATTATACTGTGTGTGGTGGGATGGTGATACTGTGAGAAGATTATACTGTGTGTGGTGGGATGGTGATACTGTGAGAAGATTATACTGTGTGTGGTGGGATGGTGATACTGTGAGAAGATTATACTGTGTGTGGGGGGATGGTGATACTGTGAGAAGATTATACTGTGTGTGGTGGGATGGTGATACTGTGAGATTATACTGTGTGTGGGGGGATGGTGATACTGTGAGAATATTATACTGTGTGTGGTGGGATGGTGATACTGTGAGAAGATTATACTGTGTGTGGGGGGATGGTGATACTGTGAGAAGATTATACTGTGTGTGGTGGGATGGAGGTACTGTGAGAAGATTATACTGTGTGTGGTGGGATGGTGATACTGTGAGAAGATTATACTGTGTGTGGTGGGATGGTGATACTGTGAGAAGATCATACTGTGTGTGGTGGGATGGTGGTACTGTGAGATTATACTGTGTGTGGTGGGATGGTGATACTGTGAGAAGATTATACTGTGTGTGGTGGGATGGTGATACTGTGAGAAGATTATACTGTGTGTGGTGGGATGGAGGTACTGTGAGAAGATTATACTGTGTGTGGTGGGATGGTGATACTGTGAGAAGATTATACTGTGTGTGGTGGGATGGTGATACTGTGAGAAGATTATACTGTGTGTGGTGGGATGGTGATACTGTGAGAAGATTATACTGTGTGTGGTGGGATGGAGGTACTGTGAGAAGATTATACTGTGTGTGGTGGGATGGTGATACTGTGAGAAGATTATACTGTGTGTGGTGGGATGGTGATACTGTGAGAAGATTATACTGTGTGTGGTGGGATGGTGATACTGTGAGAAGATTATACTGTGTGTGGTGGGATGGTGATACTGTGAGAAGATTATACTGTGTGTGGTGGGATGGTGATACTGTGAGAAGATTATACTGTGTGTGGTGGGATGGTGATACTGTGAGAAGATTATACTGTGTGTGGTGGGATGGTGATACTGTGAGAAGATTATACTGTGTGTGGTGGGATGGAGGTACTGTGAGAAGATTACACTGTGTGTGGTGGGATGGTGATACTGTGAGAAGATTATACTGTGTGTGGGGGGATGGTGATACTGTGAGAAGATTATACTGTGTGTGGTGGGATGGTGATACTGTGAGATTATACTGTGTGTGGGGGGATGGTGATACTGTGAGAAGATTATACTGTGTGTGGTGGGATGGTGATACTGTGAGAAGATTATACTGTGTGTGGGGGGATGGTGATACTGTGAGAAGATTATACTGTGTGTGGTGGGATGGAGGTACTGTGAGAAGATTATACTGTGTGTGGTGGGATGGTGATACTGTGAGAAGATTATACTGTGTGTGGTGGGATGGTGATACTGTGAGAAGATCATACTGTGTGTGGTGGGATGGTGGTACTGTGAGATTATACTGTGTGTGGTGGGATGGTGATACTGTGAGAAGATTATACTGTGTGTGGTGGGATGGTGATACTGTGAGAAGATTATACTGTGTGTGGTGGGATGGAGGTACTGTGAGAAGATTATACTGTGTGTGGTGGGATGGTGATACTGTGAGAAGATTATACTGTGTGTGGTGGGATGGTGATACTGTGAGAAGATTATACTGTGTGTGGTGGGATGGTGATACTGTGAGAAGATTATACTGTGTGTGGTGGGATGGAGGTACTGTGAGAAGATTATACTGTGTGTGGTGGGATGGTGATACTGTGAGAAGATTATACTGTGTGTGGTGGGATGGTGATACTGTGAGAAGATTATACTGTGTGTGGTGGGATGGTGATACTGTGAGAAGATTATACTGTGTGTGGTGGGATGGTGATACTGTGAGAAGATTATACTGTGTGTGGTGGGATGGTGATACTGTGAGAAGATTATACTGTGTGTGGTGGGATGGTGATACTGTGAGAAGATTATACTGTGTGTGGTGGGATGGTGATACTGTGAGAAGATTATACTGTGTGTGGTGGGATGGAGGTACTGTGAGAAGATTATACTGTGTGTGGTGGGATGGTGATACTGTGAGAAGATTATACTGTGTGTGGTGGGATGGTGATACTGTGAGAAGATTATACTGTGTGTGGTGGGATGGTGATACTGTGAGATTATACTGTGTGTGGTGGGATGGTGATACTGTGAGAAGATTATACTGTGTGTGGTGGGATGGTGATACTGTGAGATTATACTGTGTGTGGTGGGATGTTCGCCATTTTTGCTGTGTTCATTGTGATGGATCTAGGCTGGTGTGCACACACACAGCAGCCCCGCCCTGCCCCAAGCTTTATTTAATTGTGCTCCTGTGTTTGAACCTGCATCGCTCTTCATCTATGTTTCCTGGTCGGGCAATGTGTGGAGGCTAAACCTGACATGTCTGCATTTAGACCTGGTTGGCCTTCATCTGCACTTGCCTTATCTGGCTTCATGGGAGCGATCTAGATATGCTCAGGTACGGATTGCACTTAATGTGGTCTTGCTTTTAATGTATTTAGGAGGCCGTATGTCACAGTGTTTAAGTGTTTATTAAAAACGTAGAGTAGGACCCCCCACATGAGATTGCCTTGGCGCGGCGGGGTGGCTCAAATGAATTGATCAATTTTTTTGCCAAATATGTCATTTTGAATACAGTTAGATATTATGTGCATATGGACTCTATGCTATGCGTTCTATCCTTAAGCGGCGCTGGCTCCTCTCTTTTTTTTTTTTTGAAGAGTCTAGATGGTGCACCAGGTCAGGTGAGCTTGATGACGCAGTTTCCTTTTATTATAAAGGCCATGGCCCCAAAGGAAAGGGGTGCGGGGAGGAATCTGAGGTACAGGCCATGGTAAAGTGCCCGAGGCAGCTGGTTGTGGGGCAGAACTCTGCTTACAGGGGCATAATGGGGGCATTACACTGTGTGGGGCCAAGAAAGGGGCCCTGTACTATGAGAACACTCCGTCTCCTCACTGCCTGTCCTCCATAGTGGGGTCGTATGTATCTATTACAGGAAACAGAAACGTGAGGATTCTTATACAGAGTCTCAGGGCAGAAGGGGTTAATGTCCCCTGCGCTCAGTAATGGGGGGAATCTCCACATACCTCCACCTGCAGAGCCACACTCCACATGTATGGCTGCTCTGTGCACAGGACCTGTGATGAGGTCACAGGAGGGGAGGAGTCAGGGGTCACATGATCTCCGGAATGAAGACGTGATGGGAAGTTCGGCTCTTTTTTAAATAGAAATCCGTTTTCCACAGTCCTCGTTTTAGGTCTTTGCCTGTACAGTGAGGCCTCATTATACCCCTGTATAAGGATCTAGTGACGCAGTGTAGACTGTTATTCAGCATTGTTGTCTCCTCAGATTGTCAGCTCTTGTGATCAGGCCCCTGCTCCTCGCTCCGGTCTCTCTTGTACAGTGAGGTCTCATTATACCCCTGTATAAGGATCTAGTGACGCAGTGTAGACTGTTATTCAGCATTGCTGTCTCCTCAGATAGTCAGCTCTTGTGATCAGGCCCCTGCTCCTCGCTCCGGTCTCTCTTGTACAGTGAGGTCTCATTATACCCCTGTATAAGGATCTAGTGATGCAGTGTAGACTGTTATTCAGCATTGCTGTCTCCTCAGATTGTCAGCTCTTGTGATCAGGCCCCTGCTCCTCGCTCCGGTCTCTCCTGTACAGTGAGGTCTCATTATACCCCTGTATAAGGATCTAGTGACGCAGTGTAGACTGTTATTCAGCATTGCTGTCTCCTCAGATAGTCAGCTCTTGTGATCAGGCCCCTGCTCCTCGCTCCGGTCTCTCTTGTACAGTGAGGTCTCATTATACCCCTGTATAAGGATCTAGTGATGCAGTGTAGACTGTTATTCAGCATTGCTGTGTCCTCAGATTGTCAGCTCTTGTGATCAGGCCCCTGCTCCTCGCTCCGGTCTCTCTTGTACAGTGAGGTCTCATTATACCCCTGTATAAGGATCTAGTGACGCAGTGTAGACTGTTATTCAGCATTGCTGTCTCCTCAGATTGTCAGCTCTTGTGATCAGGCCCCTGCTCCTCGCTCCGGTCTCTCCTGTACAGTGAGGCCTCATTATACCCCTGTATAAGGATCTAGTGACGCAGTGTAGACTGTTATTCAGCATTGCTGTCTCCTCAGATTGTCAGCTCTTGTGATCAGGCCCCTGCTCCTCGCTCCGGTCTCTCCTGTACAGTGAGGCCTCATTATACCCCTGTATAAGGATCTAGTGATGCAGTGTAGACTGTTATTCAGCATTGCTGTCTCCTCAGATTGTCAGCTCTTGTGATCAGGCCCCTGCTCCTCGCTCCGGTCTCTCCTGTACAGTGAGGCCTCATTATACCCCTGTATAAGGATCTAGTGACACAGTGTAGACTGTTATTCAGCATTGCTGTCTCCTCAGATTGTCAGCTCTTGTGATCAGGCACCTGCTCCTCGCTCCGGTCTCTCCTGTACAGTGAGGTCTCATTATACCCCTGTATAAGGATCTAGTGACGCAGTGTAGACTGTTATTCAGCATTGCTGTCTCCTCAGATTGTCAGCTCTTGTGATCTGGCCTCTGCTCCTCGCTCCGGTCTCTCCTGTACAGTGAGGTCTCATTATACCCCTGTATAAGGATCTAGTGACGCAGTGTAGACTGTTATTCAGCATTGCTGTGTTCTCAGATTGTCAGCTCTTGTGATCAGGCCCCTGCTCCTCGCTCCGGTCTCTCCTGTACAGTGAGGTCTCATTATACCCCTGTATAAGGATCTAGTGACGCAGTGTAGACTGTTATTCAGCATTGCTGTCTCCTCAGATTGTCAGCTCTTGTGATCAGGCCTCTGCTCCTCGCTCCGGTCTCTCCTGTACAGTGAGGCCTCATTATACCCCTGTATAAGGATCTAGTGACGCAGTGTAGACTGTTATTCAGCATTGCTGTCTCCTCAGATTGTCAGCTCTTGTGATCAGGCCCCTGCTCCTCGCTCCGGTCTCTCCTGTACAGTGAGGACTCATTATACCCCTGTATAAGGCTCTAGTGACGCAGTGTAGACTGTTATTCAGCATTGCTGTCTCCTCAGATTGTCAGCTCTTGTGATCAGGCCCCTGCTCCTCGCTCCGGTCTCTCCTGTACAGTGAGGCCTCATTATACCCCTGTATAAGGATCTAGTGACGCAGTGTAGACTGTTATTCAGCATTGCTGTGTCCTCAGATTGTCAGCTCTTGTGATCAGGCCTCTGCTCCTCGCTCCGGTCTCTCCTGTACAGTGAGGCCTCATTATACCCCTGTATAAGGCTCTAGTGACGCAGTGTAGACTGTTATTCAGCATTGCTGTCTCCTCAGATTGTCAGCTCTTGTGATCAGGCCCCTGCTCCTCGCTCCGGTCTCTCCTGTACAGTGAGGCCTCATTATACCCCTGTATAAGGCTCTAGTGACGCAGTGTAGACTGTTATTCAGCATTGCTGTGTCCTCAGATTGTCAGCTCTTGTGATCAGGCCTCTGCTCCTCGCTCCGGTCTCTCCTGTACAGTGAGGCCTCATTATACCCCTGTATAAGGCTCTAGTGACGCAGTGTAGACTGTTATTCAGCATTGCTGTTTCCTCAGATTGTCAGCTCTTGTGATCAGGCCCCTGCTCCTCGCTCCGGTCTCTCCTGTACAGTGAGGCCTCATTATACCCCTGTATAAGGATCTAGTGACGCAGTGTAGACTGTTATTCAGCATTGCTGTCTCCTCAGATTGTCAGCTCTTGTGATCAGGCCCCTGCTCCTCGCTCCGGTCTCTCCTGTACAGTGAGGCCTCATTATACCCCTGTATAAGGATCTAGTGACGCAGTGTAGACTGTTATTCAGCATTGTTGTCTCCTCAGATTGTCAGCTCTTGTGATCAGGCCCCTGCTCCTCGCTCCGGTCTCTCCTGTACAGTGAGGCCTCATTATACCCCTGTATAAGGATCTAGTGACGCAGTGTAGACTGTTATTCAGCATTGCTGTCTCCTCAGATTGTCAGCTCTTGTGATCAGGCCTCTGCTCCTCGCTCCGGTCTCTCCTGTACAGTGAGGCCTCATTATACCCCTGTATAAGGATCTAGTGACGCAGTGTAGACTGTTATTCAGCATTGCTGTGTCCTCAGATTGTCAGCTCTTGTGATCAGGCACCTGCTCATCGCTCCGGTCTCTCCTGTACAGTGAGGCCTCATTATACCCCTGTATAAGGATCTAGTGACGCAGTGTAGACTGTTATTCAGCATTGCTGTGTCCTCAGATTGTCAGCTCTTGTGATCAGGCACCTGCTCCTCGCTCCGGTCTCTCCTGTACAGTGAGGCCTCATTATACCCCTGTATAAGGATCTAGTGACGCAGTGTAGACTGTTATTCAGCATTGCTGTCTCCTCAGATTGTCAGCTCTTGTGATCAGGCCCCTGCTCCTCGCTCCGGTCTCTCCTGTACAGTGAGGTCTCATTATTCCCCTGTATAAGGATCTAGTGACGCAGTGTAGACTGTTATTCAGCATTGCTGTCTCCTCAGATTGTCAGCTCTTGTGATCAGGCCCCTGCTCCTCGCTCCGGTGTCTCCTGTACAGTGAGGCCTCATTATACCCCTGTATAAGGATCTAGTGACGCAGTGTAGACTGTTATTCAGCATTGCTGTCTCCTTTAGATTGTCAGCTCTTGTGATCAGGCCCCCCCTCCTCGCTCCGGTCTCTCCTGTACAGTGAGGCCTCATTATACCCCTGTATAAGGATCTAGTGACGCAGTGTAGACTGTTATTCAGCATTGCTGTCTCCTCAGATTGTCAGCTCTTGTGATCAGGCCCCCCCTCCTCGCTCCGGTCTCTCCTGTACAGTGAGGCCTCATTATACCCCTGTATAAGGATCTAGTGACGCAGTGTAGACTGTTATTCAGCATTGCTGTCTCCTCAGATTGTCAGCTCTTGTGATCAGGCCCCTGCTCCTCGCTCCGGTCTCTCCTGTACAGTGAGGCCTCATTATACCCCTGTATAAGGATCTAGTGACGCAGTGTAGACTGTTATTCAGCATTGCTGTCTCCTCAGATTGTCAGCTCTTGTGATCAGGCCCCTGCTCCTCGCTCCGGTCTCTCCTGTACAGTGAGGCCTCATTATACCCCTGTATAAGGATCTAGTGATGCAGTGTAGACTGTTATTCAGCATTGCTGTCTCCTCAGATTGTCAGCTCTTGTGATCAGGCCCCTGCTCCTCGCTCCGGTCTCTCCTGTACAGTGAGGCCTCATTATACCCCTGTATAAGGATCTAGTGATGCAGTGTAGACTGTTATTCAGCATTGCTGTCTCCTCAGATTGTCAGCTCTTGTGATCAGGCCCCTGCTCCTCGCTCCGGTCTCTCCTGTACAGTGAGGCCTCATTATACTCCTGTATAAGGATCTAGTGACGCAGTGTAGACTGTTATTCAGCATTGCTGTGTCCTCAGATTGTCAGCTCTTGTGATCAGGCCCCTGCTCCTCGTTTTAGGTCTTTGCCTGTACAGTGAGGCCTCATTATACCCCTGTATAAGGATCTAGTGACACAGTGTAGATTGTTATTCAGCATTGCTGTCTCCTCAGATTGTCAGCTCTTGTGATCAGGCCCCTGCTCCTCGCTCCGGTCTCTCCTGTACAGTGAGGCCTCATTATACCCCTGTATAAGGATCTAGTGACGCAGTGTAGACTGTTATTCAGCATTGCTGTCTCCTCAGATTGTCAGCTCTTGTGATCAGGCCCCTGCTCCTCGCTCCGGTCTCTCCTGTACAGTGAGGCCTCATTATACCCCTGTATAAGGATCTAGTGACGCAGTGTAGACTGTTATTCAGCATTGCTGTCTCCTCAGATTGTCAGCTCTTGTGATCAGGCCCCCGCTCCTCGCTCCGGTCTCTCCTGTACAGTGAGGCCTCATTATACCCCTGTATAAGGATCTAGTGACGCAGTGTAGACTGTTATTCAGCATTGCTGTCTCCTCAGATTGTCAGCTCTTGTGATCAGGCCCCTGCTCCTCGCTCCGGTCTCTCCTGTACAGTGAGGCCTCATTATACCCCTGTATAAGGATCTAGTGATGCAGTGTAGACTGTTATTCAGCATTGCTGTCTCCTCAGATTGTCAGCTCTTGTGATCAGGCCCCCGCTCCTCGCTCCGGTCTCTCCTGTACAGTGAGGCCTCATTATACCCCTGTATAAGGATCTAGTGACGCAGTGTAGACTGTTATTCAGCATTGCTGTCTCCTCAGATTGTCAGCTCTTGTGATCAGGCCCCCGCTCCTCGCTCCGGTCTCTCCTGTACAGTGAGGCCTCATTATACCCCTGTATAAGGATCTAGTGACGCAGTGTAGACTGTTATTCAGCATTGCTGTGTCCTCAGATTGTCAGCTCTTGTGATCAGGCCCCTGCTCCTCGCTCCGGTCTCTCCTGTACAGTGAGGCCTCATTATACTCCTGTATAAGGATCTAGTGACGCAGTGTAGACTGTTATTCAGCATTGCTGTGTCCTCAGATTGTCAGCTCTTGTGATCAGGCCCCTGCTCCTCGCTCCGGTCTCTCCTGTACAGTGAGGTCTCATTATACCCCTGTATAAGGATCTAGTGAGGCAGTGTAGACTGTTATTCAGCATTGCTGTGTCCTCAGATTGTCAGCTCTTGTGATCAGGCCCCTGCTCCTCGTTTTAGGTCTTTGCCTGTACAGTGAGGCCTCATTATACCCCTGTATAAGGATCTAGTGACGCAGTGTAGACTGTTATTCAGCATTGCTGTCTCCTCAGATTGTCAGCTCTTGTGATCAGGCCCCCCCTCCTCGCTCCGGTCTCTCCTGTACAGTGAGGCCTCATTATACCCCTGTATAAGGATCTAGTGACGCAGTGTAGACTGTTATTCAGCATTGCTGTGTCCTCAGATTGTCAGCTCTTGTGATCAGGCCCCTGCTCCTCGCTCCGGTCTCTCCTGTACAGTGAGGCCTCATTATACCCCTGTATAAGGATCTAGTGACGCAGTGTAGACTGTTATTCAGCATTGCTGTCTCCTCAGATTGTCAGCTCTTGTGATCAGGCCCCTGCTCCTCGCTCCGGTCTCTCCTGTACAGTGAGGCCTCATTATACCCCTGTATAAGGATCTAGTGACACAGTGTAGACTGTTATTCAGCATTGCTGTCTCCTCAGATTGTCAGCTCTTGTGATCAGGCCCCCCCTCCTCGCTCCGGTCTCTCCTGTACAGTGAGGCCTCATTATACCCCTGTATAAGGATCTAGTGACGCAGTGTAGACTGTTATTCAGCATTGCTGTCTCCTCAGATTGTCAGCTCTTGTGATCAGGCCCCTGCTCCTCGCTCCGGTCTCTCCTGTACAGTGAGGCCTCATTATACCCCTGTATAAGGATCTAGTGATGCAGTGTAGACTGTTATTCAGCATTGCTGTCTCCTCAGATTGTCAGCTCTTGTGATCAGGCCCCTGCTCCTCGCTCCGGTCTCTCCTGTACAGTGAGGCCTCATTATACTCCTGTATAAGGATCTAGTGACGCAGTGTAGACTGTTATTCAGCATTGCTGTCTCCTCAGATTGTCAGCTCTTGTGATCAGGCCCCTGCTCCTCGCTCCGGTCTCTCCTGTACAGTGAGGCCTCATTATACCCCTGTATAAGGATCTAGTGACGCAGTGTAGACTGTTATTCAGCATTGCTGTCTCCTCAGATTGTCAGCTCTTGTGATCAGGCCCCTGCTCCTCGCTCCGGTCTCTCCTGTACAGTGAGGCCTCATTATACTCCTGTATAAGGATCTAGTGACGCAGTGTAGACTGTTATTCAGCATTGCTGTCTCCTCAGATTGTCAGCTCTTGTGATCAGGCCCCTGCTCCTCGCTCCGGTCTCTCCTGTACAGTGAGGCCTCATTATACTCCTGTATAAGGATCTAGTGACGCAGTGTAGACTGTTATTCAGCATTGCTGTCTCCTCAGATTGTCAGCTCTTGTGATCAGGCCCCTGCTCCTCGCTCCGGTCTCTCCTGTACAGTGAGGCCTCATTATACCCCTGTATAAGGATCTAGTGACGCAGTGTAGACTGTTATTCAGCATTGCTGTCTCCTCAGATTGTCAGCTCTTGTGATCAGGCACCTGCTCATCGCTCCGGTCTCTCCTGTACAGTGAGGCCTCATTATACCCCTGTATAAGGATCTAGTGACGCAGTGTAGACTGTTATTCAGCATTGCTGTGTCCTCAGATTGTCAGCTCTTGTGATCAGGCACCTGCTCATCGCTCCGGTCTCTCCTGTACAGTGAGGCCTCATTATACCCCTGTATAAGGATCTAGTGACGCAGTGTAGACTGTTATTCAGCATTGCTGTGTCCTCAGATTGTCAGCTCTTGTGATCAGGCCCCTGCTCCTCGCTCTGCTCTCTCCTGTACAGTGAGGCCTCATTATACCCCTGTATAAGGATCTAGTGACGCAGTGTAGACTGTTATTCAGCATTGCTGTCTCCTCAGATTGTCAGCTCTTGTGATCAGGCCCCTGATCCTCGCTCCGGTCTCTCCTGTACAGTGAGGCCTCATTATACACCTGTATAAGTATCTAGTGACGCAGTGTAGACTGTTATTCAGCATTGCTGTCTCCTCAGATTGTCAGCTCTTGTGATCAGGCCCCTGCTCCTCGCTCCGGTGTCTCCTGTACAGTGAGGCCTCATTATACCCCTGTATAAGGATCTAGTGACGCAGTGTAGACTGTTATTCAGCATTGCTGTGTCCTCAGATTGTCAGCTCTTGTGATCAGGCCCCTGCTCCTCGCTCCTGTCTCTCCTGTACAGTGAGGCCTCATTATACTCCTGTATAAGGATCTAGTGACGCAGTGTAGACTGTTATTCAGCATTGCTGTCTCCTCAGATTGTCAGCTCTTGTGATCAGGCCCCTGCTCCTCGCTCCGGTCTCTCCTGTACAGTGAGGCCTCATTATACCCCTGTATAAGGATCTAGTGACGCAGTGTAGACTGTTATTCAGCATTGCTGTGTCCTCAGATTGTCAGCTCTTGTGATCAGGCCCCCGCTCCTCGCTCCTGTCTCTCCTGTACAGTGAGGCCTCATTATACCCCTGTATAAGGATCTAGTGACGCAGTGTAGACTGTTATTCAGCATTGCTGTCTCCTCAGATTGTCAGCTCTTGTGATCAGGCCCCTGCTCCTCGCTCCGGTCTCTCCTGTACAGTGAGGCCTCATTATACCCCTGTATAAGGATCTAGTGACGCAGTGTAGACTGTTATTCAGCATTGCTGTGTCCTCAGATTGTCAGCTCTTGTGATCAGGCCCCCGCTCCTCGCTCCGGTCTCTCCTGTACAGTGAGGCCTCATTATACCCCTGTATAAGGATCTAGTGACACAGTGTAGACTGTTATTCAGCATTGCTGTCTCCTCAGATTGTCAGCTCTTGTGATCAGGCCCCTGCTCCTCGCTCCTGTCTCTCCTGTACAGTGAGGCCTCATTATACTCCTGTATAAGGATCTAGTGACGCAGTGTAGACTGTTATTCAGCATTGCTGTCTCCTCAGATTGTCAGCTCTTGTGATCAGGCCCCTGCTCCTCGCTCCCGTCTCTCCTGTACAGTGAGGCCTCATTATACACCTGTATAAGTATCTAGTGACGCAGTGTAGACTGTTATTCAGCATTGCTGTCTCCTCAGATTGTCAGCTCTTGTGATCAGGCCCCTGCTCCTCGCTCCGGTCTCTCCTGTACAGTGAGGCCTCATTATACCCCTGTATAAGGATCTAGTGACACAGTGTAGACTGTTATTCAGCATTGCTGTCTCCTCAGATTGTCAGCTCTTGTGATCAGGCCCCTGCTCCTCGCTCCGGTCTCTCCTGTACAGTGAGGCCTCATTATACACCTGTATAAGTATCTAGTGACGCAGTGTAGACTGTTATTCAGCATTGCTGTCTCCTCAGATTGTCAGCTCTTGTGATCAGGCCCCTGCTCCTCGCTCCGGTGTCTCCTGTACAGTGAGGCCTCATTATACCCCTGTATAAGGATCTAGTGACACAGTGTAGACTGTTATTCAGCATTGCTGTCTCCTCAGATTGTCAGCTCTTGTGATCAGGCCCCTGCTCCTCGCTCCGGTCTCTCCTGTACAGTGAGACCTCATTATACCCCTGTATAAGGATCTAGTGACGCAGTGTAGACTGTTATTCAGCATTGCTGTCTCCTCAGATTGTCAGCTCTTGTGATCAGGCCCCTGCTCCTCGCTCCGGTCTCTCCTGTACAGTGAGACCTCATTATACCCCTGTATAAGGATCTAGTGACGCAGTGTAGACTGTTATTCAGCATTGCTGTCTCCTTTAGATTGTCAGCTCTTGTGATCAGGCCCCCCCTCCTCGCTCCGGTCTCTCCTGTACAGTGAGGCCTCATTATACCCCTGTATAAGGATCTAGTGACGCAGTGTAGACTGTTATTCAGCATTGCTGTCTCCTCAGATTGTCAGCTCTTGTGATCAGGCCCCCCCTCCTCGCTCCGGTCTCTCCTGTACAGTGAGGCCTCATTATACCCCTGTATAAGGATCTAGTGACGCAGTGTAGACTGTTATTCAGCATTGCTGTCTCCTCAGATTGTCAGCTCTTGTGATCAGGCCCCTGCTCCTCGCTCCGGTCTCTCCTGTACAGTGAGGCCTCATTATACCCCTGTATAAGGATCTAGTGACGCAGTGTAGACTGTTATTCAGCATTGCTGTCTCCTCAGATTGTCAGCTCTTGTGATCAGGCCCCTGCTTCTCGCTCCGGTGTCTCCTGTACAGTGAGGCCTCATTATACCCCTGTATAAGGATCTAGTGACGCAGTGTAGACTATTATTCAGCATTGCTGTCTCCTCAGATTGTCAGCTCTTGTGATCAGGCCCCTGCTCCTCGCTCCGGTCTCTCCTGTACAGTGAGGCCTCATTATACACCTGTATAAGGATCTAGTGACGCAGTGTAGACTATTATTCAGCATTGCTGTCTCCTCAGATTGTCAGCTCTTGTGATCAGGCCCCTGCTCCTCGCTCCGGTCTCTCCTGTACAGTGAGGCCTCATTATACCCCTGTATAAGGATCTAGTGACACAGTGTAGACTGTTATTCAGCATTGCTGTTTCCTCAGATTGTCAGCTCTTGTGATCAGGCCTCTGCTCCTCGCTCCGGTCTCTCCTGTACAGTGAGGACTCATTATACCCCTGTATAAGGATCTAGTGACACAGTGTAGACTGTTATTCAGCATTGCTGTCTCCTCAGATTGTCAGCTCTTGTGATCAGGCTCCTGCTCCTCGCTCCGGTGTCTCCTGTACAGTGAGGCCTCATTATTCCCCTGTATAAGGATCTAGTGACGCAGTGTAGACTATTATTCAGCATTGCTGTTTCCTCAGATTGTCAGCTCTTGTGATCAGGCCCCTGCTCCTCGCTCCGGTCTCTCCTGTACAGTGAGGTCTCATTATACTCCTGTATAAGGATCTAGTGACGCAGTGTAGACTGTTATTCAGCATTGCTGTGTCCTCAGATTGTCAGCTCTTGTGATCAGGCCTCTGCTCCTCGCTCCGGTCTCTCCTGTACAGTGAGGCCTCATTATACCCCTGTATAATGATCTAGTGACGCAGTGTGGACTGTTATTCAGCATTGCTGCGTCCTCAGATTGTCAGCTCTTGTGATCAGGCCCCTGCTCCTCGTTTTAGGTCTTTGCCTGTACAGTGAGGCCTCATTATACCCCTGTATAAGGATCTAGTGACACAGTGTAGATTGTTATTCAGCATTGCTGTGTCCTCAGATTGTCAGCTCTTGTGATCAGGCCCCTGCTCCTCGTTTTAGGTCTTTGCCTGTACAGTGAGGCCTCATTATACCCCTGTATAAGGATCTAGTGACGCAGTGTGGACTGTTATTCAGCATTGCTGCGTCCTCAGATTGTCAGCTCTTGTGATCAGGCCCCTGCTCCTCGTTTTAGGTCTTTGCCTGTACAGTGAGGCCTCATTATACCCCTGTATAAGGATCTAGTGACACAGTGTAGACTGTTATTCAGCATTGCTGTGTCCTCAGATTGTCAGCTCTTGTGATCAGGCCCCTGCTCCTCGTTTTAGGTCTTTGCCTGTACAGTGAGGCCTCATTATACCCCTGTATAAGGATCTAGTGACACAGTGTAGATTGTTATTCAGCATTGCTGTCTCCTCAGATTGTCAGCTCTTGTGATCAGGCCCCTGCTCCTCGCTCCGGTCTCTCCTGTACAGTGAGGCCTCATTATACCCCTGTATAAGGATCTAGTGACGCAGTGTAGACTGTTATTCAGCATTGCTGTCTCCTCAGATTGTCAGCTCTTGTGATCAGGCCCCTGCTCCTCGCTCCGGTCTCTCCTGTACAGTGAGGCCTCATTATACCCCTGTATAAGGATCTAGTGACGCAGTGTAGACTGTTATTCAGCATTGCTGTCTCCTCAGATTGTCAGCTCTTGTGATCAGGCCCCCGCTCCTCGCTCCGGTCTCTCCTGTACAGTGAGGCCTCATTATACCCCTGTATAAGGATCTAGTGACGCAGTGTAGACTGTTATTCAGCATTGCTGTCTCCTCAGATTGTCAGCTCTTGTGATCAGGCTCCTGCTCCTCGCTCCGGTCTCTCCTGTACAGTGAGGCCTCATTATACCCCTGTATAAGGATCTAGTGACGCAGTGTAGACTGTTATTCAGCATTGCTGTCTCCTCAGATTGTCAGCTCTTGTGATCAGGCCCCTGCTCCTCGCTCCGGTCTCTCCTGTACAGTGAGGTCTCATTATACCCCTGTATAAGGATCTAGTGACACAGTGTATCATTATACCCCTGTATAAGGATCTAGTGACACAGTGTAGACTGTTATTCAGCATTGCTGTGTCCTCAGATTGTCAGCTCTTGTGATCAGGCCCCTGCTCCTCGCTCTGCTCTCTCCTGTCCAGTGAGGCCTCATTATACCCCTGTATAAGGATCTAGTGACGCAGTGTAGACTGTTATTCAGCATTGCTGTCTCCTCAGATTGTCAGCTCTTGTGATCAGGCCCCTGCTCCTCGCTCCGGTCTCTCCTGTACAGTGAGGTCTCATTATTCCCCTGTATAAGGATCTAGTGACGCAGTGTAGACTGTTATTCAGCATTGCTGTCTCCTCAGATTGTCAGCTCTTGTGATCAGGCCCCTGCTCCTCGCTCCGGTGTCTCCTGTACAGTGAGGCCTCATTATACCCCTGTATAAGGATCTAGTGACGCAGTGTAGACTGTTATTCAGCATTGCTGTCTCCTCAGATTGTCAGCTCTTGTGATCAGGCCCCCCCTCCTCGCTCCAGTCTCTCCTGTACAGTGAGGCCTCATTATACCCCTGTATAAGGATCTAGTGATGCAGTGTAGACTGTTATTCAGCATTGCTGTCTCCTCAGATTGTCAGCTCTTGTGATCAGGCCTCTGCTCCTCGCTCCGGTCTCTCCTGTACAGTGAGGCCTCATTATACCCCTGTATAAGGATCTAGTGACGCAGTGTAGACTGTTATTCAGCATTGCTGTGTCCTCAGATTGTCAGCTCTTGTGATCAGGCCCCTGCTCCTCGCTCCGGTCTCTCCTGTACAGTGAGTCCTCATTATACCCCTGTATAAGGATCTAGTGACGCAGTGTAGACTGTTATTCAGCATTGCTGTCTCCTCAGATTGTCAGCTCTTGTGATCAGGCCTCTGCTCCTCGCTCCGGTCTCTCCTGTACAGTGAGGCCTCATTATACCCCTGTATAAGGATCTAGTGACGCAGTGTAGACTGTTATTCAGCATTGCTGTCTCCTCAGATTGTCAGCTCTTGTGATCAGGCCCCTGCTCCTCGCTCCGGTCTCTCCTGTACAGTGAGGCCTCATTATACCCCTGTATAAGGATCTAGTGACGCAGTGTAGACTGTTATTCAGCATTGCTGTCTCCTCAGATTGTCAGCTCTTGTGATCAGGCCCCTGCTCCTCGCTCCGGTCTCTCCTGTACAGTGAGGCCTCATTATACCCCTGTATAAGGATCTAGTGACGCAGTGTAGACTGTTATTCAGCATTGCTGTCTCCTCAGATTGTCAGCTCTTGTGATCAGGCCTCTGCTCCTCGCTCCGGTCTCTCCTGTACAGTGAGGCCTCATTATACCCCTGTATAAGGATCTAGTGACGCAGTGTAGACTGTTATTCAGCATTGCTGTCTCCTCAGATTGTCAGCTCTTGTGATCAGGCCTCTGCTCCTCGCTCCGGTCTCTCCTGTACAGTGAGGCCTCATTATACCCCTGTATAAGGATCTAGTGACGCAGTGTAGACTGTTATTCAGCATTGCTGTCTCCTCAGATTGTCAGCTCTTGTGATCAGGCCCCTGCTCCTCGCTCCGGTCTCTCCTGTACAGTGAGGCCTCATTATACACCTGTATAAGGATCTAGTGACGCAGTGTAGACTGTTATTCAGCATTGCTGTCTCCTCAGATTGTCAGCTCTTGTGATCAGGCCCCTGCTCCTCGCTCCGGTCTCTCCTGTACAGTGAGGCCTCATTATACACCTGTATAAGGATCTAGTGACGCAGTGTAGACTATTATTCAGCATTGCTGTCTCCTCAGATTGTCAGCTCTTGTGATCAGGCCCCTGCTCCTCGCTCCGGTCTCTCCTGTACAGTGAGGCCTCATTATACCCCTGTATAAGGATCTAGTGACACAGTGTAGACTATTATTCAGCATTGCTGTCTCCTCAGATTGTCAGCTCTTGTGATCAGGCCCCTGCTCCTCGCTCCGGTCTCTCCTGTACAGTGAGGCCTCATTATACCCCTGTATAAGGATCTAGTGACGCAGTGTAGACTATTATTCAGCATTGCTGTCTCCTCAGATTGTCAGCTCTTGTGATCAGGCCCCCGCTCCTCGCTCCGGTCTCTCCTGTACAGTGAGGCCTCATTATACCCCTGTATAAGGATCTAGTGACGCAGTGTAGACTGTTAT
This sequence comes from Dendrobates tinctorius, assembly GCF_039654945.1. NCBI lineage: Eukaryota > Metazoa > Chordata > Amphibia > Anura > Dendrobatidae > Dendrobates > Dendrobates tinctorius. Next base: position 1,823,439 of record NW_027362069.1, on the reverse strand, counting down.
TCAGCATTGCTGTCTCCTCAGATTGTCAGCTCTTGTGATCAGGCTCCTGCTCCTCGCTCCGGTGTCTCCTGTACAGTGAGGCCTCATTATTCCCCTGTATAAGGATCTAGTGACGCAGTGTAGACTATTATTCAGCATTGCTGTCTCCTCAGATTGTCAGCTCTTGTGATCAGGCCCCTGCTCCTCGCTCCGGTCTCTCCTGTACAGTGAGGTCTCATTATACTCCTGTATAAGGATCTAGTGACGCAGTGTAGACTGTTATTCAGCATTGCTGTGTCCTCAGATTGTCAGCTCTTGTGATCAGGCCCCTGCTCCTCGCTCCGGTCTCTCCTGTACAGTGAGGTCTCATTATACCCCTGTATAAGGATCTAGTGAGGCAGTGTAGACTGTTATTCAGCATTGCTGTGTCCTCAGATTGTCAGCTCTTGTGATCAGGCCTCTGCTCCTCGCTCCGGTCTCTCCTGTACAGTGAGGTCTCATTATACCCCTGTATAAGGATCTAGTGAGGCAGTGTAGACTGTTATTCAGCATTGCTGTGTCCTCAGATTGTCAGCTCTTGTGATCAGGCCTCTGCTCCTCGCTCCGGTCTCTCCTGTACAGTGAGGCCTCATTATTCCCCTGTATAAGGATCTAGTGAGGCAGTGTAGACTGTTATTCAGCATTGCTGTGTCCTCAGATTGTCAGCTCTTGTGATCAGGCCTCTGCTCCTCGCTCCGGTCTCTCCTGTACAGTGAGGCCTCATTATACCCCTGTATAAGGATCTAGTGACGCAGTGTAGACTGTTATTCAGCATTGCTGTGTCCTCAGATTGTCAGCTCTTGTGATCAGTCCCATGCTCCTCGCTCCGGTCTCTCCTGTACAGTGAGGTCTCATTATACCCCTGTATAAGGATGATCTAGTGACGCAGTGTAGACTGTTATTCAGCATTGCTGTGTCCTCAGATTGTCAGCTCTTGTGATCAGTCCCCTGCTCCTCGCTCCGGTCTCTCCTGTACAGTGAGGTCTCATTATACCCCTGTATAAGGATCTAGTGACGCAGTGTAGACTGTTATTCAGCATCGCTGTGTCCTCAGATTGTCAGCTCTTGTGATCAGGCCCCTGCTCCTCGCTCCGGTCTCTCCTGTACAGTGAGGCCTCATTATACCCCTGTATAAGGATCTAGTGACGCAGTGTAGACTGTTATACAGCATTGCTGTGTCCTCAGATTGTCAGCTCTTGTGATCAGTCCCCTGCTCCTCGCTCCGGTCTCTCCTGTACAGTGAGGCCTCATTATACCCCTGTATAAGGATCTAGTGACGCAGTGTAGACTGTTATTCAGCATTGCTGTCTCCTCAGATTGTCAGCTCTTGTGATCAGTCCCCTGCTCCTCGCTCCCGTCTCTCCTGTACAGTGAGGCCTCATTATACCCCTGTATAAGGATCTAGTGACGCAGTGTAGACTGTTATTCAGCATTGCTGTCTCCTCAGATTGTCAGCTCTTGTGATCAGGCCCCTGCTCCTCGCTCCGGTCTCTCCTGTACAGTGAGGCCTCATTATACCCTTGTATAAGGATCTAGTGACGCAGTGTAGACTGTTATTCAGCATTGCTGTGTCCTCAGATTGTCAGCTCTTGTGATCAGGCCCCTGCTCCTCGCTCCCGTCTCTCCTGTACAGTGAGGCCTCATTATACCCCTGTATAAGGATCTAGTGACGCAGTGTAGACTGTTATTCAGCATTGCTGTCTCCTCAGATTGTCAGCTCTTGTGATCAGGCTCCTGCTCCTCGCTCCGGTCTCTCCTGTACAGTGAGGCCTCATTATACCCCTGTATAAGGATCTAGTGACGCAGTGTAGACTGTTATTGAGCATTGCTGTGTCCTCAGATTGTCAGCTCTTGTGATCAGTCCCCTGCTCCTCGCTCCCGTCTCTCCTGTACAGTGAGGCCTCATTATACCCCTGTATAAGGATCTAGTGATGCAGTGTAGACTGTTATTCAGCATTGCTGTCTCCTCAGATTGTCAGCTCTTGTGATCAGTCCCCTGCTCCTCGCTCCGGTCTCTCCTGTACAGTGAGGTCTCATTATACCCCTGTATAAGGATCTAGTGACGCAGTGTAGACTGTTATTCAGCATTGCTGTGTCCTCAGATTGTCAGCTCTTGTGATCAGTCCCCTGCTCCTCGCTCCCGTCTCTCCTGTACAGTGAGGTCTCATTATACCCCTGTATAAGGATCTAGTGACGCAGTGTAGACTGTTATTCAGCATTGCTGTCTCCTCAGATTGTCAGCTCTTGTGATCAGTCCCCTGCTCCTCGCTCCGGTCTCTCCTGTACAGTGAGGTCTCATTATACCCCTGTATAAGGATCTAGTGACGCAGTGTAGACTGTTATTCAGCATTGCTGTGTCCTCAGATTGTCAGCTCTTGTGATCAGGCCCCTGCTCCTCGCTCCGGTCTCTCCTGTACAGTGAGGCCTCATTATACCCCTGTATAAGGATCTAGTGACGCAGTGTAGACTGTTATTCAGCATTGCTGTGTCCTCAGATTGTCAGCTCTTGTGATCAGTCCCCTGCTCCTCGCTCCCGTCTCTCCTGTACAGTGAGGTCTCATTATACCCCTGTATAAGGATCTAGTGACGCAGTGTAGACTGTTATTCAGCATTGCTGTCTCCTCAGATTGTCAGCTCTTGTGATCAGTCCCCTGCTCCTCGCTCCCGTCTCTCCTGTACAGTGAGGTCTCATTATACCCCTGTATAAGGATCTAGTGACGCAGTGTAGACTGTTATTCAGCATTGCTGTCTCCTCAGATTGTCAGCTCTTGTGATCAGGCCCCTGCTCCTCGCTCCGGTCTCTCCTGTACAGTGAGGTCTCATTATACCCCTGTATAAGGATCTAGTGACGCAGTGTAGACTGTTATTCAGCATTGCTGTGTCCTCAGATTGTCAGCTCTTGTGATCAGTCCCCTGCTCCTCGCTCCCGTCTCTCCTGTACAGTGAGGTCTCATTATACCCCTGTATAAGGAGCTAGTGACGCAGTGTAGACTGTTATTCAGCATTGCTGTCTCCTCAGATTGTCAGCTCTTGTGATCAGTCCCCTGCTCCTCGCTCCGGTCTCTCCTGTACAGTGAGGTCTCATTATACCCCTGTATAAGGATCTAGTGACGCAGTGTAGACTGTTATTCAGCATTGCTGTCTCCTCAGATTGTCAGCTCTTGTGATCAGGCCCCTGCTCCTCGCTCCGGTCTCTCCTGTACAGTGAGGCCTCATTATACCCCTGTATAAGGCTCTAGTGACGCAGTGTAGACTGTTATTCAGCATTGCTGTGTCCTCAGATTGTCAGCTCTTGTGATCAGGCCCCTGCTCCTCGCTCCGGTCTCTCCTGTACAGTGAGGCCTCATTATACCCCTGTATAAGGATCTAGTGACGCAGTGTAGACTGTTATTCAGCATTGCTGTCTCCTCAGATTGTCAGCTCTTGTGATCAGGCCCCTGCTCCTCGCTCCGGTCTCTCCTGTACAGTGAGGCCTCATTATACCCCTGTATAAGGATCTAGTGACGCAGTGTAGTCTGTTATTCAGCATTGCTGTGTCCTCAGATTGTCAGCTCTTGTGATCAGGCCCCTGCTCCTCGCTCCGGTCTCTCCTGTACAGTGAGGCCTCATTATACCCCTGTATAAGGATCTAGTGACGCAGTGTAGACTGTTATTCATCATTGCTGTCTCCTCAGATTGTCAGCTCTTGTGATCAGGCCCCTGCTCCTCGCTCCGGTCTCTCCTGTACAGTGAGGCCTCATTATACCCCTGTATAAGGATCTAGTGACGCAGTGTAGGCTGTTATTCAGCATTGCTGCTTCCTCAGATTGTCAGCTCTTGTGATCAGGCCCCTGCTCCTTGCTCCAGACTCTCCTGTACAGTGAAGCCTCATTATACCCCTGTATAAGGATCTAGTGACACAGTGTAGACTGTTATTCAGCATTGCTGTCTCCTCAGATTGTCAGCTCTTGTGATCAAGCCCCTGCTCCTCGCTCCGGTTTCTCCCGTACAGTGAGGAGTCATTATACCCCTGTATAAGGATCTAGTGACGCAGTGTAGACTGTTATTCAGCATTGCTGTTTCCTCAGATTGTCAGCTCTTGTGATCAGGCCCCTGCTCCTCGCTCCGGTCTCTCCCGTACAGTGAGGCCTCATTATACCCCTGTATAAGGATCTAGTGACGCAGTGTAGACTGTTATTCAGCATTGCTGCGTCCTCAGATTGTCAGCTCTTGTGATCAGGCCCCTGCTCCTCGCTCCGGTCTCTCCTGTACAGTGAGTCCTCATTATACCCCTGTATAAGGATCTAGTGACGCAGTGTAGACTGTTATTCAGCATTGCTGTCTCCTCAGATTGTCAGCTCTTGTGATCAGGCCCCTGCTCCTCGCTCCGGTCTCTCCTGTACAGTGAGGCCTCATTATACCCCTGTATAAGGCTCTAGTGACGCAGTGTAGACTGTTATTCAGCATTGCTGTCTCCTCAGATTGTCAGCTCTTGTGATCAGGCCCCTGCTCCTCGCTCCGGTCTCTCCTGTACAGTGAGGCCTCATTATACCCCTGTATAAGGATCTAGTGACGCAGTGTAGACTGTTATTCAGCATTGTTGTCTCTTCAGATTGTCAGCTCTTGTGATCAGGCCCCTGCTCCTCGCTCCGGTCTCTCCTGTACAGTGAGGCCTCATTATACCCCTGTATAAGGATCTAGTGACGCAGTGTAGACTGTTATTCAGCATTGCTGTCTCCTCAGATTGTCAGCTCTTGTGATCAGGCCCCCGCTCCTCGCTCCGGTCTCTCCTGTACAGTGAGGCCTCATTATACCCCTGTATAAGGATCTAGTGACGCAGTGTAGACTGTTATTCAGCATTGCTGTCTCCTCAGATTGTCAGCTCTTGTGATCAGGCCCCTGCTCCTCGCTCCGGTCTCTCCTGTACAGTGAGGCCTCATTATACTCCTGTATAAGGATCTAGTGACGCACTGTAGACTGTTATTCAGCATTGTTGTCTCCTCAGATTGTCAGCTCTTGTGATCAGGCACCTGCTCATCGCTCCGGTCTCTCCTGTACAGTGAGGCCTCATTATACCCCTGTATAAGGATCTAGTGACGCAGTGTAGACTGTTATTCAGCATTGCTGTGTCCTCAGATTGTCAGCTCTTGTGATCAGGCCTCTGCTCCTCGCTCCGGTCTCTCCTGTACAGTGAGGCCTCATTATACCCCTGTATAAGGATCTAGTGACGCAGTGTAGACTGTTATTCAGCATTGCTGTGTCCTCAGATTGTCAGCTCTTGTGATCAGGCACCTGCTTATCGCTCCGGTCTCTCCTGTACAGTGAGGCCTCATTATACCCCTGTATAAGGATCTAGTGACGCAGTGTAGACTGTTATTCAGCATTGCTGTCTCCTCAGATTGTCAGCTCTTGTGATCAGGCCCCTGCTCCTCGCTCCGGTCTCTCCTGTACAGTGAGGCCTCATTATACCCCTGTATAAGGATCTAATGACGCAGTGTAGACTGTTATTCAGCATTGCTGTGTCCTCAGATTGTCAGCTCTTGTGATCAGGCCCCTGCTCCTCGCTCCGGTCTCTCCTGTACAGTGAGGCCTCATTATACCCCTGTATAAGGATCTAGTGACACAGTGTAGACTGTTATTCAGCATTGCTGTCTCCTCAGATTGTCAGCTCTTGTGATCAGGCCCCTGCTCCTCGCTCCGGTCTCTCCTGTACAGTGAGGCCTCATTATACCCCTGTATAAGGATCTAGTGACGCAGTGTAGACTGTTATTCAGCATTGCTGTCTCCTCAGATTGTCAGCTCTTGTGATCAGGCACCTGCTCATCGCTCCGGTCTCTCCTGTACAGTGAGGCCTCATTATACCCCTGTATAAGGATCTAGTGACGCAGTGTAGACTGTTATTCAGCATTGCTGTGTCCTCAGATTGTCAGCTCTTGTGATCAGGCCCCTGCTCCTCGCTCCGGTCTCTCCTGTACAGTGAGGCCTCATTATACCCCTGTATAAGGATCTAGTGACGCAGTGTAGACTGTTATTCAGCATTGCTGTGTCCTCAGATTGTCAGCTCTTGTGATCAGGCCCCTGCTCCTCGCTCCGGTCTCTCCTGTACAGTGAGGTCTCATTATACCCCTGTATAAGGATCTAGTGACGCAGTGTGGACTGTTATTCAGCATTGCTGTTTCCTCAGATTGTCAGCTCTTGTGATCAGGCCCCTGCTCCTCGCTCCGGTCTCTCCTGTACAGTGAGGCCTCATTATACCCCTGTATAAGGATCTAGTGACGCAGTGTGGACTGTTATTCAGCATTGCTGTTTCCTCAGATTGTCAGCTCTTGTGATCAGGCCCCTGCTCCTCGCTCCGGTCTCTCCTGTACAGTGAGGCCTCATTATACCCCTGTATAAGGATCTAGTGACACAGTGTAGACTGTTATTCAGCATTGCTGTGTCCTCAGATTGTCAGCTCTTGTGATCAGTCCCCTGCTCCTCGCTCCGGTCTCTCCTGTACAGTGAGGCCTCATTATACCCCTGTATAAGGATCTAGTGACACAGTGTAGACTGTTATTCAGCATTGCTGTCTCCTCAGATTGTCAGCTCCTGTGATCAGGCCCCTGCTCCTCGCTCCGGTCTCTCCTGTACAGTGAGGCCTCATTATACTCCTGTATAAGGATCTAGTGACGCAGTGTAGACTGTTATTCAGCATTGCTGTGTCCTCAGATTGTCAGCTCTTGTGATCAGGCCCCTGCTCCTCGCTCCGGTCTCTCCTGTACAGTGAGGCCTCATTATACCCCTGTATAAGGATCTAGTGACGCAGTGTAGACTGTTATTCAGCATTGCTGTCTCCTCAGATTGTCAGCTCTTGTGATCAGGCACCTGCTCATCGCTCCGGTCTCTCCTGTACAGTGAGGCCTCATTATACCCCTGTATAAGGATCTAGTGACGCAGTGTAGACTGTTATTCAGCATTGCTGTGTCCTCAGATTGTCAGCTCTTGTGATCAGGCACCTGCTTATCGCTCCGGTCTCTCCTGTACAGTGAGGCCTCATTATACCCCTGTATAAAGATCTAGTGACGCAGTGTAGACTGTTATTCAGCATTGCTGTCTCCTCAGATTGTCAGCTCTTGTGATCAGGCCTCTGCTCCTCGCTCCGGTCTCTCCTGTACAGTGAGGCCTCATTATACCCCTGTATAAGGATCTAGTGACGCAGTGTAGACTGTTATTCAGCATTGCTGTGTCCTCAGATTGTCAGCTCTTGTGATCAGGCCCCTGCTCCTCGCTCCGGTCTCTCCTGTACAGTGAGGCCTCATTATACCCCTGTATAAGGATCTAGTGACGCAGTGTAGACTGTTATTCAGCATTGCTGTGTCCTCAGATTGTCAGCTCTTGTGATCAGGCCCCTGCTCCTCGCTCCGGTCTCTCCTGTACAGTGAGGCCTCATTATACCCCTGTATAAGGATCTAGTGACACAGTGTAGACTGTTATTCAGCATTGCTGTGTCCTCAGATTGTCAGCTCTTGTGATCAGGCCCCTGCTCCTCGCTCCGGTCTCTCCTGTACAGTGAGGTCTCATTATTCCCCTGTATAAGGATCTAGTGACGCAGTGTAGACTGTTATTCAGCATTGCTGTCTCCTCAGATTGTCAGCTCTTGTGATCAGGCCCCTGCTCCTCGCTCCGGTGTCTCCTGTACAGTGAGGCCTCATTATACCCCTGTATAAGGATCTAGTGACGCAGTGTAGACTGTTATTCAGCATTGCTGTCTCCTTTAGATTGTCAGCTCTTGTGATCAGGCCCCCCCTCCTCGCTCCGGTCTCTCCTGTACAGTGAGGCCTCATTATACCCCTGTATAAGGATCTAGTGACGCAGTGTAGACTGTTATTCAGCATTGCTGTCTCCTCAGATTGTCAGCTCTTGTGATCAGGCCTCCCCTCCTCGCTCCGGTCTCTCCTGTACAGTGAGGCCTCATTATACCCCTGTATAAGGAACTAGTGACGCAGTGTAGACTGTTATTCAGCATTGCTGTCTCCTCAGATTGTCAGCTCTTGTGATCAGGCCCCCCCTCCTCGCTCCGGTCTCTCCTGTACAGTGAGGCCTCATTATACCCCTGTATAAGGATCTAGTGACGCAGTGTAGACTGTTATTCAGCATTGCTGTGTCCTCAGATTGTCAGCTCTTGTGATCAGGCCCCTGCTCCTCGCTCCGGTCTCTCCTGTACAGTGAGGCCTCATTATACCCCTGTATAAGGATCTAGTGACGCAGTGTAGACTGTTATTCAGCATTGCTGTCTCCTCAGATTGTCAGCTCTTGTGATCAGGCCACTGCTCCTCGCTCCGGTCTCTCCTGTACAGTGAGGCCTCATTATACCCCTGTATAAGGATCTAGTGATGCAGTGTAGACTGTTATTCAGCATTGCTGTGTCCTCAGATTGTCAGCTCTTGTGATCAGGCCCCCCCTCCTCGCTCCGGTCTCTCCTGTACAGTGAGGCCTCATTATACCCCTGTATAAGGATCTAGTGACGCAGTGTAGACTGTTATTCAGCATTGCTGTCTCCTCAGATTGTCAGCTCTTGTGATCAGGCCCCTGCTCCTCGCTCCGGTCTCTCCTGTACAGTGAGGCCTCATTATACCCCTGTATAAGGATCTAGTGACGCAGTGTAGACTGTTATTCAGCATTGCTGTGTCCTCAGATTGTCAGCTCTTGTGATCAGGCCCCTGCTCCTCGCTCCGGTCTCTCCTGTACAGTGAGGCCTCATTATACCCCTGTATAAGGATCTAGTGATGCAGTGTAGACTGTTATTCAGCATTGCTGTCTCCTCAGATTGTCAGCTCTTGTGATCAGGCCCCTGCTCCTCGCTCCGGTCTCTCCTGTACAGTGAGGCCTCATTATACCCCTGTATAAGGATCTAGTGACGCAGTGTAGACTGTTATTCAGCATTGCTGTCTCCTCAGATTGTCAGCTCTTGTGATCAGGCCCCTGCTCCTCGCTCCGGTCTCTCCTGTACAGTGAGGCCTCATTATACCCCTGTATAAGGATCTAGTGACGCAGTGTAGACTGTTATTCAGCATTGCTGTCTCCTCAGATTGTCAGCTCTTGTGATCAGGCACCTGCTCATCGCTCCGGTCTCTCCTGTACAGTGAGGCCTCATTATACCCCTGTATAAGGATCTAGTGACGCAGTGTAGACTGTTATTCAGCATTGCTGTGTCCTCAGATTGTCAGCTCTTGTGATCAGGCACCTGCTCATCGCTCCGGTCTCTCCTGTACAGTGAGGCCTCATTATACCCCTGTATAAGGATCTAGTGACGCAGTGTAGACTGTTATTCAGCATTGCTGTGTCCTCAGATTGTCAGCTCTTGTGATCAGGCCCCTGCTCCTCGCTCTGCTCTCTCCTGTCCAGTGAGGCCTCATTATACCCCTGTATAAGGATCTAGTGACGCAGTGTAGACTGTTATTCAGCATTGCTGTCTCCTCAGATTGTCAGCTCTTGTGATCAGGCCCCTGCTCCTCGCTCCGGTCTCTCCTGTACAGTGAGGTCTCATTATTCCCCTGTATAAGGATCTAGTGACGCAGTGTAGACTGTTATTCAGCATTGCTGTCTCCTCAGATTGTCAGCTCTTGTGATCAGGCCCCTGCTCCTCGCTCCGGTGTCTCCTGTACAGTGAGGCCTCATTATACCCCTGTATAAGGATCTAGTGACACAGTGTAGACTGTTATTCAGCATTGCTGTCTCCTCAGATTGTCAGCTCTTGTGATCAGGCCCCTGCTCCTCGCTCCGGTGTCTCCTGTACAGTGAGGCCTCATTATACCCCTGTATAAGGATCTAGTGACACAGTGTAGACTGTTATTCAGCATTGCTGTCTCCTCAGATTGTCAGCTCTTGTGATCAGGCCCCTGCTCCTCGCTCCGGTCTCTCCTGTACAGTGAGGCCTCATTATACCCCTGTATAAGGATCTAGTGACGCAGTGTAGACTGTTATTCAGCATTGCTGTCTCCTTTAGATTGTCAGCTCTTGTGATCAGGCCCCCCCTCCTCGCTCCGGTCTCTCCTGTACAGTGAGGCCTCATTATACCCCTGTATAAGGATCTAGTGACGCAGTGTAGACTGTTATTCAGCATTGCTGTCTCCTCAGATTGTCAGCTCTTGTGATCAGGCCCCTGCTTCTCGCTCCGGTGTCTCCTGTACAGTGAGGCCTCATTATACCCCTGTATAAGGATCTAGTGACGCAGTGTAGACTATTATTCAGCATTGCTGTCTCCTCAGATTGTCAGCTCTTGTGATCAGGCCCCTGCTCCTCGCTCCGGTCTCTCCTGTACAGTGAGGCCTCATTATACCCCTGTATAAGGATCTAGTGACGCAGTGTAGACTGTTATTCAGCATTGCTGTCTCATTAGATTGTCAGCTCTTGTGATCAGGCCTCTGCTCCTCGCTCCGGTCTCTCCTGTACAGTAAGGCCTCATTATACACCTGTATAAGGATCTAGTGACGCAGTGTAGACTGTTATTCAGCATTGCTGTCTCCTCAGATTGTCAGCTCTTGTGATCAGGCCCCTGCTCCTCGCTCCGGTCTCTCCTGTACAGTGAGGCCTCATTATACCCCTGTATAAGGATCTAGTGACACAGTGTAGACTGTTATTCAGCATTGCTGTCTCCTCAGATTGTCAGCTCTTGTGATCAGGCTCCTGCTCCTCGCTCCGGTGTCTCCTGTACAGTGAGGCCTCATTATACCCCTGTATAAGGATCTAGTGACACAGTGTAGACTGTTATTCAGCATTGCTGTCTCCTCAGATTGTCAGCTCTTGTGATCAGGCCCCTGCTCCTCGCTCCGGTGTCTCCTGTACAGTGAGGCCTCATTATTCCCCTGTATAAGGATCTAGTGACGCAGTGTAGACTATTATTCAGCATTGCTGTTTCCTCAGATTGTCAGCTCTTGTGATCAGGCCCCTGCTCCTCGCTCCGGTCTCTCCTGTACAGTGAGGTCTCATTATACTCCTGTATAAGGATCTAGTGACGCAGTGTAGACTGTTATTCAGCATTGCTGTGTCCTCAGATTGTCAGCTCTTGTGATCAGGCCCCTGCTCCTCGCTCCGGTCTCTCCTGTACAGTGAGGTCTCATTATACCCCTGTATAAGGATCTAGTGAGGCAGTGTAGACTGTTATTCAGCATTGCTGTGTTCTCAGATTGTCAGCTCTTGTGATCAGGCCCCTGCTCCTCGTTTTAGGTCTTTGCCTGTACAGTGAGGCCTCATTATACCCCTGTATAAGGATCTAGTGACGCAGTGTAGACTGTTATTCAGCATTGCTGTCTCCTCAGATTGTCAGCTCTTGTGATCAGGCCCCTGCTCCTCGCTCCGGTCTCTCCTGTACAGTGAGGCCTCATTATACCCCTGTATAAGGATCTAGTGACGCAGTGTAGACTGTTATTCAGCATTGCTGTCTCCTCAGATTGTCAGCTCTTGTGATCAGGCCCCTGCTCCTCGCTCCGGTCTCTCCTGTACAGTGAGGCCTCATTATACCCCTGTATAAGGATCTAGTGACGCAGTGTAGACTGTTATTCAGCATTGCTGTCTCCTCAGATTGTCAGCTCTTGTGATCAGGCCCCCGCTCCTCGCTCCGGTCTCTCCTGTACAGTGAGGCCTCATTATACCCCTGTATAAGGATCTAGTGACGCAGTGTAGACTGTTATTCAGCATTGCTGTCTCCTCAGATTGTCAGCTCTTGTGATCAGGCTCCTGCTCCTCGCTCCGGTCTCTCCTGTACAGTGAGGCCTCATTATACCCCTGTATAAGGATCTAGTGACGCAGTGTAGACTGTTATTCAGCATTGCTGTCTCCTCAGATTGTCAGCTCTTGTGATCAGGCCCCTGCTCCTCGCTCCGGTCTCTCCTGTACAGTGAGGTCTCATTATACCCCTGTATAAGGATCTAGTGACACAGTGTAGACTGTTATTCAGCATTGCTGTGTCCTCAGATTGTCAGCTCTTGTGATCAGGCCCCTGCTCCTCGCTCTGCTCTCTCCTGTCCAGTGAGGCCTCATTATACCCCTGTATAAGGATCTAGTGACGCAGTGTAGACTGTTATTCAGCATTGCTGTCTCCTCAGATTGTCAGCTCTTGTGATCAGGCCCCTGCTCCTCGCTCCGGTCTCTCCTGTACAGTGAGGTCTCATTATTCCCCTGTATAAGGATCTAGTGACGCAGTGTAGACTGTTATTCAGCATTGCTGTCTCCTCAGATTGTCAGCTCTTGTGATCAGGCCCCTGCTCCTCGCTCCGGTGTCTCCTGTACAGTGAGGCCTCATTATACCCCTGTATAAGGATCTAGTGACGCAGTGTAGACTGTTATTCAGCATTGCTGTCTCCTCAGATTGTCAGCTCTTGTGATCAGGCCCCCCCTCCTCGCTCCGGTCTCTCCTGTACAGTGAGGCCTCATTATACCCCTGTATAAGGATCTAGTGACGCAGTGTAGACTGTTATTCAGCATTGCTGTGTCCCCAGATTGTCAGCTCTTGTGATCAGGCCTCTGCTCCTCGCTCCGGTCTCTCCTGTACAGTGAGGCCTCATTATACCCCTGTATAAGGAGCTAGTGACGCAGTGTAGACTGTTATTCAGCATTGCTGTCTCCTCAGATTGTCAGCTCTTGTGATCAGGCCCCTGCTTCTCGCTCCGGTGTCTCCTGTACAGTGAGGCCTCATTATACCCCTGTATAAGACTCTAGTGACACAGTGTAGTCTGTTATTCAGCATTGCTGTCTCCTCAGATTGTCAGCTCTTGTGATCAGGCCCCTGCTCCTCGCTCCGGTCTCTCCTGTACAGTGAGGCCTCATTATACCCCTGTATAAGGATCTAGTGACGCAGTGTAGACTGTTATTCAGCATTGCTGTCTCCTCAGATTGTCAGCTCTTGTGATCAGGCCCCTGCTTCTCGCTCCGGTGTCTCCTGTACAGTGAGGCCTCATTATACCCCTGTATAAGGATCTAGTGACGCAGTGTAGACTGTTATTCAGCATTGCTGTGTCCTCAGATTGTCAGGTCTTGTGATCAGGCCCCTGCTCCTCGCTCCGGTCTCTCCTGTACAGTGAGGCCTCATTATACACCTGTATAAGGATCTAGTGACGCAGTGTAGACTATTATTCAGCATTGCTGTCTCCTCAGATTGTCAGCTCTTGTGATCAGGCCCCTGCTCCTCGCTCCGGTCTCTCCTGTACAGTGAGGCCTCATTATACCCCTGTATAAGGATCTAGTGACACAGTGTAGACTATTATTCAGCATTGCTGTCTCCTCAGATTGTCAGCTCTTGTGATCAGGCCCCTGCTCCTCGCTCCGGTCTCTCCTGTACAGTGAGGCCTCATTATACACCTGTATAAGGATCTAGTGACGCAGTGTAGACTATTATTCAGCATTGCTGTCTCCTCAGATTGTCAGCTCTTGTGATCAGGCCCCCGCTCCTCGCTCCGGTCTCTCCTGTACAGTGAGACCTCATTATACCCCTGTATAAGGATCTAGTGACGCAGTGTAGACTGTTATTCAGCATTGCTGTCTCCTCAGATTGTCAGCTCTTGTGATCAGGCTCCTGCTCCTCGCTCCGGTGTCTCCTGTACAGTGAGGCCTCATTATTCCCCTGTATAAGGATCTAGTGACGCAGTGTAGACTATTATTCAGCATTGCTGTCTCCTCAGATTGTCAGCTCTTGTGATCAGGCCCCTGCTCCTCGCTCCGGTCTCTCCTGTACAGTGAGGTCTCATTATACCCCTGTATAAGGATCTAGTGACGCAGTGTAGACTGTTATTCAGCATTGCTGTCTCCTCAGATTGTCAGCTCTTGTGATCAGGCCCCTGCTCCTCGCTCCGGTCTCTCCTGTACAGTGAGGTCTCATTATACCCCTGTATAAGGATCTAGTGAGGCAGTGTAGACTGTTATTCAGCATTGCTGTGTCCTCAGATTGTCAGCTCTTGTGATCAGGCCTCTGCTCCTCGCTCCGGTCTCTCCTGTACAGTGAGGCCTCATTATTCCCCTGTATAAGGATCTAGTGACGCAGTGTAGACTGTTATTCAGCATTGCTGTGTCCTCAGATTGTCAGCTCTTGTGATCAGGCCTCTGCTCCTCGCTCCGGTCTCTCCTGTACAGTGAGGCCTCATTATACCCCTGTATAAGGATCTAGTGACGCAGTGTAGACTGTTATTCAGCATTGCTGTGTCCTCAGATTGTCAGCTCTTGTGATCAGTCCCATGCTCCTCGCTCCGGTCTCTCCTGTACAGTGAGGTCTCATTATACCCCTGTATAAGGATGATCTAGTGACGCAGTGTAGACTGTTATTCAGCATTGCTGTGTCCTCAGATTGTCAGCTCTTGTGATCAGTCCCCTGCTCCTCGCTCCGGTCTCTCCTGTACAGTGAGGTCTCATTATACCCCTGTATAAGGATCTAGTGACGCAGTGTAGACTGTTATTCAGCATCGCTGTGTCCTCAGATTGTCAGCTCTTGTGATCAGTCCCATGCTCCTCGCTCCGGTCTCTCCTGTACAGTGAGGTCTCATTATACCCCTGTATAAGGATCTAGTGACGCAGTGTAGACTGTTATTCAGCATTGCTGTGTCCTCAGATTGTCAGCTCTTGTGATCAGGCCCCTGCTCCTCGCTCCGGTCTCTCCTGTACAGTGAGGCCTCATTATACCCCTGTATAAGGATCTAGTGACGCAGTGTAGACTGTTATTCAGCATTGCTGTCTCCTCAGATTGTCAGCTCTTGTGATCAGGCCCCTGCTCCTCGCTCCGGTCTCTCCTGTACAGTGAGGCCTCATTATACCCCTGTATAAGGATCTAGTGACAAAGTGTAGACTGGTATTCAGCATTGCTGTGTCCTCAGATTGTCAGCTCTTGTGATCAGGCCCCTGCTCCTCGCTCCGGTCTCTCCTGTACAGTGAGGCCTCATTATACCCCTGTATAAGGATCTAGTGACGCAGTGTAGACTGTTATTCAGCATTGCTGTGTCCTCAGATTGTCAGCTCTTGTGATCAGTCCCCTGCTCCTCGCTCCGGTCTCTCCTGTACAGTGAGGTCTCATTATACCCCTGTATAAGGATCTAGTGACGCAGTGTAGACTGTTATTCAGCATCGCTGTGTCCTCAGATTGTCAGCTCTTGTGATCAGTCCCATGCTCCTCGCTCCGGTCTCTCCTGTACAGTGAGGTCTCATTATACCCCTGTATAAGGATCTAGTGACGCAGTGTAGACTGTTATTCAGCATTGCTGTCTCCTCAGATTGTCAGCTCTTGTGATCAGGCCCCTGCTCCTCGCTCCGGTCTCTCCTGTACAGTGAGGCCTCATTATACCCCTGTATAAGGATCTAGTGACGCAGTGTAGACTGTTATTCAGCATTGCTGTCTCCTCAGATTGTCAGCTCTTGTGATCAGGCCCCTGCTCCTCGCTCCGGTCTCTCCTGTACAGTGAGGCCTCATTATACCCCTGTATAAGGATCTAGTGACGAAGTGTAGACTGGTATTCAGCATTGCTGTGTCCTCAGATTGTCAGCTCTTGTGATCAGGCCCCTGCTCCTCGCTCCGGTCTCTCCTGTACAGTGAGGCCTCATTATACCCCTGTATAAGGATCTAGTGACGCAGTGTAGCCTGTTATTCAGCATTGCTGTGTCCTCAGATTGTCAGCTCTTGTGATCAGTCCCCTGCTCCTCGCTCCGGTCTCTCCTGTACAGTGAGGCCTCATTATACCCCTGTATAAGGATCTAGTGACGCAGTGTAGACTGTTATTCAGCATTGCTGTCTCCTCAGATTGTCAGCTCTTGTGATCAGTCCCCTGCTCCTCGCTCCCGTCTCTCCTGTACAGTGAGGCCTCATTATACCCCTGTATAAGGATCTAGTGACGCAGTGTAGACTGTTATTCAGCATTGCTGTCTCCTCAGATTGTCAGCTCTTGTGATCAGGCCCCTGCTCCTCGCTCCGGTCTCTCCTGTACAGTGAGGCCTCATTATACCCCTGTATAAGGATCTAGTGACGCAGTGTAGACTGTTATTCAGCATTGCTGTGTCCTCAGATTGTCAGCTCTTGTGATCAGGCCCCTGCTCCTCGCTCCCGTCTCTCCTGTACAGTGAGGCCTCATTATACCCCTGTATAAGGATCTAATGACGCAGTGTAGACTGTTATTCAGCATTGCTGTCTCCTCAGATTGTCAGCTCTTGTGATCAGGCTCCTGCTCCTCGCTCCGGTCTCTCCTGTACAGTGAGGCCTCATTATACCCCTGTATAAGGATCTAGTGACGCAGTGTAGACTGTTATTGAGCATTGCTGTGTCCTCAGATTGTCAGCTCTTGTGATCAGTCCCCTGCTCCTCGCTCCCGTCTCTCCTGTACAGTGAGGCCTCATTATACCCCTGTATAAGGATCTAATGACGCAGTGTAGACTGTTATTCAGCATTGCTGTCTCCTCAGATTGTCAGCTCTTGTGATCAGGCCCCTGCTCCTCGCTCCCGTCTCTCCTGTACAGTGAGGCCTCATTATACCCCTGTATAAGGATCTAATGACGCAGTGTAGACTGTTATTCAGCATTGCTGTCTCCTCAGATTGTCAGCTCTTGTGATCAGGCTCCTGCTCCTCGCTCCGGTCTCTCCTGTACAGTGAGGCCTCATTATACCCCTGTATAAGGATCTAGTGACGCAGTGTAGACTGTTATTGAGCATTGCTGTGTCCTCAGATTGTCAGCTCTTGTGATCAGTCCCCTGCTCCTCGCTCCCGTCTCTCCTGTACAGTGAGGCCTCATTATACCCCTGTATAAGGATCTAGTGATGCAGTGTAGACTGTTATTCAGCATTGCTGTCTCCTCAGATTGTCAGCTCTTGTGATCAGTCCCCTGCTCCTCGCTCCGGTCTCTCCTGTACAGTGAGGTCTCATTATACCCCTGTATAAGGATCTAGTGACGCAGTGTAGACTGTTATTCAGCATTGCTGTGTCCTCAGATTGTCAGCTCTTGTGATCAGTCCCCTGCTCCTCGCTCCCGTCTCTCCTGTACAGTGAGGTCTCATTATACCCCTGTATAAGGATCTAGTGACGCAGTGTAGACTGTTATTCAGCATTGCTGTCTCCTCAGATTGTCAGCTCTTGTGATCAGGCCCCTGCTCCTCGCTCCGGTCTCTCCTGTACAGTGAGGTCTCATTATACCCCTGTATAAGGATCTAGTGACGCAGTGTAGACTGTTATTCAGCATTGCTGTGTCCTCAGATTGTCAGCTCTTGTGATCAGTCCCCTGCTCCTCGCTCCCGTCTCTCCTGTACAGTGAGGTCTCATTATACCCCTGTATAAGGAGCTAGTGACGCAGTGTAGACTGTTATTCAGCATTGCTGTCTCCTCAGATTGTCAGCTCTTGTGATCAGTCCCCTGCTCCTCGCTCCGGTCTCTCCTGTACAGTGAGGTCTCATTATACCCCTGTATAAGGATCTAGTGACGCAGTGTAGACTGTTATTCAGCATTGCTGTCTCCTCAGATTGTCAGCTCTTGTGATCAGGCCTCTGCTCCTCTCTCCGGTCTCTCCAGTACAGTGAGGCCTCATTATACCCCTGTATAAGGATCTAGTGACGCAGTGTAGACTGTTATTCAGCATTGCTGTGTCCTCAGATTGTCAGCTCTTGTGATCAGGCCCCTGCTCCTCGCTCCGGTCTCTCCAGTACAGTGAGGCCTCATTATACCCCTGTATAAGGATCTAGTGACGCAGTGTAGACTGTTATTCAGCATTGCTGTGTCCTCAGATTGTCAGCTCTTGTGATCAGGCCCCGGCTCCTCGCTCCGGTCTCTCCTGTACAGTGAGGCCTCATTATACTGTCGGGATCCCTCAGATTACTCTTTCATCTGAAGGACCGATGTTCTTGGGTGTGAAGCATCATATGTCTCTAATTAAATCAGCTCCGTCGAGAAGAACTACACAGACACGGCTGTATGGTACAACTCAGGATGCCTCCAAGACGCCTCTGGCTTATCAGTTAGGCTTCCGTCTTTTATAGTAAAGAATTTAAACATTTTACAGACATGCGCAGTACAAATGATTTTACAACTTGTTTTTGACAAAGAAAGTCATTTAGGCGAAAAAGCAGAGGTATTTGACCTTGGTTCACAAGGGAGATGTCTGAGACATCTCCTCGAAGAACAGATAAGGTTTTAAACAAGAGAATGCAACATAGACAGAACTCAATTTAACTCCTTCAGTTCCTATCATTCCCCCCTTTGACATCTTCATTTTCCACAATCTGGAACACTGGATCCTGCAACAACAGCGGATAGTGGCTCGTTCACCAGGTACTATCCCAGGCCGACGGGTTGCCCAAGGGAGACAGGTCTTCTACCTTCTCCATCCCCCAGATACTGAAGCCACGTCCATCATTGCAAGAGTACGCTCCTTCATGCCAGAAATGAGATGTCAATCTAGGACTCAAAGGAATAATAGTTAAATTCTTGTTGTTTACAGTCAAACTTCCTTATCTATTTCTACATCTTTTCTTGCATACAGAGATACACCAAAAAACAAGTTTCAATAGCACATATATTACGAAGATACAAACAACAATACATAATAGACTTAGTATAATCCCAGCTATCCAGCCTCCAATACCCTTAAACCAATTAGCTGGATTAAGAAAGGAGAATGTATCTGACCACCAACTATCCTTAGTACGATCATTGTCTTTATCATACTGATCTCTAAGTCTTTGAACATCCTCTATTTTTGATCTTAACTTTAAACTACTGTTGGGATCTATATAATGACAGCAAGCTGGTCCGATGACTTGACACATACCTCCTTGCGCTGCAGTTAAATAATCTAATACTATGGTATGCTGATTAGTGACTATAATAAGCTGATTTTGGACAGCAACGGTGGTGTTCAATATATCCAATATATCCCATATTTGGTCATCTAAGTAATCTGTAGCCCTGACTAATTTATCCCACATTTGAGTAATCATAGGATAAATAAAAATAGAACTGACAATTTTATTGGCCACACTCATCTGCACTATATGTGGTCTCCCAGAGAGGCGAGGTGTATTGTCAGCAGCTCTTTTGTACAACGTGTGTTTAGGTATGCTCTAAGTATTCAACTGGTCATTCGGAATAACAAAGGTAGCTGGAGTCAAACGACCCAGAGTACAAGCACCTTTTACCCCTACTGGCAACCATTTATATGCATTGTCTCCACATACCCAGTACATGTCACTAGGTAGGTCCCATAGGGCTGAATGTTGTAATACCAGTCTATGAACTAAATCTATGAACGCAGATACATTCTGAAGCATACACCAATTTGGAAGTTGTCCTAAAGGGCTACAATACCCTACATCGGAATTTCCACAGGTGGGAGTTCCTTTCTCATATCCAGATGACTCGTTGCAAGGTATATTACCTGAAATATTAAAACAAGTTTCATTATTGCCCTGGGGAAATAAATTGGAATACTCCCAGGACGTATTATGCAACCTTCTTTCTAGCAGTATTGGTTTGAAGGCATCAGTAGAGTGGGAAGTTACATTAAAACTAACTTGTAGGCCATACATTGGAATTTGCCCCAGGTAGGTTAATCGAGTTCTATTCCTGGGTACTCAAGCTCCCCTTTATATGCCAGATATTGAAGATATGTGTTACTTCCTGAAAGATTACCCTGCCACCAAGGGTATCCTACCCATCCCACAATAGGTATACCAACAGTTGTGTTCCATAACTTCACATTATTTGTGGCATTATTAGCAAGTGTATCAGAACAACTGGTCCAGGCAAATAATTCCTCGGGTGGCATAGGAATAACAAGGAACGGAATACTAGTGGCTGATACTGGTGAATGTGTGCAGATCCAGCAAATGATTTGACCAATCATTCAGTAATTTTTCATGATGTTGTATAAACTTATTATTCAAGGACATTGGAGAATTTAGATTGTCCCACGCAGCTACCATTATTACAGATAATGCAACAAAACCAAACCAAAACATTATGCACTCTTATGCTTTGTTAACTCCTGTGGCTAGTTTGCAATGCGATGCGTGGATCCAGGTTGGTCGTCCTTCCAACTTAACAGAAGTAGGCGTTATTAGGAGTACTTGGTAAGGTCCTTGATATCGGGGTTCAAGGGTCTTTCTGGAGTGTTTCTTGACATATACGTAATCACCAGGTTGTAGACAATGAGTTCCTTCCACACTATCTGGATCTCTGTCTGATTCAATTGTTTCAGGGACACCGAATCGTGGTACTAGTTCCATCACCAGTTTCTTTGCAGTGGCTCGAGCTGTAGCCGTTTTCACCGGGTAGGCCTCTGGCCATCCAGAGAAGAGATCTACACATACTAGGATATTTGCATACACTCCTACCTTGGTAGCTGTATGTCGTCAATCTGCCGTCTCTGAAACGGGTAGAGAGGCCTAGGTGTCGCTTTCTTAGGGACTTTTACTGTTTTACCTGGGTTGTGCTGTGCACAGATGAGGCATGATTGTACAAGTTTCGCGGCTGCGCAACTGAAGCCAGGAGCAATCCAGAAGGCATCTACCATGGCACACATGTGACTTTTTGAGGTGTGATTGGGGCCATGTGCTGCTTGCGCCATGATTGGGAACAGGGACTTTGGTGGGCACATTTTATCCTTATTCTCCCATACTCCATTTGAGTTCAGCTCAGCTCCCAGTCTCCCCCGGTGTACCTTCTCTGTTTGGGCAGCCTTTTGCTGGAGGGATTTCAGGACATCTAGACCCAATGTGGCTGGAATACGCTGACTCCCCGCCACCGTCCACTGCTCTCTCTAGGCCGCCTTGTGCTATTTTAGCAGCCTCGTTCGCCCTTCTATTGCCCTCTACCTCCACGGAGTCACCTTTGTGTGTGCTTTTACCTTGACAATGCCAACCTGGACTGGTAACATCAATGCCTCCATCAATTGTTTCACCAGCTCTGCATTTTTAATGGGCTTCGAATCTGTGAAAATATTAGCGACTTTACCTGCAGCGGCTCTACACGCCTCAGTGAGTGCCTTCAACTCTGCCTCCTGCGCCGACATGTGAGGATACTACTGCATACCCAGTGTAGAATCGTCCATCCTGGTGGTATCTGGGGCCATCTACAAAAAAGAAACTCAAAGTCTGCATTAGGAACAGGTTTTTCATGAATGTGTGCAAACCCAACTGTCTCCTGACTCATCAGTTCTATGCAGACATGTTCATGCGTCATGTCAAAGTATCCTTCCTCACTCGCTAATACGGTCACCAATTCCCCCTTTTCTGAATCCACAGGCAGTAGGGTGGCTGGATTCAGAACGTTACATCTTTTGAGGAGTGACATACTCAGGAATTAGTAGAGCACACTCAAGTCGGAGCTGTCTGGCCCTAGACAGATGTTTTGGTTGAACTTGTAGGAGTATGGCATGGATGTCATGTGGGGAATAGATTGTCAAAAGAAACGTCAGTGTCATCTCACATGCCTTCCCTATTACGTCTCCACTTTTTTCCTTGTGCTCCAGCATACATGACAGGTCGTTTTATTGTCCTTGTTTGCTCAATTTCTTTAGCTACCTTAAGGAGGTCTTTCGGATCTACATGTCTCCATTCAGGTCTGGCTGTCTGTACTGCGTCTCGTAAGTCTTTGTTCATACCGTCAATGAATGCATTCACCAGTATTCTAACATCAAGTGGGTTTATGCAAATGTACCCCATGTCTGCCCATTTCAGCTGTAACCGTCCAAGGTATATCTCTACTCTCTCTCCTCTTTGCTGTGTCACATTAGTCAGGAGTACAGACTGCTCTGATTGTTCCACTGCAGCCCATTGTCTTAGTGACTCACAGTACGTCTCCCCAGATCGTGCAGATTTATCATCCATGCCCCAAGCCTGATTCTTTGTCACATCTGTGTGTGTCTTAATTATATGATCTAGTGCGTCACCTGCCTTTAAACTCATCAACCTCTCTAGGTCTGCCCAGGTACACTTATATGTCTGCTGTACTTCCTTTATGTGTCTGTAAAACGGGAATGGTTGGTCTTCAGGGGCAGGCAGCTGCTTCAGCAAAGCTAGCTGGTCAGAGGGGCTCCAGGGATAATACACCTGTATCTTTCTTATTCTAGTCACACTTCTAGGTCCTGCTGGGGTTGGCCGTCTGATGTCTACTGTCAGCTTACTCCTCAAGGGCCAATGTCCCCACTACCCACTATCCACACTATTATGTCAGCTTCTTATGATCTTGTCTGGATAGGATTTAGTGCAATTCTCTTAGGTCAGTAGCACAGGTCACACAAGTAGCTATTCAGTCTGGATTTGTCTGAGTCTGACCACAGTGTTTACAAGTCCATCTGTTTTGTCTGGGTCTCTGGTTACACTTTGTCAATCAAACATTCATAATACACCTTCCACACTGCTGCACATTCTCAAGCATCATTTATTCACTTGCTATTTTCTTCCCTTGTCTGTGCCTTTTTGTACATCCAAACATTCACACTCTGGTATTTTTGCCTTTTTCAATATTTGTCCCACTTGTTTTACTGCTTCCTTCCTTCTCTGTATTTTGTAATTTGACACAATTTGCTATACAAATCAATCACACAACTAGAAGCAGGTTCAAACACATTAATGACCAAGCAATCACTTACAATTCCCTTCTAAATTAGGCACCATATCTTACTTTTAACTTCCAATCTTCAATTAAGTACTGTTGCTTTAAAATGCACAAATCTTTCAGCGTGTACCTTACGGATAGAATTACAGAGAATTTTGAGCACAGCTCACACTCAGCAGAGATAAGAGCGAAGGGAGAAGAAAAACTACGCAGCTCCATCCTTCACCCCTCCCGTCAGAATGCAGCGTCGTCCTTCACAGAATTCTGTAGTTCTTTAGACTTATCAAAATCAATTTCTACAAAGAAACTCAAAATCACGGGATTTCACTGTAAGGGCAGATAACTGTATAATGAGATTAACCATGTCTTGCCCTTTTTCTGGCCAAATGCATTCAGGAAACTTTACAATGTAATGCCACATATAACACGAACTATATCATTACTCAATTCATTCAGTCTCAGATGTAGATTTGAAATATCTATAACGCATCTGTCCGGGATTCCACCACAACTAGAAAGGTCACAAATCTCTTGACACAAAAATGATGTGTGATGATTCATTCATACGTGCTCATTCACTGATTTTTTTTTTTTTTTTATACTCAATTACTCATCTCTCATCTTATTCAGAGGTTCTCATAGACATATATACAAGGATTCACACAGCCTGCCTATCTTGCACTTTGGATTTGATTAATACTTTTTCCAGGTTCTTTGCTGCACTACTTCCATATCTATCCTCAATTATATCACATAACCGATTTCCTTCTTCAGGTGTCTTTCCCTGACTGTTCCCCATTTTATCTTTTATTCTTATCCTGTTTCTCTTGTTGTCTTCCTGTTAGTCCCCTGCCTTAGGTGGTGTATTGGGTAAGCTCAAGACTAGGCTCTACTATACCTCGTTACCTTCTTCCTAAGGTGCTAACAGGCTAAATGGAGTGTCTGTTCCTCGGTGTACTACGTGTTTCGTGTACTTATATGCTATGTAGCATCCGAACAGAAATACTCCCACAACACACAGGATTGTAAATAAAGTGTCCATCTACTGGGGTTCTTCAGTCATATCCTGTCACAGGCTCATTTCACGGTCCTGTGCTCATTCGGTCACACTCTTATCTGTCACAAGGTTTATTCGTAAAGGGTGTTGATTTAAGCTTAGGCGGTGACCTCCCCGAAAGGACGCTGTCACATGACCCAGTTAGGCAATATCACCACTCTTTGAACGAATACCTACTGTGCAGCTTATTTTTCTACTTTCCACAACCTTTCAAATCAAAGTAGCCATTCAACAACCTCCTCTATTCCTAGTGCGGAACCGTCTATTGTGAAAAACTTGTCCGTCCGGGCTGCGCAGTATGAACTGTTCACCCAGCCTTATATTCCGTAATGTCAGACCTCTCCCATTTTGATTTGCATCAGCTCTTTTTCTAAAAATAGCTGTGCACACACAGAACCTACAGTAACCTCTCATTCGAGCAGAAATTACATATGCGTGTCACACCCGATTTCCTCAGAGTTCTTATATGGACCTGATTTTACGGCCCCCTCCTCTACTAGATTCCCCTTTATACGGACCTTAGTTATAATGATAGATTATGAAGAGCAGAGAAGAGAAAAATTGATCTCTTACCTGGCCAGGTGTTTAGGTCTGCTGTTCACAATTTCATCAGTAACTGGAGTGGTCTGTAGATCGGGTAGTCTTGGAGAGGTGCCTATATCAGGTCCCTGTTTCGGGCGCCAGGAAACTGTCGGGATCCCTCAGATTACTCTTTCATCTGAAGGACCGATGTTCTTAGGTGTGAAGCACCATATGTCTCTAATCAATTGCTCCGTCGAGAAGGATAACACAGACACGGCTGTATAATACCACTCGGGATGCCTCTCAAGACGCCTCTGGCTTATCAGTTAGGCTTCCGTCTTTTATAGTAAAGAATTTAAACATTTTACAGACATGCGCAGTACAAATGATTTTACAACTTGTTTTCGACAAAGAAAGTCATTTAGGCGAAAAAGCAGAGGTATTTGACCTTGGTTCACAAGGGAGATGTCTGAGACATCTCCTCGAAGAACAGATAAGGTTTTAAACAAGAGAATGCAACATAGACAGAACTCAATTTAACTCCTTCAGTTCCTATCACAGGGGTCTAGTGAAGGCTTTTTAGCCCTTTCCTCAGACTGTAGCTCCTGGGAACAGGCCCTCACTCCTGTCCCTTCACTATAAAGCCTGGGCTTCATTATACAACTGTGCAGGGGTCTAGTGAAGGCTTTTTAGCCCTTTCCTCAGACTGTAGCTCCTGGGCACATGCCCTCACTTCTGTCCTTTCACTATAAAGCCTGGGCCTCATTATACAGCTGTGCAGGGGTCTATTGAAGGCTTTTTAGCCCTTTCCTCAGACTGTAGCTCCTGGGAACAGGCTCTCACTCCTGTCCCTTCACTATAAAGCCTGGGCCTCATTATACAGCTGTACAGGGGTCTAGTGAAGGCTTTTTAGCCCTTTCCTCAGACTGTAGCTTCTGGGAACAGGCCCTCACTCATGTTCCTTCACTATAAAGCCTGGGCCTCATTATACAGCTGTGCAGGGGTCTAGTGAAGGCTTTTTAGCCCTTTCCTCAGACTGTAGCTCCTGGGAACAGGCCCTCACTCCTGTCCCTTCACTATAAAGCCTGGGCCTCATTATATAGCTGTACAGGGGTCTAGTGAAGGCTTTTTAGCCCTTTCCTCAGACTATAGCTTCTGGGAACAGGCCCTCACTCCTGTCCCTTCACTATAAAGCCTGGGCCTCATTATACAGCTGTACAGGGGTCTAGTGAAGGCTTTTTAGCCCTTTCCTTAGACTGTAGCTTCTGGGAACAGGCCCTCACTCCTGTCCCTTCACTATAAAGCCTGGGCCTCATTATACAGCTGTACAGGGGTCTATTGAAGGCTTTTTAGCCCTTTCCTCAGACTGTAGCTTCTGGGAACAGGCCCTCACTCCTGTCCCTTCACTATAAAGCCTGGGCCTCATTATACAGCTGTACAGGGGTCTAGTGAAGGCGGCTTTTTAGCCCTTTCCTCAGACTGTAGCTCCTGGGAACAGGCCCTCACTCCTGTCCCTTCACTATAAAGCCTGGGCCTCATTATACAGCTGTACAGGGGTCTAGTGAAGGCTTTTTAGCCCTTTCCTCAGACTGTAGCTTCTGGAAACAGGCCCTCACTCTTGTCCCTTCACTATAAAGCCTGGGCCTCATTATACAGCTGTACAGGGGTCTAGTGAAGGCTTTTTAGCCCTTTCCTTAGACTGTAGCTCCTGGGCACATGCCCTCACTTCTGTCCCTTCACTATAAAGCCTGGGCCTCATTATACAGCTGTACAGGGGTCTAGTGAAGGCTTTTTAGCCCTTTCCTCAGACTGTAGCTTCTGGGAACAGGCCCTCACTCCTGTCCCTTCACTATAAAGCCTTGGCCTCATTATACAGCTGTACAGGGGTCTAGTGAAGGCTTTTTAGCTCTTTCCTCAGACTGTAGCTCCTGGGCACAGGCCCTCACTCCTGTCCCTTCACTATAAAGCCTGGGCCTCATTATACAGCTGTACAGGGGTCTAGTGAAGGCTTTTTAGCCCTTTCCTCAGACTGTAGCTCCTGGTCACCATGTGATCTCACCATAACCCTAACAAGCTAATTAAGGTGTGAAATCTTGATCAAAATTATCTCAGTACACAAATCTCCAAGGGTGCCCAAAGTTTTGCATCGCCCTTTTTCCTTTTTGCAATTATGAAATTGTCAAAAAGTCTCTCTATATATTTTTATTATTATTTTTGCCTAAAATACAAAGGCCATGTGTCATCTTAGAGGTTCGGCCTTTTAGAGATCATTTCATCTTCATCTTACTACTGCTCACAATAACGGTCATTTTGACCCGGGGCGCCCACACTTTTACATGCCGCTGTCAATGCTTCGTCCCGCTGGTGCTCAATATTTAATAGGGTCTTACTATTAAACTTAATGAAAAGTTTGGTGAATTTCTTTGAGCTGCTATTACTAGAGATGAGCGAATATCGTCGGAGAAGTTGTTATTGGCTAATATCACTTACCGAATAGCTGCATCGGGACCCCGGATCCCTGGAGCGCTCCCGATAATCAGCTGCATGTGTCGCCCTCCATGCAGGTGCTGTGACTATCACATAAGGCGACACACGCAGCTGATTATCGGGAGTCCTCCAGCACACTGAGTCCTGCACACACTGAGGCCCCTGATCATGTGACCCCTGACTCCTCCCCTCCTGTGACCTCATCACAGGTCCTGTGCACTGCACAGAGCAGTCATATATGTGGCAGACACTCCTGGATCTTCTGCTTTCTGGGCCGGTTCCTCCTGTGAGTCCTATTAACCCTTTCGCTCCCTGTATTCTCCTTTCTGACCAGGACAATATCTGAATTCGGATAGTGTGACAGGAATTTAAGCAATGTGGAAGGAAAAAATGACAATTTTACTTTTTTTCCTCACAAAAATGTGACTTTAGCCCCCAAAATTAGCAGCGTAACAAATACTTATTTTCCCCACTGTAGTTTGTAGACTCCATATACAGATCCCTTAAGTACGAAAAGAGCTGAATTCCCCACTTAAGTTATTGCATTTTGGAAATTGCCCCCACTGGGAATTTTTCTCCAGGTAAAGGCACAATTGTGTCTCCATGGGGGTTGTGCTCACAGCCCAACATCGTGTGGCCTCCAAAGAAATGCCACCCCACACCATTACTGACCCTGTTATGAAATGAGTCACCGTAGGAGGCAAAAACAGAAATACTAGCTAAGTCCAGAAAACCAGAGAAGTTGGCAGCTATCGGATTGCAGACCCCTGAACCTATCAACAACAACTAGCAGTAGCTGTGGGGGGTTCCTACGGTGCCCTAGACCCCTCAATCACAGCCGGAGAACTACATAGCCTAAAGACAGAAAGGGAAATCTAAACTGCCCCAAAGCAGACCCCAAAGCAATAGGCAGCCCCCAACATATAATGACGGTGAAGCAAGATGAAAAAACACTCACACAGATAGAAAGATAGACTGAGCAAATGATGGGGCCCAAGCTAACTAGATAGGACAGGATAGAAAAGCTGCTGTCTGTAATCCGCCAAAAACCCTATCAAAACAAGAGCCAACAGACTGATAGGGAAAAAAGCCCTGAAGACGCTAGGCTTCAAAAAGACTATATCAGTACTCAGGTATTTTCTGAAGATAGAGCAAAAAGGAATTCAGCTCACCCCAGCAGGGAATGGCAGAAATCAAGAAAACAATGCAAAACAAAACCAAAACACAAATGCAAAAGGTAGAGCAGAAAACTTAGCTTTTGAGGAGCAGGAATCAGACTGGTCTCCTAGAATCCCTCAGAGAGATCACCAGCAAGGCAGAAGGGCGTCGGCTGCCTTATATCCAGTCAGTAATTCCCGTCACCCAGTCATCATCATCCTGCCCAGGTGTTTGGTAATCAGCCTCACTACCTTCCTTCACCAGAAGCGGGAGTTCATCAGACCTCAATGGTGAAGGGGAAAATGAACTCACAACATGACCCACTGCCAAACCGGTCATGCTGAAGGATGTTGCAGGCAGCAGATCGCTCTCCACGGCGTCTCCAGACTCTGCTACGTCTGTCACATGTGCTCATTGTGAACCTGTTTTCATCTGTGAAGAGCACAGGGCGCCAGTGGTGAATTTGCCAATCCTGGTGTTCTGTGGCAAATGCGAAGCGTCCTGTGCGGTGTTAGGCTGTGAGCACAACCCCCATCTGTGGACGTCGGGCACTCAGACCATCTTCATGGAGTCAGTTTCTAACCGTTTGTGCAGACACATGAACATTTGTGGCCTGCTGAAGATCATTTTGCAGGGCTCTGGCAGTGCTCCTCCTGTTCCTCCTTGCGCAAAGGTTGAGGTAGCGGTCCTGCTGCTGGGTTGTTGCTCTCATACGGCTCCCTCCACATCTCCTGATGGACTAGCCTGTCTCCTGGTAGCGACTCCAGCCTCTGGACACTACGCTGGCAGACACAGCAAACCTTGTCACAGCTCGCATTGATGTGCCATCCTGGATGAGCTGCACTACCTGAGCCACTTGTGTGGGTTGTTGAGTCCGTCTCATGCTACCACGAGTGTGAAGGCACAGCCAACATTCAAAAGTGACCAAAACGTCAGCCAGAAAGCATTGGTACTGGGATGTGGTCTGTGGTCCCCACCTGCAAAACCACTCCTTTATTGAGGGTGTCTTGATAATTGCCAATAATTTCCATCTGTTGTCTATTCCATTTGCACAACAGCATGTGAAATTGATTGTCAATCAGTGTTGCTTCCTAAGTGGACAGTTTGATTTCACAGAAGTTTGATTTACTTGGAGTTATTTTCTGTTGTTTAAGTGTTCCCTTTATTTTTTTGAACAGTGTATATAGATAGAGAGATTTTTTTTTCTATCTACTCCAATGTGTACAGGATAATAGAGTATAATAAAGTAGTTATGGACGTGACGTAACTAACATTGTGCAGTGACTCTGCTTTCCATATAGTGATGGATATTTCTTGTTGCTGAAACTGTGATTTTTTTTTCCACTTTACACCTTTTTTAAACCCCTCTGATCAGTGCGATCATACAACATACAAGCCTCTGATGGCTCCGGTGATGCCCTGTACTACTGTAGTGCCGTGTATCATCACTGCCTGTCAGTGTAATACTAACGCCCCATACACATGAGATCAGAGTTGGCTGATCGGTCATTTGGCAGACGGCGATCTCTCCCGACTCCCCCATACACACAAATATTCCAGCTTTCCTGTGGTCTGTATGAGAGAGTCGCCTCCAGACTCCTCTAGAGGAGGATTATCTACAGGAAGAACAAACGGATTATCCTCTGAAATTCAGGATGCCGGATCCTTCTCTGCCCTGACATCATCTGTCGGGAGGCCCCCAAATACATTATATGGTCGGCCAAAACCCCCGAAATCAGTGCTTTCATGGAACTTTAGTCTGTGTATGGGGGCGTTATAAGGTAACTTATTGGACGCTGCCTCTGGCCCGGCCTAATAGACCTTCATACATTGCAGCCCAGACCCCATTATTAGGCATGTAAGTATCGTAGTAACTAGGCCGCCCCATACTATCGAGTACTTGGAGGCGGGGGGCATTCAGCCAAACTCTGTCACACCTTCTTAGATGCCATGTTTGCTTTTCACAGCAGCAAATGGATAAACTGTCAGGGTTTTTGTTGCAGCCTCATCTGTGCCGTCCCTGCGGTGTACATCTATGTTCTGGGGCCCAAACAGATTCATTTCTCTTTAATAAATGTTTAACATGTAAACATTATAAAATGTGTCTTCTGCTTTTTGCATATTTTTTTCTTCTTACAAGAATTGTTGGAGCCAATTTTCCTTAGAAACATTTTAATATCGGCTTTTTCTGGAGTTTTTCCTGTAATATAGGAAAGCCTAAGGCCAGAAATAAACCCCATAAATCACTGTACATGGAGACTTAGGGATCAGATCATTTCTGTCCGTTGTGTTTGTGGAAACTAAAAATCTTTTCTAAAAGCCTCAAACTTCTGTGTGTGACTCAGAGCTGAGATCTAACGTGATAGAAGATTCCAGTGCGGGGAAGACGGGAAACCTTCATATAGACGGCCGGTGGGGATGGAGGCAGTGACCGACTCTGGCCAAATCTGTCTCTAGAGCCGCAGTAGAAGATGAAGATGTCGTCCTCATCATGAAGGAGTTATTTCTCATGTCGTGTGTAATGAATATCTCCTGCAGTATTGATAATGCCGATTCCAGTGTCGGTAATGAGACGAGAATTAGCGTTATGGAAGATGAGTCTATGAGGAACGTGTTCAGCTGCCGACTCCGAGGAGGAAACTGCTTGTTGTCTGTGGCCTAAATATATAGGTTTTATTAGTAGATGTCAGGGGAGAAAACTAAACCCTGTAAGATAATAAATCTCCTCCTATGTTTCCCTTATTATCTCCAGTAATTCTATTATTACACAGGATTCTTATGATGTTACATCCGATCATCTTCTTCTCATTCAGGTCTCTACAATATCGGATCCTCTCAGTGAAGATCTTCTACAGAAGAGAATTTTCCTGATTTCCCCATCAAGGATGGATATGGACAGAGACAAGATGGCGGAGAGGATGTTACACCTCACCCTAGAGATCCTCTTCCGTCTCACTGGAGAGGTGAGAGATTCTGATGACGTCACATTACATCATTCTTATCTATGGGAATAACAGATGGACAGAACTGGAGAGGTGAGGACTCTGGAAATGTCTGTAGTGAGATTTATTAATGTGTCTCTCCATTACCAGGATTACACAGTGGTGAAGAAGACCTCTAGTGATCGCTGGGAATGCTGGGACATTATACAGTAACACTATGAAGGGATCGGGGGGATGACGGTATCATTGTATGTGTCAGGTTCCTATAAGGTGTCAGGATGTCGCTGTCTATTTCTCCATGGAGGAGTGGGAATATTTAGAAGGACACAGAGATCTCTACAAGAACGTCATAATGGAGGTTCCCCAGCCCCTCACATCACCAGGTAATAGACAGGACTAAATACACACGGCCTATAATTATCTGTATGTAGAGAATGAATTCAGTCCCTGTATGTGTTTGCTCCAGATCTATCCAGTAAGAGGACAACACCAGAGAGATGTCCCCGTCCTCTTCTTCCACAGGACTGTAACCAAGAAGATCCCAGTGTTCCTCAGGATCATCAGGTAGATGGAGAGAAGGTGTCAGGAGATCTCCCCTATGATGTGTAGATGGCTGTGAAGGTCTTGTGCTCAGTCTTGTTTTATTTCACCATCCTGTTAGCTCTTCTCTGATCTTGCTCTTGCTTTTCTATTTTTTTTTTTTAAATGTGGTACCCAGAACTGGACACAGTGTTCCAGAAGAGATCTGACCAAGAAGGAGTAGACGAGAATAATTATTTGACGTGAGAGAGAGGATTAAAAAAGATATAAATAAACTGGAGAAGTGGGCAGCAACTAACAGAATGGTTTTTAACAGGGAAAAATGCAAAGTACTACATCTGGGCAATAAAAATGAAAAAAGCATATACAGAATGGGAGGAATAGGGCTAAGCAACAGCACATGTGAAAAAGACTTGGGTATACTAATAGATCACAGACTGAATATGAGTCAACAGTGTGATGCAGCAGCAAAAAAGGCAAATGCAATTCTAGGATGTATTAACAGAAGCATACAGTCTAGATCATGTGAAGTCATTATTTCCCTCTACTCCTCTTTGGTCAGACCTCATCTGGAATATTGTGTCCAGTTTTGGTCACCACATTTTAAAAAAGACATCAACAAACTTGAGCAAGTTTAGAAAAGAGCGATCAGAATGGTGACCGGTCTGCAAACCCTGTCTTATGAGATGCAGGATTTTGGAATGTTTAGTTTGCAAAAGAGAAGACTGAGAGGAGACTTAATAGCTGTCTACAAATATCTAAAGGGCTGTCACATTGTAGAAGGATCAACTTTATTCTCATTTGCACAAGGAAAGACTAGAAGCAATGGGATGAAACTGAATGGGAGGAGACACAGATTAGATATTAGAAAAAACTTTTTGACAGCTAGAGTGATCAATGAGTGGAACAAGCGGCCACGAGAAGTGGTGAGTTCTCCTTCAATGGAAGTCTTCAAACAGAGGCTGGACAGACATCTGACTGGGATGATTTAGCGAATCCTGCTTTGAGCAGGGGGTTGGACCAGATGGTCCAGGAGGTCCCTTCCAACTCTGCGATTCTATGATTCTATGATGTAGACTCTATACTTCTCTTAATATGTCACAGAACTTCTGTTGGCAGCGGATTACCCACGATTCTCTCCAAGCGTGTGTCAACAGAACTTGTTTATTCAGGAACAATATATGATAAGCTTAATAGATCAGGAATAAATCATTTGTGTGCCTTTATCTGTGCAGCATCTACAACAGGCTGCTTCTCTCATACACAGACACAGCAGGATAACAGGAAGTACAGTCACATGCTCTCCCTGTGTGAGCCTCTGGGAGTGTTTTTTTTAAACTTTAAACTTTATAAACAGCATACAAATCTAGCAACTAAACACTCGTAGACAGGAATGGAGTTGTTGCACTAAACATATTCCAACAACTTGTGTAATGAGAACGGTGGAGATGGCAGGATTAGAGCTGATCATAGATGGGACTTCTCCATCTGTCTGTGACTTTTGCAATATTTGTTTCAGGGTGAAGATCTGACCCATATTAATACTACAGAGACATATGTGAGGGGTGATGAGCAGTGTAAAGAGATTCCCACATATGACCACCAAGGTGAGTAGCAACCACTAAATTCAGAGAAGTCACAGATTTGTAGTCCGGCCGTATTACCATGATCACCATTTTGCCTCTAGACCAGAACATTCTCCTCCACCCAAAACTGTTCAAATCACTTTGGGCATTGAAAATCCTTTTCTATAGAACTTACAACCTGTAGGATCCACCTACCTCAAAACGCTGACCGTTACCTGCCCAGATCTGTAACTATAAAGCCAAATGATAGCGTATGTAGAATGTGCTGACAAAATAGAAAGTCACATGAAGGAAAATATTATGATGGGCCTGTAAGAGAAAGTGGAGGGTAATGATGCTGTTGGCTTCCTAGAATCCTGAGATCTAATTTCAGGGCTGAAATCTCATCTCCAGAGATCTTGATACCCTAGATATCTCCATTTGCGCATGCATGGCTCCCCGGCGGCCATGTTCACGGAGTCCACCGCACAGGAAGAAACCACGGCTATGCAGGGGCCTCTGGCCTTTCACGACATGTCGGTAGAGCACCCTCGCAGCGGCGGACACCCCGGGCAACAGCAGTGGTGGCCACCCTGGGCAGCAGCAGTGGCCACCCCGGACAGCAGCAGCGGACACCCCAGGCAGCAGCGCCAGGCACCCCAGCAGCACCAAACACTCGCAGCGGTGCACTGCACATCAGACACCCCCTCATTCCACCCTGCGGCCTGCAGCATCACCCCACTCCTGCCTCCTCGAGAAGCGACCCTGGACCCCGCTTCGCCACAGCAATAAGACGCATGGATTATAAGAAGCACCACCATTTTATTAAAAAAAAATGTTTTCCTATTTTTCTCCTCAAACTCTTATAATCCAAAGCGTTTTATAATCCCAAAAATACGGTAACATGTTTTTTATTCTAGTTCTTTTTGTACAGATTCATTTTGTATGGTAGTCTGATGATGGTGGGATCGGCCTG
This sequence comes from Dendrobates tinctorius, assembly GCF_039654945.1. Lineage (NCBI taxonomy): Eukaryota > Metazoa > Chordata > Amphibia > Anura > Dendrobatidae > Dendrobates > Dendrobates tinctorius. The sequence continues at coordinate 1,789,645 of NW_027362069.1, read as the reverse complement.
CCTCACTTATGTGAGTCTGCAACTACCTGGTAGCCTTTAAAATAAGGTCTCCATTACCTCTGCCTAATGCCTGAGATCTAAATATAAGGCACCTCAGCTCTGCACTATTATAAAAAGTTATCCGTAAATGTCTAATCTTTCTTCTTGAAACTCATCTGACAGAAAATATTGGCCCTTACGATACTTTAGATTGCCAAGAGCCACCGAGCCCCAAACTCTAATTACCCAGACAGTTTTCACCAGGACAAATACACCAGCTGAGCACAGAGGACTGAACCGGAGGAGAACAAGGCTGTATCTGTCAGATTCCGGGAATAGGCTTCAAGCTTTAGTAGGGTTTGGTGCTTTCTAATTGGCTTAAGCAGGTAGCAGATTGCTACCAGATTGCTGGACAGCACATAAACCCATACTGCCAGGCTGGATGGAACTACTGGTCTCAGGCACCCTAATCTTAGTGGCTGGACAGAGCCAGCGCCACCCAGAGCTTCTGGTTTCGAGGTCTCTTCTATTACCAGCAACGCCTGCACAATAAATAAGGCGCTGCTTGGTGATGGAATCAAACATCACAGGAGCAGATTCCAGGGGAGAGGGGACACACCATCTGCAGATGCCCTAATATAACAAAATTACAGGAAACTAAAGCAAATTAAGTACAAATATTCCAAACACTGGAAAGATAATAAAGGGCTCAACTCGCTGAACAATACAAAATAAATAGAATCTCATGCAAGAACTATTAAGCACAACAAGAGATCAAAATAGAGTTTTTCAAAGCTCAAATACAATTTATTGAAATGATAATAAACAGAGCATGAGTGCTAATATAGGTTGCAGCAGACATAAACACAAGGTGATTGTGCAGCACCTTAAAAAATATGGAAAAATATAAATATTTTTGTGTAACATAAGCAGTTATTTCACAAATATAGAACACAATAGAGAGCAACCCCCCAATTGAAGTAATATATATTCCCAAATGCAGGGGTGTTACATACAATCAGTACCAAGGGTAGGATACAATCTATAAAGTGCAAGAGTGCTCTGTGCTAATAGAGCCAAAGGGCGTTAAATGTAAACAACATGTAATGAAAACTGCCTATGCGCAATACAAAACTAAATATAAGGGCTGCATAAAAGAGTAACACTTACATGTAATGTGAATGCTGCTGTCAAACCTACCGCCCCTACGCGCGTTACGCCGCAGCTTCCTCAGGAGGCGTGGTTTCAATATGCCTTGGATCTAGTATTTATAGTGCGGTCAACCAATGAACCGCTTTCCCTAGTAAGGGACGTAGATTTCAAGACATGCGCACTAGCGCCCATAGTGACGTTCAATAGTGACTCATCCAGTTCCTAAAGTCCACGGAATAAGCGGCGCATGCGCTGTAGAGTCCCCCTAACAAACAGGGAGTCTATCATCAGCGCTCAACGGCAGGAAGGCAGCTCGAGCTGCTAAGCAGCCAGAAACGGCCAAACACCTACTGAGCACGTCCGAAGACTCCTAGTGAGGACAAAACTGGGCATGCGCACAAAAGAGGACCAATTGAATATGGAATACCAATCCTGTTTATGTCTGCTGCAACCTATATTAGCACTCATGCTCTGTTTATTATCATTTCAATAAATTGTATTTGAGCTTTGAAAAACTCTATTTTGATCTCTTGTTGTGCTTAATAGTTCTTGCATGAGATTCTATTTATTTTGTATTGTTCAGCGAGTTGAGCCCTTTATTATCTTTCCAGTGTTTGGGATATTTGTACTTAATTTGTATGTTCTGTTTTATAACAGTTTGATTCCCCTAATGGACTTTAAAGCCAAAGAGAAAGCTTGGCAAGTGAAAGCGTCTGATTTGTTTAAACAGAGTGTTTCTGCTAATTTTAATGATACCCAGAATGATGAAAAGGGACTGTTGTCTAAATATAAAAATTTGACAAATAAGAAAACACGCATATGGTGGACTAAAACATCTATAGATAACTACATCAAACAGAAGATTATACCTCGAGGTCTTCGTATACAGCTTTATCCGACTTTTGGGCTTGATGATCTTGAATTGATTACTAAATGGGAGAGTGTTTCCTCAGCATGCTCTTTTTCCTTTATGGAAATTATTAATACAAAAAACACTGGGATTTTGAAGGAAATTGATGAGGAACTTAATAAATTACAGGTTGAGCTGGTGGCCAAAATACCTAAGGAGACTTTGGATAAATTTTATCGTGACCTTGATCAAGATCTAGAAAAATGGGAAAATCAGATCAGTAAAAATAAAATGAAGAAATACCAACGTGACGTACAAGATTACAATCAGAAAAGAGTTTTTCGTTGGCAAAATAAACTCTCTGAGGAAAATAATATTCAATCCTCTACTAGGAGTCCTTCAGTTTCCTCTATTTCTTCAATTTCGAGTAGTGCTGCCTCCATTCACGAAAGGGAATATTATACTCCTAGACGTGTGAGAACAAGATTTGGTGGCAGAGCCAGAGGTACAGCAAGGTACCAAACCAATTTTGGCACTAGGAAAAATGATAAACCTAAGGTAATAAATCTTTCCTCACATATTCTTTCGAACGAACAGATTGAATTATTGGAAAAGGGACTAACCTTTTCTCCATGTCAACAATTAGATTCCTTCACGGCAATAAAAGATGTGCATCTATTTGCGAGGAAGTTGATACTTAAAAGATTCCATGAGAAAAATAACATGGGATTGCAACTTAATTCGGATGAGGAAAAGGCAGCTCTTGAAATTTTAGAATCTCTAGCTGAAGAAAACTACCCCGTTGAGTCGGTGAGTTCTTTCCCCGTTTCTCTGTTTAACAAATCAAAAAAATTTCCCAATATAAATTCATGTCCAGCTGTTGACATTTTTGTTAAATTAGTGACACAAGATATAGAAAAGTTGAAAAATAATTATTATGCTAGTCCAGCTAACAAAAATGAAAGAAAAATAATCGCAGAATTGCAAGGCTGGACTGATGTGATTTTTAAAAAAGCAGATAAAGGAGGAAATTTAGTAATTTGGCCATTGGAGCTTTATGAGAAACAGGCCCATATACTTTTGTCTGATGTAAACTGTTATAAAAAACTGACCCATGTACCTTTGCTTGAATACCAGAGAGAACTTATTGATATCTTATCCAATGCTTATGAGTGTGGTGTTATTCCTAAATCACTATTGGACACTATTCAATCATTAAAACCTAAGTTGCCAACCCTATATTTAATTCCAAAGATTCATAAAAATGTGGATGATCCGCCTGGCCGCCCAATAGTATCGGGCAATGAGGGCCTGAGTGAACTCATTTGCCGAATAATTGATTTCTATTTGAAACCATTGGTGAACACGTTGCCATCTCATATTCTTGATACTATAGCGGCACTACGGAGATTAGATCAAATACATCTTGATGAAGATATGATCCTGGTCACGGCGGATGTTGAGGCTTTATACACCTCCATCCGTCATGACCAGGGACTTGAGGCGGTTTCGTGGTTTCTACAGAATAGCAATCTAGATGCCCCCTTAGTCACCCTGATTTTGAATTTATTAAAATTTATTTTAACACACAATTGTTTTATTTTTAAAGATCAAGTTTTTTTGCAAACACAGGGTACAGCTATGGGGGCGGCGTGTGCTCCTGCTTACGCTAATTTATTTTTGGGATTTTGGGAGAGGGAAATTTTTCAGTGTTCTCCGGTGACAGGTATAGAGAAAGTCCATAATTGGATGAGATTTATTGATGATGTTCTGTTTGTTTGGGAAGGTTCAATAGATGAGTTGAAAACCCTGATGGTAGCCTTGAATAACAATAATTTAAATATAAATCTCACCTATTCATATGGACATAGGGTTAACTTTTTGGATATTGATATCCTAAAGAATGATGATGGCTCAATCTCTACAGATATATTTAGGAAGCCGACTGCAACAAATTCAATTTTGCATGCAGGTTCCTCTCATCTAAAATCTACTATTCGCTCAATCCCTGTGGGACAATACCTTCGAGCCAAGAGGATATGTTCGTCAGAACAAACGTATCAAAAACAAGCAGCAGATTTATATACAAGGTTTCCTGAAAGAGGTTATGGACATAGGGCAATTCGTTATGCCTATAATAAAGTCCAGCATATACCTAGGGATCAACTGCTGTATAACAAAAAAATTCAAACGGCAGATAACAATCAAGTGAGGTTGATCACCCCATTTACTGAACAATGGAATAAATTCACAAACATAATTAATTCTCATTGGCATGTACTACATACAGATCCAATTTTTAAAAAAACTTTATCAGAAAGACCTTGTATTACAGCCAAAAGGTCTAGGAATTTATCGGATCTGCTGGTACGGAGTTATTTAGCTCCTAAACAAAAAGTGCAAAAAGGGATTTGTGGGGAAATTAAAGGATTTTTTCCCTGTCGAAGCTGCAAGGCATGTGCAAATACGCTTAAGACCAACAGCTTTAGCAATTCAGATTACTCTAAGACATTTTCAATTAGAAAATGCTTAACTTGCTCCTCAAAGGGAGTGATCTATTATGCAAATTGCCCTTGTGGTAAGATTTATATCGGAATGACCACAAGGGAATTCAGAATAAGAGTTCGCGAGCATGTTCGTGACATAGAAAAAGCTAAGGAAGCCAAAGATGAAGAACAACTAAAGACGCTCCCAAGACATTTTAGAACCTTCCACAACTCTGAAGCTAAAGGTTTGAAAATTTTTGCAGTGGATCAGGTATCCTTGGGTATGAGGGGTGGTGATCTGTTTCGAGTGTTATCACAAGTGGAGAGTCGATGGATTTATAGGCTCAACACCATGGTGAGAAGAAAAACTAGTTATACTCACACTCACATTGTTTGGTGGCTTTATATTCCATGTTTGGGAAGCAGAATGAACAAACCATTGAACACCATGATGCACTGGTTCATGCTATGAGGCTTTTGATTAGACTGTGAACTGTCATTGTCTTGGTGAATAATTTAATATTTCTTAAAAAGCTTGTATTTTTTATGGACAGCTTAAATAGAAATGTCCAAAAGTATAAAATTTGAGGAATTTTTATTCAAAATTATTAATTGGTTTCATTTTTAGCAGAGGACTGTACCAGGAGATCAGAGGGAACGCTGACATCTTCAATTTTTAAATCTGATGATCTTGAGATCTCACGGGATACAATTGAAGTGAATGCCATTACTCCAGATATATCATTATCCCTTCACAGCAAAAATCTGTCATCTGATACTATGAAACAGGTCCCATCTTTTGGTTCATTACCAACTACTAAGGAAAATAAAAGTCACAAAATAAGGATTAAAAAATTAATTGATTCTAAAGGAAAGGAGCCATTTTCATATTCAGAATTTGGAAATAGTTTTCTTGAAAAGACTTTTCTTAAACATGAAAAAATTCACATAGCAGAGAATAGATTTTCCTGTTCAGAATGTGGGAAATGTTTTACTCAGAATTCACATCTTGTTACACATGAGAGAACTCACACAGCAGAGAAGCCATATTCATGTTCGGAATGTGGGAAATGTTTTAGCCAGAAATCAAATTTGGTTAGGCACCAAAGAACTCACATGGGGAGAAGCTTTTTTCATGTTCAGAATGTGGGAAATGTTTTACAAAGAAATCAGATTGGTTTCAGCACCAAAGAACTCACACAAGGGAGAAGCCTTTTTGCTGCTCACTATGTGGGAAGTATTTTAGCCAGAAATCTGATTTGGTTAGGCACCAAAGAACTCACATGGGGGAGAAGGCTTTATACTGTTCAGAATGTGGGAAATGTTTTACAAAGAAATCAGATTTGGTTAAGCACCAAAGAACTCACACAGGGGAGAAGCCTTTTAGCTGTTCAGAATGTGGGAAATGTTTTAACGAGAAATCAAATTTGGTTAGGCACCAAAGAACTCACACAGCGGAGAAGCCTTTTTCCTGTTCAGAATGTGGGAAATGTTTTAACTGGAAATCAGATTTGTTTAAGCACCAAAGAACTCACACGAGCGAGAAGCCTTTTTCCTGTTCAGAATGTGGGAAATATTTTGTGAGGAAATCATCTCTTCTTAGTCACCAAAGAACTCACAGAGGGGAGAAGCCTTTTTCCTGTTCAGAATGTGGGAAATGTTTTAACTGGAAATCAAATTTGTTTAAGCACCAGAGAACTCACACAGGGGAGAAGCCTTTTTCCTGTTCGGAATGTGGGAAATGTTTTAACTGGAAATCAAATTTGTTTAAGCACCAGAGAACTCACACAGGGGAGAAGCCTTTTTCCTGTTCGGAATGTGGGAAATGTTTTGTGAAGAAATCTTCTCTTCTTAGTCACCAAAAAACTCACACAGGGGAGAAACCTTTTTCATGTTCTTAATGTGGGAAATGTTTTCTGCCGAAATCAACTCTTAATAAACTTCAGGGAAGTCATACGGGGAGAAGCTTTTTTCATGTTCAAAATGTTGGAAATATTTTAACTCAAAATTGTATCTTCTTAAAGGTGTTGACCACTACTAGGACAACCCCTTGTCATTCCTCATGTTTGGCCATGTTAAAAAACACTCATTGTACGAGAATGATCAGTAGTAAATATATTAAAGAGCCATGTCAGACTGAGCTGCCATCATGGACAATCTTTCGCTAACTAACTTTGCAGCTAATGAGATGACCTTATGGGAGCTCTAGCCAGAATGGAGACATAAAATGACATCAGAGCCATTAGCAGGTATGGTTGGCATACACAAGGGTTAATAGGAGTAGCTGCAGTGCATTGTGAGAGTAAATAATGGTGTCATATGGTAGTAAGTAGTGTCTGTGATGAGGACAATACAGTAGTCAATATGTGAAGAGTTATGTGAGTAACTAGCATAAAAAGAGGAAAAAATATTATCTACATGCCCTCACAAATTCTCCAATAGGTAAGTTACGGATGGTATTAGCCGTGTGTGAACTAGTAGCATGTAATTCTGCATTACATCCTACCAGTTCACACACGGCTAATACCATCCGTAACTTACCTATTGGAGAATTTGTGAGGGCACGTAGATTGTGTTCGACTGAAATTTCCTTCCATTCAGAATGTGGAGTTATATTTGATAGGTTGAAGCAGAGCGGGTCCTCTAATAAATCTCTTAAGAGGGCTTTATTTATTTCTACTAAAAAATCAAGATCAGATTTGTTGAGGGATAATGAACCAGGATTAGATGATAAAAATCAGCTTACAGTCTCTACCCCATATAGACTGGATTTTATTAACATAAAAAAGGCTTTTCTTAAATATGTACCTATGTTGGGACAGGATCCAATTCTGAAGGAAATTCTGTCAAATGGTGTGAACGTTGTAGCTAGAAAATCCACAAATTTGGGCAATTTGCTATCACCAAGTCTGTAGATCACCCCTAGAAGCAGTAATATGGGGCTCAGCACAGTGGGCTCATTAAGGTGTGGTACCTCCAGATGTAATCTGTGCAGATATATGGCTAATTGTAAAGAGTTTTCGGATAATAATGGTAAAATTTATAAGATAAAACATTTATAAACTGTGCAAATATTATGTTGGGTGTTCATCACGTAAGTTAAAGTTAAAGAAACGATTAGCTGAACATATTTCTGCTTCTGCCCCTGTGCAGACTACTGATCGCTATAGCAATAAAAGACCTAGCGCTAGTTTATCAAAACAGTTCTCAGAAGTGCATGGAGGTGATTTGTCTACGTTGTCCGTGAGGGGCATAGAGAGAATTAACAGAGCGAAGTGAGGTGGTGATTGGTTTGCTGCACTATTATCAGCTGAGGCTAAATGGATCCTGCTTCTTGATGCTCGTGCACCGAAAGGTTTAAATTATAGATCAGATTTGCAATATATAATGTAATATGGGTTTTTTTCTGCAATACTCAGCTATTTATGTCTATTGTGATTTATTGCTGTTTTTGCATGTATTCATTTATGTCTGCAAACACATATTTCTTATTTATATGTTAGTTTTGTTTAGCAACATTAATTGCTTAGGTCTGACTAAAGGGCCTGTCACACTAAGAGATATCGCTAGCAATATCGCTATAACTTGTGACGTTATAGCGATATTGCTAGCGATATCGCTATGTCTGATACTTACCTACAACCCGCTCCCCCGCTGCTTATCGCTGATCGCGCGAGAACAGGCTGGACTGTTTCTCGTCGTCAGCTTCCTGCGGCGCTTCCTGCTGTGATGACGAGCGACGCGTGGAGCCGGGCGTGAGGACGCAGGATCGCCTGGTGTGACTGGTAAGTAGCGACCCCCGTCCCCAGCGATGTCGCTGGTGAGATCTGCCTGTGTGGCAGCTCACTAGCGACCACTTAGCGATGCACCAGCGATCCTGACCGCGTCATATCGCTGGTCGGGATCGCTGGTACATCGCTAAGTGTGACAGTACTTTAAGGTGGAGCTAATTAATTACCTGAAACTGGGTGTCCACTCTGCAGTCTCCTCATGTATTCATTTATTTAAGCTTCCTAGTTCTGATAAGATATACCTATGACTAAGGACATGTAATATCTGTCTGAAACGCGTAAGGTAGCCTTGCCTGTCATGGTGGCTGATTAATATGATTTTAAAACCTTCCCAATAAATGTGAGTTTTGTCTTTTTTCACTGATTTTGGTGCTGGAGACCCCTCTTTTTTCCTTTGGATTTATAGCGCCAGTTGAACCGCACTGGACATCTCCTGGCATCAGACCGCTTATGGACTATATGGACACTGAATATAGGCTGAATATTTTTCCCTCTTTTTTTGCTATTTACTTCTGGCGTTTTTTTTGTGCCTCCGTGTCAATGTGCGGTCTTTTGAAAATACCTTTGTGCAGTTAGATTTTGGACGATTATCCTCTTTCTTCGTTGCATTCTTTCAACATGGATTTAACCACAAAGGTTTCGTTTAATAATGAGGATAGACTTAAAAAACTGGATTCTATGTTCTCCAACAAATCTAATTCTGATTATTCAGCTGGCACAGACTTGGATAATATTTTGTTTGATCTGGAAAAAACTATGCTACAAAAACAGCACCTGGTGGGATTCAACTATTTTGCAAAAATATGTTGCTAGATCAATGATCCCTAGAGGTCTGAGAATCAGGAAAATACCAACATATCCTTTTCCAGAGTCATTTATGACTGAATGGATTAAAATTCTTACGGATTATTCATTGCAACTAATGAAACTTATTATTAAAGAGGAAACTAATCAGGTCATTGAGTTGGAAAAATCAATTACAGAATATCATAATCCACTGAAGGATTTTGCTGGGAACCCTGAAGTCAGGGCCAAAATGATAAATTGCTGTATAGAATTAATAAAGAAGAGGAGAAGATTATTAGTATTAAGCATAGCAAATTTTCATGTGATTGTATTGATTATGAAACAAATAAAGTTTATAATTGGAAGTCTCCAAGAAAAATCAGACTTATTCTTAAGAACAAGAAGGGTCAATCTCCAAATAAAAGAGTGGAGTTTGTTACAGATCAGGAGACAGCTGGTGACACTACTGATCTCTCAGAAGTGGATACTAACCCCCGACCCCTCCATCTGCTGGAGTGCCCAATATAGGGGTACCGTCAGCGTCAAAAAACGGAGATGGCATAGGGCAGGGAAGAGGCACAGGGGGAGAGAAAAGATCCCCCAAGAGACAGTCACATCAGATATTAGACAAAGCTTTGTCTGAGGTGTCTAATTACTCCGTGATTAATCAGCAAATATATGTACTCACACTCCGATGAAAGTGTTGGAGAAAGGAATCAAGTTTGCACTCAGTGTTCGTGCCAATATGTGACAAACTATTAAAGATGTCGATAAGTTTGTCTGCTTGTTAGCAGTGAAAGAACACTTTCATTAATCTGTGGCGGCTTCTGCTCCTATGTCAGCATCTATGGCTGATCCGGTGTCTGAATTTCCTGTTATTCCACTATCTAGGACTTTGACTGAACAGATCGCACCTAAAACCTCGATGGACCTTGATACTAATCGGAGGATTGTAAAATCTATGGAACTAAAACCGATACAAACTCCTAATCCAGACTTTTATCCTGTCTCAGCAAGGGTCCCCGTCATGGACAGCTTTCAGGATGTGTTGGGGAAGGAAATAAGAGAGATCCTAACTACTGACATAGGAGCTGCAAACAATCTAACAAAAGCGGAAAAAAAGGCTTTAAAGGATTTATCGTGTGATCCTAAGGTTGTGACCAGCCTTGCGGATAGAGGGAGGCTCTCTGGTTATCTTGGATAATACCTTATATGAGAGAGAAATTCAGAGAAGCAGGAGGATCGGGAAGCAGTCAGCGTCCTTACTTCTCAGGAACCAGTACCAGGCTCTCACGCAGGAAAACGATGAAGAAATACATCAGGATAAGACTTTGCCAACAAACAGCAACCTTGTACGCCTTCAGAGTCCTCCTGGATGGAGAAAGAAAAATGTTGTGAAGAAGAAACGGAGAGTGGTGGTCATGGGGGATTCCCTGCTGAGAGGAACAGAGGCCGCTATCTGCAGACCGGATATAACTTCAAGAGAAATGTGCTGTCTTTCAGGTGCAAAAATTAAAGATGTGTCTGACAGGATATCAGGACTCTTCAGACCTACAGATGACTACCCATTCCTGCTACTACATGTGGGGACAAATGACACCGCAAGAAACGACCTGGAAACCATCTGCAGAGACTTTGAAGACTTAGGCAAGAAAGTGAAAGAACTGGGAGCGCAGGTGGTCTTCTCTTCCATCCTCCCAGTGGATGGCCATGGAACAAGGAGGTGGAATAAGATTCTGCAGGTGAACAACTGGCTACGTCGATGGTGCCGTCAGCAACGATTTGGATTTCTGGATCACGGAGTTAACTACTTATACGATGGACTACTTGCTAGAGATGGGGTGCACCTTACGAAGACTGGAAAGCATGTATTTGGATGTCACCTTGCTACACTTGTAAGGAGAGCTTTAAACTAGAACAACATGGGAAGGGAAGCAATAGACCAGAAAAAGCCATACACCTGACAAATGCTATTGAGAACTCTGCTATTAGAAGTGGAAAGGAAGAACAAAGACGAAAGAATCTAATTAATAAAAATATTGGAGAAAGAGAAACCAATCACAAACTAAAATGTTTCTATACTAATGCACAAAGCATGGGCAACAAACAAGGAGAATTGGAACTACTAACACAGGAAAAGAAATATGATGTCATTGGAATCACTGAAACTTGGTGGGACAATACACATGATTGGAATACAAGACTAGAAGGATACAACTTATTTGCAAGAAACAGACTTGATAAACGAGGAGGGGGTGTCGCATTGTATGTTAGAAACGCGTATATCTGCACAGAGATTGAAGCTTCAGAGACTGGAAGTTCTGTGGAAACTGTTTGGGTAAGAATACAAGGACAGAACAATGGAAAGGACACCATTGTAGGCATTTACTACAGGCCGCCTGTGCAAGCTGAAGATATGGATGAACTCTTTATGCATCAAATGGCCAAGTTCTCCAAAAAATATGACATAGTTGTCATGGGAGATTTCAACTATCCAGACATTTGTTGGGAATCTCTCTCAGGCAAAACTAACAGGTCAAGGAAATTCTTATCCTCTCTTGCTGACAACTTTATCTTCCAAAAGGTAAAGGAGAAAACAAGGGGAACTGCTACCTTGGATCTAATCCTTATAAGCAGGGAGGAAATGGTTGAGGAGGTAAAAGTGGCTGGGACCCTAGGAGGTAGCGACCATGCTATTTTAGAATTTTGGATAACTAGAGGCGGAAGACCTGTGAAGACTCAGACGTCAAGGTTAGATTTCAGAAAGGCAGATTTTAAGGGATTCAGAAAGAGAATTGGAGGGATCCAAAGGCTGGATATCCTTAAAGACAAAAATGTCCAGGAAGGATGGGAAATCTTGAAAAATGAAATTCTCAAAGCACAGTTGTTAACAATTCCGAAAAGAGGGAAGAATAGGAAGCATTTAAGGAAACCAGGATGGATGAACACAGAACTTAAGCACATGCTAAAAAGGAAGAAAGAAATGTTTATAAAATGGAAAGAGGGAGGCATATCTAAAGAAGAATATAATGCTGTCTGCAGAACTTGCAGGGCACAAATCAGATTATCTAAAGCTGAAAATGAATTGAGGCTTGCAAGAGATGTCAAAAGCAATAATAAAGGATTTTGGGGATATGTCAAAAGTAAAAGAAAAGTCAAAGATGCTATAGGATTTTTACAGGATGAAAATGATGAAATGGTGAGACAGGATGTTAAGAAGGCTGAACTTTTTAATTCCTATTTTGCATCTGTTTTCTCTCAGAAAGGAAATGTAACATCAACTGTTCTTCACTGTCCTATTAAGGGAATAGAAGAATCCAGGATATCTATAAACAGAAAGATAGTGAGGAAACACTTAGCTAACCTAAATGAATTCAAGTCTCCAGGTCCAGATGAATTACACCCCAGAGTACTGAAGGAGATAGCAGAAGAAATTTTTGAACCCCTCTCCATAATCTTTGAAAATTCTTGGAGAACAGGAGAAGTGCCAGAAGACTAGAGAAGAGCAAATGTTGTTCCTATCTTCAAAAAGGGGAAGAAGGTGGACCCAGGCAACTATAGGCCGGTGAGTGTGACTTCTATACCAGGAAAGATCTTTGAACAAATTATTAAACAACATGTATGTCAATACCTGGATAAGAATGAGGTGATTAAACAGAGTCAGCATGGGTTTGTAACTAATAAGTCATGTCAGACTAACTTAATTTCCTTCTATGACGGTATCACTGATTGGGTGGATCAAGGAAATGCTGTAGATATAGTATATCTTGACTTCAGCAAAGCATTTGACAAAGTCTCTCATACAATCCTTATTGAAAAAATGACTAAGTATGGAATGGACAAGGTAACTGTTAGGTGGATTCATAACTGGCTTAGTGATCGGACCCAAAGAGTGGTCGTAAATGGCTGCACATCCAGTTGGAAGAATGTCTCAAGTGGGGTACCACAGGGCTCTGTCCTGGGCCCTGTATTGTTCAACATCTTTATCAACGATTTAGATGAAGGAATTGAGGGTAAACTGATTAAATTTGCTGATGACACAAAGCTAGGAGGGATAGCTAATACTAGAGAAGAGAGAGAGAGGATTCAAAAAGATTTAAATAAACTGGAGAAGTGAGCAGCAACTAACAGAATGGTTTTTAACAGGGAGAAATGCAAAGTACTACATCTGGGCAATAAAAATGAAAAAAGCATATACAGAATGGGAGGAAAAGGGCTAAGTGACAGCACATGTGAAAAAGACTTGGGTATACTAATAGATCACAGACTGAATATGAGTCAACAGTGTGATGCAGCAGCAAAAAAGGCAAATGCAATTCTAGGATGTATTAACAGAAGCATACAGTCTAGATCACGTGAAGTCATTATTTCCCTCTACTCCTCTTTGGTCAGACCTCATCTGGAATATTGTGTCCAGTTTTGGGCACCACATTTTAAAAAAGACATTAACAAACTGGAGCAAGTTCAGAAAAGAGCGACCAGAATGGTGACCGGTCTGCAAACCCTGTCTTATGAGGAAAGGTTGCAGGATTTGGGAATGTTTAGTTTGCAAAAGAGAAGACTGAGAGGAGACTTAATAGCTGTCTACAAATATCTAAAGGGCTGTCATATTGTAGAAGGATCAACTTTATTCTCATTTGCACAAGGAAAGACTAGAAGCAATGGGATGAAACTGAATGGGAGGAGACACAGATTAGATATTAGAAAAAACTTTTTGACAGTTAGAGTGATCAATGAGTGGAACAGGCTGCCACGAGAAGTGGTGAGTTCTCCTTCAATGGAAGTCTTCAAACAGACGCTGGACAGACATCTAACTGGGATGATTTAGCGAATCCTGCTTTGAGCAGGGGGTTGGACCAGATGGCCCAGGAGGTCCCTTCCAACTCTACGATTCTATGATTCTATGATTCTATGAGTATGCTATCAGATTGTAATACTTACAGAAAGTTGGGCGCTGATCCTACATCAGAAATTAATGGGAAATTGAGATGTTTATTAGGTGAAGGGGAAGCTTTGGGCATTTTTCACAGAAAAATGATTGACTATCTTGTGTCTAAAAACCCTGTGTGTGCTATTTTTCATGGCCTACCTAAGGTGCATAAAGAGGTATTTCCCCCTGCCTTCCGTCCTAGTGTGGCGGGCATAGGATCTTGCACAGAGAGACTATCTACCTGGCTGGATGAGATTCTGCAGCCATTTGTTAAGAGAACAGTGGGTTATATCAAAGACACGAAACACTTATTACAAGCACTGTCAAATGTGCCTTGGTCCAAAGATTCGATTTGGGTTACCTGTGATGTTGAAGCCCTATATTCCCATATTCCCCACCATTTAGCCACTTGGAACACTTGGGGGATCTTAAGGCTTCCCACACGGAGTACATTCTACAGGTTGCAGACTTTCTGCTTAAACATCACTTTTTTAGTTTTAATAAGCAGTTTTATATTCAGGTGTGTGGTTGCCCTATGGGATCATCTTTTTCACCATCTTTGGTGAATTTATATATGCCATGGTGGGAAGAGACTTATATTCATTCGTCATTTAACCCTTTCTGTGACAAAATTTGCTGGTACGCCAGATACTTAGATGATTTGGTGATTATCTGGCGTACTAACTCACAACATGATGTACAGATGTCTTGTGTGGATAAAGATATCTGAATGATAACCCCCTAAATTTGAAATTCAAGGTGGATATTCATAAAAATTCTGCTCCTTTTTTGGATGTTTTTCTACATGGAGATGATCAGACAGGTTTGATCACCACTGCTTTATATAGAAAATGTCAGGAACACCGCACTGCACTTGCTCACTGAGCCAGGGCGCGTGTCCTGAGTACAAAGACTGTGCACAAAGATACCTGCGGAGCGAGCAGCAGTGGTGACAATGCATGCTCCAGGACCTGAATCACGTGACTGCTGGGGGCGTGGCCTAAGCTCCACAGAGCTAGGAGCTGCAGGGAAACTCCTAGAAGGGTAACTACAGGACAATGTTACCAAGGAGCATAGACAGAGACAGACACCAGATCAAGCCGGGTCAAAGCACGAGATAGCAGGACAGTACCAAAGGGCTTAGACAGAAAGAATAGTCAGGACGTAGCAATAGATCAGAAAACCAGAACAGGTATTAGACGGTACAATAGGGGTAAACTGTAACGGAGTAACGATAGCCAAGCCAGGAGGTCAGAACCAGAAAAGACAATGGTACCAAAACGAGAGATGGAGTACAGAGTGAAGGAACAAGCCGGGTCATACACGGGAAGCAAACAAACAATGCAGAGTACACACACACCAGGGGTCAGACACACCAGAATAGCAGTATAACTGACAGAGAATGCCAGTATGGAGTGAGCATAAATACCCCTCCCAGATCCAAAGAGAGGCCGGCAATGTTAACCCTGTCAGAACAGGACATTAACCATGTCCTAACCATGACAGTACCCCCCTCTTAATGGGGGGCCACCGGACCCCCAGGTTTCTCAGGGTACCTGGCATGAAAAGCCCGCACCAGTCGATCAGCGTGCACCGAACTGGCCGGAACCCACGATCGATCCTCAACGGAATATCCCTTCCAATGGATAAGGTACTGAAGTCTCCGGCACACCCACCGCGAATCAATGATGCGCCCTACCTCGTACTCCAGTTGACCCTCTACCAACACTGGTGGAGCCACAGATGAGGGATCTTCTCTAACTGTCCCCACAGGTTTTAATAGGGACCTGTGGAAGACGTTAGAGATTTTGAAGGAGGTGGGCAACTGTAATCTGTATGCCACCGGGTTGATCACCTCTACAATCTTGTATGGGCCAATAAATTTGGGGCCCAACTTCATAGAGGGTATTTTAAGTTTGATGTTACGAGTGGACAACCAGACTTTTTCTCCCACTGTCAACGCAGGAACCACCCCCCTCCTCCTGTCTGCAAAATGTTTGAACTTCTTCTGGGATTTGGAGATGTTCCCCTGTACCTCCTTCCAGAGGGTTTTTAATTGTTGTATCATCCCCTCGGCACCAGGGCAATCTGAATCCATACGGGAAAATTCCCCAAACTGCGGAACAAACCCATAATTGACCAGAAAGGGAGGCTTTCCGGTAGACTGATTAACCCGACAGTTGAATGCAAATTCTGCCATGGGCAATACCTCACACCAGTCTTCCTGTTTGGAGGAGGCCAGGCATCTCAGAATCTGCTCCAATGACTGGTTGGTGCATTCCGTTTGTCTGTTAGATTCCGGGTGATAGGCAGAGGAGAATGACAACGTGACCCCCAACTTCATACAAAACGCTCTCCAAAACCTGGCCACAAATTGCACACCCCTGTCCGACACCACGTTCACAGGCACTCCATGCAGTCGAACAATGTGCTGTATAAACAAACGAGCCAAGGTTTCAGCAGATGGTAACGCAGGTAATGGCACAAAGTGGGCTTGCTTAGAAAATCTATCAACCACTACCCATACCACTGAGTTGCCCTTGGAAGGTGGAAGGTTAGTGATAAAGTCCATGGACAGGTGTGTCCATGGTTTATCCGGAATTGGCAAAGGCACCAATTCCCCGGCCGGCCGGACCTGAGAGCTTTTAGAGCGCGCGCACACCCCACAAGTATTCACAAACCTTTTTATATCAGTACCCATAGAGGGCCACCAAAAACCCCTAGCTACTGCCCCCGGGTAGCTGCAATACCAGGGTGTGCACTTAACATAGAGTCATGAAATTCTTGGAGGAGTGTTGGACGGAATTGTTCGGGTACAAACAATTTACCTGGGGGTTTATTCCTGGGAGCTTGTGCTTGTGCTTCCAGAATCTCTCTCTGTAACTCAGAGGAGATTTCGGCTACAACCACTCCCGGTTGAAGAATGGAGGAAGGAGGTTCTGGAGGGGACACAGAATCAAAACTTCGGGATAAGGCATCTGCCTTTACATTTTTAGACCCTGGTCGGAACGTGATGGTAAATTGAAATCGAGAAAAAAAAAGTGCCCACCGAGCCTGTCTGGAGGTCAATCTCTTAGCAGACTCGATATAGGCCAGGTTTTTATGATCAGTGACGACCGTAATGGGATGAGCGGCCCCCTCCAAAAAATGCCTCCATTCTTCAAAGGCCAATTTAACTGCTAACAGTTCCCTGTTACCGACATCATAGTTTCTCTCGGCCGACGAGAACTTCTTAGAGAAAAAGGCACAGGGTTTGAGGTTAGTCAGGGTAGAGGGACCCTGTGACAATACTGCCCCCACCCCCACCTCCGAAGCGTCGACTTTGACGATAAAAGGTCTTGACGAATCGGGTTGTACCAACACAGGGGCTGTAGTAAAACACTTCTTTAATGCCAGGAAGGAATTTTTTGCGGCCACAGACCAACTTTTTACATCTGCCCCTTTAAGAGTGAGGTCCGTCAAGGGTTTTACCACCTGCGAGAACCCTTTAATGAACTTCCTATAATAATTAGCGAAGCCCAGAAATCGCTGCAACCCCTTCAGGTCATGAGGCTGCACCCAATCTGTAATGGCCTGAACCTGCCCTGGATCCATGCGGAATCCCTCCCCGGATACAATTACACCCAGAAAAGACAGTTCTTGCATAAAAAATGAGCACTTCTCCAGCTTAGCATACAAATGGTTCTCCCGGAGTCTCATAAGCACCGTACGCAGATGATGCAAGTGTGACTGACTGTCCTCAGAGTAAATCAAGATGTCATCCAGGTAAATGACTACATAATGTCCAATCAAGTCAGAAAAAACAACATTAATAAAGTTCTGAAAAACCGCAGGAGCATTAGTGAGGCCGAAGGGCATAACCAGGTTTTCAAACAGCCCCTCAGTTGTCAGGAATGCTGTTTTCCATTCGTCCCCCTCCCGGATCCTCTATAAGGTTATAAGCCCCTCGTAGATCGAGCTTAGAAAACCATTTGGCCCCCGTGAGTTGATTGCATAGATCAGGAATCAACGGGAGAGGGTACGTGTTCTTAACAGTAATTTTGTTCAGTTCTTGAAAGTCGAGGCACGGTCGCAACCCACCATCTTTTTTCTTTACAAAGAAAAACCCCGCTGCCACAGGTGAGACCGAGGGCCGAATATGCCCCTTGCGAAGGCTTTCTTTAATGTACTCTTTAATAGCTTGGCGCTCAGGCCTGGACAAACTAAACAAACGAGCCTTGGGTAATTTGGCTCCAGGTACTAAATCGATAGCACAATCATATGGTCTATGTGGTGGGAGCGCCTCGGCCTCGCTTTCGGAAAACACATCTTTAAGGTCTCTCAGGTACTCCGGAATACCCTCCAGACCGACAGATGACACAGATACAGATTTTATCGGATTGACAAAAGGAACCGGGTTACAACACAGACCATTATCATTACATCCCCAACGGGTGATCTTCCCCTTCACCCAATCAATAAGAGGATTGTGGCGTTGCAACCAGGGCATTCCCAATACCAGTCCTGCAGGCAGATTATTCATAATGAAACAACTTAAATTTTCCACATGAGTGGAACCCACTTTCATAGAAAAAACTTCAGACATAAATCAAATTCCATCCCGGGTAAGAGGGGATGAATCCACAGCCACAATTTTAACAGGGTCTTTTAACCTGACTGTCCCTATCTTATTAAGAGTCACAACTTGGGCATCAATCAGATTAATGGAGGAACCACAGTCAACAAAGGTGGTGGTCATAACAGGACCGCCAGCAATTTCCAATTCAACCTGGAGGACCATTTTTATACGTGAGAAAAAATGTACCTGGGAGTCTGGACAACCTCCTCGATTGTTGCCCAGACTCAGTCGTTTCTCTGAAGGTTTCTCTGAAGAAGGGCAGGAGGGACAATTCTTTTTCCAATGTCCAGAGGCTCCACAGTAAAAATATAGTAGGTTGTCTCTGCGGTGCCTTCTCTCTTTCTCCTTAACCGAGACTGACCCAACGTTCATGGGCTCAGATACGGGTGAAGTGTCACACAATTTGGGGTACAAGGGAGACTCTTGTTGCATCATTCCTCTAGCACGGAGTCTCCGGTCCATACGGACCGCCTGCATCATGGCGTCCTCCAGGGTATCAGGAGGCGGATGTAATGCCAGAGCGTCCTGCAGATGGTCAGAAAGGCCCCTGCGAAACAACCCCCTCAGGGCGGCGTCATTCCAGGATACTTCGGCGGTCCAACGTCTAAACTCTGAGCAGAACCATTCAGCAGAGTGCCTTCCCTGTGTCACACTCATCACCATATCCTCTGCCAGATGCACTCTATCAGGCTCGTCATAAATGTGCCCCAGAGCCTCAAAGAACAAGTTCACTGACATAAGTTCAGGAGCAGAGGAAGACAGAGAGAAAGCCCATGCTTGCGGAGCCCCCCGAAGTAGGGAAATAATGACCCCCACCCTCTGGAACTCATCCCCGGAGGAGCGGGGCCTTAGAGAAAAAAAAAGCTTGCATCCTTCTCTGAAAGACCTGAACTCCTTTTTATCCCCTGAGAAGGGATCGGGCAATTTGACTGGAGATTCGGGGGACGCTAATGACACATCCCTACCCCCAGAACTAGAAGCCCCTGCATCGACAGCCCCCTGCACAGTAACCACCAACTGTTGCTGGGTATGGGCCATTGTGTGCTGTTCCACATTGAGTTTATGGAACATTTGGGTCAGGTGCTTGACCTGATCAGCCAAGGCTTGTATGTGATCCATGAGGATAACACACACTTTTTTTTTTTTCCTTCAGAGGAAAAAAAAACTGAAACGGTCAGTTAAAATGTCAGGAACACCGCACTGCACTTGCTCACTGAGCCAGGGCGCGTGTCCTGAGTACAAAGACTGTGCACAAAGATACCTGCGGAGCGAGCAGCAGTGGTGACAATGCATGCTCCAGGACCTGAATCACGTGACTGCTGGGGGCGTGGCCTAAGCTCCACAGAGCTAGGAGCTGCAGGGGAACTCCTAGAAGGGTAACTACAGGACAATGTTACCAAGGAGCATAGACAGAGACAGACACCAGATCAAGCCGGGTCAAAGCACGAGATAGCAGGACAGTACCAAAGGGCTTAGACAGAAAGAATAGTCAGGACGTAGCAATAGATCAGAAAACCAGAACAGGTATTAGACGGTACAATAGGGGTAAACTGTAACGGAGTAACGATAGCCAAGCCAGGAGGTCAGAACCAGAAAAGACAATGGTACCAAAAACGAGAGACGGAGTACAGAGTGAAGGAACAAGCCGGGTCATACACGGGAAGCAAACAAACAATGCAGAGTACACACACACCAGGGGTCAGACACACCAGAATAGCAGTATAACTGACAGAGAATGCCAGTATGGAGTGAGCATAAATACCCCTCCCAGATCCAAAGAGAGGCCGGCAATGTTAACCCTGTCAGAACAGGACATTAACCATGTCCTAACCATGACAGAAAACCTACAAGCGGTAATTCTACATTACATGCTACCAGTTCACACACGGCTAATACCATCCGCAATTTACCTACTGGAGAATTTGTGAGGGCACGTAGATTGTGTTCGACTGAAATCTCCTTCCATTCAGAATGTGGAGTTATATTTGATAGGTTGAAGCAGAGCGGGTCCTCTAATAAATCTCTTAAGAGGGCTTTATTTATTTCTACTAAAAAATCAAGATCAGATTTGTTGAGGGATAATGAACCAGGATTAGATGATAAAAATCAGCTTACAGTCTCTACCCCATATAGTCTGGATTTTATTAACATAAAAAAGGCTTTTCTTAAAAATATACCTATGTTGGAACAGGATCCAATTCTGAAAGAAATTCTGTCAAATGGTGTGAACGTTGTAGCTTGAAAATCCACAAATTTGGGCAATTTGCTATCACCAAGTTTGTAGATCACCCCTAGAAGCAGAAATATGTGGCTCAGCACAGTGGGCTCATTTAGGTGTGGTACCTCCAGATGTAATCTGTGCAGGTATATGGCTAATTGTAAAGAGTTTTCAGCTAATAATGGTAAAATTTATAAGATAAAAACATTTATAAACTGTTCAACAACTTATGTCGTGTATTTAGCCAGCTGTGAAGCATGCAGCAAAAATTATGTTGGCTGTACATCACGTAAGTTGAAGAAACAATTAGCTGAACATATTTCTGCTTCTGCCCCTGTGCAGACTACTGATCTCTATAGCAATAAAAGACCTAGCTCTGGTTTATCAAAACAGTTCTCAGAAGTGCATGGAGGTGATTTGTCTACGTTGTCCGTGAGGGGCATAGAGAGAATTAACAGAGTGAAGTGAGGTGGTGATTGGTTTGCTGCACTATTATCAGCTGAGGCTAAATGGATCCTGCTTCTTGATGCTCGTGCACCGAAGGGTTTAAATTATAGATCAGATTTGCAATATATAATGTAATATGTTTTGTTTTTTTTTTGCAATACTCATCTATTTACGTCTATTGTGATTTATGGTTTATTGCTGTTTTGCATGTATTCATTTATGTCTGCAAACATATATTTCTTATTTATATGTTAGCTTTGCTTAGCAACATTAATTGCTGAGGTCTGAATAAGGTGGAGCTAATTAATTACCTGAAACTGGGTGTTCACTCTGCAGTCTCCTCATGTATTCATTGATTTAAGCTTCCTCGTTTTGATAAGATATATCTATGGCTAAGGACATGTAATATCTGTCTGAAACGCGTAAGTAGCCTTGCCTGTCATGGTGGCTTATTAATATGATTTTAAAAACTTCCCAATAAATGTGAGTTTTGTCTTTTTTCACTAATTTTGGTGCTGGAGACCCCTCTTTTTTTCCTTTGGATTTCACTTACTGTAGCACTTACTGTAATGCTTCTTCCCTGCTTGCTGTCCATGTGGTACTGATGCTACACACGGTTGTCACACGTGTGCCACAAGTATTACACACATGGACATCTCCGGTACCAGAAATATCAGGACGTGTGAAACCGGCCTTATACAGAGTTCTCTTTAAATGACGAATATTTCTTCTTGAAACTCATCTGACAGAAAATATTGGTGCTTAGGATAGTATAGATTGTGAAGTCTCCGAGACCCACATGCTAATTACACCAGAGAGGTTTCACCACTAGTTACTCATTTATTACTGATGGAGACTGTGGAGTTTGATCATTTCAGTAGTTCCTAATCAGGTCCCATTATTAATATCTGACGTGTGTCACTTTATGTGGTGGTAAGTTTGGAATTCTTCACAAAGGATAATAGAAAACAAATGGATCTTACAAATTATTTTCCAGCTACGCACTATACCCTACATACGATTGTACTCTACTGTCTGGGCACATGGCAGTGTTCAGAAGGGAAGGAGCGCCATTTAGCTTTTTGAATGCAGATCTTGCTGGAATAGTTTGCAGACACAATGTATTAGGTGCACTGTTCATGGTCACCTGGCAGCTCAAAAGATGTCCACCATGAACATGCTTGGCTCTATCTTCTCTGCTTTCCATATCCCAAGGATTGCCTAGCTCATCGCCCTTTAACACCCTTACATGGAATCTGGACTTACACTGGGACCCCTAGGCTTGGACCATGGTGTTACCTGCTATTCTGTGGTGTTAGATGGCGAGAAGAATAGTCAGGTAGCTGGGTCAGAACCAGAAGGACAGAATACAGAATCAGAAGACACAAGAGTAGTCAGTAAACGGGCCACGGTCACAGCAGGAAACAAATACACAAGCCACAAGCTGAGCACAGAGGACTGAACCAGAGGAGAACAGCGCTGTATCTGGCAGATTCTGGCCATGTGCTTTGCGTTTTAGGAGGGTGTGGTACTTTCCAATTGGCTGAAGTAGTGAGCAAATTACTCCAGCTGGACAGCAGGAACAGATCCCAGATGAGATTGGACACACCATATGCAGAAGCCCTAATATAACTAAATGACAGAAAACCAGAATAGTAGAAATCCCCATAAAGTGATTCCATTTCATAAATTAATTCACTGAGGGCTATAATCCTTAGGAGGAGTGAATATTTTGACTCCACAGCCACTTTCTGGGAATTAACACGCAGTGGATGTTGGAGAATGAAAATTACACATTTGCCATTTTCTTACCCAGCACATAGTGCCCAGATTGTGCTCCAGGAGACACCGCAAATTAAGTGGATTCTCCTCACTATAATATTGTTAAATACAGGGATCCTAAATGTTGTTTGCGCACACTGCAAGACTCCGAAGTGAGAGCGGATTTTGCTGGATTGGTTTATAGAAACTTTGTTGCTTTTCAGCAGCCTTTGAGCCACTAATAGTGTGGGAACCTCTGTTTTTTCCAATGACAGATGATGGACCTGAGTGGGGACTTGTTTTTGTGAGATGAGAATTGGTATCACTTTCGCCTACATAACATTGATTGGTTTCTTTTTATTCGATATTTGGGAGGCAGAATGAACAAACAGTTGAACACCACACACTACTGGTTCATCCAACAAGGTTTTCTATTAGACTGTGAACTGTCATTGACTTGGTAAATAATTTAAGCTTTTACATAGCTTGCCATTTTTATGGACAGTTTAAGTAGAAATGCTCAAAAATATAAAACTCAAGGATATTTTATTAAAACATAATTGTTTTTATCTTAGCAGAAGACTGTACCAGGAGATCAGAGGGACAGCTGACATCTTCAATTTTTAAATCTGATGATCTTGAGATCCTACAAGATACAACTGAAGTGATTGCTATTACTCCAGATATACCATCATCCATTCGCAGCAAAGATCTGTCATCTGATCCTATGAAACAGGTCCCATCTTCTGATTCATTACTGACTAATAAGGGAAATCAATGTCACAAAAGAGGCAATAAAAAGCAAACTGCTGCTAAAGCAAAGAAGTCATTCCCATGTTCAGAATGTGGGAAATGTTGTGCATATAAATCACATTTTGTTATCCACCAAAGAACTCACACAGGTGAGAAGCCCTTTTCCTGTTCAGAATGTGGGAAATGTTTTATCAGTAAATCAGATTGTGTTAAGCATCAGAAAATCCACACTGGAGAGAAGCCTTTTCCATGTTCAGAATGTGGGAAATGTTTTAAAAAAAAATCAAATTGTGTTAAGCATCAGAGAACTCACACAGGGGAGAAGCCTTTCTCATGTTTAGAATGTGGGAAATGTTTTAGCAGGAAATCAAATTGTTTTAATCACCATAGAACTCACACAGGGGAGAAGCCTTTTTCCTGTTCAGAATGTGGGAAATGTTTTAAGCAGAAATCAGAGCTTGTTATTCACCATAGAACTCACACAGGGGAGAAGCCTTTTTCATGTTCAGAATGTGGGAAATGTTTTAGCATTAAATCAGTTTATGTTAATCACCAGAGAACTCACACAGGGGAGAAGCCTTTTTCATGTTCAGAATGTGGGAAATATTTTAACAATAAATCAGTGTGTGTTAATCACCAGAGAACTCACACAGGGGAGAAGCCTTTTTCATGTTTAGAATGTGGGAAATGTTTTAGCAAGAAATCAAATTGTGTTAAGCACCAGAAAACTCACACAGCGGAGAAGCCTTTTTCCTGTTAAGAATGTGGGAAATGTTTTATCCAGAAAGCGCTTCATCACCATCAGAACAGTCACACAGAGGGAGAAGCCATTTTCATTTTCTTAGGCCGGGGTCACATTGCTTTATGGCAGTCCGTTAGATGGACTGCATTACACTGCAGCATAACAAGGTGTAATGCAGTCCGTTAACGCTGCCATTAACCCCCATTATCGGGCGCATCGCGACGCATGCCGTAAAGCCGCATGCCCTCGCGGTGTGCCATCATTCAGTGACTGAGCCTCGGACGCGGGCTGCAGTGTCTGAAGCTCCGTCACTGCTAGCACAGATGAATCACCTGCGCTAGTGGGTATAGCATAATGCGATTGCGTTATGCAATACAGTTAACGCAGCCCATCAAAACTACGCATTGAACGGGCTGGGTTAACGCAATATGAACCTGGCCTTAATGTGGAAAATATTTTACTTGGAAAACAACTGTTGATAAACATCAGAAACGTCACATAGGGGAGAAGCCTTTTTTATGTTCATAATGTTGGAATAGTTTTAACCAAAATTAAATCTTCTTAAATGGGTTGTCTCTTGTCATTCCTCATGTTTGCTGACAAAAGGATAAAACTAAACTTTATTAATTCGAAATGTAAAACTGTACCCATAATTCACCCCTGAAGGTTAGTCAGTAGGTGACTAATAGAAAAAACGTATATCCCACATCTCAGTATATAGGATGAGGTGACGTGTACACACTCACTCTCCAAGCCTCTCATTTCTACGGGTTTCATCATCCTCACCAAAGACGTCATCAGGAGATTATTTAATATTGACCTATATTCAAGTGAGACTAGACAAAAAAAAAACTAAAATCATGTATCATGTTATCCGAAACAGTCAGAAAACTAGACCCATATTGGCAGATCCCAGTCCTCAAACTATATACTGTGTAAGTTTATAAGCCACTCCAGTGTCAGGAATAGATAGTATGTCATTGGAAGCCGATTATGTTAATAACCCCTCTGAAAATTTTTGCATAAATGGCTTGGGAAGGGGAGGCAATATCTGTTATGTTTACAGGAAAAAGCCCAGAGGAAACTCTTCTTTACTAAACAAACTTATTTTGAACTTAATAACCAATCAAGTAATAGACTTGACTTGCTTTCAGTCTATTAGCTTTGGAGAATTCTCGGGTCTTAAAATTAATTGGGGTAAATTGGTAGGTATGTAGATAGTGGATAATATAACAGTACCCGTGTTGTTTGGTTTGCAAGTAGTACAAAAATGTAAGTATTTGGGCATTGTAATGAACCAAAATCCGATTAAAGACCTTGGAGACAATATATACCCCCTCGAGGGTATGATGAAAAAAAAAGTTTGAGATATGGTCTTGACTCCCCGTATCTGTAGTGGGCAGAATTGGATTAATTAAAATGATAATCCTCCCAAAGTGTTTACATATGTTGGAACATGCATCAATTAAGGTCCCCAAGAGTTTCTTCAAGAAAATGCATACCTTGATGGCAGCGTTTATATGGGGCTCATCTAGACCTAAAGTGAATATTGGTTCCCAGCAAAGGCCCAAAAGGCAGGGTGGATATGCGGTACCTGACCTTTTTTTGTATTATCTGGCTGGCCTACTATGATATTTAAAATATTGGTTGCTCCATGATAGACTCAATAATGCAGAGGCTCATCTCATTCATTTTCTCGGGGGGCACACACCATGGGCAGTATTGGAGGGTTCATACATACCACCTCAGGGTCTGCTGTTTGCACATAGTTTAGTAATGCAGGATTGGCAGGAAAGTAAACATACTTTAAAGTTTTCTGATCAGATCAGGGAGATTCAGATATGGGATAAGCCTGAATTTTTCCATCTCCATAATTTACTGGATCCAAATTTCTGGAAACAAAATGGTATAGCAACGCTCAATCAGATCTTTGAAAATCAAATTTTATTATCATTTGAACAATTTCATATAAAATTTGGAATCCTTCAAATAGAGTTTTATAGATATCTGCAGATGAGACATGCCATAAAGTACCAATTCCCACTTCCTAGAATGTGAATAGATATCCACTAATAGGAATATTTGTCAGCGTCGGGATTTTTCTCTAGTCACCAACCTCGGGTGGAGCTCAGGTGGAGCTTCTCTTACCTAGGAACCTAGGATTGGAGAAATAAAATGAGAGACACAGGTTGCTTGTCTATCAAGTAAATCTCCTTTATTAAAGGGACCAGGCTTGATCTTTTATAGCATACCAGAAGAGGAAATGAACAAATATGGACAATTCCGTAACATTGTGTAACAATTGGCAAAATACAGATAAGGTTATACAATAATTGGCAAGAAAGATAAGTTATATAATGATATGTCAACTATATCATTAGTAATGAGATATAATTTAATTGGAGGTGATGGGAACATGTGGGGTGTGATGGTGTGATATGTTATGTGGATATCATTTTTTGTATATTCCTATCTTTAACAATTCCAGTTATTTTCATAGTGTTTTTCTTATTACATTGTAAGTCTACAGCCTCACTGTATCTGTCTCTTGATGACCCCCTGTAGTCCATTAATCCTAAGGCCCGCCCCAACTTGTTTGACTACCCCTGGATAAGGAAGGGGGTGGGGGAAGAACAGCAGCTGGACAAGTCAGTTCCGGTGTGGACAGGATCGTGTACAGACAGCACTTCAGAGAGAAGGACCCATTTTATCCTCTGGTGCTAGAGTTTTGGAATCTCGTTTCCCTGGACATTTTATCCTGATACTGGACTGCATTCTTATTCTGGACTATCTTATCCTTTGTGGTGGACTGAATATGGACCTTTTCGTATTGTTATCTGAATAAAGGTCTTGGAATTGTTCACTCTTCGCTTGCTCAGTGGATTGTGTGATACCAGAGAAGGACCCAGTGACAACTGGTGGCAGCGGTGGGATCAGAGCAGAAGGAATGGAGGACAACGGCCCATCAACATCTGGAACCAGCACCGCAGAGTACAAGAACTGGACTGCGGTGAACCTACAAACAAAGGCCCGTGAACTGGGAGTCAGCTACAAGGGACTCTCCAAGGAGCATCTTGCAGGCTTTGGAAGGAGCTCGCCTGCAAGATGACGCTGAGGAAGGATCCCCACAGCATATGGAGGAAAGACTCCAGCCGGAGGTAAATACCCAAAAAAGTCAGTGGGTTGTGTGGTACGAGGAGGAGTTGGAAGTGCTGGGAGAAGAGGCTACGATAGAAGATAAGAGGAAGGCCATTCATAGAGCTCAAGAGAGGGCATTGCTGGAGAGGCAGCTCGCTGTGGAAGCAGCTAGAAGCTCCAGACAGACTGTAACCCCAGCACCCACCATGAGGGAACTCCCCAGAGTGTCCCGCAAAGACTTCAAGCCGTTTAATGAGGCTTCAGGTGACATTGAGGACTTCTTCCAGGACTTTGAGCATCAGTGTCGATTAATGGAAGTCCCGGAAAGGGAGCGAGTCCGACATCTGGTGGGGCTCTTAGAGGGTGGAGCTGCCGCAGCAATAGCTATAGAGCTATAGACCCTCAGTGGAACTGTGAGTATGCGTAGATTAAACAGACTATTTTAGAACATTATGCTGTGACCCCAGACACTTACAGGACCCAGTTCCGTACTTTAGCCTGTGATGAGGAAGTGTCCTTCAAGATGTATGCCCACAGACTCAAACAAATATGTCATCGCTGGCTGGAGGGAGAGGAGGCCTTAACTTGGGAGACCTTCCTCCAAGTCATCCTAAAAGAGCAGTTTTACTTCAAGTGCCCCGCTGAGATCCAGGAATGGGTGAATGAAAGGAGACCAGCCACTGTGGAGGAAGCTGAAGCTCTAGCTGATGAGGCTCTCACCATCAAGCCTCAGTGGAAAAAACTACTACTCAGTGAGAAAACCAGCCCCCCAACGCTGGCGGCCCCTGGTCCTTCGGCCTCCAATATTCACCATCCCACTAGACCATCAACTCATGGTGACCTTCGGGTGACTGTGCCTCGCATTACTCCCACTCCACCTTCGGGACTACGATGTGGAGGAAGAATCCTAGAGCGCAGATGTTATGGGTGTGGGCAACCTGGACATTTGCAGTCGGGCTGTCCCTCCAGGATTCGGAGGGAGCCCCACCTCATCCAGTGCATCTTGTACATTCCACCACACCTGAGGAAGAGCTACCACCACCCCCACCAGAGTGGACCACCGACCACGCCACCATAGATACCCCTCCTGGAGTGTACGGACTCCGGCCTCTGTCCTTTAGCTACTCAGAGCAATGGCAATGCCACCTGCAGGATGTCTTTATTGAAGGATACAAAGTGTCAGGATTTAGAGACACGGGGGCATTCTTGACTATCACTGACCCCCGTGTGGTTTGACCCGAGGCAATTTACCAGGGTCCGGGAATTCCCATTGTCCTGGCGGGGGGTGCCCGTAAATATATACAGCGAGCTTCTGTGCATTTGGATTATGGTTGTGGAGAAAAACTGTGTTGGATTGAAGTTATGGGAGGACTTCCTGCAGATATCCTCCTTGGGAAAGACATTGAGGAGTTACAGTGCCAATTTGTGGGAGCAGTCACCCGACTACTGGCCCTTCAAGCACTACATCATCCGGACCCCACCGGGCAGAGTCGGTAAGCAATACTTTCGCTGCTACTACATTGGGAAAGTCTTGGGACAGAGAGGAGTTTAGGAGAGAAATAGAGGGTGACACTACCTTAGCAGCCCTTAGGCAAAAGGCAGAAACTGGGCACCTGGGAGATAATGGGGATGGCTTCACTCGAGAAAACAGACTGTATTATCGTGTAACAAAGGGCAGTGACCAGGGCAACCCTGACACAACGACCAGGCAACTCATTGTCCCTCAGAAGTACAGGGCACAGCTACTTCAACTGGCCCATGACATCCCCTTGGCTGGGCATCAAGGGAGAAAAAGGACTGAAAAGAGACTCACCCAAACTTTTTACTGGCCGGGCGTCTCGCAGTCGGTAGCCCATTATTGCCGCACCTGCGATGTGTGCCAGCGAATGCAGCATCCAGGAGCTCGACATAAGGTACCCCTGCAATCCCTCCCAATTTGTGACCACGTTAGACTTGAGCAAGGGGTACTGGCAGATACCCCTAACGGAGGACGCTCGGGAGCGCTCAGCCTTCATTACTCCATTTGGGCTTTATGAGTTCCTGGGAATGCCCTTTGGGATGAAAACTGCCCCCGCTACTTTCCAGAGACTGGTGGATCGACTTACTACAATGTCAGGACTTTGCCTGTGCTTACTTAGACGACATTGCCATTTTTAGCACAACCTGGGAGTAACATCTTAAACACTTGGGCATAGTGCTGGACTGTATCCTTACTGCAGGACTGACCATTTGCCCTGATAAGTGCCAAATAGGGATGGCTGAGGTGCAGTACCTCGGACATAGAGTAGGGGGTGGGACACTAAGGCCTGAGCCTGCCAAGGTGGAAGCCATTAGCAACTGGAGTAGACCCCAGACTAAAAAGCAGGTACTTGCATTTTTAGGAACTGCTGGTTACTATCGCAAATTTGTTTCTAACTTCAGCACCTTGGCCAAGCCCCTAACCGACCTGACCCGCAAGAACATGCCTAGGAATGTGACGTGGACGACGGCATGCGAGGATGCCTTTTCAGCATTAAAGACTGCCCTCGTCACTGCTCCTGTCTTGGCTGCCCTGGATTATAAACGCAGGTTCCTCGTGCAGACAGATGCATCCACCTTTGGGATTGGGGCAGTACTTAGCCAAGTGAATGCTGCCGGAGAAGAACATCCTGTTGCTTTTGCCAGTCGGAAACTACTGGATCGGGAAGTTGCCTATGCCACTATTGAAAAGGAGTGCCTTGCCATCGTATGGGCGCTAAAAAAATTGCAGCCCTACTTGTACGGCAGAGACTTTACAATTGTTACAGACCACAACCCCCTCACATGGCTGAATCGCGTATCAGGGGACAATGGAAGATTGCTGCGGTGGAGCTTGTCCTTACAACCCTACAGCTTCTCCATCCAATACAAGCGGGGAAGCCAACACCAGAACGCCGATGGTCTGTCTCGACAAGAAGAACCATAGGCTCCCCAGGCCAACGTACCCCTTCCACTGTACAAGGAACTATAAATAACGGAGCAATGTGGATTAAAGTGAGCAGGCCAGAGGTCTGTGTAGACTTCATGGCGTGCTCACTTATTATGGGGGGGAGAGGTTATGATGGTGTGATATGTTATGTGGATATCATTTTTTGTATATTCCTATTTTTAACAGTTCCATATTCAGTCTGTGATCTATTAGTATACCCAAGTCTTTTTCACATGTGCTGTTGCTTAGCTCTATTCCTCCCATTCTGTATATGCTTTTTTCATTTTTATTGCCCAGATGTAGTACTTTGCATTTTTCCCTGTTAAAAACCATTCTGTTAGTTGCTGCCCACTGCTCCAGTTTATTTATATCTTTTTGAATCCTCTCTTTCTCTTCTCTAGTATTAGCTATCCCACCTAGCTTTGTGTCATCAGCAGAGCGATCAGGAGAGCGGGAGTTCAGCGAGATGATCCTTAGTTCATGTGGTTTTGGCTAGTGGGTGGCGCTCATAGCATTCCGGCAGTGACAAGCATAGAGGTCTGCTGGAGATCACTGGTTGTCATGCCAACCCGTCGGTGACCCATGATCATGTGAAGGGGTCACCGATGGGCGGGATTTCCGATGCGCTTGCTGGAAGTGCACATTAAATGCTGCTGTCAGAGGCTGATAGGGGCAAATGGCAGCTGTTCAATACAGCTGACATGTGCCGGAAAGGATGTGAGCTCACCGCCGGAGCCCACATCAAAGGGAGGAAGTACATTTACGCCCGATGTCAGAAAGGGGTTAAAGGGGATTGTCTTTACAGAGACAGAAGTGGTAATCAATCATGTATACGTACAAATAATTACAGAAATACACAACTTCTAATGATAGTTGCTGCCCACTGCTCCAGTTTATTTATATCTTTTTGAATCCTCTCTCTTTTCTAGTATTAGCTATCCCTCCTAGCTTTGTGTCATCAGCAAATTTAATCAGTTTACCCTCAATTCCTTCATCTAAATCGTTGATAAAGGTGTTGAACAATACAGGGCCCAGGACAGAGCCCTGTGGTACCCCACTTGAGGCATTCTTCCAACTGGCTGTGCAGCCATTTACGACCACTCTTTGGGTCCGATCACTAAGCCAGTTATGAATCCACCTAACAGTTGCCTTGTCCATTCCATACTTAGTCATTTTTTCAATAAGGATTGTATGAGATACTTTGTCAAATGCTTTGCTGAAGTCAAGATATACTATACAGCATTTCCTTGATCCACCCAATCAGTGATTCCGTCATAGAAGGAAATTAAGTTAGTCTGACATGACTAATTAGTTACAAACCCATGCTGACTCTGTTTAATCACTTCATTCTTATCCAGGTACTGACATACATGTTATTTAATAATTTGTTCAAAGATCTTTCCTGGTATAGAAGTCAGACTCACCGGCCTATAGTTGCCTGGGTCCACCTTCTTCCCCTTTTTGAAGATAGGAACAACATTTGCTCTTCTCCAGTCTTCTGGGACTTCTCCTGTTCTCCAAGAATTTTCAAAGAATATGGAGAGGGGTTCAAAAATTTCTTCTGCTATCTCCTTCAGTACTCTGGGGTGTAATTCATCTGGACCTGGAGACTTGAATTCATTTAGGTTAGCTAAGTGTTTCTGCACTATCTTTCTGTTTATAGACATCCTGGATTCTTCTATTTTCCCTTAATAGGACAGTGAAGAACAGTTGATGTTACATTTCCTTTCTGAGAGAAAACAGATGCAAAAGAGGAATTTAAAAGTTCGGCCTTCTCAACATCCTGTCTTACCATTTCATCATTTTCATCCTGTAAAAATCCTATAGCATCTTTGACTTTTCTTTTACTTTTGACATATCCCCAAAATCCTTTATTATTGCTTTTGACATCTCTTGCAAGCCTCAATTCATTGTCAGCTTTAGATAATCTGATTTGTGCCCTGCAGGTTCTGCAGACATCATTATATTCTTCTTTAGATATGCCTCCCTCTTTCCATTTTATAAACATTTCTTTCTTCCATTTTAGCATGTGCTTAAGTTCTGTGTTCATCCATTCTGGTTTCCTTAAATGCTTCCTATTCTTCCCTCTTTTCGGAATTGTTAACAATTGTGCTTTGAGAATTTCATTTTTCAAGATTTCCCATCCTTCCTGGACATTTTTGTCTTTAAGGATATCCAGCCATTGGATCCCTCCAATTCTCTTTCAGAATCCCTTAAAATCTGCCTTTCTGAAATCTAACCTTGACGTCTGAGTCTTCACAGGTCTTCCTCCTCTAGTTATCCAAAATTCTAAAATAGCATGGTTGCTACCTCCTAGGGTCCCAGCCACTTTTACCTCCTCAACCATTTCCTCCCTGTTTATAAGGATTAGATCCAAGGTAGCAGTTCCCCTTGTTTTCTCCCCTACCTTTTGGAAGATAAAGTTGTCAGCAAGAGAGGATAAGAATTTCCTTGACCTGTTAGTTTTGCCTGAGAGAGATTCCCAACAAATGTCTGGATAGTTGAAATCTCCCATGACAACTATGTCATATTTTTTGGAGAACTTGGCCATTTGATGCATAAAGAGTTCATCCATATCTTCATCTTGCACAGGCGGCCTGTAGTAAATGCCTACAATGGTGTCCTTTCCATTGTTCTGTCCTTGTATTCTTACCCAAACAGTTTCCACAGAACTCCCAGTCTCTGAAGCTTCAATCTCTGTGCAGATATACGCATTTCTAACATAAAATGCGACACCCCCTCCTCATTTATCAAGCCTGTTTCTTGCAAATAAGTTGTATCCTTCTAGTCTTGTATTCCAATCATGTGTATCGTCCCACCAAGTTTCAGTGATTCCAATGACATCATATTTCTTTTTCTGTGTTAGTAGTTCCAATTCTCCTTGTTTGTTGCCCATGCTTTGTGCTTTAGTATAGAAACATTTTAGTTTGTGATTGTTTTCTCTTTCTCCAATATTTTTATTATTTAGATTCTTTTGTCCTTTCCACTTCTAATAGCAGAGTTCTCAATAGCATTTGTCAGGTGTATGGCTTTTTCTGGTCTTTTGCTTCCCTTCCCATGTTGTCTTGTGTATAATATGTTAATATATGGCGAATACATATTTATTGTAATACATACATGTTTTAATATATTAATATGTATTTATTTTATATATTTATTCATCAGTAAGTGTTAGTCATTTAAAATCCATAATGCATGTAATCTTCATTGTTGTAGTTCTTTATAAAGTTCTTGTCTTTGTCTTTGTTCAGACCAGTGGTTTTCCACAATGCATACAATCAGCCAAGTGTACTGAAATTTGCTTGTTGCAGAATATACATTCACGCTGAACAGTGGTTATGAAGGAAGTCATCACCTCCCCTGCTGCGCTGTGTTACGGCGGCCTCCACTTTACTCACACCACTCCTCGCCCTGGCAACAGACACGGTGGAGGAGTGGGTCTTCTCCTTTCTTCCAACTGCACTTTCAACCCAATCCCACTTCTTCCCTCCCTAATCCTCCCCTCTTTTGAAGTCCACTCTGTCCGCATCTACTCTCCCTCCAACCTCTAAGTGGCCGTCATATACCGACCTCAAGGCCCGACCACTGCCTTCATTGACCAATTCTCTACCTGGCTTCATTTTCTTTCAACTGACACCCCCACTATCATCATGGGTGACTTCAACATCCCCACTGATACCCTTCAGACAGAAGCCTCCAAACTCCTGTCCCATACTTCATCCTTTGGACTTACTCAGTGGTCCTCCTCAGCCACCCACACAGATGGACACACATTAGACCTGGTCTTCACCCGTCTCTGCTCTCTTTCTAACTTCACCAACTCCCCTCTCCCTCTATCTGACCATCATCTACTCACTTTCTCATCCCTGTCCTCTTCACCTGGCACCCATGTCCAGCAACATGCACACCCCCGCAGAAACCTTGCACACCTAGACACCCACGCGCTCTCTGACTCTATTCTACTGCTGGCATCCATATCCTCACTCCATGACACAGACGGTGCCACTGCTTTCTACAATGCCACTCTCGCATCAGCTATTGACACGGTTGCCCCTCTAGTTCATGGCAGAATGCGACGTATCAACAGACAAACCTGGCACAATAACACCACTAAAAAGCTCCGGCAAGTGTCCAGGCTTGCAGAGCAGCGCTGGAAGAAAACAAATTTGCAAGATGACTTCACCACATTCAAACAGGCAACACTCGATTTCAAATCTGCCCTCACCTCTGCTAAACAGTCCTACTGCACAACCCTTGTATCTTCCCTATC
Organism: Dendrobates tinctorius; assembly: GCF_039654945.1. Taxonomy (NCBI): domain Eukaryota; kingdom Metazoa; phylum Chordata; class Amphibia; order Anura; family Dendrobatidae; genus Dendrobates; species Dendrobates tinctorius. Next base: position 1,754,777 of record NW_027362069.1, on the reverse strand, counting down.
TTACAACCCAAAACAGTTATTCAAAACTTTGAACTCCCTCCTCTGCCCACCACTGCCTCCTCCAACCTCCCTCATCTCTGCCGAGGACTTTGCCACACACTTCAAAAACAAGATTGACCAAACAAGGCAAGTCTTCATCACTCAACCACCACAACCCCCTTTGTATACCAGACCAATGCCCAAACCCCATAACCTCACTCTCCAACATCACTGAAGGGGAGCTTAATCGCCTCTTCTCCAAATCGCACCTCACAACCTGTGCACTTGACCCCATCCCATCCCACCTCCTCCCCAACCTCACCACCACACTTATCCCATTCCTAACCCACCTCTTCAACCTATCACTAATGTCCGGTACCTTCCCTTCTGCTTTCAAGCATGCCACAATCACACCTATCCTTAAAAAGCCAACCCTCGACCCAACCGCTATGTCCAGCTATCGCCCAATATCATTGCTTCCATTCGCTTCCAAACTCCTGGAACAGCACGTCCACGCCGAACTTTCCTCCCACCTATCATCTAACTTGCTCTTTGACAATCTACAATCTGGTTTCCGCCCCCATCACTCCACTGAGACAGCCCTGACCAAAATTACTAACGACCTACTTACAGCCAAATCAAATGGACAATACTCTATACTCCTGCTTCTAGACTTGTCCTCTGCATTTGACACAGTTGACCACTGCCTCCTACTACAGATCCTCTCTTCCTTCGGCATCAAAGGCCTTGCCCTATCCTGGATTTCCTCATACTTTTCCAACCGCACATTCAGCGTCTCCCACTCCCACACCACCTCCTCATCCCACCCTCTCTCTGTTGGAGTCCCCCAAGGCTCTGTTTTAGGACCCCTACTCTTCTCAATCTATACACTTGGTCTGGGGCAACTCATAAAGTCCCACGGATTCCACTACCACCTTTATGCTGATGACACTCTACCTCTCTGGCCCAGACATCACCTCTCTGCTGTCCAGAATCCCAGAGTGTCTATCAGCCATATCCTCCTTCTTCTCCTCTTGCTTCCTCAAACTCAATGTAGACAAATCTGAACTCATCATCTTTCCTCCATCTCACAGATCTTCCTTACCCGACCTAGCTATAACAATTAATGACATCACACTTTCCCCAGTACCAGAAGTCCGCTGCCTCGGAGTAACCTTTGACTCTGCCCTGTCCTTCAAACCGCACATCCAAGCTCTTTCTACCTCCTGTCGCCTCCAGCTCAAAAATATTTCCAGAATCCGTCCTTTGCTCAACCCTCAATTTACTAAAATGCTTGTGCATGCCCTCATCATCTCTCGTCTCGACTACTGCAACATCCTTTTCTGTGGTCTCCCTGCTAACACCCTCGCACCTCTCCAGTCCATCCTTAACTCTGCAGCCCGACTAATTCATCTCTCTCCTCGCTACTCCTCGCTTCTCCCCTCTGCAAATCTCTTCACTTGCTACAATTCCCTCAGCGTATCCAGTTCAAATTACTAATACTGACCTACAAGGCCTTCTATAACCTGTCTCCCCCTATGTCTCTGAACTAATCTCCCGATACCTTCCCTCACGTAATCTCCGGTCCTCCCAAGACCTCCTTCTCTCCACACTTATTTGCTCCTCACCCAACCGCCTCTGTTATGAATGAGTCACCGTAGGCGGCAAAAACAAAAATACTAGCTAAGTCCAGAAAACCAGAGAAGTTGGCAGCTATCGGATTGCAGACCCCTGAACCTAACAACAACTAGCAGTAGCCGTGGGGGATTCCTACGGTGCCCTAGACCCCCTCGATCACAGCCGGAGAACTACATAGCCTAAAGACAGAAAGGGAAATCTAAACTGCCCCAGAGCAGACCCCAAAGCAATAGGCAGCCCCCAACATATAATGACGGTGAAGCAAGATGAAAAAATACTCACACAGATATAAAGATAGGCTGAGCAAATGATGGGGCCCAAGCTAACTAAATAGGACAGAATAGAAAAGCTGCTGTCTGCAATCCGCCAAAACCCTCTCAAAAACAAGAGCCAACAGACTGGTAGGGAAAAAAGCCCTGAAGATGCTAGGCTTCAAAAAGACTATATCAGTACTCAGGTATTATCTGAAGACAGAGCAAAAAGGAATTCAGCTCACCCAGCAGGGAAAGGCAGAAATCCAGAAAAACAAGGCAAAACAAAACCAAAACACAAATGCAAAAAGCAGAGCAGAAAACTTAGCTTTTGAGGAGCAGGAATCAGACTGGTCTCCAAGAATCCCTCAGAGTAATCACCCGCAAAGCAGAAGGGCGTCGGCTGCCTTATATCCAGTCAGCAATCCCAGTCACCCAGTCATCATCATTCTGCTCAGGTGCTTTGTAATCAGCCTCACTACCTTCCTTCACCAGAAGAGGGAGTTCATCAGACCTCAATGGTGAAGGGGAAAATGAACTCACAACACGCCTCCAAGACTTCTCCCGAATAGCCCCTATTCTTTGGAATTCTTTGCCCCAACAAGTCCGACTATCAACCACTTTTGGATCCTTCAGACGGAACCTGAAAACCCACCTCTTCAAGAAAACCTACAGCCTACAATGACCCTGCTACCTCCTCTCTCACCACTACTGGTGATATCATCTCAACCAACACCGGAACTGCTGCAACCCCCCAACCTACTGTCTCCTTCCCCACCATCCTGTAGCATGTAAGCCCGAAAGGGCAGGGTCCTCTCTCCCCTCTGTATCAGTCTGTCATTGTTAGTTTGTTTACTGTAAGTGATATCTGTAATTTGTATGTAACCCCTTCTCATGTACAGCACCATGGAACCAATGACGCTATATAAATAATAATAATAATAATCACTTGAGTTTGCTTGATATCTGAATCAGTATCAATTTTATTACTACGTTTACCTGGAAAACATTTACAATTAGAGCCAAGAATTTTCTTTATGAGTAAAACAAATAATCTTATCATCACTGCAATAACCAATATCACAAAAACTGCTTGAATTAGGAAATGAATTATTCCTGATATCCATCCGCCTATTCCTTTAAACAAATTCAAAGGATTTAACCATGCGAGCCGTTCAGGGAGGGGCAGGTCCTCCAAGGAATTAACCGTCCCTATTCCTTCCTTTATCAGCCTAGCTTGTTCTATGTCATGAGTGACTCTCATCAGTCCGGATGGATCTATATAGTGACAGCAGGCGGGTCCCACTACCTGACAGAATCCCCCTTGAGATGCTGTAAGATAGTCGAGCACCATAGAGTGTTGGTTGGTTATGACAATGAGCTGTCTCATATAAGCAGATCCTACATTAATGGCATCAAATAAATACTCAGTCACATTATCAAAAATATCACCCAATTCTTCTATCATCTGAGCATTTCTTATAGTTCTGAACATAACTCCCAAAGGACCAGTGAGAACCATCCCAGTCTTAAGATACCATGGGGTGTGCATTAAATGCTTGGGTGGCTGGGGAGAGGGTGCACTACGCTTTGCTATCATGTGACCAGGGACATTTTTATAAGGGAAGTCATTCTCATTCCATACCCAGGTGGCCGGCTCTAACCTGGCCAGTGTACATGCACCTTCAGCTCCTTTAGGAATCCACCTATACACATTGCTCCCACAGACTATATAAACCCCCTTTGGTAATTCAAACTGAAATTCATTGAGGAAAGCTATTGCTATTGAAACCAACCGGGTGGTGGCAGTGTAAAGACACCAAGAGTTGTCTAAATCTGTAGTGACTGCCCTATAATATCGTAATGGCTGACATTCTGGGTCTGTATTAAGGCTTATGGACATCTCAGCTGCCCCATCTCCATACTGACCTTCTCCGGTTTCCTCATCTACATGAACCGCCTCTCTTGCTGTACATTGTGCTGTATTACCATAAAGGAAGAAATTATTCCTTGTCCAATTAGTATCATGTAGGAATCGTTCTAAACACACTTGGTCACTACAAATTTGCTTATCTCCCAGGGAAAAAGGAGTTTTTACCACAAAACTAAGCTTTACCTCCTGATCGGGCACCTTTCCTATATAATTTTTATCAGTAGCCTTGTTTCCACAGTTTCCATCATATTCCTTAAATTCAAACAAATTGATTGGTCGCTTATTTACAGGTTCCTGTTTTCTGGTAAGATTGATTTGAAACCACGGCTGCTTTGTCCAACCTGTAATAGGCAAGGCAGCAGAAGTTTGACTCTGCTGCTCAGCCAGATCGAGGGCCCGCATTTCCCAACACTTTCCTCTGAACAACTCTGTCAATGGAGTTACAAAATATGGCATAGTCTTTGCAGCAATGGGGGCATGTGAACAAATCCAGCAATTTGATAAATTTCGGACTTGTGCAATATAGTCATGGTACTGGACAAATTTATTAGCCCACAGTTTTGACACCTCACTATCCCATAATTCAAAGACATCAATATCTTTTTTACATTGAATAGATACAATCACAGCAAGAAGCAAGAATGGATAGTATGGGTCGCCCTCCCAGGGCTGTGGGATACTCGGTACCGGGCTGGTCCTTCAGAGGGAAATGTCACAGCAGCGGTGACCCGGTCCGTGGCCCTGGGCGTCCATGTAAAAGGGGATTGAGTGATGGGAATAAAGTTTATGAATGATTCGTGATGCCACCTGTGGCGTTTGGCAAAGGAGGTGTTAAGCTGACGCTGCAGACATCCTCTGGGACAGATGGTGGGGTGCAGCAGTGATGTTATAGCCCTCCACAGGCAGGGCCGTTGGTCCCAGGGCAGTGTAGATAGGTGTTGGGGACGAGGGTGCAGTGTCAGGCACAGAGATGTAGCAGTGCCGGAGAGTTTGTAGGAAGAAGGCAAGGACACAACAGGGTGCAGTTTCTTTACCTTTACTTGGCAAATGCAGTCCAGGGTCCCAATTACAGATGGCACAGGAGCAGGCTAGCCTGGAAGCAACTCAGGAATGTCTCTCTCAGATGGGTTGTGTAGTCTCCTTCCTAGCGCTTAGTTGAGGTACATGCAGCACTGTGTAACACTGAAGTTCCTCCTTATTATCTTCTTTTAGAACTACCTCGTATGTCAGACAACTGTAGCCCTCTATCTCTCTTGGCTCACCTGTCGCTGTGGTGCCTCCGAGTTTTAGGTGGGAATAGAGCATTTACAGCTTCCTACTCCTCTGTTTTCTGTTGCAGGACCTTCAGTATCCATACAACCGTGGAGACCAGGCTCCAGATCATGCGCTATCACTGGGAGGGAGCTCTTTATCCTCAGCTCAACCTCCAGCTTCTCTCCACATGTCTACACTCGTTGCCCTCCTCACACTAACTGCTCATTTCCCTTCCTGGCCCTCAGAGAGCACTCCTCCCCCAATTCTGGTTCAGAGCTCCCTCTGCTGGCCTGGAATGGGAACTGTGTTGCATGACCTAGTTAACTGCTAGAGAGACCCTTCATTGCTTCCAAGCCTGACATCACCCTCCCTGGAGGAAGGCAATGCCAGTGTGGCAACCATACTCCTGGGGGCGCCACAAGTATTTCCCAAATTCCATTCTTTTTAGTTCCTGTGGAACTTCTTGCAGTGAGATGTGTGAATCCAGGTGGACTTTCCTTCCAGCTTAACAGAGGTAGGCGTGGTCAGCTGGACTTGGTAGGGTCCTTCAAAGCGAGGATCCAGACTTTTCCTTAGGTGCTTTCATGTTACCACCCAGTCTCCAGGCTTAAGGTCATACGAGCCTGACAAGGAGGACGGATCTGGAAGGGAACTGAAAACACGCGTATGAATTTGCTGCAACACCTGTTGTAATGCGCCCACATAGGCCGTCATATTTGAATGAGAGGCCTGCATCTGCTGGGGAAAGTACAATCCTGTCTTGGGAGGGCTCCCAAACAACACTTCATATGGACTCAAATTTGTCTTTCTGTTGGGAGTTACCCTAACAGTGAACAATGCAATGGGAAGACACTCAGTCCATGGTTTACCTGTTTCTGCCATTGCTTTTTGAATTTTCAATTTCAGTGTACCATTTAACCCTTCCACCCTACCACTGCTCTGAGGATGATAGGGAGTGTGAAATGATTGTTCCATCCCTAACGCTCGGGTGATTCCTTGGCACACCTGTGACGTGAAATGACTACTTCGATCACTTTCAATTACCTCTGGTACTCCAAATCTGCAAACAACTTCTCAAAGTAGCATTTTAACCACAGTGCGTGCATTTGCATGAGCACAGGGCCATGCCTCTGGCCAGTTGGAGAAAAGGTCCACACACATCAGCACATACTTATAGTTGCCTACTCTTGGAAGCCGAATGAAATCAATCTGCAGTCACTCAAAAGGGTACAATGGCCTCGGGGTGCCCTTTGGTGGCACCTTCACTGATTTTCCTACATTATGGCATGCACAGATTACACATCCCTGTATGAATTTTGCAGCAGCATAATGGAACCCTGGTGCGACCCAACTTGCTTTTACCTGGCTTACTATTCCATCCTTGGATTGGTGTGTTAATCCGTGGCAGAGGGAGCACACCATAGGGAACAGCGCCCTAGGCAAGCAATACCTACCGTCCGCTCTCCACAATCCAGCTTCTTCCTTCGCACCTGCGTGCCTTTGCCATTCTTCCTTTTCTGGTGCAGAGGCCTGTTCTTGCAGGCTCTGGAGTAAATGAAGATCCACCTCCCTCGACACCGGGACCATATAGGACCATAAACATGGCATATGCCAAATGCATAGCGGCTATCTGTGAAGATATTTGCTGTCAAATGTTCAGCGATTACACACGCCTGAGCGAGCGCTTTAACTCAGCCTCCTGCACAGACATTTCGGCTGGCAGTGCTTCACTCTTCACCACCTCATGCTGATCTACAATGGCATACCCTGTGTGAGGTACACCATTTTGGTAAAACCGTGATCCGTCCACATACAACTCTAAATCTGCATTAGAAATTGGTGTCTCTTGCACATTGGCAAGTGGTTGTGTCTCTGCCTCCATGAGCTCAAAGCAATCATGCTGAGCTTCAATTAATTCTGAATTATCAGTGTCTGGTAACACAGTAGCGGGGTTCAGAACTGTACACCTTTTTATAGTCACATTTGGAGGTGTAAGCAGAGCCACTTCGTACTTTGTTAACCTGTTCATGGACAAATGTTTTGTCCTTGCCTGGAGCAGCAGCTCCTGCACAGAGTGTGGTACTAGAATTTCCAAAGGATTGTCCAGCACCAAGTCTGCAACTTTTTCCTTCAGTATTGCACAAGCAGCGACTGCTCTGATGCATGTTGGTGCTCCTTGTGCCACTGTGTCAAGTTTGGCTGAATAGTATCCTAGGGGCGATGTTTCCCTCCATGGAAAGGCAGGTCATAATTTGGAATTCCAAGGGCGGGTGCAGAGACAATGGCCTCCTTTAGGTCTCTGAACCCCTATTTGGCTTCCGGGGTCAGCTGGTATGGCTGCCCCTTATTGCATGCAGATAGCACATCAAAGAGAGGCGGCATCATTTGTGATGCAGCAGGAACCCACTCTCTGCAGTAACCAATCAATCCCAAGAATGTTCTCAGTGTAGTATCCGAAGTGGGCTCAATGGCTTGGCTTATGGCCTGCTTCCTTTGTGGTGTTATGTGTTTTAATTGAGATGAGATGCAATGTCCCAAGAAAATGACCTTTTCCTTTGCTACCTGTAATTTGTCCTTTGACACCTTGCATCCTTCATGATATAAAAATATCAGTAATGAAGCAGTTTCCTTTAGACACACCTGTCTATCTGGGGTACAAAGAAGTAAATCATCCACATACTGTAACAGCTGCACATCTTCCCTTTCAGGGTGCCAAGAAAGGAGGATTCCAGCCATTGCCTCAGAGGACACAGAGGGGGAAGTAGCTTCCCCTAAGGCAACCGTGTCCAACAGTACTGCTTGCCAGCATGTGTAAAAGCAAACAGCAGTTGGCTCTCCTCATCAATTGGCACCGAGAAGAAGGCATTGCTGGGATCAATAACAGGTATATTTACCATGACAGGCACTGGTTTCTGCTGTTTTTTTACTTTGCGATTATTAATTTGGGCTTCTATCCCCCGGAATACGGGAAGAGAATTTTCCACTGTGGCAAATACACATTCAGGTCTTACTTTCATTACTTCAGCTCTCAGGTCTTCTCTTAATCCTGTTAGGAACATGTTTTTTAGAAACCTAGCTTCCCTAGGATTTTTCAGGTCATAGTCATGGTCTGTGAACACTGCTGCACACCTGGCATGGAATTTGTCAATAGGCTCATCTGATTCCTGAAATACTTCAGGTAACCCTGAAGTCAACTCTTCTGTTAGCTTCTTGGCTACTACGTGTAACCTTGCTATGAATTGTCGCCCAGATTCTCTAGTTTTCTTATCCTCTGGAACTTCGTGAATCAAGTTAGTATCTGCAGGGACTGCCCTTATGTTCTCAAGCAAAGGCACTCCAGCAGATATTCGACACAATATTTCCAGATCATTCCAAGCTGCGTCATAATTATCAGCGACCCCTTCCACTGCTCTATGGAATCCTAAGGGATTCTTATAGGGATTAGGGAAGCTGTTTGCCATGGCTAACTGTTCAGATCTGCTCCATGGCTTATACCAAGTAGTGGTATCTATCTTTGCCTCATCATCTCCGTCATCTGTTGGTCTGCTTGTAGTCTGAGTTATCACAGGGAAGCTGCTGACTGTAGTATTTCTCTCAGCCCTACTACAAAAATCACATTCTGTCTTTCCCTTCTCCTGCGGTTTATTACACCTATTACAAATCCAAGTAAGGGATCTCATAGCTCTATTTGAATAACCCTGAGTATCCTTACTGTTGGTGATTGTCCTCACATCTCCACTCATTATTTTTCCTAATTAGCTTTAACTTCGCTACCTGGGGGCTACTCTGGGAGGGGTTGGGTGATATTTGTAAATTAAAATCATCCCCCTTCTCCTTGAGACCTCCAGCTCCCCCTGTCCAGAACTTTTTATTGGGGTCTAAAAACTATCTGGGAACCCCCTTGGTAGCGCAGGATATTGACTGGTAACCGAATATGTAGGAGGAGAAGACTCAAAAGTAAGGGGGCTCGACCGCATCTGCATTGGAGATGCAGAAGAAATCATTCTCTCCACCACATACTGAATGAATGGGGCTCCTGGTGTCTGGTAAATCACCAGTATCTGACCAGAACGGAGTCCTGACATGTGAAGGTCTGGTGGGGACAAAAATGATGGTGAAGAAACATAAGGCACAGTACTAGCCGTTGGAGTGGAAACTGCTGCCTCAGTGGACATGGATTCTATGCCTTTTTCACTAACGATTCTGTCCCTTGTAGGACTGCAACTACTGGTAACATTTGAGTCACTAAGAGAGATTTCCCTACTCTCACTCAAAGGGGCGGAGGGAGCTGCGGACACAGACTGTCGCTGTAAAGGAGGGGCTGCTGCTCGTCCCTGCACTATTTGATTTCTCCCTCTCCTGTTCTGGGTGAACTCCCTCTCATCATCATCATTATCAGTATTAAAATATGGATCATGCTGCTCAGCTGTTCTCATCCGTGCAGCCACCTGCTCCTCATAACCATGTTTCTCAATCCATTTATCATGTTCTCTGCTAAATTGCTTCCATCTCTCAACATCCAAACACCCATTCTTTGGCATTCCTGCTCGCTCTAAAATTTTTGTAGCATTTCTCACCGCTTTTTGCCCAAGCGTACCAGATCCCTCATTTTATATCTTGGATCCATGTTTCATCCTGGCCTGGTAAATTTAATACCCATAGCAAAAAGCTATCTGAATCAGAAGATGTCAAGGTTAGCTACTCCTATCTTCAGCTCTGACTATCTGTATCGGAAGCTGTCAAGGTTAGCTACTCCTATCTTCAGCTCTGACTATCTGTATCAGAAGCTGTCAAGGTTACCTACTCCTATCTTCAGCTCTGGCTATCTGTATCGGAAGCGGTCAAGGTTACCTACTCCTATCTTCAGCTCTGACTATCTGTATCAGAAGCTGTCAAGGTTAGCTACTCCTATCTTCAGCTCCGATATCTATACTTAGCAGGATCCCACTGGACGGTTATGATACCCAGCAATCTCTGCTTCCAAAGTAACAAGCTGAACTTGTACTTTCTGTTCTGTCCTGATTCTACTACACACCTTGTAGAACAGGTAACTATGTCGCTACAAACAATATTATTCCAAAAGCAAGCCCTACATATTCCTCATTCATCAGAATCAGAACATGAATTCTCGCTAGACTCTGAGCATGCCAAATCTATTCCTGAATCTGTTTCAAAGAAATCAAAATAATATTCATGTGAAACTATATCTTGCCAACTTGGCATGTACCATCTAGTCTCTAAGATGTATGACCAACTTTTCAATAGTGCATGTGGGTGTGGCACTACATGGCAAGAGAATACTCTATACAGCTTATTTGCTCTTCTGTACTGATGGGGAACAACTGGCGTCAAATGTATTCTTTCCAAAAACCAATCAGACCTTAATCTTTTCACTCTTTTTTCAACTATAGTAACCGAACACAAACAATTTTCACATGGCATGTAACACGTACACTTCACAGATTAGTATTCATCTCAAAGTGTCTCAAAGCCACCGGGCAGTAACTGGCTCCTGCACTTCCAAATCTTTGCAATATCTCTGCTATCCCACAATTGACCGGGATATCTCGAGGCACTCTAAAATGAATATTTATAGTCAAAATATACACTCTCACAGGTCCAAGCCACCTTATGGCTGCCCACCAGCCGACTCCTCCAGTGATCTTTTCCTCAGACTTCCAATAACGTGGGGTCGCCTCTGTCTGCAAACTCTTTATAACTATGCTTTGAACACACTGAGCACAGGACATTTATCAAATTTCCCTTGATAATCCTTTAATTTTATTTTTGCAGATTCACACCAAAAAATCAACCAATTCTTATCCTTTTACTACTTAGCAACTGGCAAAGCAACAGAAATACATAATAACATAATCCACCAACCAAGGAAAAGCCAAAATAGCAATCAAAGTGAGAAGGGTGGAACATGTATAACACAACATAACTTTTAATTTTCAATTCTGCATACTGCATACAACATACAACTCACACTCTCACACTCCTTTTTAAGATTTAAGATTATCTAGAAAAGGAAAATTTTTAGCAGCACTTTTAGTCTGTTGCCCAGTCTTTGCTTTGCAACAACAATTAAGCACACAATATTAGAATGTTAAGCTGGTTAGTATTTTTAGACAGATAAACAAGTGCAAATATGCAACAACAAACAAAAACACAAAACAAAATAGTTTAAAGCAAAGAGACAAATATAAAATAAATTTAAATTTTGCTACCCGAGGGGATTCCCATTCAAAGATCCAGACAGACTGACCTACCTACCTTGTCCGAGGGAGACAAGAAAGGATGCGAGCAAAAATGCTCACTTACCCGGGTCCTCCTTTCTGCTCTCCCTCCGACAAAGCAAGGCAATCTTTTTCAGTCCAAATCGATAAAGGGGAATGCAATCCCGCTGTGGGCCTCCAAGTTGTCAGCATCGGGATTATTTCTCTCGTCACCAACCTCGGGTAAAGCTCACTTAGAGCTTCTCTTACCTAGGATCCTAGGAGTGGAGAAATAAAAAGAGAGACACAGGTTGCTTGTCTTTCAAGTTAATCTCATCCTTTATTAAGATGGGTGCATCTTTTATAGGATCACAGAGGAAATGAACAAATATGGATACTTCCGTAACGTTGTGTTATAATTAACAAAATGGTGGATAGCTTACACAATAATTGGCAAGAACGATAGTTATATAACAGAAATGTCAGAGTATATTATGTGTTATAAGATATATTTAATTGAGGGTGTGGGGAGTACGTGGGATTTATGGCATTTCCCTTATGTCAATTTAACAATTCGTGGAACCGTATCCGTTAGTACTTTTTGGCCAGATAAATAGTTGGCCTTGACATTCTGGGAATGAGAGGGGAATTTGGAACTGACCACTGGCAGAATTATCTAACCACGTAGACAGATGATAACAATTAAATAGTGTCATGGGTTATAAGTTGTTTTTCAGTTATTTTCTGAATTTTAGAGAACTAAGATTAACCATTTCTTTAACACCTTTCCTATAGGGGGTTTGGTGGAATTCGTTCTCTACACTCTTTATTACATAAAACAGTTTTCTCTGATCTCAATGTGTCTTATTTGTTTTTTATTTCCCCATAATACAACGGTCACAAGATCGCCGATCTGCACTTTACTCTCCGATGGTGACGATCCTCTAGACATCCGGACAGTCAGGAGCATTGGACCCCATCTGTGTCTCCCCACTATTCTAACAATGGACGCTCTCTCCGCGATCATTTCCTCCTCTATACGGTTATTACAGGGAATGACGCTGTGATGACTTCTCTTCTGGGAGAGACACAGATCACAGGTGACTAATATTGCAGTGTGAATAGAAACTTATATTTCCGGTATTTTTCTGCCCTTACATTGTGGGTTATGAGGTGTTTGGGGCTTGTTTTTTGTTCCGCCCTTTTCCCTTTGTTTTTATCTTTCCAGTTGGTAATTGGGATTCTAATATAAGCCCATATATCCCGGGAAGTGTCAGGTGCTGGGATCTCATTATATTATTAATAACAATTTCCTTCCCGATTATTCCCGTCATTTATTGCTCATTACATTCTCTCTATATAATAACAGATTCCTCTTTGTTACACGTCCTAATACTGATCATTTATATCTCTATATTGTAGAGGAAACATTTCTAGGAGTGTATACACTTCACCACAAACACTTCCCATAGATTTTATTATCATCACTGTTATTAAGCTGCTTTTCTCTTTATATCTTTACCATATCACTGTTTATTCTCTTTTCTTACCCGTTGCACATTTGCACTTTCACTGGTTACTTGGTGGGGTCACATTTGGCTCTTTTCACCTGCATTGTTTTGTTTCCGGATCCCCTCACTATCACTTTACCTGATTGATCGCTACCAGATGGCTCTATGCAGCATTATCCATCTTGGTCTTACCAACAGGTTTTCATCCTGATCCTCCTGCTTCACTGGGGAAGATGTGACCTGGGAACAGCCCCAATTCCTTTAGGAACACCCCCACTTTACCCCAGAGTTACTTCCCTTGCCTGGATTAGTGCCGGACCTTGGTGTGTTGGAAACACTTATCCGTACCCTCTGAGGAAGCTGACGGGGCGAAACACCCGTAAGAGGGAATAGTGGTGAATCTGCCATCTTTCTCTGTACACTCCCGGCATGTCGTCTGTAGGACCTGTAATCTCCATCTCTTGTTAGGATGGTTCCTCCTTTACACTATATGGGCTGTGCTGTATTCCTGGGATATCCCATATAGCACTGGCTGCACTTTATATCTCCTATCTGTACTCCAGGGATGTAATGCGCTGTCAGCTCTTTATTCTCTCACTATTTATACCCTTTGCTCTGTGTCCTCTCATTATATAAGCTATTCATCTATACAAAAAAACTCCAGATTTTCAAAGCCAGCTTACCCGTACACCCCGGTGTGTGAGATCCAATATCAATCCAGGAGAAAGTCTGCACGGAGACCAGAGCAGGAGCCAGCCACGAAAGATTCAAATGAAGAAATGTAACTTTAAACTCCAGCGGACAAAATCCAGGATGCAAAATTTTGTTTAAAAAGTTTTTTCTTGCATTAGCAAAGATTTTTATTATTAAAGTCCATCATAAAATAAATCCACACTTCTGGACAGTAGATAAATAGATTAGGGGAAGGGGGGTTAGCCTCTCAGACTACGCGTTTCGGCGAATTAACGCCTTCTACATGGTCTGTCCAACTGAAAATTAAGCTACCAATACATAAGGAAGAGGGGGGAAGGGATGAAAAAAAAAGGGGAATTAAAATCAAGAGTAAGTCCTCCCATACTTTAACCCTATGATGACAAAACCCCAATCAATAGTGATACATGGAAAGAGCATATGAAAAATCAGTTAACAAGTATACAAATATATATATATGGGAAAAAAAATTGTTCCAGTATTCTACGTCATAATAATGTCACTAAATAAATATCTTGACACAAAAATACAACAAACAAAAGATATATATATATATATATATATATGCATAAATATACATTCACCAGATGGATAGATCATCAATTTTAATTATAAATTTATTATTTCTTATTCGATTCCCTTTAATCCTTCTTTCTGAAAAAAAAAAACAAAAAAAAACCCAAACGGAAACACATTCAATAACAAGTAATAAGGTCCTGTCTCTTCTTCATGCCATCTGGTGTACGACTACCTAAAGTAAAAATCCAAAAACTCTCCCTATTTAATAATTTGTGTTTATAATTACCGCCACGTGGAGGTGGAAAAACCTTCTCAATGCCCATAAAGGAAAATCTGTGTTTCTTCCATGGACTGTCACAAAATGTCTAGATGCAGCAGAAATAGTAAGTGCCGTAGTGCTCTCAATATCGCTCAGATGCTTACGAATACGCCTAAGGGTCCTGAAGTACAACCAATATATTGGATCAAATGGTGCATTCTACTGAATATATGATATAGTCAGAACTACAATTAATAAAATTGTTCATTACATAGGTTTCTTTATAAGCAAATGAAGAAAAAAGTTTCGATTTTTTCGCAAAATGACAGCACTTGCACTTTCTTGCACCACATGGAAAAAACCCTTTCATATCCAACCACGTTGTTGGAGTGGTGGATTTTTCAGAAAAATAACTCGGGGAAAGGATATCCCTTAAAGAAGGTGCTTTTTTGGCAATAAATTCAATTTTGTTATTTCTCAAGATTTCCCTTAATTTTGGGTCCTGATTAAGAATGGGTAAATATTTCAGAAGAATTTTCTTGATATTATAAAAATCTGTACTATATTGTGTTGAAAAAATTATTGTAGATTTTCTAGTATCAGAATATTTTTTCTTTTCACCAAAAAATCTATAAGTGCACAGGATCTATTCCCCTTATACACTGATATCCAGTGATAGATCTACAATCCGGTTCCATATATCTATGTATGGATTTATCTTACAATCAGTAAATACGGTGCACTTATCTCATCTCCACCTTGATAGTGACACTCTCTTAAGGTACTGTCACACTAAACGATCGCACCAGCGATCACGACAACGACACGACCTGGGAGAGATCGTTAGAACATCGCTATATGATCGTTAGTTAGCTTCCAAACAGGAAGATCTCATAAACGACACATCTGCGATCAGCGATCTGTATAACGACCTCGGGAGTCGTTGGGACCTGTCACACAGCATGTATTGTTAAAGACCCAGACCTAGATAGGCGTGATTGAGCGCATCATTTTCCACTCCCCTCAACCCAGATTGGTCATCACTATATGGCACGGTATGGCATGACTGTTGCTGTCAGAGCTCTCGCTTTGTGATTGGACGACAGAGTAATAAAGGACGACGCAATAGCGCTCCCTTTCATTGTTCTCGAGCGCTGTGGTTACCTTAATGCGTCCTGCCCGCCTTCTGTGATTCAAGACCTTAGATCCATTGTGTGGCGCTGCTGCGTTCGCCCTCGATTCATTGATTCCATCTGGATCTCCATACAGTCTTGTAAGGTAGGCACTTATTTTTCAAATTTTTTGTTTTTATCATTTTTTCGTGTCACTAACATTTTTGAATTACATGTTTTTTTATAGCAGCCTTGGTAGTTTTCCTTCCACCGCCCTCCGCTATCACATATCTATCTCGGACCTTTTTTTTTTCTGCCGCGCCCACCATTACTGTGTTGTTGGCTATCACTGTAAATTTTTTTTTTTGTTATTTGTGCCGCGTCAATCTCTTGTCAGCTTTTTTACTTGTCGTCTATCTTTGTGATTTTTTGTTGCAGCAAATGTTTTTTTCTGCTGCGCCCACCACTGCCTTTTTCTGCAGCTGTGTAAACTGTTGTTGTCCATCAAATTTTTTTTTTGGCTGTCAGGCAGCCATTTTAGTTTCAGCCGTGCCCATCTATGCCATTTTATGATCCTCGGTGTGTTATAAGTTGTTGGTAATGTATGCATTTTAATTAATCCTATTTGTTAATAAAACAAATGTTACTATTAGTATTGTGCCATTTTAACATTATCCTTTCATTATTACAGATGGCTGATAAGCACGAATTCCTGCGGGACTTCATAGAGATGTACCGCACGATGCCATGCTTATGGAGAATAAAGTCGGCTGATTATAGTAACCGACTTAAAAAGAAGGAGGCCTACCAAAAACTTGTCGAGCTTACAAAACAACATTACCCCAGTGAGCCAGCGGATGAAGTATCGGTTAAAAAAAGGATTCAGGCCATACGCACAGTGTACCGAAAAGAAGTTAACAAAGTCGAGAATTCAACCAAGTCGGGAGCGGGGTCGGAGGATGTTTATGTGCCGAAACTTTGGTACTTTGAACTTCTCTCTTTCACAAGGGACCAAGAAGTTCCGAGAAAAATGGCAGCTATCTTGGCCCCGGACCCATTGATCCAGCATGACTCCCCTGTCGGTGATGTAAGTACCTTGATTTTACAACTCATAGTAATGTACGTGGCCATTAGGAATAGAATTTATGAATAATTAAGGAAACATTGACACAATAGCAGACGTTATCCCGTAACATAATGATAATTGATCTAGCTTTACGCTAGATGCCTACCTCTTTGACATACCGTTGAAGGACAAATGAAAAACCATTGATACAACCCCCTTTATTCATCTTGTAGCTGTATTTGGCTGTTGTGAAGGTATATTTCTTTTGCTTGTGATGTAACATGTATTTTCTGTTCCCATAGGACACAGAAGAGGCAGGCATTTCTACACCCATAATCACGCCAGAGCAACACAGCTTCACATCTACGACACAAGAGGAGGAAACAGAGACACCATCCCCATCTGCACCATCCGCCTCTGTGCCGAGGCAACTGACTTTTTCCGGGCGCAAAAGGAAGGCCCCCACCTCGGAGACACCACAATTTATTGAACTGGCAAAAAAAGTTTTAACTTCACCTCAGAACCTGACCGGCTTTGCGTTCTATGCTAATGAAAAGCTGCCAACACTAGACCCAGTTCAGCGTCTCCATGCAGAAAGGCTTATGCTACAAGTTTTGAGTGAAGCCTCAATGGGGAAACTTACTGACACAATAGCTTTCATGGACAGACGTCAGTACCCCCAAAACGCTTGGCCGCAGAATACTGAGACTCCAGAGCCTACAATGTGGAGGAAGCATCCGCCAAACCAAGGCCATGTTCCTGCACCTTATTATTTAACTCCGCCTAGGCAGCGTGTAAATGAAAAAGATCCATATTTTTTACAATTGTAGTTGTGCCATTTTTTTTTTTTTATAAAATTTTGTTTTGTATATATTTTTAAATTTTTTTAATTATTCAAATTGTATAAGTTTTTTTATAAAATAAAAATGTAATATTTTACATGAATTGTGGTGTCGTTTACTTGCCTTTGTTTTGTAGTAGAACATTGATGTTAACAACACTTAAAAGATGGCTGTGCACATGAACATCTTTTACTAAAAGTAATATCCAGCCACGTATATAATCAGAAAATATAAAAATTTTTAGTTATGATATATTTAGAAACTCTTTTTTTTAACATCTTTTACAACATCAGAAACAAGGGGGTTTAACAAAAAAAACATAAATAAACAAAAAAAAAAATTAAATTACTGGCTACTGCCACCCTCTTGTACACCTGCCAAGAACCTCTCCAGCATCACTCCGTGAACATCCATGGCTGCCAGAGTGACAGCCATAGCTGCTCTCATCCGCCGGTGAGAAGCCAGCAGTGCCTGTGCTGTTGGTATTTCTGTGGATGAAAAGAATGTAAAATGTAAACCTGGCAACTATAGAGACAGTAGAAACAAAAGGTACATGGCTTTTGTTTTTATCCTTACGGTATTGGGTCTGAACTGTTCTTTCTGGGGAGGGGCTAATAGCCCACCCTAAAGCACTGGCACCAACGGCTATGAGAAAAAAAAAAATGAAATTTTACACGGCAACACTTCCTCCTTTCCACAGACAAAAGTTAAAGAACCCCTTTTTTTGTTATTTCATGTTTAAAAATAAATGTCTTTACTTACCGGATGGAGAGGCCACATCTATATCCTGGAGTGATGATAGACATGGGCTTGAAGCGGGCAAAGGGGTAGGTGGTGACCCTGTTTGATCCATCGTTGATGCTGGGGCTATTGGATCATCCTGCGATGGCGGGCTTGATGGTAATGGTGGTTCTACAGATATGGAAAACAATCCATGGATATCTGCATGTTAAATGCTGTTTTTAATTGAAACCCAAAAAAAAAAAGCATATTGTTCTGCGAGATGCTACATCGTCACCGTTATTTGAATAAGAACACTTGAATAATAACAATAATTTATGTTATTCTCCACAGTGCAAGCTCATGTTTATTTTGTAAAAATAAAGGAAAATAGTATTCAAAATTCATTTCACTTTCACTTCAACACATTGCTATGTCCCAGCATAACCACATGGCATTTTGCAAACTGTTAACAACTCAACAGTTAGCGAATGCTGAACGTGCAATAAGAGATATGAAGCGTTAACGCACACGTTAATAGACAATATACAACTTAAAAGAAATTTTTCTCATATTCTGTCCAAAACACTCACCCTCTTCAATTTGGTTGTCGGACCTGATATTTGCTATGCGCTGGCTGGAGCAGTAGCGCAGATCTGCTAGTTTTTTTCTTATCTGCGTCGTACTGCGCTCGACCCCAAACCTGCGCATGAGGCCTCTTTTAATTTTTTTCAACACCCTCTTCTTATGAAGCATGGGCCGGACGTGTGTGGTGCAATCATAGTCCCTTGCGTCGATTTCCTGGATCAAGAATCGAACCTCAGGCTCTCCCCAGGGTACAGAACGCCTGGAAGCCATAGTGTTTAGATTAATTTTTTATAGGCCGCTGTTAAGCCGCCCACGCATGCGTCATGACGTCACAGCGAACGGGAACGCAGATGCGTCATAGTCTCACAGCCTCTTTGAGATCGCACCTTGGATGCATATGTGTGGGCTTAACCTCATTTTTCCTTCTGCCCATTGCTCACTCCACAACCATCACACCACCTGTTTTACCCTCCCCCACATAACTCCCCCCTCACCATCACCTCCACCTCATTCGAAGTTATGTCCCCAGTACTGCCCCTCCCCATCACACCTCTGAATAAAGACAACACAAAATTGTATTTTTTTTTTTTATTTTATTAGCACAAACTTTTAAACAGGATAGCCAAGCAATCTTTACATAACTATATTTGATGCTGCCAACTCACAGCACCAGGCCCGTTGAAGTATTGGCAGTACTTATCTCGGCTGGCCTTTGCATCGTCCTTGGTCCTGCCTTGATTGACAGGTCGAAGTCCTGCTATAGCGGGATCATTCTCACGCCATTCTCCGAGCACCACGTCACCATTGCTGTCTGAGTCCATGAACCCTGGCGGACTGTAGGCTGCAGCATCGCGTTGTCGTAAAAAATTGTGCAGCACGCAACAGGCCAACACCACGGAGTCTATGGATTCCAGCTTCATGTTTATTGGAGTGTGGAAAACCCTGAAGCGGTTGGCCATGATGCCGAACGCATTCTCCACAACGCGGCGTGCCCTTGACAGCCTGTAATTAAAAATACGCCTTTCCTCCGTCAGAGTCTTTAGTGGGTATGGCTTCACAAGATGCTCATGAAGGGGGAAGGCTTCATCGCCCACAAACACAAAGTTAAGATTGGCGGTGGTGTCCATGTTGGTTGGCAAGTGCAGTTCAGAGTTCTTCAAGCGTTCACCAAAAATAGTGTGCTCCAAAACGCCTCCGTCCGAAACCCTCCCGTTCATGCCAACATCAACGTTTATAAATTCATAATTTGCGTTCACAAGGGCCATGAGGATCACGCTGAAGTAGCCCTTGTAGTTGTAGAAATAACTTCCGCTGTTGGCTGGTTGTGTGATGCGCACATGTTTGCCATCCAAGGCACCACCACAGTTAGGGAACTGCCAAATACGTTCAAAATCAGATGCAATTTTTTTCCATTCAGCCGCAGATTTAGGAAAAGGCATGTAGCTCCGTATACTGTGGACGATGGCGTTGCATGTCTCTGGGATTAACACGCTGAGGAGTGATCGGGAAACAGCTGCTGAAAATTGCAAGTCTTTCATTGAACGTCCGGTTGCCAGAAATCGCAGTGTGACAGCCAAACGTTCCTCTGCCGAAACAGCTGCACGCATCCGTGTATCCTGCCGTTCAATGAGTGGCCTCACACATTCCAGTAGGAGCTTAAATGAATCCTCCGACATCCGTAGATAATTGCGGAAATCCTGCGGATTTTTCTCCTGTAACTCCCTCACTAGATGCATGTGGGTGAATTTGGACCGCTGCTCAAGCCATTCTCTGGTCCACATGCGACGCTTTCGTTTGGAACGCCTCTCGTCCACCCGAGCCTCTTCTTGTCGATCGCCCTCCATCAGTAAAGCTGCTGCCACAATCACACGTTCCGCGGTGGACATGTACATTATGTGCAACCTGCCCGGTAAAAGGAATAGAAAAGTTATTTAGAAAGTTTAAAAAAAAAAAAAAAAAAATAGAGTATCAAATATTACAAAAATATTTACTGACAAAGCCACAAAAATCAAACAATAGATGCGGTTTGCACTGCTAAAAGATAAAACATTAGATATAACAAATTGTAATAAGATTAAAATATTTTAAAAATGGGAAAAAAACAAACCAAATATATGTACCTTGCTAAGGTAATCCAGAAAACCAGATGGTAGAAATGCCAAAGATGAATCGCAGTTGTGACTCCGACAGAATCCAAAACCAGCCTATACACGATACTATACTCAGCACGCACAAAGGACCAGAATGAGGTGTAATAATCCAAGCACAATGGAACAATAGATGGGGACGCACTGTGACGTTTTCATTTATTGCTGGGGTGATGTAGTGGCCACCAATCGGTGCTGGGGGGCGTTATTACAAATGAAACTTATTCCCGCCTCCGCCGCTGACATATGAGTCGCCAACGAGATCGCTCGTCGTTCATAACAGGGGTCAAACACAACGATTCAGGCACACCAGCGGGACGCCAACGATCAAAATACGGTCCTGAACGTTCGTGCACGATCAGCGACATCGCAGCGGGGGCCACGTCGCCAGAACATGTCACATGCAGCGACATCGTCAGCGATGTCGCTGCTGCGTCAAAAAATCGAGGTCGCTTAAGCGATATCGCGAGCGATCTCGCTTAGTGTGACATACCCTTTAGGATACATGTTACTCTATGATGGCACTTTTGCACACGGCCACTAGATGGCGCTACAACATCTGACATTTGCCTGAATTTTTATATCTACACATGGTTTACACAAATTATATTGTCTTGTGGTAACTCTATACTATAACATTAGAAGCTGTGTATTTCTGTAATTATTTGTACGTATACATGATTGATTACCACTTTTGTCTCTGTAAAGACAATCCCCTTTAACCCCTTTCCGACATCGGGCGTAAATGTACTTCCTCCCTTTGATGAGGGCTCCGGCGGTGAGCTCACATCCTTTCCGGCACATGTCAGCTGTATTGAACAGCTGCCATTTGCCCCTATCAGCCTCTGACAGCGGCATTTAATGGGCACTTCCAGCAAGCGCGCCGGAAATCCACCCAACAGTGACCCCGTCACATGATCATGGGTCACCGACGGGTTGGCATGACAACCAGTGATCTCCAGCAGACCTCTATGCTTGTCACTGCCGGAATGCTATGAGCGCCACCCACTAGCCAAAACCACATGAACTAAGGATCATCTCGCCGAACTCCCGCTCTCCTGATCGCTCTGCTGATGACACAAAGCTAGGAGGGATAGCTAATACTAGAGAAGAGAAAGAGAGTATTCAAAAAGATATAAATAAACTGGAGCAGTGGGCAGCAACTAACAGAATGGTTTTTAACAGGGAAAAATGCAAAGTACTACATCTGGGCAATAAAAATGAAAAAAGCATATACAGAATGGGAGGAATAGGGCTAAGCAACAGCACATGTGAAAAAGACTTGGGTATACTAATAGATCACAGACTGAATATGAGTCAACAGTGTGATGCAGCAGCAAAAAAGGCAGGCGCAATTCTAGGATGTATTAACAGAAGCATACAGTCTAGATCACGTGAAGTCATTATTTCCCTCTACTCCTCTTTGGTCAGACCTCATCTGGAATATTGTGTCCAGTTTTGGGCACCACATTTTAAAAAAGACATCAACAAACTGGAGCAAGTACAGAAAAGAGCGACCAGAATGGTGACCGGTCTGCAAACCCTGTCTTATGAGGAAAGGTTGCAGGATTTGGGAATGTGTAGTTTGCAAAAGAGAAGACTGAGAGGAGACTTAATAGCTGTCTACAAATATCTAAAGGGCCGTCACATTGTAGAAGGATCATCGTTATTCTCATTTGCACAAGGAAAGACTAGAAGCAATGGGATGAAACTGAATGGGAGGAGACACAGATTAGATATTAGAAAAAACTTTTTGACAGTTAGAGTGATCAATGAGTGGAACAGGCTGCCAAGAGAAGTTGTGAGTTCTCCTTCAATGGAAGTCTTCAAACAGAGGCTGGACAGACATCTGACTGGGATGATTTAGCGAATCCTGCTTTGAGCAGGGGGTTGGACCAGATGGCCCAGGAGGTCCCTTCCAACTCTATGATTCTATGATTCTATGATTCCTTTTAACATGGGCAAAACACTACTCAGACAACACAGGGTGAGGGTAAAACAGTGTGGGCGATGCTTTATTGTACCACAAAACAGGCAGATAACGCATAGAACAGTCCCAGCACAGTACCCAAGATGGGGCACATTACAGAGTCTCACCCTTCCACTGACCCGCCGGGATAATAGCTTCTGTGATTTCAGATCTTCCAGGGTCACTACCCCAGCTGTGTCACACACACAGAGAGGAGGTAACGACAAGCATAAGAAGATGACAGTCCATACAAGGACAGTTGATCCGAGGATCACAGCCTGGCTTCATCTTCCAGGGTCGACTACTCCACCTGTGGCACGCACACAGAGAGGAGGTAACAATAAATGTAAGAAGATGACAGTCCATTGAGTCCATACAAGGTACAAGGCCAGTTGATCCAAAGATCACAATCTGGCTTCTCCGAACATATCCATGGTTCAGCGATGGTCAATGGAGCAGATCTGTATTCTTCCAACCAAGGCTGAAAACCCCTAGGATGTTTCCTATAGAATGATAGATCCGTGTCCCTTGTGATGATGTTGTGGCTGCTGTCCTGTCTCTTGTCCTTTTGGGATGTATGGATGTCTTGGCAGAATCTCTCTGGCTGTTTCTCTCTCAGTCTCTTTATACAGAGGCATGTAACCCATTTTTACACTTAACAAGTGTCCCTCATTCAGTATTTACATAAAGGGTAAGAATGGAGGTGAGATTATTATAGCATTACTTGATTATTTAAACTATTTGCATAGTTTTTCCCTCTCTGCTTTAGAAGTCAACAAACTGGCTCCCTAACACAATGCATAATTAGCATATCAGCAAACATCACCAGTGATCAAGGATAAGCGCACAATAAAAGTCAATATTACTGACTTACACAAACAAAAGTCAGTTTTCTTGACCAATCAGAAATCAACACTTAAATTTAAAGCCAACATACAGATAACATTCTATTATTCTTCATTTGCTAAAAATAGCTGTCTGGTTAATTAAGATACAATGCTGTATGTCTTCACAATGCTAAAAGTAAAAAAAATGTTTTAAAAAATATAAAAAAATATAAAAGTTCAAGTCACCCCCTTTCAAAATAAAACAGTAAAAAATCAGACAAACACATATTTGTTATAGCCATATTCAGAATATATCAATATAAAAAGAATTAACCCAATCACTAAATGGCGTAACGAGAAAGAATGTCAAAACGCCAGAATTACTTTTTTTGGTCGCCGCAACATTGCATTAAAATGCAATAAAGGATGACCAAAAGATCGTATCTGCACCAAAATGGTCTTCATTAAAATCGTCAGCTCGGCACACAAAAAATAGTCTTTCACCCGATCCGAGATCATGAAAAATGGAGACGTGACGGGTATCGGAAAATGGTGCAATTCTTTTATACTTAACCTAATAAAGAGGAGTTATTTTTACTGATACAGCGGGTATGGAAAGTATTCACACCCCTTTAAATTTTTCACTCTTTATTTCATTGCAACCGTTTGGTAAATTCAAATTCATACTATCTATTCCTGACACTGGAGGGGCTTATAAGCTTCCGAAGTATATAGTTTGGTGTTTGGGATCTGCCAATATGTGGTTAGTTTTCTGTTTCGGATAACATGATATATGATTTTAGTTTTTTTTTTTCTCATTTAGTCT
Organism: Dendrobates tinctorius; assembly: GCF_039654945.1. Lineage (NCBI taxonomy): Eukaryota > Metazoa > Chordata > Amphibia > Anura > Dendrobatidae > Dendrobates > Dendrobates tinctorius. The sequence continues at coordinate 1,730,407 of NW_027362069.1, read as the reverse complement.
CTCTTGAATATCGGTCAATATTAAATAGTCTCCTGATGAGTCGCCTTTGGTGAGGACGATGAAACCCGTAGAAATGAGAGTGAGTGTGTAAACGTCACCTCACCCTATATACTGAGATGTGGGATATATGTTTTTTCTATTAGTCACTTTCCGACTAACCTTCAGGGGGTGAATTATGGGTATAGTTTTACATTTGCAATAAGGTTTAGTTTTATCCTTTCGTCAGCAAACAAGAGGAATGACAAGAGACAACCCATTTAAGAAGATTCAATTTTGGTTAAAACTATTCTAACATTATAACATTATGAACATAAAAAAGGCTTCTCCCCTGTGTGGATTCTCTGGTGCTTAAGACATTCTGATTTAGTGGTAAAACATTTCCCACATTCTGAACAGGAAAAAGGCTTCTCCCCTGTGTGAGTTCTCTGGTGCCTAACACAATATGATTTATTCATAAAACATTTCCCACATTCTGAACATGAAAAAGGCTTCTCCCCTGTGTGAGTTCTCTTGTGGGTAAGAAAATGTGAATTCTGTCTAAAACACTTCCCACATTCTAAACATGAGAAAGGCTTCTCTCCTGTGTGGATTCTCTGGTGCTTAACAAAATCTGATTTAGTGTTAAAACATTTCCCACATTCTGAACAGGAAAAAGGCTTCTCCCCTGTGTGGATTCTCTGGTGATTAACACAATCAGATTTAGTGTTAAAACATTTCCCACATTGTAAACAGGAAAAAGGCTTCTCCCCTGTGTGTGCTCTCTGGTGTCTATCAAGAACCGATTTCAGATTAAAACATTTCCCACATTCTGAACACGAAAAAGGCTTCTCTCCTGTGTGGATTATCTGGTGCTTAACACAATCAGATTTATTATTAAAACATTTCCCACATTCTGAACAGGAAAAAGGCTTCTCCCCTGTGTGAGTTCTCTGGTGGATAACAAAATTTGATTTCTGTGCAAAATTTTTCCCACATTCTGAACAGGAAAAAGGCTTCTCCCCTGTGTGAGTTCTCTGGTGGATAACAAAATTTGATTTTGATGCAAAATATTTCCCACATTCTGAACATGAAAAAGGCTTCTCCCTTGTGTGTGTTCTCTGGTGTGTAACAAAATGAGATTTCTTGTTAAAACATTTCCCACATTCTGAACATAAAAATGACTTCTTTGCTTTAGGAGCAGTTTGTTTTTTAATGCCTCTTTTGTGACTTTGATTTTCCTTAGTAGTCAGTAATGAATCAGAAGATGGGACCTGTTTCATAGGATCAGATGACAGATCTTTGCTGTGAATAGATAATATATCTGGAATAACAGTAATCACTTCAGTTGTGTCTTGTAGGATCTCAAGATCATCAGATTTAAAAGTTGAAGATGTCAGCTGTCCCTCTGATCTCCTGGTACAGACATCTGCTAAGATAAAAAAAAACTTTTTAAAATAAAATATCCTTGAGTTTTTTATATTTTTGAACGTTTCTACTTATACCGTCCATAAAAATGGCAAGCTATGTAAAAAACTTTAATTATTTCCCAAGACAATGACAGTTCACAGTCTAATAGAAAACCTTGTTGGATGAACCAGTAGTGTGCGGTGTTCAACTGTTTGTTCATTCTGCCTCCCAAATATCGAATATAAAGAAACCAATCAATGTTATGTAGATGAAAAAAATACCAATTCTCATCTCACAAAAAACAAGTCCCCACTCAGGTCCATCATCTGTCAATGGAAAAACAGAGGTTCCCACACTATTAGTGGCTCAAAGGCTGCTGAAAAGCAACAAGGTTTCCATAAACCAATCCAGCAAAATCCGCTCTCACTTCGGAGTCTTGCAGTGTGCGCAAACAACATTTAGGATCCCTGTATTTAGCAATATTATAGTGAGAAGAACCCATTTAATTTGCGGTGTGTGTCTCCTGGAGAACAATCTGGGCACTATGTGCTGGGTAAGAAAATGGCAAATGTGTAATTTTCACTCTCCAACATCCACTGTGTGTTAATTTCCAGAAAGTGGCTGTGGAGTCACAATATTCACTCCTCCTAAGGATTATAACCCTCAGTGAATTAATTTATAAAATGGAATCACTTTATGGGGATTTCTACTATTCTGGTTTTCTGTCATTTAGTTATATTAGGGCTTCTGCATATGGTGTGTCCAATCTCATCTGGGATCTGTTCCTGCTGTCCAGCTGGAGTAATCTGCTCCCTACTTCAGCTAATTGGAAAGTACCACACCCTACTAAAGCGCAAAGCACATGGCCGGAATCTGCCAGATACAGCGCTGTTCTCCTCTGGTTCAGTCCTCCGTGCTCAGCTTGCGGCTTGTGTATTTGTTTCCTGTTGTGACCGTGGCCCATTTACTGACTACTCTTGTGTCTTCTGATTCTGTATTCTGTCCTTCTGGTTCTGACCCGGCTACCTGACTATTCTTCTTGCCATCTAACACCACAGAGTAGCAGGTAACACCATGGTCCAAGCCTAGGGGTCCCTGTGTAAGTCCAGATTCATGTATGGGTGTTAAAGGGCGATGAGCAAGGCAATCCTTGGGATATGGAAAGCAGAGAAGATAGAGCCAAGCATGTTCATGGGGGACATCTTTTGAGCTGCCAGGTGACCATGAACAGTGCTCCCAGTACATTGTGTCTGCAAACTATTCAGCTAGATCTGCATTCAAATAGCTAAATGGCGCTCCTTCCCTTCTGAACACTGCCATGTGCCCAGACAGTAGTGTACAACCGTATGTAGGGTATAGTGCGAAGCTGGAAAATAATTTGTAAGATCCATTTGTTTTCTATTATCCTTTGTGAAGAATTCCAAACTTACCACCACATAAAGTGACACACGTCAGATATTAATAATGGGGCCTGATTAGGAACTACTGAAATGGTCAAACTCCACAGTCTCCATCAGTAATAAATGAGTAACTAGGGGTGAAACCTCTCTGGTGTAATTAGAGTATGAAGCCGCATAGACCATATGAAGCGCATCAATCCCTCTAATCTTCAATAAGGTCGCATCGCTATTATGACATGATCTATAATGTTGGGGAATGGTTTTCAGATCCCCAATATCGGACACTGTCTTGGCCGCGCCAATGTCCCGCACATGCTCGCGCACTCGAATCCTGAGTTCTCTTGTTGTCAGACCCACATATATTTTGGGACAAGGGCACGTGGCATAGTAAATCACGTTTGAAGTTCCACAGGAAATTCTCTGTCTAATCTGGAGTTCCCTTGTCCCATCTGATGAGAAGAGAACTAGAGGGATGGATGCGTTTCATATGGGGATTAGGGGGGGTGACAACAAACATTTTTTTATCACAGATGGAACTCAGGTGGTTCATTCAACTGGACACCATGACCCCTAATGGACTCAATGAAGTTTTGAGCTTGGCCCCATTCCTATAGTCTTTGGAGATTTAACAATTATGCATCAATTGGTCCCGGATATTATTTTCTTTTTTGTTAATGGATTCCCAATGGGATGATTTGCATTATTCTCTTTATAGTATATTCCATATGGAGATATGGGTATATTTATAGGCATATAATATATAGGTAATGAGAATTCCTCCTGTCCCTTTTCCTCCACAGGTCTATATCACACTCCCTCCTTTTTTCTGGCAGTGTGTTGTTTTTATATTGTTTTTAATTTTTACTCTTTATTTTCACTAATCTTTTCTTGTATGTCAATAATTTATAGCTAGTGACCTTGAGGACACCATATATCTCCTTGGACCCTCACCCTGTACCATATCTATGTGAACCGCATCCAGCAGTCTCTACAGTTGTGGGAATCATGACCATATATTGTATTCTATGTATTTTATGTACTTAGTATGTGAGATTTTTTCACTGTTTATGTCATATACGATGTACATTTATATACATGTGATGACTTTTTTTACGGTCATGACCCGCTTAGGATTATTGTCTGCATGGACCTTAGGGTTCTTCCCATGTATGGGATATAATTATGAGCATATTATATCAAACATGTGAATCGGATCTAGTGGCCTTTATAGTTGTATGTGTCATGACCATATATTCGTTTTATGCATTTGACGTATTTAATATATGAGACTCTTTATCGCCTGGGCTATATGTGATGTATATCCATGTATGTATGTGATGATTCTTTTGAATGGCCATGACCCCTTTAAAAATCATTCATCTTCCCGGTATGGATTTTTTGGGATTTCCATTTACCCTATATATGGGATACAATTATGGGCGGCTGTGCGCATCTCTCTGCGGTGGTAATTGTGCTGCTGACAGATGGGCGTCTTTGTGTTGTACACGGGCGCCTTTGTCTTTTGACCGGTGTCCTGTGTTCAGCATGACGCCTGTTCTGTGCAGCGGTGCTTGCCGACCTCAGAGCGCATGCGCCGATGAGGCCGCGATGATTGGTTGATCCCGGTCACGTGACCGGGGTCACAGGGTATATGAAGGTCCTGTGGAGATATGGTTATTATCTCCTTGATAAAGCGGCCTTTCTGCGCCGCGAGACGCGCATCGGGGTCACTGCCAGACGCTTCCCCTCTTCCTCCTGCATCCTCTGGTAAGATTTTGAACTGACATTTATTTCTGTCTTTCACTGGTGGTCGCCCTTGTTTATGTCCAGATTCAATGCACCCTAAGGACATTATATGTCTCTCCTCCTTACTTTTTGAGCTTTGCTCAGGGGATTTACTTGAAGTAATCTGGGCCATATGGCCATTGATTTTTGTAGGGAGGTATTATATTTTGGGCTTCCACTTTATAGGCATGATGTCTAAAATACATATATGAGGACATTATTTCTATCTTGGATGGACGAGGGGATGGTCGGGTATGTGTTCATCTGCTTTATATTGGCACCTCATCATGATTTTGGGCACTTCTTTGTACGATATTTAATAAAAATTATTAATATTTTTGCAATCATCGTTTTGCTCCCTTTTTTCTCCAGTGTTTCCATGTTTATAGGAGCTGATGTGGCTTGTGCCTAGGGTGAACAAATTGTTTTGGTATCATCCAAAGGCATTTTAGCATTTTACATGGGATTCTTATTATTAATCCCAGGGGGTAGGTGGATCCTCCAGGTCGTAAGGTCTATAGAAAAGGGCTTTCAATGCCCAAAGTCATTTGAACAGTTTTGGGTGGAGGAGAATGTTGTGGTCTAGAGGCAAAATGGTGATCATGGTAATACGGCCGGACTACACCACCGATAAAGCAGCCACAGCCGGTGACTGAGAGGAATCTGTGACTTCTCTGCATTCAGTGGTTACTACTCACCTGGGTAGTCATATGTGGGAATCTCCTCTTTACACCACTCATCATCTCTCACATATGTCTCTGTAGTATTAATATGGGTCAGATCTTCACCCTGAAACAAATATTGTAAAAGTCACCGACAGATGGAGAAGTCCCATCTATGATCAGCTCTAATCCTGCCATCTCCACCGTTCTCATTACACAAGTATAAAACACATAATACTGGTGGATAAAACAAGACTGAGCACAAGACCTTCACAGCCGTCTACACATCATAGGGGAGATCTCCTGACACCTTCTCTCCATCTACCTGATGATCCTGAGGAACACTGGGATCTTCTTGGTTACAGTCCTGTGGAGGAAGAGGACGGGGACATCTCTCTGGTGTTGTCCTCTTACTGGATAGATCTGGAGGAAACACATACAGGGACTGAATTCATTCTCTACATACAGATAATTATAGGCCGTGTGTATTTAGTCCTGTCTATTACCTGGTGATGTGAGGGGCTGGGGAACCTCCATTATGACGTTCTTGTACAGATCTCTGTGTCCTTCTAAATACTCCCTCTCCTCCATGGAGAAATAGACAGCGACATCCTGACACCTTATAGGAACCTGACACATACAATGATACCGTCATCCCCCGATCCCTTCATAGTGTTACTGTATAATGTCCCAGCATTCCCAGCAGTGTCACCTCTCCAGTCAGCAGCTCAATCATCTTGTAGATGAGTTCTAGGATCTTCTGGTCATTGATGTCCTCATGGATCAGGGGGTGAGGTGGAGGCCCCGTGATTGGGCTCAGGGGTCTTCCCCATCCCTCAGACACAGGGTCCTGACAGCGATCACTAGAGGTCTTCTTCACCACTGTGTAATCCTGGTTATGGAGCGACACATTAATAAATCTCACTACAGACATTCCCAGAGTCCTCACCTCTCCAGTTCTGTCCATCTGTTATTCCCATAGATAAGAATGATGTAATGTGACGTCATCAGAATCTCTCACCTCTCCAGTGAGACGGAAGAGGATCTCTAGGGTGAGGTGTAACATCCTCTCTGCCATCTTGTCTCTGTCCATATCCATCCTTGATGGGTAAATCAGGAAAATTCTCTTCTGTAGAAGATCTTCACTGAGAGGATCCGATATTGTAGAGACCTGAATGAGAAGAAGATGATCCGATGTAACATCATAAGAATCCTGTGTAATAATACAATTACTGGAGATAATACGGGAAACATATGAGGAGATTTATTATCTTACAGGGTTTAGTTTTCTTCCCTGACATCTACTAATAAAACCTATATATTTAGGCCACAGACAACAAGCAGTTTCCTCCTCGGAGTCGGCAGCTGAACACGTTCCTCATAGACTCATCTTCCATAACGCTAATTCTCGTCTCATTTACCGACACTGGAATCGGCATTAGCAATACTGCAGGAGATATTCATTACACGCGACATGAGAAATAACTCCTTCATGATGAGGACAACATCTTCATCTTCTACTACGGCTCTAGAGACAGGTTTGGCCAGAGTCGGTCACTGCCTCCATCCCCACCGGCCGTCTATATGAATGTTTCCCATCTTCCCCGCACTGGAATCTTCTCTCCCGTTAGATCTCAGCTCTGAGTCACACACAGAAGTTTGAGGCTTTTAGAAAAGATTTTTAGTTTTCACAAACACAACGGACAGAAATGATCTGATCCCAAAGTCTCCATGTACAGTGATTTATGGGGATTATTTCTGGCCTGAGGCTTTCCTATATTACAAGAAAAACTCCAGAAAAAGCCGATATTAAAATGTTTCTAAAGAAAATTGGCTCCAATAATTCTTGTAAGAAGAAAAAAATATGCAAAAAGCAGAAGACACATTTTATAATTTTTAACAATTAAACATTTATTAAAAAGAAATTAATCTTTTTGGGCCCCAGAACATAGATGTACACCGCAGGGACGGCACAGATGAGGCTTCAACAAAAACCCTGACAGTTTAACCACTTGCTGCTGTGAGAAGCAAACATGGCATCTAAGAAGGTGTGACAGAGTTTGGCTGAATGCCCCCCGCCTCCAAGTACTCGATAGTATGGGGCGGCCTAGTTACTCCGATACTTACATGCCTAATAATGGGGTCTGGGCTGCAATTTATGAAGGTCTATTAGGCCGGGCCAGAGACAGCGTCCAATAAGTTACCTTATAACCCCCCATACACATTAGACTAAAGTTCCATGAAAGCACTGATTTCGGGGGGTTTGGCCGACCATATAATGTATTTCGGGGCCTCCCGACAGATGATGTCAGGGCAGAGAAGGATCCGGCATCCTGAATTTCAGAGGATAATCCGTCTGTTCTTCGTGTAGATAATCCTCCTCTAGAGGAGTCTGGAGGCGACTCTCTCATACAGACCACAGGAAAGCTGGAATATTTGTGTGTATGGGGGAGTCGGGAGAGATCGCCGTCTGCCAAATGACCGCTCAGCCAACTCTGATCTCATGTGTATGGGGCCGTTAGTATTACACTGACAGGCAGTGATGATACACGGCACTACAGGAGTACAGGGCATCACCGGAGCCATCAGAGGCTTGTATGTTGTATGATCGCACTGATCAGAGGGGTTTAAAAAAGGCTTAAAGTGGAAAAAAATCACAGTTTCACCAACAAGAAATATCCATCACTATATGGAAAGCAGAGTCACTGCACAATGTTAGTTACGTCACGGCCATAACTACTTTATTATACTCTATTATCCTGTACACAGTGGAGTAGATAGAAATCACAGATCCCACAGCAATAGCTGGAATTGGACCCTCCAATGCAAAGAAAAAAAAAATCTATCCATCTATATACACGGTTCAAAAAATAAAGGGAACACTTAAACAACAGAATATAACTCCAAGTAAATCAAACTTCTGTGAAATCAAACTGTCCACTTAGGAAGCAACACTGACTGACAATCAATTTCACATGCTGTTGTGCAAATGGAATAGACAACAGATGAAATTATTGGCAATTATCAAGACACCCTCAATAAAGGAGTGGTTCTGCAGGTGGGGACCACAGACCACATCTCAGTACCAATGCTTTCTGGCTGACGTTTTGGTCACTTTTGAATGTTGGTTGTGTTTTCACACTTGTGGTAGCATGAGACGGACTTCTACAACCCACACAAGTGGCTCAGGTAGTGCAGCTCATCCAGGATGGCACATCAATGTGAGCTGTGGCAAGAAGGTTTACTGTGTCTGACAGTGTAGTGTCCAGAGGCTGGTGGTGTTACCAGGAGACAGGCCAGTACATCAGGACATGTGGAGGGGGCCGTATGAGGGCAACAACCCAGCAGCAGGACCGCTACCTCCACCTTTGTGCAAGGAGGAACAGGAGGAGCACTGCCAGAGACCTGCAAAATGATACTCAGCAGGCCACAAATGAACATGTGTCTGCACAAACGTTTAGAAACTGACTCCATTAGGATGGTCTGAGGTCCCGATATCCACAGATGGGGGTTGTGCTCACAGCCCAACACCGTACAGGACACTTGGCATTTGCCACAGAACACCAGGATTGGCAAATTCACCACTGGCGCCCTGTGCTTTTCACAGATGAAAGCAGGTTCACATTGAGCACATGTGACAGCCGTGACAGAGTCTGGAGACGCCGTGGAGAGCGATCTGCTGCCTGCAACATCCATTCGCACTTAAGGGATCTGTATATGGAGTCTACAAACTACAGTGGGGAAAATAAGGATTTGTTACGCTGCCAATTTTGGGGCAAAGTCACATTTTTGTGAGGAAAAAAGTAAAATTGTCATTTTTTCCTTCCACATTGCTTATATTCCTGTCACACTGTCCGAATTCAGATATTGTCCTGTGAGAAAGGAGAATACAGGGAGCGAAAGGGTTAATAGGTCTCACAGGAGGAACTGGCCCAGAAAGCAGAAGATCCAGGAGTGTCTGCCACATATATGACTGCTCTGTGCACACAGGACCTGTGATGAGGTCACAGGAGGGGAGGAGTCAGGGGTCACATGATCAGGGGCCTCAGGGTGTGCAGGACTCAGTGTGCTGGAGCGCTCCCGATAATCAGCTGCGTGTGTAGCGCTGTGTGATAGTCACAGCACCTGCATGGAGGGCGACACATGCAGCTGATTATCGGGAGCGCTCCAGGGATCCGGGGTCCCGATGCAGCTATTCGGTAAGCGATATTAGCCAATAACAACTTCTCCGACAATATTCGCTCATCTCTAGTAATAACAGCTCAAAGACATTCACCAAACTTTTCATTAAGTTTAATAGCAAGAACCTATTAAATATTGAGCACCAAAAGGACGAAGCATTGACAAAGGCATGTAAAAGTGTGGGCGCCCCTGGTCAAAATGACCGTTATTGTGAGCAGTAGTAAGACGAAGATGAAATGATCTCTAAAAGGCCGAACCTCTAAGATGACACATGGCCTTTGTATTTTAGGCAACAATAATAAAAAAATATATATATATAGACTTTTTTACAATTTCATAATTGCAAAAAGGAAAAAGGGGTGATGCAAAACTTTGGGCATCCTGGGAGATTTGTGTACTGAGATAATTTTGACCAAGATTTTACACGTTAATTAGCTTGTTAGGGTTATGGTGAGATCACATGGTGACCAGGAGCTACAGTCTGAGGAAAGGGCTAAAAAGCCTTCACTAGACCCCTGTACAGCTGTATAATGAGGCCCAGGCTTTATAGTGAAGGGACAGGAGTGAGGGCCTGTTCCCAGGAGCTACAGTCTGAGGAAAGGGCTAAAAAGCCTTCACTAGACCCCTGTACAGCTGTATAATGAGGCCCAGGCTTTATAGTGAAGGGACAGGAGTGAGAGCCTGTTCCCAGGAGCTACAGTCTGAGGAAAGGGCTAAAAAGCCTTCACTAGACCCCTGTACAGCTGTATAATGAGGCCCAGGCTTTATAGCGAAGGGACTGAAGGGCCTGATCCCAGGAGCTACAGTCTGAGGAAAGGGCTAAAAAGCCTTCACTAGACCCCTGTACAGCTGTATAATGAGACCCAGGCTTTATAGTGAAGGGACAGGAGTGAGGACCTGTGCCCAGGAGCTACAGTCAAGGGCATGTCACACTAAGAGATATCGCTAGCAATATCGCTATAACTTGTGACGTTATAGCGATATTGCTAGCGAAATCACTGTGTCTGATACTTATCTACAACCCGCTCCCCCGCTGGTTATCGCTGATCGCGCTAGAACAGGCTGGACTGTTTCTTGTCGTCTGCTTCCTGCGGCGCTTCCTGCTGTCACGACGAGTGACGAGCGTGGATGCGGGCGGGAGGACGCAGGATCACCTGGTGTGACAGGTAAGTAGCGACCCCTGTCCCCAGCGATGTCGCTGGTGAGATCTGCCTGTGTGGCAGCTCACTAGCGACCACTTAGCGATGCACCAGCGATCCTGACCGCGTCATATTGCTGGTCGGGATCGCTGGTGCATCGCTAAGTGTGACAGTACCTTCAGTGGAAAGGGGTTAAAAGCCTTCACTAGACCATTGTACAGCTGTATAATGAGGCCCAGGCTTTATAGTGAAGGGACAGGAGTGAGGGCCTGTTCCCAGGAGCTACAGTATGAGGAAAGGGCTAAAAAGCCTTCACTAGACCCCTGTACAGCTGTATAATGAGGCCCAGGCTTTATAGTGAAGGGACAGGAGTGAGGGCCTGTTCCCAGGAGCTACAGACTGAGGAAAGGGCTAAAAAGCCTTCACTAGACCCCTGTACAGCTGTATAATGAGGCCCAGGCTTTATAGTGAAGGGAAGGAGTGAGGGCCTGTGCCCAGGAGCTACAGTATGAGGAAAGGGCTAAAAAGCCTTCACTAGACCCCTGTACAGCTGTATAATGAGGCCCAGGCTTTATAGTGAAGGGACAGGAGTGAGGGCCTGTTCCCAGGAGCTACAGACTGAGGAAAGGGCTAAAAAGCCTTCACTAGACCCCTGTACAGCTGTATAATGAGGCGCAGGCTTTATAGTGAAGGGACAGGAGTGAGGGCCTGTTCCCAGGAGCTACAGTCTGAGGAAAGGGCTAAAAAGCCTTCACTAGACCCCTGTACAGCTGTATAATGAGGCCCAGGCTTTATAGTGAAGGGACAGGAGTGAGGGCCTGTTCCCAGGAGCTACAGACTGAGGAAAGGGCTAAAAAGCCTTCACTAGACCCCTGTACAGCTGTATAATGAGGCCCAGGCTTTATAGTGAAGGGACAGTAGTGAGGGCCTGTTCCCAGGAGCTACAGACTGAGGAAAGGGCTTAAAAGCCTTCACTAGACCCCTGTACAGCTGTATAATGAGGCCCAGGCTTTATAGTGAAGGGACAGGAGTGAGGGCCTGTTCCCAGGAGCTACAGACTGAGGAAAGGGCTAAAAAGCCTTCACTAGACCCCTGTACAGCTGTATAATGAGGCGCAGGCTTTATAGTGAAGGGACAGGAGTGAGGGCCTGTTCCCAGGAGCTACAGTCTGAGGAAAGGGCTAAAAAGCCTTCACTAGACCCCTGTACAGCTGTATAATGAGGCCCAGGCTTTATAGTGAAGGGACAGGAGTGAGGGCCTGTTCCCAGGAGCTACAGACTGAGGAAAGGGCTAAAAAGCCTTCACTAGACCCCTGTACAGCTGTATTATGAGGCCCAGGCTTTATAGTGAAGGGACAGGAGTGAGGGCCTGTTCCCAGGAGCTACAGACTGAGGAAAGGGCTAAAAAGCCTTCACTAGACCCCTGTACAGCTGTATAATGAGGCGCAGGCTTTATAGTGAAGGGATAGGAGTGAGGGCCTGTTCCCAGGAGCTACAGTCTGAGGAAAGGGCTAAAAAGCCTTCACTAGACCCCTGTACAGCTGTATAATGAGGCCCAGGCGTTATAGTGAAGGGACAGGAGTGAGGGCCTGTGCCCAGGAGCTACAGTCTGAGGAAAGGGCTAAAAAGCCTTCACTAGACCCCTGTACAGCTGTATAATGAGACCCAGGCTTTATAGTGAAGGGACAGGAGTGAGGGCCTGTTCCCAGGAGCTACAGACTGAGGAAAGGGCTAAAAGGCCTTCACTAGACCCCTGTACAGCTGTATAATGAGGCCCAGGCTTTATAGTGAAGGGACAGGAGTGAGGGCCTGTTCCCAGGAGCTACAGACTGAGGAAAGGGCTAAAAAGCCTTCACTAGACCCCTGTACAGCTGTATAATGAGGCCCAGGCTTTATAGTGAAGGGACAGGAGGGAGAAAAATGGGGAAAGGAGCCAGAAGAGCCGGACTGCCCATCACTAACCTGCAGAGCCGCACTCCACATATATGGTTGCTCTGTGCACAGGACCTGTGATGAGGTCACAGGAGGGGAGGAGTCAGGGGTCACATGATCTCCGGAGTGAAGACGCTCCATGGAGCCTTCTCCTCAGTCAGTGACATTCCCGCCATTATTCGCCCCTCACTACTGGCACAATTACCCCGCGCCGCCTTCTCTACACAGTGTTATGTGTGGAATGTAACGTGTGGTTTCTCTGGAGGGAAATAGACCCCACACATGAGGGAATTCTCACCAGTTACCGGCCGTCTACTATATGGCGGCATATGATTGTGCTATCGACTCCACACCAGGAGCTAAAATGCCCAAATCTCGGTTATTTCCCCCCTTCCAGAGTCCGGCTGAGGCCGGGGTCACACTTGGGAGAAACTCACCCGAGTCTCGCACCTCAGTGCCCTTGTGGATTAGCCTCTGTAGGGGAAATGACACCGGCTGTCAGGGACAGGGGGCCCCAACATAAATCCAATATTCATTGTAAGAAAACCCAACCTGATGCCGCCATTCGGGGTAACCAATGCTCCGGCAGTCTGTGACAATGTCAGTAATTATATTTTTCTCACTGATCGGTAGATTTGTGGTAATTTTCCTGGATGATATAGTGAGTTACTCCCGTCCTCTGGAGGAGCATGCTGAGCATGTCAGACAGGGTCTCCAGGGTCTACGTGACAACTATTTATTTGGTATCCTGGAGAAATGACAATTTGTGGTCCAGCAGGTCCAGTTCTCAGGACATGTGGCTTCTGCATTGGGGTCTCAGATGGACCCCGTTACCGTCCCAGCAGTCCCTTCATTGGTATGGACTATAAGCCGCACTGGACCATAAGACGAACCCCAAATTTTCAGAAGGATAATAGGGCAAAAGTTAATGCATCAAATGGGGGTCTGTCCCACAGTCTGAATTCAGTAAACCCGGGGGGGGGGTCGGCAGCGCTGGTGGAGCCGGGTCACAGGAGGTGTTCGGGGATCCGGCGATGATCTGACTTATCCCAGGCTGGTGCAGCAGGAGCCTCTGTAACATCTGTAATCTCACTGAGGCCATTTGGAGTAAGGGGGTTTAGTTTATAAATCCAGAAGATTTCTTCCCGATGTAGTTGTCCAATGCGATTCTGACCCTGTGGGGGAATCTCCTCTGTGGGGAATATTCTCAGTTGTGTGGAATCTTTCTGGTGTTTGATGGTGCAGTGACGTGAAAGCCCATGTTGGAGAAAACCCTATGGAGTATTGGGACGGTGTGAGTTCAGCCTTTTGTGGAGGGGTTGGGTCGTCCTTCCCACATATAATTTCTGGTATGAGCATATAATCACGTATGTGACATAACTGGTGGAACATGACATGGGAGTTTTGGTTGGGAAAATTTCACCAGTAGAAATAAGGGTGAATTCAGAGAGACCATGGCAGATAATATTCACACCTAAGAAATCTAAGTTATTCTGTGCAAATTGTGAATAAATCTCATATTAACCTTATTCTCCTCATTCAAATATTTCATGAAATCATTAACCCCTTTCTGTCCCAGCCCACACCAGAAACACATCATCCACGGAGGTGTCAGGGGGGGTTTACACTATAAATATATTTATTTTCAAAGTCTGACAAGAACAAATTAGTGAAACTGCAGCATCTGTCGCCCCCATCGCTGTCCCCGTCATCTGGGTGGACCAGCTGCCCCCAAAAGAGAAGGCCTTATGGGACAATATAACATTCAGGCTTTCCAGGATGAATCCAATATACTCATCTGTTTCAGCAGTTTTTTCCATAGATTTTTTATTGCTTCCAGTCCTGTGATTTGTGGAATTCGTGCGTACAAGCTCCCGACGTCGATCAAAGCCAATTTATAACCCTCCTGCCAATCTATACCGGACACAATTCTCTATAAATCTCCGGTGTCCTTGATGTGAGCAGGTGCTATTCTCAGTAATGGTCTCACACACCGGTCTATAAATGTAGATAAAGATTCTGTTACTGATCCGGCCCCGCACACTATCGGGCGGCCTGGTGGGAGCGCTGCGTCTTTGTGGACTTTAGGAATATAACACCAATGCGGCTTGTGTGGAAATTCAGGGAAGAGTTTCTCTGATATTTCTTAGACAATCGTCCCTTCTCTATCTGAAATCTCAGAGAAGATCTTAGTTGTTCCTTCTCGTTATTTGTGGGATCAGCGCTTGTTTTTCTCTGTGCTGCTCTCTGATCGCTGTCTTTCTGCTCCTTACTATATTGTCCATTGCTACTAACACTACATTATTGCCTTTATCGGCTTCTCTAATAACAGGATCTTGGCAGTTTTTATCTCCTTCAGTGCTCGCTGTTCTTTTTTGTTACATTATCTGTTGTTTTTGTACAGCACTGCCTGTGTGTCTTTTACCCCTCTGTAAAAAACATAAAAACAATTAACCCGATCAGTAAACACTGGAAATAGAAAACATTGAGAATGACAAAATTACGTATTTATGGATGTCACAATTCCACAAAAAATGCTGTAACGAGCGATCACAATTGTACTAATAAAAACCTTATCTCGTCCTGCAGAAAATAATCCATCATACAGCTCCACCGGAGGAAAATAACAATGTTACGGGGCTCGGGAAATGGAGAAACTGCTCCAAAAATGTTTCTTTCCAAACCTCAGATTTTTTTTTCTCCACTAAAAGAATAATAAAAACTGGACATGTTTGGTGTTGCCGTAATCATAGTGATGAGGAGAATCATATTACATGGTCAATTATACCACAAAATGTACAAAAACAATTCACAATAAACAATGTCAGAATTGTTTTTTTCACAATTTCACCGCACTTGGAATTTTTTCCTCGTTTTTGAGTGCACTATGTGGTAAAATTAAGGGAGTCATTGAAAAGTACAACTCGCCCCGCAAACATCAAGCCCTCATATGTCTATGTGGACAGAGAGATAAAGAGTTATGGCTCTGGGAAGAAGGGAAGGAAAAAATAGAAACAAAAAAACGAAAATGTCCCGCAGCATGAAGGGGTTAATTGCGTCTTTCTGCCACTTAAAGTGAAAGATAGAAATTAGTTGTGTCAGGTCAGCGTTATGTTCATGGCTTCTGATTTAGAGGAGTTGACTATAAAATTCCTTCCATGGCCGAAATCTCCGAATTCCTTTATTACAGAGGGAAATGAGATCATTGGGGTGAAACATAGAGCCACAAGTCACCTGTGTATAGAGCGAGTGTATAGAGCTGTGAGCCTATAGTGACCCACTAATATCGGGATTTATACGTAATGCCACCACTAACTGCTCAATCACCGGTGTGTATAGGAGAAGTGATGAGGGACGCCCTCGCCTCGTCCCATTATTAATAGATAATGTGTCAGATAGAAGGCCGTCTCCCCTAATTATCAGTTTAGGGTCAGTGTATAAGGAGAGAATGATAGATAACAAGAAAAGGCCCAACCCAATATGTCGTAGGGTGATCTTCAAGAAAGTCCGGGCTCTATGTCCAACGCTTCTTCAGTGTCGGCAGAAACAAGGCACATTGGGATCCCCGGGGTTTCCGCATGTGACATTAATAACAATGTTTTCTCACGAGCTTCTCTGTCCTTAATAAAGCCAACCTGATGATCGGTAACAATTGAGGGCAGGTAGTGGGAGAGCCGGGCTGTAATCACTTTAGAGAATATTTTCACATCTACAGTAATTAGTGATATTGGATGAAAATTAGGGCAGACATTTGGTTCTTCTCCAGGCTTTCAGAAACAATGTTATGTCAGCCTCAAGTAATTAAGGGGCAGAGAGGGAGTCTTCTGAGATATTACTGAACACTTCTCCTAAAATGGTAATAACTGGGGTGCAAACATCTTATAAAATCTATTATTGCCTCCATCCGGCCCAGGGCTCTTCCCGATAGGGAATGATGTAATGGCCTCTCCGATCTCTTCCTCAGTGACAGCTTTGTCTAGTTCCTCCTGCTCAGGGGTCTGTAAGGAAGGAAGAGCAGCGTCCATAATATATTTGTCAATTTTTCTTTCCAGAATATTAGGTGGCATGTCGTGGTATTATCCATGGATATTATAGAGCGAGCTATAACAGCAACAACATGCCTCAGTTGTGTCAGAGGGGTTATGAATTTCTGGCCCGGGTGCCTCTTTTATTTTGGATACATATGTCCCTTGCATGCATGGATATAACCTCCTTGTCAATGAGCAACCACATTTATCTGTGAATTCATACGAGCACCTTCTCATGTGATCTTGGTATTTTCTATCGTTTCATCTATTAACAACTTTATCACCTTTCTTTTTTCAATCAGATAAATTTTATTGAACAAAACAAAGAATTACTAACATTTTGTTTTTCTTGTACAAACTGTGAGAAAAACAATAAAAAAAAGAAAAACCAGTAAACAATACAACAACCGGTTACAATGATATAAATCCCAATTTCGCTCTATAGTAGACGGTTTACAGCAGTCAATAACGCTGTGCATCCTCTGTAGTCCCGGAGCATCTCTCCTAAACCCCCCTCCAGCCCCTCTCTCTCTTTCTCCCTACAGTCAGGTTAGAAGTTGAGAGTGAGTGGGAAGGGGCCGATTACAACACAGCAGAGATCAAAGCATGGCCAGGAAGATGCCTGCAGCCCTGTGTGTCTGTGTCATCTCCTCCTGAGTCCACATCATGGCTGCTCATAAAGCACTGTCCTGGGAATGGATCTGTGCAAGTGAAACCACAGAATAATAATAATAATAATAAATTTTATTTTTATAGCGCCGACATATTCCGCAGCACTTTACATTTCAGAGGGGATTTGTACAGACAATAGACATTACAGCATAACAATAATCACATACAGTAGATTATAGCAAATACCAAGAGGAAAGAGGGCCCTGCTCGCAAGCTTACAGTCTATTGGGAAAGAGGTAGACATGAAAGGTGGGTGGTAACAGTTGCCCTGATTGTATGGACCAGCCATAATGTTAGGTGTGTGACAGTACGGACACAGAGGGCTAATGGATGCATAAAGCATGTGGGAGAATGATGCGGGGAACCTGGTTATGGTAAAACTTTTGGCTCTGCCACACAGGGATAGATTAGGTTAATGTGTTGAGGCGATAGGCCAGTCTGAATAAATGCGTTTTCAGGACACGCTTAAAATTGTGGGGATTGGGGACTAATCGTATTGACCTGGGATGTGCATTCCAAAGAATTGGCGCGGCACGTGTAAAGTCTTGGAGACGGGAGTGGGAGGTTCTGACTATTGAGGATGCTAACCTCAGGTCATCAGCAGAACGGAGGGCGCGGGTAGGGTGGTATACTGAAACAAGGGAGGAGATGTAGGGTGGTGCTGAGCCATGGAGGGCTTTGTGAGTGAGGGTAATAAGTTTATACTGAATTCTGGAGTGGATGGGTAGCCAGTGTAATGACTGGCACAAGGTAGAGGCATCGGTGTAACGATTGGTGAGGAATATGATCCTGGCTGCAGCATTCAAGACAGATTGGAGAGGGGAGAGTTTGGTAAGAGGGAGACCGAGACAAGAATGAATAAGAGAAACAGTAAGAGTTTTTGCAGAGTCAAAGGTAAGAAAAGGTCGAATTCTAGAAATGTTTTTGAGGTGCAGATGACAAGAGCGAGCCAGTGATCGAATGTGGGGGGCAAAGGAAAGCTCGGAATCAAGTATGACCCCAAGACAGCGGTCCTGTTGCTGGGGAGTAATAGTGGAACCACACACAGAAATGGCAATGTCGGGTATAGGTACATTAGTAGAGGGAGGAAACACCAGGAGTTCAGTCTTTGACAGGTTCAGTTTCAGATATAGTGAGGACATGATATTAGACACAGCGTTTAGACAATCGCCGGTGTTTTCTAGAAAGGCTGGCGTGATGTCAGGAGAAGAAGCGTATAATTGGGTGTCATCAGCATAGAGATGGTACTGGAAACCAAATCTACTGATTGTTTGACCAATAGGGGCAGTGTACAAGGAGAAGAGGAGGGGGCCTAGAACCGATCCTTGGGGGACCCCAACAGTAAGGGGAAGATGAGAGGAGGAGGAACTGGCAAAAGATACAGTAAAGGAGCGGTCGGAGAGATAGGAGGAGAACCAGGAGAGAACGGTATCCTTGAGGCCAATGGAACGGAGCATAGTGAGGAGGAGCTGATGATCCACAGTGTCGAATGCTGCAGAGAGATCCAAGAGAATTAGCATGGAGTAGTGACCATTTGATTTAGCTGTTAGCAGATCATTGGAGACTTTAGTGAGGGCAGTTTCAGTGGAGTGTAAAGAGCGGAAACCGGATTGGAGAGGGTCGAGAAGAGAGTTTTCTGAGAGATAGCGGATAAGACGGGAGTGGACCAGGCGTTCCAGGAGTTTAGAGATGAAGGGAAGATTAGAGACAGGTCTATAGTTAGCGGCACAGTTTTGGTCGAGGGATGGTTTTTTAAGTAGTGGATGTATGATGGCATGCTTAAATGAGGAGGGAAAAATACCAGAAGAGAGAGAGAGGTTAAATATTTTAGTTAGGTGAGGGGTGACAGCAGGGGAAAGGGACTGGAGGAGCTGTGACAGAAATGGGTCACTGGTGCAAGTAGTTGGGCGAGAAGATGCAAGGAGCCTGCTTACTTCTTCTTCTGTGACTGGTTCAAAATCAGAGAGTGAGTTAGATGCAGTGGGGGAGGGAGGACAGTGCATGGTATGAGGTGATTGGGAGATAATTTCCTGTCGGATCTGGTCAATTTTTTCTTTGAAGTAATTGGCCAGATCGTCAGCTCGGAGCTCCGTGGTTGGGGCCTGTACTCTTGGATTGAGTAGAGAATGAAAAGTGTCAAAGAGACGTTTCGGGTTATTGGACAGTGAGGTGATGAGGGTGTTGAAATAGGTTTGTCTGGAGAGGTGAAGGGCAGTGTTGTATGTTCTAAGCATAAACTTAAAATGGATGAAATCTTCGTGTAGATTGGATTTTCTCCACAGACGTTCGGCGCACCTGGAGCACCGCTGCAGGAAACGTGTTTGCACCGTGTGCCAGGGTTGTCGCCGTCTGCGTTGTGGTGTTCTATTTATAGGGGGTGCAAATTCATCCAGGGCAGTTTGAAGTGTTTCATTGTAATGCTTCAATGCAGAATCAGGACATGAGAGGGAGGAGATAGGGGCCAATGAAGACTGCAAGTTCTTCATAAGTTTCTGGGTGTTAATGGCCTGTATGTTTCTATAAGTCTGGACAGTGGGGGTGACCTGAGCAGCCTGGCAGTTCTTGATAGAGAATGAAAGAAGATTGTGGTCAGAGAGCGGGAGAGGGGAGTTTGCAAAATCATCCACTGCACAAAGCCGAGAGAAGACCAAGTCGAGGGAGTTTCCGTCTTCATGCGTTGGAGAATTAGTAAGCTGCGAAAGGCCAAACGAGGAGGTTAGAGATAAAAGGTGAGTAGCAGATGGTGAGAGGGGAAGAGCAATGGGGATGTTGAAATCTCCCATGATGAGGGTAGGGATGTCACAGGAGAGAAAATGTGGAAGCCAAGTGGCAAAATGATCCAGGAACTGATGGGAGGGGCCGGGAGGACGATACACCACCGCCACTCGCATGGAGAAGGGGGTGTAGAGTCTGACGGCATGGACCTCAAAAGAAGGGAAGACAAGTGAGGGTACTTGAGGGATAACCTGAAAGGTACATTTTGGTGATAGGAGCAGACCAACGCCTCCACCAGCTCTACTGTCTGATCTTGGGGTATGAGAGAAGTGAAGCCCCCCGTATGAAAGAGCAGCAGCAGCGGTAGTGTCTGACTGCTGGATCCAGGTTTCAGTAAGAGCCAGGAGGTTAAGAGAATTAGAAAGGAAAAAGTCATGAATGAAGGAGAGTTTGTTACACACTGAGCGAGAATTCCAAAGTGCACAATTAAGAGAGACAGATGGCATGCAGGGAATATTAATAAGATTAGAGGGGTTTCTGAGTGTAGCAGTCGGGGGGTTTGACTCTCTATAACATGGGGGACCAGGGTTGGGAGCAATGTCTCCTGCGACTAGGAGAAGGAGGATAGAAAGAGTGAGCAGATGGTTAATTGATTTGTGAGAGCGTCTCTGATGTTGAATGGTGGGACTGACTGGATCTGTGCAATTTAACAATGTGAAAAGAGCATGAGTGCTATACATAGGAGAGGAAAGAAGCGAGGGGCCAATGTGGATGGAGTGTAGAGAGTTAATGCCAGGGCGGTGGATGTGTGTGAATGCAGTGGCCAGGATTAAAATTACACAAATGCATATGGTATATATTTGTTGCACTCCTAATGTACAGGGAGTAGATGTATATAAATGTCTTACCTATCTCCTGCCCTGTCTAACTGCCATGTTATAACTGCCAGTACTTTGATAAACTGTACTTGGATAAAGTGTGCATAAATGCTATCCCCAAGCTATGTCTGAATATATAGGAGGATAAGACTTAGAACTTTTTTTTTTTTTGGCCTCTCTCTCTTCTCGTTAATCAATCACACTAAATTGAGACACCAGGACCCAATAAAATGTTGTGGTCAAATAAACACATGTCCAGCACTACATGGATCATAAAGCACTTTGAAAAGTTTCTTGACCTCACAACATAAGGGGACAAGCAGAGTAAGTTGAAAAAAACTATATACCATATATAAGCTTGCAGAGTTGAAAACACAGAGATAGCATTCAGGATTAACTGCTTGCTGACATTGAATGGAGACACAGGAGTGGATTCAGAGCAGAGACTGGAAAAGCTGGTTACCATATAGAAGCTTGCAGAGTTGAAAACACAGAGATAGCATTCAGGATTAACTGCTTGCTGACATTGAATGGAGACACAGGAGTGGAACCTGGTAAGTATACATGTATATGTGTATCTGTGCATGTACATGTGCAGTATATAGTGTGTGTGCCTGTATATGTGTATTAGTATGTGTGTGCATATCTGTGGTGCATGTGAGTTTATATATAATGTATATATACATGTACATACAGTATATGGTATGTGTATGTATGTTATACTTGTATACTGCTTGTGTGCACTGTATTCTGTAAATATCTAAACTGTATATGTATGTGAGCATACTGTATATACTATATATAAACTGACTGTTTCTGTGTGTATATACTTTATATACACAGTATGTGTGTACTGTATGTACAGCATATAGTGTATGTTTCTATATTTATAAAGTATATATAATGCGTGTCCATGTATAGTGTGTATCTGTGTATATGTGCTGTATATATAGTCCTGTAATTGTAGTGTCGCCATAATAGGGATCAGTAGTTTACCGTATTTTACTGATTATAAAACGCTCCGGATTATAAGACGCACCCCAAATTTTGAAGAGAGGAAAAGGAAAATAACTTTTTTTAATAAGTTACTTACCGGGGGTGGTGACTGCGGTGATGCGAGGTCCCAGGGTCGCTGCTAGAGGAAGCAAGAGTGGAGCGTTGCTGCAGGCTGGGATGAGGGGGCGTTCAGATGTGTGGCGCTTCGCTGCGGGTGTACGGTGCTGCCGGGGCTCTGCTGACATTTTGTGAAAGGCCAGAACCCCCGCAGTTTATATATTTTTACTCATTTATATAGCGCTATTAATTCCACAGCGCTTTACAGACATTAGTGGCATTGTCCCCAATGAGGCTCACAATCTACATTCCCTTCTTTAGAGACGGACATGCGGCGGCGTCTTTCCAGATCACAACATGTCTATTTATCTTGTGGAGATGCGATAAATCTCACCCTACAATCTATTGTATGCAGTGAATCCACACGGCTCAGTAATCACATGTGGAGTCACCTGCGTTCAATAGCCGGCAGCGGACATGTGCTGCGTCCAAAGCGCTGCCAATTCCTGATCGTGTGCACCCGGCCTAAGGAAATAAATCAGTCAATTACAGAAAAAAAGCAAATTCCTTTGACCTCTGCTGGTGTCAGTGCCGTCTGTGACCCCAACGGGGATTTATGTGATTCCTATTTTAGAGGGATTCAGGCAGAGCCCCCGGACGCACTGCAGAAGCGCAGTGTGAACAGGGCTTAATATCCTATTGTGTGGAATAATGCCGTCTACTATACTATTCCGGCCTGTCCCAGTGCAGCGGCCAGACACGGACGCCGGCCAGACACGGACGCCGGCCAGACACGGACACCGGCCAGACACGGACAGCATCCAGACATGGACAGCATCCAGACACGGACACCAACCAGACACAGACACTGGGCAGACATGGACACTGGGCAGACACGGACGCTGACCAGACATGGACACCGGGCAGACACGGACTCCGGCCAGACACGGAGAGCGGCCAGACACGGACACCAGGCAGACATGGACACCAGGCAGACACGGACAGTGGCCAGACACGGACAGCAGCCAGACACGGACAGCAGCCAGACATGTACACCGGCCAGAAACAAACACCAGCCAGACACAGACAGCAGTCAAACACGGACACCAGCCAGACACGGACAGCAGCCAAACACGGACACTGACCAGACACGGACACCAGCCAGTATAAATCTGTTGCTGTCGTCTTTCAGAGTTTCTGCAGTGTTTTTTTCCCTGTTCAAATGAATGGGACACAAAAATGTAAGTGAAAAGGCTGCAAAAAAGCAGAATATTTCCTGCCAACACTGTAGATCAATCCACAGCAAAAATTGTGAGTGTGAACAGACACTACAGGGGATTTCTGAGAATGTAAAAATAATTAGCATGAACTGATAAATCCCCCATTGCTCAAGCACCGATGCTCCGGGGGTCTCTGTCAGTCTTAGCATTGGGCTGCAGTGTTCTTGTGGCTCCGGGGGGGTCTCTGCCAGTCTCAGCACTGGGCTGCAATAGTCTTGTGGCTCCAGGGGTCTCCGTCAATCTTAGCACTGGGCTGCAATGGTCTTGTGGCTTTAGGTGTCTCTGTCAGTCTTAGCATTGGGCTGCAGTGGTTGTGAAGCTCCGGGCTTCTCCGCCAGTCTCAACAGTGAGCTGTAGGGGTCTTGTGGCTCTGGGGGTCTCTGTCAGTCTCAACACTGGGCTCCAGTGGTCTTGTGACTCTGGGGGTCTCTGCCAGACTTAGCACTGGGCTGCAATAGTCTTGTGGCTCCGGGGGTCTCCTTCAGTTTAGCACTGAGCTGCAATGGTCTTGTGGCTCCAGGGTTCTCCATCAGTCTCAGCACTGGTCTCCAGTGGTCTTGGGACTTCGGGGGTCTCCGCCAGTCTCAGCATTGGGCTACAGTGTTCTATGGCTCCGTGGGTCTCCGTCATTCTTAGCACTGGGCTGCAATGTTCTTGGGTCTCCAGGGGTCTCCATCAGTTTCAGCACTTGGCTTCAGTGGTCTTGTGGCTCCGGGGTTCTCTGCGAGTCTCAGCACTGGGCTGCAGGGGTCTTGTGGCTCTGGAGGTCTCTGACAGTCTTAGCACTGGGCTGCAGTAGTCTTGTGGCTCCAGGAGTCTCCATCAGTCTCAGCACTGGGCTGCAGGAGTCTTGGTTCTGGGGGTCTCTGCTAGTCTCAGCAATGGGCTCCAGTGGTCTTGTGGCTCCAGGGGGTCTCTGTGAGTCTTAGCACTAGGCTGCAGGGGTCTTGTGGCACCGGGGGTGTCCACCAGTCTCAACACTGGGCTGCAGTGGTCTTGTGACTCCGGGGGTCTCCGGGAGTATTAATACTAGGCTGCAGGTGTCTTGTGGCACCGGGGGTCAGTCTCAGCACTGGGCTGCAGTGGTCTTGTGGCACCGGGGGTCTCTGTCAGTCTCAGCACTGGGCTGCAGGGGTCTTGTGGCTGCGGGAGGTCTCTGCTAGTCTCAGCACTGGTCTGCAGTGGTCTTGTGGCTCCGGGGTTCTCTGTAAGCCTCAGCACTGGGATGCAGTGGTCTTGTGGCTCCGGGGGTCTCCGTCAGCCTCAGCACTGGTCTGCAGGGGTCTTGTGGCTTCACCTTATATTATAGCTGCAAAGTGAATAATAACCATCAGGGCCCCCGAACCATCGGCCACGGAGCCAGAGGGGATTTAGCAGAGTAGCTTGGGGGACATGTAGGACTTGTTATTAATCACTTTTTATTCTGCTGTTTTCTATTATGTGACTGTACGGCCCCTTCACACGACCTGTCATGTTTTTCACAGATGCCACGTGTCCCCTATTTGACCTACGGTACTGCTCTCATGTCCGTGTTTCCCCATCGGCACAGATGACAAAGCGCCAATACAAGTCTATGAGTCCATGTAAACGTGCCGTCCGTGTGCTGTACATGTGCTGTCTGTGTGCTGTACATGTGCCGTCCGTGTGCTGTACATGTGCTGTCCATGTGCCGTCCGTGTGCCGTCCGTGTGCTGTACATGTGCCGTCCGTGTGCTGTACATGTGCCGTGCATGAGCCGTCCGTGTGCCGTCCGTGTGCTGTACATGTGCCGTGCATGAGCCGTCCGTGTGCTGTGCATGAGCCGTCTGTGTGCTGTACATGTGCCGTCTGTGTGCTGTACATGAGCCGTCCATGTGCTGTACATGAGCCATCCGTGTGCAGTACATGTGCCGTCCGTGTGCTGTACATGAGCCATCCGTGTGCAGTACATGTGCCGTCCGTGTGCTGTACATGAGCCATCCGTGTGCTGTACATGTGCCGTCTGTGTGCTGTACATGATCCGTCTGTGTGATGTACATGTGCCATCCGTGTGCCGTGCATGAGCCGTCCGTGTGCTGTACATGAGCCATCCGTGTGCTGTACATGTGCCGTCTGTGTGCTGTACATGATCCGTCTGTGTGATGTACATGTGCCATCCGTGTGCCGTGCATGAGCCGTCCGTGTGCTGTACATGTGCCGTCCGTGTGCTGTACATGAGCCGTCCATGTGCTGTACATGAGCTATCCGTGTGCTGTACATGAGCCGTCCATGTGCTGTACATGTGCCGTCCGTGTGCTGTACATGAGCCATCCGTGTGCAGTACATGTGCCGTCCGTGTGCTGTACATGAGCCATCCGTGTGCTGTACATGTGCCGTCTGTGTGCTGTACATGATCCGTCTGTGTGATGTACATGTGCCATCCGTGTGCCGTGCATGAGCCGTCTGTGTGCTGTGCATGAGCCGTCTGTGTGCTGTACATGTGCCGTCCGTGTGCTGTACATGAGCCGTCCATGTGCTGTACATGTGTCGTCCGTGTGCTGTACATGAGCCATCCGTGTGCTGTACATGTGCCGTCTGTGTGCTGTACATGATCCGTCTGTGTGATGTACATGTGCCATCCGTGTGCCGTGCATGAGCCGTCCGTGTGCTGTACATGAGCCATCCGTGTGCTGTACATGTGCCGTCTGTGTGCTGTACATGATCCGTCTGTGTGATGTACATGTGCCGTCCGTGTGCTGTACATGAGCCGTCCATGTGCTGTACATGAGCCATCCGTGTGCAGTACATGTGCCGTCTGTGTGCTGTACATGAGCCATCCGTGTGCAGTACATGTGCCGTCCGTGTGCTGTACATGAGCCATCCGTGTGCTGTACATGTGCCGTCTGTGTGCTGTACATGATCCGTCTGTGTGATGTACATGTGCCATCCGTGTGCCGTGCATGAGCCGTCCGTGTGCTGTACATGAGCCATCCGTGTGCTGTACATGTGCCGTCTGTGTGCTGTACATGATCCGTCTGTGTGATGTACATGTGCCATCCGTGTGCCGTGCATGAGCCGTCCGTGTGCTGTGCATGAGCCGTCTGTGTGCTGTACATGTGCCGTCCGTGTGCTGTACATGAGCCGTCCATGTGCTGTACATGAGCCATCCGTGTGCTGTACATGAGCCATCCGTGTGCAGTACATGTGCCGTCCGTGTGCTGTACATGAGCCGTCCATGTGCTGTACATGTGCCGTCCGTGTGCTGTACATGAGCCATCCGTGTGCAGTACATGTGCCGTCCGTGTGCTGTACATGAGCCATCCGTGTGCTGTACATGTGCCGTCTGTGTGCTGTACATGATCCGTCTGTGTGATGTACATGTGCCATCCGTGTGCCGTGCATGAGCCGTCCGTGTGCTGTACATGAGCCATCCGTGTGCTGTACATGTGCCGTCCGTGTGCTGTACATGGGCCGTCTGTGTGCTGTACATGAGCCATCCGTGTGCCGTGCATGAGCCGTCCGTGTGCTGTGCATGAGCCGTCTGTGTGCTGTACATGTGCCATCCGTGTGCTGTACATGTGCCGTCCGTGTGCTGTACATGAGCCGTCCATGTGCTGTACATGAGCCGTCCGTGTGCTGTACATGAGCCATCCGTGTGCTGTACATGTGCCGTCTGTGTGATGTACATGTGCCATCCGTGTGCTGTACATGAGCCGTCCATGTGCTGTACATGAGCCATCCGTGTGCTGTACATGTGCCGTCTGTGTGCTGTACATGATCCGTCTGTGTGATGTACATGAGCCATCCGTGTGCTGTACATGAGCCATCCGTGTGCTGTACATGTGCCATCCGTGTGCTGTACCTGTGCCGTCCGTGTGCTGTACATGTGCCGTCCGTGTGCTGTACATGAGCCGTCCGTGTGCTGTACATGAGCCGTCCGTGTGCTGTACATGAGCCGTCCGTGTGCTGTACATGTGCCGACCGTGTGCTTTACATGTGCCATCCGTGTGCTGTACATGTGCCATCCGTGTGCTGTACATGTGCCATCCGTGTGCTGTACATGTGCCGTCCGTGTGCTTTACATGTGCCGTCCGTGTGCTGTACATGTGCCGTCCGTGTGCTTTACATGTGCCGTCCGTGTGCTGTACATGTGCCGTCCGTGTGCTGTACATGTGCCATCCGTGTACTGTACATGAGCCGTCCGTGTGCTGTTCATGTGCCATCCGTGTGCTGTACATGTGCCGTCCGTGTGCTGTACATGTGCCATCCGTGTGCTGTACATGTGCCGTCCGTGTGCTTTACATGTGCCGTCCGTGTGCTGTACATGTGCCGTCCGTGTGCTTTACATGTGCCGTCCGTGTGCTGTACATGTGCCGTCCGTGTGCTGTACATGTGCCATCCGTGTGCTGTACATGAGCCGTCCGTGTGCTGTTCATGTGCCATCCGTGTGCTGTACATGTGCCGTCTGTGTGCCGTACATGTGCCGTCCGTGTGTAACATGGAAAGTCTATGAGAAGCTTTGTAATTCCATTTCCATTAGCCATACGGATGACCAAGATCAGAGTCTCATTATCCCGAGTAGAGAAGCTCCAGGGACAAAGACCCCGTCTGGTCCTAACACGCTGGGGGCCCGGAGTATCCAGCCACGGGGCCCGGAGTCTCTCATTTGTGGCCCCAGCATTTCTTGTAGAATAAATCCCTTTCTCACACAGTCCTGTAGTAATGACTTTGTTCTCACGGTTTGTAGGAGGGTTCGTCTGACTCCATCTTATGTTCATAGAATCATAGAATCGTAGAGTTGGAAGGGACCTCCTGGGCCATCTGGTCCAACCCCCTGCTCAAAGCAGGATTCGCTAAATCATCCCAGTCAGATGTCTGTCCAGCCTCTGTTTGAAGACTTCCATTGAAGGAGAACTCACCACTTCTCGTGTTATCAGTATAAGGCTAAGTGCACACGCTGCGGATTCCGCTGCGTTTCCGCAGCGGTTTTGGCCGCTGCGGACCCGCAGCAGTTCTAGCTGCGGTGTACAGTACCATTCAAATGAATGGTAAAAAAAAACTGCTGTGCTGACGTTGCGGAAAAATCAGCGCGGATTTGCTGCGGTTTTGAAACCGCAGAAAGAATTGACATGTCAATTCTTTCTGCGGAATCCGCAGCGGGTTCCTACTCCACCATTGTGGAGATGGTGAATCCGCAGGCAAAACCGCAGATAATCCGCAGGTCTTTTGACCTGCGGTTTATCTGCGGTTTTTGCAAAACCCGTGCGGATTAATCTGCAGCGGATTCCGCAGCGTCTACACACACCCTAAGTGCGAGAGATGAGAGACCGTCGACCACAGTTTTACCGTGTGTGTCCGGCGTCAGTTCTACAGTGTGAGAGATGCAGGGTCTGTGACCGAAGCTGGGGGTATACGGGTGTATACAGCATACACAGAGGGGTCTGTGACCGAAGCTTAGGGTATACAGGCATATAAAGTGTACACTAAGGCCTCTTTCACACATCAGGTTTTCGCCGTCAGGTGCGATCCGGCGCTTTTGACAGAAACCGGATCCGGCGAAATGCAATGCCGGATCCGGTTTCCCCCCCCATTGACTTGCATTAGAGCCGGATCGAGCCGGATGGCCATGCGTTTCATCCGGTTTTCGCCGGATCCGGCAATGTGACGCGATCCGGCGTCTGGAAAAAACGGCTACTGTAACGTTTTTTGTCTCCGGCGAAAAAGACGGACACGCCGGATCCGGCGTGTCCGGCTTTTTCATACAATGAAAGCCTATGAGCGCCGCAATGCGCCTGATGGTGGCCGGATCCGTTTTTTTTGGTCTGAGCATGCTCAGTAGCTCTGCCCACAAGACATATATAAAAGCAAGACAGTGGGACCCACAGCCACACCCAACATGCCACCCAAGAAAGCAACCAGGCGCAGGAGAAGGCAGGAGACCACTGCAGCACCATCAGCAGCACCACCACCCCAAATGGAGCAGCAAATGGAACATGCTGAGGAGGGGAGGCCAGCAGCAGATGAGAGACGGTAATTATCAAATCCCCCATTCCTCCAAACTAGGGCTATTGAATATCAAGATATTCATTGGCCCTTTGTTTGTCTTTATTCAACAGCCGCCCAATAGATGCAGCAGCAGCAGCAGCAGCAGAAATGGCATCACTGGCAGCAATGGCAGCAGCTGGAACACCACCCACAGGCATGGAGTGTGGCCACCAGGAAGACAGCACATCATCTTCTGGGAGCCCTCCCTCGCATCGTCAGCGT
The DNA here is from genome assembly GCF_039654945.1 of Dendrobates tinctorius. Lineage (NCBI taxonomy): Eukaryota > Metazoa > Chordata > Amphibia > Anura > Dendrobatidae > Dendrobates > Dendrobates tinctorius. Next base: position 1,701,071 of record NW_027362069.1, on the reverse strand, counting down.
TTGACGGTAAGTTTTTATTTCCAAAATCCATCATCGCTGTAATATATGTCTATTCATTGCCTTTTATTTCAAAACAGGAATCACAAGATGAAGAGGAGCTCCCAGAAGAAGAAGGAAGGGGTGGACAGACACCTGGAGTGGGCTCACAATTGGTAAGTTTTTTGCACCAAACGCAGAAACACAACATCACACTACACACAACACATAGAAAACAATGTTCTGCAGACCACACACAGCAAACAAATGCCTACATCCAAACACATAACATTTTTTGTTTTCTTCTCTAGTCTTCCCAATCTGGTGCTCGGCCAAGAGGTCCTCGCAGTGCCTCCCAGGGTCGTCGGCGACAGCAACGCGGCGGTCACCAGCGTGTAAGTATAAATATTTTTGCTTTGTTTTTTTGCACTTTTTATTTCATTTCTTATGTGGAGGCTAATTATGTTATTTTTGTCTTTTTCTTTAACAGCCTTCACAGCGTGCTCCCGACTCTGACGGTGAGGATGGAGGACTCGATGTGGACCACCTCATCGATCTCGTCCGAGAAAGGGAGCCGCTCTGGAATATGGCTGACCGCCGCCACGCTGACCTTATCGTTACCCGACGACTCTGGGAGGAAATCTGTTCGCTCCTTGTGGGCCGCTGGGAGGACCTCGATGTTCGGGCCCAGATTACAGAGCGTAAGTATATACAGTACCGGTTGCTTGATGTAAACCAGTTTTTCCCGAACTCCAGTCCTCGTGGTCCCCACGGATCATGTGTTCAGGATTTCTATTTACTATGGAAATCCTGAAAACATGACCCCTGGGGACCATGAGGACTGGAGTTTGGGAAACACTGATGTTGTATACTAACCACTCCTTTCTCGTTTCAGGGAACAGAATTGTGAAGCGGTGGCGGTCTGTGAGGGATCGTTTCAAGAAGGAGTTCAATAAAGAGATGCGGGCCCCGAGTGGATCTGGAGGACGCAGGAGCAAGTACAAGTACGCACGAGCCCTGTCGTTCCTCCGGGATACAATGGTCACTAGAAGGTAAATATTACACACCACATGTGAAAAAAAATGTTAGATGTAACTTTTTTTTTTCAGCCAGGGCCATACCATGTCAGTATTTTAATTGTTTTTTTTTTCTCTTTGTTCCACAGCACGGTGAGCAGCACTCGGGAGCCTGCATGATTGGACCCTTCTGAGGCGATCCCTGAGGAGACCGGCACCGAGGGACACTTCGACCGCCCCGGTACATCTGCACCTTCCCAGCCTTCCCACACATTCGACCCATCTGTCCCATCCACCAGCACAGGAGCATCGTGGCCGCCTACATTACATGAAGCTGCTGGTGAGGAGATCGCTTTCCCTTTACCCCACCCTTCTGCCCCTGCCACCTCTAGTACACCTGCGGGTACTGGGCGGCAGCGGCAGAGGGGTCAGGAAAAGAGTTATGCGCCAGAGTTCTTGCATCTGAATGCATCTTTCCAGAACTGTCTAAAAGTCTTGTCAGAGCAAATCTCCACAGGCTTTCAGCAGATCAACTCCAGCATTCTGGAGGTGAAGACACTTCTGCAAACCATGCATTCAGAAGCAAGATCTTCGCCAAAACCACACCTTTTTCAGGTCTGTTGTGGGGCGCATGGCAACACTATCTCCTACCCAGCAGATGCATGTAATGCATTCGTGCCACGGTGCTCTACAGCAGGTTACCTCCCAACCTCCACCTCCCACCACTGTAGTTCCTCCACCTGCACCCCCTCCAGCCACTTTCCATCCTCCCCCTCCTATTACATCTGCACCCCCTCCAGCCACTTTCCATCCTCCCCCTCCTATTACATCTGCACCCCCTCCAGCCACTTTCCATCCTCCCCCTCCTATTACATCTGCACCCCCTCCAGCCACTTTCCATCCTCCCCCTCCTATTACATACCAGCAACCTCCCCAGTACCAGCAACCTCCCCAGTACCAGCAACCTCCCCAGTACCAGACATCTCCCCACTTCCAGCAACCTGCCCCATACCAAACTCCTTCCCCGTACCAAACTCCTTCCCCATACAACTTTCCATCAACATCATCTGCTCCTACAGTCCCTGCCCAACCCTCCACTCCACCGCCCACCACCTCTTCTGCCTCCCACACCATCACCTCTAACTGTTCCTTCCCCACCACGATCCCAGTCCTCTCTCCACACTCCCATTGTCGAAGTGTCCCGCAGCCCCTCCAGCAGTATTTCCACCCCACACTACACAGATTTATGATGTGTTTTGTAATAAAAATGCCCAGTTGGTTTCAAACCTTTATTAAAAAAGTTTTTTTAACTTTAAAAACAGTTTACACAAAAAAAAATATTTTAAATAAAAGTTAAATTATTGTTTACACTGGTTGTCTGCCATTTCTTTCTGCGGCGAAATATGTTTAAAAAAAAGGTTAAATACAGGGTATTTAAAAGGTAAAAAGGTATTCAAAACTAGGTATATAACTGTGGGTAAATTATAGCTTTTTGCCACAGTTGTGTTCCTGGTTGTGTTTGAAGCAAAGTATTTCACCTGAAAAGTTGTGTTTATTGTTGGTGATTTCCTAACAATGTACACAACTTTTGTTAAAAGGTGAAATACTTTGCATAAAACACAACCAGGTACACACCTGTGGCCTAAAGCTAAAATTAGAGACCATGACAAGATAGCCAACTTTGGTTGGCAAAGGTATATACTGTTGGTCCAGTTATATACTGTATATACTGTTGGTCCAGAAGGTACACAAGTTTGGTTGGGCACAAATCTTTCACACTCTGTCATCCTGCCAGTGTACTCTGCCTTGAGGTGACATAAAGTATAGTGCAAAATTGTCCCTCATTACTGAAACCGTCACAGAACTTCTAGTGGTAATGTCATGGTAATCTTGCAAGGTGGTTTCTTCAGAGGTGTCCTCAATGGAAATGGGTTCCTTGCAGATAACAAAATTGTGGAGTACCACGCAAGCTTTGATCACCTCGTCCACAGTTTCTGTCTTGAGGTTGATCGCAGTCAATAGGACCCGCCATTTGGCTGTCAGAATACCAAAGGTACATTCAACCATTCTTCTTGCTCTTGTGAGGCGGTAATTAAAAATGCGTTTTGTTCTTGACAATCCTCTGCTAGAGTACGGTTTCAAAAGGTGTTCTGACAGCTGGAAGGCTTCATCCCCTACACAGACAAATGGCATAGGTGGACCAGATGTTTGCGGCAGCGGTCTAGGTGGTGGGAACTGGAAGGTGTTTCCATACAGTTTACGCCCCATGGCAGATAGTTTGAAAACTTGAGAGTCATTGGAGCGGCCATAGGCCCCAATATCAACCGCAATAAATTTGTATTCCGCGTCAGCGATGGCCATGAGGACAATTGAAAAATATTTCTTGTAATTGAAATATTCCGATCCCGATCCAGCTGGCTTTACAATGCGGATATGTTTCCCGTCCACAGCGCCCAAGCAGTTGGGAAACTGACATATCTGTTGAAACTTGTCAGCAATTTCAATCCACCTCTCTGTTGTGGGCTCTGGTAAAAACTCTTCAGCTAAGGAGTCCCACAGTGCATGGCATGTGTACTTCACAATTCCAGATATGGTGGAAATCCCAAGTCTGTACTGGAAATGCAGTGACGAAAGGGATTCTCCAGTTGCAAGAAATCTGTGGGGAATTAAAAAACAATAAATTAGTTTTAAATCACAGCATTACATACCAAAACTGACCTATAACACTTGGAGATGCAAACTACCACCAACAAGATTGCAGTGAAAGTGTGCTCTGATGCGATCACATCCAATAAATGTGGCTTACCTTAAAGTCACCATCAGACGCTCTGCGGGTGAAACAGAGAAGCGGCAATAGGTGTCCGCTTTTCTTATGAGGTGTGCAATGCGCTCCACCAAGTAATCAAAATTCTCCATTTTCATCCGAACATATCCAAAAAATTTATCCGGGTTTCGTCGAAGGTCCATGCAGAGTGTAGAATAGACCCCATGCGTCATTCTCTTGGCTGTGATGGGGTGGATCCACAAACGTCGTCTACGATGCCTGATGCGCTGCTGTCTCGCTCTCTCCTTCTCCAGAACAATCACCCTCAAACGATTCGCCTCCGCTATAAAATCCGCCAAATTCTTCAAAATATTTCCAATGACAACATCCATACTCTTCTCTCCAACCTGCACTTTCTCCTCTACTACCTGTCAAAGAAGGGCTGTAGGAACATGCTATATATAGTTTTCCAGTAGCCAATCCCGTTCGGAAGGCCACAAGGGTCAATTTTAAAAACCGGATCCGGCGTAATCCGTCGAAAAACGGATAGAAAAACGGATGAACCGGATGAGACGGATCCGGTTTTGTCTGTCATGAACAAGACGGATCCGGCAGAAAACCGGATCCGGCACATCAGGTTTTACAAAACATTTGCCGGATCCAGCATTCCGGCACAATGCCGGATCGCGCCTGACGCCGAAAACCTGATGTGTGAAAGTAGCCTAAGGGGGTCTGTGACCGAACCTGGGGATATACGGGTGTATACAGTATACACAGAGGGGTCTGCGACTGAAGCTGGGGTATACTGGTGCATACAGCGTACACAGTGGGCTGTTACTTAAGCTGAGGGTATACACAGAGGGGTCTGTGACCGAAGCTAGGGGAATACGGGTGTACACAGTATACACAGAGGGGTCTGTGACCGAAGCTAGGGGAATACGGGTGTATACAGTGTACACAGGAATCTGCAACTGAAGATGGGAGATTACAGGTGTATACAGTGTACACAGAGTGGTCTGCGACTGAACTTGCGGGTATGCGGGTGTATACAGCATACACGGGGGGTGATACCGAAGCTGGGGGTAGGCGGGTGTGTACAGCCTACAAACAGGGGTCTGTGACAGAAGCTGGGGGATTACAGGTGTATACAGCGTACATGGAGGTGTCTATGACTGAAGCTGGGGGTATACGGGTTTATACAGTGCACAGTGAGGGGTCTGCGACCGAAGCTGGGGGTATACGGGTGCATATAGTGTACACAAGAGTCTGTGACTGAAACTGGGGGAATACAGGTGTATATAGAGTACACACAGGGGTCCGCTCCGTACACCTCGTACACACACGGCTCTGCTCCGTACACCTCGTACACACACGGCTCCGCTTCGTACACCTCGTACACACACGGCTCCGCTCCGTACACCTCGTACACACGCGGCTCTGCTCCGTACACCTCGTACACACACGGCTCCGCTCCGTACACCTCGTACACACAGGGCTCCGCTCCGTACACCTCGTACACACGCGGCTCCGCTCCATACACCTCGTACACACAGCTCCGCTCCGTACACCTTGTACACACACGGCTCTGCTCCGTACACCTCGTACACACCCGGCTCCGCTCCGTACACCTCGTACACACAGGGCACCGCTACGTACACCTCGTACACACACGGCTCCACTCCGTACACCTCGTACACACGCGGCTCCGCTCCGTACACCTCGTACACACAGGGCTCAGCTCCGTACACCTCGTACACACCTGGCTCCGCTCCGTACACCTCGTACACACGCGGCTCCACTCCGCACACCTCGTACACACGCGGCTCCGCTCCGCACACCTTGTACACACGCGGCTCCGATCCGTACACCTCGTACACACGCGGCTCCGCTCCTTACACCTCGCACACACGCGGCTCCGCTCCGCACACCTCGTACACACGCGGCTCTGCTCCGTACACCTCGTACACACGCGGATCCGCTCCGTACACCTCGTACACACAGGGCTCCGCTCCGTACACCTCGTACACACCCGGCTCCGCTCCGTACACCTCGTACACACGCGGCTCCACTCCGTACACCTTGTACACACACGGCTCCGCTCCGTACACCTCGTACACACGGCTCCGCTCTGAACACCTCGTATACACATGGCTCCGCTCCGTACACCTCGTACACACACGGCTCCGCTCCGTACACCTTGTACACACACGGCTCCGCTCCGTACACCTCGTACACACACGGCTCCGCTCCGTACACCTCATAAAGACACGCCTCCGCTCCGTACACCTCGTACACACACGGCTCCGCTCCGTATACTTCGTACACACACGGCTCCGCTCCGTACACCTCGTACACACGCGGCTCCGATCCGTACACCTCGTACACACGCGGCTCCGCTCCTTACACCTCGCACACACGCGGCTCCGCTCCGCACACCTCGTACACACACGGCTCCACTCCGTACACCTCATAAAGACACGCCTCCGCTCTGTACACCTCGTACACACACCGCTCCGCTCCGTATACTTCGTACACACACGGCTCCGCTCCGTACACCTCGTATACACACGGCTCCGCTCCGTACACCTCGTACACACACGGCTCCGCTCCGTACACCTCGTACACACACGGCACCGCTCCGTACACCTCGTACACGCACGGCACCGCTCCGAACACCTCGTACACGCACGGCTCCGCTCCGTACACACGCGGCTCCGCTCCGTACACCTCGTACACACACGGCTCCGCTCCGTACACCTCGTACTCACACGGCTCCGCTCTGTACACCTCGTACACACACGGCTCTGCTCCGTACACCTCGTACACACCCGGCTCCGCTCCGTACACCTCGTACACACAGGGCACCGCTCCGTACACCTCGTACACACGCGGCTCCGCTCCGTACACCTCGTACTCACACGGCTCCGCTCTGTACACCTCGTACACACACGGCTCTGCTCCGTACACCTCGTACACACCCGGCTCCGCTCCGTACACCTCGTACACACAGGGCACCGCTCCGTACACCTCGTACACACGCGGCTCCGCTCCATACACCTCGTACACACAGCTCCGCTCCGTACACCTTGTACACACACGGCTCTGCTCCGTACACCTCGTACACACCCGGCTCCGCTCAGTACACCTCGTACACACAGGGCACCGCTACGTACACCTCGTACACACACGGCTCCACTCCGTACACCTCGTACACACGCGGCTCCGCTCCGTACACCTCGTACACACAGGGCTCAGCTCCGTACACCTCGTACACACCTGGCTCCGCTCCGTACACCTCGTACACACGCGGCTCCACTCCGCACACCTCGTACACATGCGGCTCCGCTCCGCACACCTTGTACACACGCGGCTCCGATCCGTACACCTCGTACACACGCGGCTCCGCTCCTTACACCTCGCACACACGCGGCTCCGCTCCGCACACCTCGTACACACGCGGCTCTGCTCCGTACACCTCGTACACACGCGGATCCGCTCCGTACACCTCGTACACACAGGGCTCCGCTCCGTACACCTCGTACACACCCGGCTCCGCTCCGTACACCTCGTACACACGCGGCTCCACTCCGTACACCTTGTACACACACGGCTCCGCTCCGTACACCTCGTACACACGGCTCCGCTCTGTACACCTCGTATACACATGGCTCCGCTCCGTACACCTCGTACACACACGGCTCCGCTCCGTACACCTCGTACACACACGGCTCCGCTCCGTACACCTCGTACACACACGGCTCCGCTCCGTACACCTCATAAAGACACGCCTCCGCTCCGTACACCTCGTACACACACGGCTCCGCTCCGTATACTTCGTACACACACGGCTCCGCTCCGTACACCTCGTACACACGCGGCTCCGATCCGTACACCTCGTACACACGCGGCTCCGCTCCTTACACCTCGCACACACGCGGCTCCGCTCCGCACACCTCGTACACACACGGCTCCACTCCGTACACCTCATAAAGACACGCCTCCGCTCTGTACACCTCGTACACACACCGCTCCGCTCCGTATACTTCGTACACACACGGCTCCGCTCCGTACACCTCGTATACACACGGCTCCGCTCCGTACACCTCGTACACACACGGCTCCGCTCCGTACACCTCGTACACACACGGCACCGCTCCGTACACCTCGTACACGCACGGCACCGCTCCGTACACCTCGTACACGCACGGCTCCGCTCCGTACACACGCGGCTCCGCTCCGTACACCTCGTACACACACGGCTCCGCTCCGTACACCTCGTACTCACACGGCTCCGCTCTGTACACCTCGTACACACACGACTCTGCTCCGTACACCTCGTACACACCCGGCTCCGCTCCGTACACCTCGTACACACAGGGCACCGCTCCGTACACCTCGTACACACGCGGCTCCGCTCCGTACACCTCGTACACACACGGCTCCACTCCGTACACCTCGGACACACACGGCTCCGCTCCGCACACCTCGTACACACACGGCTCCGCTCCGTACACCTCGTGCACACACTGCTCCGCTCCGTACACCTCGTACACACACGGCTCCGCTCCGTACACCTCGTACACACACGGCTCCGCTCCGTACACCTCATACACACGCGGCTCCGCTACGTACACCTCGTACACACGCGGCTCCGCTCCGTACACCTCGTACACACACGGCTCCGCTCCGTACACCTCGTACACACACGGCTCTGCTCCGTACACCTCGTACACACGCGGCTCCGCTCCGTACACCTCGTACACATGGCTCTGCTCAGTACTCCTCATACACACACGGCTCCGCTCCGTACACCTCGTACACACGCGGCTCCGCTACGTACACCTCGTACACACGCGGCTCCGCTCCGTACACCTCGTACACACACGGCTCCGCTCCGTACACCTCGTACACACACGGCTCCGCTCCGTACACCTCGTACACACGCGGCTCCCCTCCGTACACCTCGTACACATGGCTCTGCTCAGTACTCCTCATACACACACGGCTCCGCTCCGTACACCTCGTGCACACACGGCTCTGCTCCGTACACCTCATACACACACGGCTCCACTCCGTACACCTCGTGCACACACGGCTCCGCTCCGTATACCTCGTACACACCCGGCTCCGCTCCGTACACCTCGTACACACAGGGCACCGCTACGTACACCTCGTACACACACGGCTCCGCTCCGTACACCTCGTACACACACGGCTCCGCTCCGTACACCTCGTACACACACGGCTCCGCTCCGCACACCTCGTACACACACGGCTCCGCTCCGCACACCTCGTGCACACACGGCTCCGCTCCGTATACCTCGTACACACACGGCTCCGCTCCGTACACCTCGTACACACACGGCTCCGCTCTGTACACCTCGTATACACACGGCTCCGCTCCGTACACCTCGTACACACGGCTCCGCTCCGTACACCTCGTACACACACGGCTCCGCTCCGTACACCTCGTACAGACACGCCTCCGCTCCGTACACCTCGTACACACACGGCTCCGCTCCGTACACCTCGTACACACACGACTCCGCTCCGTACACCTCGTATACACACGGCTCCGCTCCGTACACCTCGTACACACACGGCACCGCTCCGTACACCTCGTACACGCACGGCTCCGCTCCGTACACACGCGGCTCCGCTCCGTACACCTCGTACACACACGGCTCCGCTCCGTACACCTCGTACACACACGGCTCCGCTCCGTACACCTCGTATACACACGGCTCCGCTCCGTACACCTCGTACACACACGGCTCCGCTCCGTACACCTCGTACACACACGGCTCTGCTCCGTACACCTCGTACACACACGGCTCCGCTCCGTACACCTCGTACACACGCGGCTCTGCTCCGTACACCTCGTACACACCCGGCTCCGCTCAGTACACCTCGTACACACAGGGCACCGCTCCGTACACCTCGTACACACACGGCTCCGCTCCGTACACCTCGTACACACGCGGCTCCGCTCCTTACACCTCGTAAACACGGCTCTGCTCAGTACACCTCGTACACACACGGCTCCGCTCCGTACACCTCGTGCACACACGGCTCCGCTTCGTACACCTCGTACACACACGGCTCCGCTCCGTACACCTCGTACACACACGGCTCCGCTCCGTACACCTCGTACACACGCGGCTCCGCTCCGTACACCTCGTACACACGGCTCTGGTCAGTACACCTCGTACACACGCGGCTCCGCTCCGTACACCTCGTACACACACGGCTCCGCTCCGTACACCTCGTACACACGCGGCTCCGTACACCTCGTACACACCCGGCTCCGCTCCGTACACCTCGTACACACAGGGCACCGCTACGTACACCTCGTACACACACGGCTCCGCTCCGTACACCTCGTACACACACGGCTCCGCTCCGTACACCTCGTACACACGCGGCTCCGCTCCGTACACCTCGTACACATGGCTCTGCTCAGTACACCTCGTACACACACGGCTCCGCTCCGTACACCTCGTGCACACACGGCTCCGCTCCGTACACCTCATACACACACGGTTCCTCTCCGTACACCTCGTGCACAAACGTCTCCGCTCCGTATACCTCGTACACACCCGGCTCCGCTCCGTACACCTCGTACACACAGGGCACCGCTACGTACACCTCGTACACACATGGCTCCGCTACGTGCACCTCGTACGCACGCGGCTCCGCTCCGTACACCTCGTACACACACGGCTCCGCTCCGTACACCTCGTACACACGCGGCTCCGCTCCGTACACCTCGTACACACGCGGCTCCGCTCCGTACACCTCGTACACACGCGGCTCCGCTCCGTACACCTCGTACACACGCGGCTCCGCTCCGTACACCTCGTACACACCCGGCTCCGCTCCGTACACCTCGTACACACAGGGCACCGCTACGTACACCTCGTACACACACGGCTCCGCTCCGTACACCTCGTACACACACGGCTCCGCTCCGTACACCTCGTATACACGCGGCTCCGCTCCGTACACATGGCTCTGCTCAGTACTCCTCGTACACACACGGCTCCGCTCCGTACACCTCGTGCACACACGGCTCCGCTCCGTACACCTCATACACGCACGGCTCCACTCCGTACACCTCGTGCACACACGGCTCCGCTCCGTACACCTCGTACACACACGGCTCCACTCCGTACACCTCGTACACACACGGCTCCGCTCCGCACACCTCGTGCACACACGGCTCCACTCCGTACACCTCGTGCACACACGGCTCCGCTCCGTACACCTCTTACACACAGGGCTCCACTCCGTACACCTCGTACACACAGGGCTCCGCTCCGTACACCTCGTACACACGCGGCTCCGCTCCTTACACCTCGCACACACACGGCTCCGCTCCGTACACCTCGTACACACACGGCTCCGCTCCGTACACCTCGTACACACGCGGCTCCGCTCCGTACACCTCGTACACACGCGGCTCCGTTCCGTACAACTCGTACACACGCGGCTCCGCTCCGTACACCTCGTACACACAGGGCTCCGCTCCGTACACCTCGTACACACACGGCTCTGCTCCGTACACCTCGTACACTCACGGCTCCGCTCCGTACACCTCGTACACACACGGCTCCGCTCCGTACACCTCGTACACACACGGCTCCGCTCCGTACACCTCGTACACACAGCTCTGCTACATCCACCCTGTAAACCCCTCCTGACCCCACACAGAAACTTCCCCTCATCCAGCACCATGACAACCAGCACAGCAGAGTCCTGCAGACACTGAGGCCCTGATCATGTGATCCCTGACTCCTCCCCTCCTGTGACCTCATCACAGGCAGGGCCGGCGTTATGGGCAGGCAGACCAGGCAGCTGCCTAGGGCCCCCGCTCCTCCAGGGGCCCCCAGCCAGCGGCACATCACACAGCCACTATGGGGCCCCTGTGAGGCAGGAGGGCCCGCCTGCCCTCAGCGCCGACTCCCGCCGCCGCACTGAAGGAGGCAGTGATGGGGGAGAGAGCGTCAGCTGACGCTCCCTCTCCCATCATTCCCCGCTCTGCCTCTGACACAGCGGGGGCGCAATGACGTCATCGCGCTCTCACTGTGTGCAGGAGGAGACAGGAGCAGCCAGCAGCGCGGGCATGAGGAGAAGGTGAGGAGTGTTGTTTTTTTTTGTTTATTTTTTTTAAATCAGTGCGAGTACTAGACTGTGGGGCCACTTTGGGGGGACTATATACCATGCTGGGGGGGCGCTATATACCATGCTGGGGGGCTATATACCATGCTGGGAGGGCCATATACCATGCTGGGCTGTATTATACCATGCTGGGGGGACTATATGTATACCATGCTCGGCTGTATCATACCATGCTGGGGGGCTATATACCATGCTCAGCTGTATTATACCATGCTGGGGGGGCTATATACCATGCTGGGCTGTATTATACCATGCTGGGGGGGCTATATACCATGCTGGGCTGTATTATACCAGGCTGGGGGGGGGCTATATACAATGCTGGGCTGTATTATACCGTGCTGGGGGCTATATACCATGCTGGGCTGTATTATACCATTCTGGGGGGGGCTATATACCATGCTTTGCTGTATTATACCGTGCTGGGCTGTATTATACCATTTTGGGGGGGGCTATATACCATGCTGGGCTGTATTACACCATTCTGGGGGGACTATATACCATGCTCGGCTGTATCATACCATGCTGGGGGGGGCTATATACCATGCTGGGCTGTATTACACCATTCTGGGGGGACTATATACCATGCTCGGCTGTATCATACCATGCTCGGCTGTATTATACCAGGCTGGGGGGGCTATATACAATGCTGGGCTATATTATACCATGCTGGGCTGTATTATACCATTCTGGGGGGCTATATACCATGCAGGGCTGTATTATACCATTCTGGGGGGGCTATATACCATGCAGGGCTGTATTATACTATGCTGGGGGGGCTATATACCATGCTGGGCGGTATTATACCGTCCTGGGCTGTATTATACCATTTTGGGGGGGCTATATACCATGCTGGGCTGTATTATACCATTCTGTGGGGGGATATATGCCATGCTAGGCTGTATTATACCATGCTGGCCTGTATTACACCATTCTGGGGGGTGCTATATACCGTGCTGGGCTGTATCATACCATGCTGGGGGGCTATATGCCATGCTGGGCTGTATTATACCATACTGGGCTGTATTATTCCATTCTGGGGTGCTATATACCATGCTGGGCTGTATTATACCATGCTGGCCTGTATTACACCATTCTGGGGGGGGGCTATATACAGTACCATGCTGGGCTGTATTATACCATACTGGGCTGTATTATTCCATTCTGGGGTGCTATATACCATGCTGGGCTGTATTATACCATGCTGTGCTGTATTATACCATGCTGGGCGGGCTATATTATACAATGCTGGGCTGTATTATACAGCCCAGCATGGTATACAGCCTGTATACCATGGTGGGCTGTATACCATGGTGGGCTGGGCTGTATACTATGCGGCTGTGTTAAATAATATGAAGGGCTACATTATATTCTATGGGGAGGTGGGCTGTATTATATTCTATGGGGGACGCTGTATTATAGTTATTATATGAGGAGGGCTACATTACATTCTATGGAGGGGCTACATTATACTATATAAGGGGCTTCATTATATCCCATGAGGGGGTTGCCATATATTCTATGGAGGGGCTGCATTATACTTTATGGGGGGTGGGACTGCATTATATACTATGGGGAGTTACATTATATTCTGTGGAGTGGCTGCATTATATTCTATGGGGGTTACATTATATTGTATGGCGGGGCTGCATTATACTCTGTGGGGTGGCTGCATTATACTATATGTGGGCTGCATTATGCTGTATCGAGGACTATGGGGAATACATTATATGAAGAACTATGGGGTGCATTATGCTATGGGAAGTGATTTGTACTACATGGGTGACTATGGCGGTGCATTATACTATATGGAGTGTATTATACGGAGGACTGAGCAGTGTATTTTAATATATGGAGGGCTATGAGGAGTGTAGTATACTATATGGAGGACTGAGCAGTGTATTTTAATATATGGAGAGCTATAAGGAGTGTATTATACTATATGGAGGACTTTGGGGCAGATTATATTATATGGAGGACTATGGGGTGTAAACTGTAGATGTCCTGCTGATAACATGATACTGTATGGTGATCTGTTAGGGTGGTTTCACATTAACGTTGCAGGCCGCTAAGCCCCCCCGCTCTCTGCCGCACCTCCTTCGGTAGCTCCGCCTACGGGCGCATGACGCTTTAGCACTGGGGACGCACACGGCCGCCGCTAAGCCCCGCCACCTGCCGCGCCTCCTCTGGTAGCTCCGCCTATGTGCGCATGACGCTGCATGCGTCCTGCATCCCCTATCTTTAGCACTGGGGACGCAGGCTGTGCGCAGGTATGTGTTTGGCGGTGCATGCGTCCTTTTGACGGTGCGCCGAGCGCACCAAATTGCAACAGGTTGCGTTTGGCGCTGGTCGGCGCACTGTCAAAAGGACGCATGCGCCGCCAAACGCATATCTGCGCACGGCCTGCGTCCCCAGTGCTAAAGATAGGGGACGCAGGACGCATGCAGCGTCATGCGCCCGTAGGCGGAGCTACCGGAGGAGGCGCGGCAGGTGGCGGGGCTTAGCGGCGGCCGTGTGCAGGCCGATGCTGCGGCCTGAAACGCTAATGTGAAACCACCCTTAGGGTGTGTGCACACGTTGCGGATTAGTCTGCGGCTTTTTCTGCAGAGAATCCATATCTCTTGGCAGAAACTGCAGGGTAAAACACATGCATTTTTTCTGCGGATTCCTAGCATGTGTACAGCGGATTTGATGCAGGTTCTAGTGCGGTTTGGCAGTGTGAATGAGAGAGAGAGAGATTGATTTGTATGTCCCGGAGCATACACTGCAGCTGCGGTCCCGCAAAAAAGATGTAACATGCTGCGGAAAATAAACCGCAGCAAATCGGCGCGGAATTTTCCGCAGCATGTGCACGGCGGATTTGGTTTTCCATAGGTTTACATTGTACTGTAAACTGCATGGAAACTGCGGCGTAACCGCAGCAAAAACCGCAACGTGTGCACACACCCTTAGTGATCGTTCTGTTCCCATCATTCTTTCTCAGATGGTGGAAAGAGGCCGGGAAACAAGCATTGAACAGCTTCAATTTTGACGATCATTTAGCGGCCCGAACTCAGTGCATGTAAATACAATCGAAATGCTTCTGTGTGATGTGCAGTATGTTAGCATTTGGGGCCCCATTTTAAACTTTGCCTAGGGCCCCACTTTGCCTAAAACCGGCCCTGATCACAGGTCCTGTGCGCACAGAGCAGCTGTAGAAATCTCCGGCCTCGGGGGTCTCACCAGACTTCGCTCTTTTCTTGCAGGGGCCGCAGTGGATTTCATCCTGGATCCATAGAGCTGAATAGAGGAGCGATGTTCCTTCACTCTGATGGGAATTGATGGTGACGTTTCTCCAACGTCCACGTTACCGAGTAAATCCCCCCAGGACTGCAGCCGGTAAAGACCCCGATATCCACAGGTGTCCCCTCTAATTGGGAGAAAGGGATAGAAAAGCCTCTTATCCCGAGGGGAAACCCTGTACATGGAGACATCGGCCTCAGATCTCTCCTGTCCTGTTCTTCCAGAAAAGCCTCAAACTTCTGTGTGTGACTCAGAGCTGAGATCTAACGGGAGAGAAGATTCCAGTGCGGGGAAGACGGGAAACCTTCATATAGATGGCCGGTGGGGATGGAGGCAGTGACCGACTCTGGCCACATCTGTCTCTAGAGCCGCAGTAGAAGATGAAGATGTCGTCCTCTTCATGAAGGAGTTATTTCTCATGTCGCGTGTAATGAATATCTCCTGCAGTATTGCTAATGCCGATTCCAGTGTCGGTAATGAGACGAGAATTAGCGTTATGGAAGATGAGTCTATGAGGAACGTGTTCAGCTGCCGACTCCGAGGAGGAAACTGCTTGTTGTCTGTGGCCTAAATATATAGGTTTTATTAGTAGATGTCAGGGAAGAAAACTAAACCCTGTAAGATAATAAATCTCCTCATATGTTTCCCTTATTATCTCCAGTAATTGTATTATTACACAGGATTCTTATGATGTTACATCGGATCATCTTCTTCTCATTCAGGTCTCTACAATATCGGATCCTCTCAGTGAAGATCTTCTACAGAAGAGAATTTTCCTGATTTACCCATCAAGGATGGATATGGACAGAGACAAGATGGCGGAGAGGATGTTACACCTCACCCTAGAGATCCTCTTCCGTCTCACTGGAGAGGTGAGAGATTCTGATGACATAGTAACATAGTTATTAAGGTTGAAGGGAGACTTTAAGTCCATCTAGTTCAACCCATATCCTATCCTAACTTGCCCTAACATGTTGATACAGAGGAAGGCAAAAAAACCCCATGTGGCAAACAGTAAGCTCCACATTGGGGAAAAAAATTCCTTCCCGACTCCACATACGGCAATCAGACTAGCTCCCTGGATCAACGCAATATTAAGGAAACTAGTGTATATACCCTGTAATATTATACTTTTCAAGAAAGGCATCCAGTCCCTTCTTAAATTTTAGTAGGGAATCGATCATTACAACATCATATGGCAGAGAGTTCCATAGTCTCACTGCTCTTAAAGTAAAGAATCCGCGTCTGTGAGTATGCTTAAACCTTCTTTCCTCCAGACGTAGAGGATGCCCCCTTGTCCCCGTCACAGGTCTAAGAGTAAAAAGATCATTAGAAAGGTCTTGGTATTGTCCCCGCATATATTTATACATTGTAATAAGATCACCCGTAAGCCTTCGATTCTCCAAACTAAATAACCCCAAGTGTAATAACCTGTCTTGGTATTGCAGACCCCCAGTTCCCTAATAACCTTGGTCGCTCTTCTCTGCACCCATTCCAGTTCAGCTATGTCTTTCTTATACACCGGAGACCAGAACTGTACACAGTATTCTAAGTGTGGTCACACTAGTGACTTATATAGAGGTAACATTATGTTCTCCTCATGAGCATCTATGCCTCTTTTAATGCATCCCATTATTTTATTTGCCTTTGCAGCAGCTGCCTGACACTGGCCGCTAAATGTGAGTTTGTCTCCCACCCATACACCCAGGTCTTTTTCAGTGACAGTTTTGCCCAGTGTTTTACAATTAAGCACATAATTATACATCTTGTTCGTTCTACCCAAGTGCATGACCTTACATTTATCCCCATTAAAGCTCATTTGCCATTTATCAGCCCAAGCTTCTAGTTTACATAAATCCTCCTGTAATATAAAATTGTCCTCCTCTGTATTGATTACCCTGCAGAGTTTAGTGTCATCTGCAAATATTGAAATTCTACTCTCTATGCCCCCTACAAGGTCATTAATAAATATGTTAAAAAGAAGCGGGCCCAAAACTGACCCTTGTGGTACCCCACCGCTAACCGTGACCCAGTCCGAGTGTGCTCCATTAATAACCACCCTTTGTTTCCTATCCCTGAGCCAGCTCTTAACCCACCTACACATCTTTTCCCCTATCCCCATTGTTCTCATTTTATGTATCAACCTTTTGTGTGGCACCGTATCAAAAGCTTTTGAAAAGTCCATGTACACCACGTAAACTGCATTCCCTTGGTCCAGTCCGGAACTTACCTCTTCATAAGAGCTTATCAGATTAGTCTGACAGGAACGGCCCCTTGTAAACCCATGTTGATATTGGGTCATGAGGTTATTCTTCTCCAGATACTCCAGTATAGTATCTCTTAGAAAACCCTCCAGGATTTTACCCACAGTTGAGGTTAAACTTACTGGCCTATAATTTCCAAGTTCAGTTTTTGTCCCCTTTTTGAATATTGGCACCACATTTGCTATACCCCAGTCCTGTGGTACAGACCCTGTTATTATGGAATCTTTAAAGATTAAAAATGATGGTCTATCTATGACTGTGCTTTATTCCTGCAGTACTCGGGGGTGTATCCGATCCGGGCACAGGGATTTGTCAATTTTAGTGATTTTTAGACGCCGCTGTACTTCTTGCTGGGTTAAGCAGGTGACATTTAATGGACAATTTTTATCCCTGGTCATGTTATCCGTCATGGAATTTTCTTGTGTAAATACTGTTGAAAAAAGTCATTTAGCATATTGGCTTTTTCCTCCTCCTCATCCACCATTTCACCCAGACTATTTTTAAGGGGGCCAACACTATCATTTTTTAGCTTCTTACTATTTATGTAGTTAAAGAATGTTTTGACGTCACATTACATCATTGTTATCTATGGGAATAACAGATGGACAGAACTGGAGAGGTGAGGACTCTGGAAATGTCTGGAGTGAGATTTATTAATGTGTCTCTCCATTACCAGGATTACACAGTGGTGAAGAAGACCTCTAGTGATCGCTGTCAGGACCCTGTGTCTGAGGGATGGGGAAGACCCCTGAGCCCAATCACGGGGCCTCCGCCTCACCCCCTGATCCATGAGGACATCAATGACCAGAAGATCCTAGAACTCATCTACAAGATGATTGAGCTGCTGACTGGAGAGGTGACACTGCTGGGAATGCTGGGACATTATACAGTAACACTATGAAGGGATCGGGGGGGATGACAGTATCATTGTATGTGTCAGGTTCCTATAAGGTGTCAGGATGTCGCTGTCTATTTCTCCATGGAGGAGTGGGAGTATTTAGAAGGACACAGAGATCTGTACAAGGACGTCATAATGGAGGTTCCCCAGCCCCTCACATCACCAGGTAATAGACAGGACTAAATACACACGGCCTATAATTATCTGTATGTAGAGAATGAATTCAGTCCCTGTATGTGTTTCCTCCAGATCTATCCAGTAAGAGGACAACACCAGAGAGATGTCCCCGTCCTCTTCTTCCACAGGACTGTAACCAAGAAGATCCCAGTGCTCCTCAGGATCATCAGGTAGATGGAGAGAAGGTGTCAGGAGATCTCCCCTATGATGTGTAGACGGCTGTAAAGGTCTTGTGCTCAGTCTTGTTTTATGTCACCATCCTGTTAGCTCTTCTCTGAACTTGCTCTCGCTTGTCAATGCTTTTTTTTAAGTGTGATGCCCAGAACTGGACACAGTGTTCCAGAAGAGATCTGACCAAGAAGGAGTAGAGGAGTAGAATTATTTGACGTGATGTAGACTCTATACTTCTCTTAATACATCACAGAACTTGTGTTGGCAGCGGATTACTCACGATTCTCTCCAAGCGTGTGACAACAGAAGTTGTTTTTTCAGGAGCAATCAAGAACAATATATGATAAGCTTAATAGATCAGGAATAAATCATTTGAGTGTCTCTATTTGTGCAGCATCTACAGCAGGCTGCTTCTCCCATACTCAGACACAGCAGGAAAACAGGAAATACAGTCACATGCTCTCCCTGTGTGAGCCTCTGGGAGTTTTTTTTTAAACTTTATAAACAGCATACAAATCTAGCAACTAAACAGTCATGTACATGAATGGAGTTGTTGCACTAAAACTATTCCAACAACTTGTATAATGAGAACGGTGGAGATGGCAGGATTAGAGCTGATCATAGATGGGACTTCTCCATCTGTCTGTGACTTTTACAATATTTGTTTCAGGGTGAAGATCTGACCCATATTAATACTACAGAGACATATGTGAGGGGTGATGAGTGGTGTAAAGAGGAGATTCCCACATATGACTACCCAGGTGAGTAGTAACCACTGAATGCAGAGAAGTCACAGATTCCTCTCAGTCACCGACTGTGGCTGCTTTATCGGTGGTGTAGTCCGGCCGTATTACCATGATCACCATTTTGCCTCTAGCCCACAACATTCTCCTCCACCCAAAACTGTTCAAATGACTTTGGGCATTGAAAGCCCTTTTCTATAGAACTTACAACCTGGTAGATCCATCTACCCCTGGGATTAGAAGACACTGACCGTTACCTGCCCAGATCTGTAACTATAAAGCCAAATGACAGCGTACGTAAAATGTGCTGACAAGTTAGAAACTCACTTGAAGAAAACTATTATGCTGGGCCTGTAACAGAAAGCGGAGGGTAATGATGCTGTTGGCTTCCTAGATCCCTGAGATCTAATATCAGGGCTGTAATCTCATCTCCCAAGATCTTGATACCGAGACCTCCATCTGCGCATGTGCCGCCCCCCGGCAGCCATGTTCACAGAGTCCACCGCACAGGAGGAAACCATGGACATGCGGGGGGCTCTGGCCTTTCACGAAATGTCGGCAGAGTCCCCCTGCAGCAGCGGACTCCCCGGGCAGCAGCGCCAGGCACCCCAGCAGCACCAAACAATCACAGCGGTGCACTGCACATCGGACCCCCCTCATCCCACCCTGTGGCCTGCAGCATCACCCCACTCCTGCCTCCTCCAGCAGCGACCCTGGGACCCCGCTTCACCACAGAAATAAGACGCATGGATTATAAGAAGCACCACCATTTTATTAAAAAGAAATTCCTATTTTTCTCCTCAAAATTTGGGGTGCGTCTTATAATCCAAAAAATACGGTAACATGTTTTTTATTCTAGTTCTTTTTGTACAGGTTCATTTTGTATGGTAGTCTGATGATGGTGGGATCGGCCTGCCTCACTTATGTGAGTCTGCAACTACCTGGTAGCCTTTAAAATAAGGTCTCCATTACCTCTGCCAGATGGCTGAGATCTAAATTTAAGACACCTCAGCTCTGCACTATTATAAAAAGTTCTCTATGAATGTCTAATCTTTCTTCTTGAAACTCATCTGATGGAAAATATTGGCCCTTACGATAGTTTAGATTGCCAAGAGCCACCGAGCCCCATACTCTAATTACCCAGAGAGTTTTCACCAGAATCATAGGAAACAAATGGACCTTACAAATTATTTCCCAATGTCTCTTGAGTCCAACAATCCCCTATATATGGTTGTACACTACTGTCTGGGCACATGGTAGAGTTAAGAAAGGAAGGAGCGCCATTTAGCTATTCATACACAGATCTTGATGGAATAGTTTGCAGACACGATGTACTGGGAGCACTGTTAGTGGTCACCTGGCAGATCAAAAGATGGCCACCACTATTTTCCAGATCCCAGTGATTGCCTTGCTCATCATCCTTTAACCCCTCTACATGGATCTGGACTTACACAGAGACCCCTAGGCTTGGGCCATGGTGTTACCCGCTATTCTGTGGAGTGAGATGGCAAGAAGAATAGTCAGGTAGTTGGTCATAACCAGGAGGGCAGAGAAAGTACAAAATCAGAAGACACAAGTGTAGTCAGTAAGCGGGCTGGGATTACACCAGGAAACAAATACACCAGCTGAGCACAGAGGACTGAACCAGAGGAGAACAAGGCTGTATCTAGCAGATTCCGGGAATAGGCTTCAAGCTTTAGGAGGGTTTGGTGCTTTCTAATTGGCTTAAGCAGGTAGCAGATTGCTACCAGATTGCTGGACAGCACACAAACCCATACTGTGACGACCAGCCCACCGCCGTTATGTGATGGGGCTGAGCACTTCGGTACCTGTGGACACATCTACCGCTTCAAAGAAAGGGTTAACGGGTTCAGTCGGCACAGATACATCAACATCATCATCATCCTTCCTAGGAGAAGAATGGTTATCAGTTTGCTTTGGTACATTCACATCAGCATCAGCATCGTACCTGGGGAAAGAATGGTTGTTAGTTGCATCATTACTCATCAAGGCATTAGCAGGTAACACATTCAGTTTCCCGTCATCATCATCATCTTCAGGGTTAACGTTACCCTTATTATCAGTTTGGGGAAGGGTGTCAGGGACGTAGTATGCAACCATCCGCCCCAAGTCAGTCCCCAATAAAACATCAGTGGGCAGGTTTTCAGACACTCCCACCTCCCTCAACCCGCTCCCGGCACCCCAGTCAAGAAAAACTCGTGCCACTGGCAAGGGACAACGGGTGCCTCCAATCCCGGTGACAGTCAGGGTTTTCCCCTCAACAAACTCTTCAGGGGCCGCCAGTCCAGGACGGATGAGGGTTCGTTCAGCCCCGGTGTCCTTGAGGCCTGTAGCAAGACGGGCCCCCACCTGAACAGGTTGAACGTTGTCGTCAGCCCTCCCAACCACACCTCCCACCAAAAGAACAGAGGCGTTGGGCCCGGGGGCCTTGGCTGGGGGGTTCTTCGGCCTATTCGGACAGGTGTAAAAGAAGTGACCAGGCCGCTGGCAGTGGTGACACAGGCGACTGTCAGTAGCCGACCTGCTGTTGGCAACAGGGACTGGGCCTCCGGAGGGACGGCTAGCTGGGGCATTGGGGTTGGTTGCTGGCTTACCCCCTTTCCAGCTGGTGGCGACTGGCCTCCGCGTCTCGGGCTTCCGGTTGGCCTCGTGGTTGTCGGCGATCTGCGCCGCTTTGTCCGCGTTCGTTGGTTCGCGGTCCAGGATGAACTGTCGGACCTCAGCTGGGCAGAGATGCAGGAACTGGTCTTTGATCATCAGGTCCCGTAGCTGCTCAAAGGTTTCAACGGACAGTCCATGGATCCACTGGTCAAAGTGGGTCCTGAGTCCTTGCACCACATCACTGTAGCTATCATGTGGGCCACGTTGGAGGTGCCGGAACTTCTTTCGGTATACCTCAGGTGTCAGCCGGTATTTGGCGATCAGCGCCTGCTTTATGGCGTCATAGTCATCATCGGCTTCTGGCGGAAGAGAAGCAAATGCCTCCAGGGCTTTGCCTTTTAGCCCTGGGGTCAAGTACCTTGCCCATTGGTCTCTGGGCAGCTGGTACTGTCTGCAGGCTTTCTCAAAGGCTCGCAGAAACGTGTCCAAGTCCCCGTTCTTTTCCATCACGGGAAAAAGCTCTGGCCGGGGTTTAGGAGTCTGGATGCTGCTGGGCTCACCGCTTCGGGCTGTGGGGGCATTCCCACCCCGCTGGAGTACCTCCAGTTCATGGGCCCTCTGCTCCTGGCGCTCGGCTCTCTCAGCCTCTGCTCGGCGCTCAGCTCTCTCAGCCTGGGCTTGACGCTCGGCCCTCTCAGCCTCAGCTTGGCGCTCACGTTCGGCTTGGGCCTCCTGCCGATATTGCTGGATCAGCCTCACCCGCCCATCACTGTCTTCGGCGGGGAGTTCGTCCAAGGCCATTTGCAGATAGGGGTCCACCCCGTTCTGGCTGAATGTGGGGCCAGCGCTCAGGAGTGGAGCCTCTGCTGCAGCCCCATTGCCACTTGGGCCAACTTCTGCGCTCGCTGGATTCTGGTCATTGTCCAGCTGCACTAGAGCCGCGATCATTTGAGCTCTGTTTTTGTTCGTGGCGTCAAGGCCTTGGTACGTGCATAACCCAGCAAGAACTTCCTTTGTCTGCCGGTTGTACCAAGGTTCTCCTTTTGCCGCCATGGTTGCCAAATAAAAGATAGAAAAAGAAAAACGAAGAAACGGGAGGGGGATACTTGCAAGTACACACTAATGTCTCAGGACTAGTAACCACTGAGTCTGTTCTCCAAAACCTATGATGCAGGATTCCCGCAGGAACCGTGCAGGTTTTTAGTGAGAGGAATGATTGCTCAAACCAAATCACTAATGCTCTAGGATTATCCCACCGCGCTGCCACCAATATGTGACGACCAGCCCACCGCCGTTCGTCCACTTACGGGCGACGACTAACGGGGGTCCCGCTGCCACCAAAACGCGACGGACAGCGGACCCTGTGTCACCACTATGTCACAATCCCACCACTGACACCGGTGTATCAGCGGACGGAGGGACGTGACACAATGCCGGCACACGGCTATCACAGGCGCAGTGGGGCTTATCTTAGATATCCCACCACTGGCACCATGTGACAAAAATATCCAGCAAGCTAATCTCGCTCTACAATTTGCCGCAGGGGGAGTTTAATTTGGATGCCCCACCACTGCTATCAATCTTCCAAGTACTGCGGGGATTTATGTATATCCCACTTTCTCAGTTCCACTTTGGAACTCGCAGCTCTCCGGCGCCCCCTTACCCTCAGGTCAGTCAGGGAACTGCACCTAGGATAATTAGTCGCCGGACGGGCTGCCTGTTGTGAACCGGCAATTAGGCTTCTGCAGTAAGGGAATTATCAATGCTGTGGCCGCAGACCCTTATTCAGCAATATAAGACCCTTCTAGACTGCCAGCAAGCCGCAATAGCCGTGCACAACGCGCTGCCACCAGTCACGGTTACTTAATTCACAGTGTTAAATTAAGAGGGTCCGTGGCAAACCCTTTGAATTAGTAGCGATTATCTAACAAAGGCGTATAGTTCGATTCTTAGAGCATGGAGACAGATCTAAATAATTTCATTTATTTTCCGAAAGAGGACAGTGATTACAGATAAAAGTTGCTATAAAATTGAGACATAAAATATGTACAGTACAGGTATAAAATAAAAGTGGAGAAAACAAAGAGATTACACTCACAGTTCCATATTGTTCCTTAGGCAGACCATGCGGCTAAGGTGGGTGGAGGCGGAGCTGCACTTCTCCGCTCATCTGAGTTCTTGTCAGCACGGACTCTGCAGCTGTTCTGTGCTGGTTTGCCCAGGGAAGGCCTTATAGGCTTTGCTTTGTGACATCACGGAGAGATGCATTCTGGGTTGATCCCTCCTCTCTCATCCGAGTTATGTTTTGGCTACAAAACTTAGATTAGCTATAACTTTATGGGAGAAGCTGGTATGGACTCATCAGTGGTATCATGTTACCCAGCGTAATGAGCCTATCAAGAAAACATCAAACATCTATGCGATATGACCATCCATTTGGGCGCAAATCATATCTCAGGTTCTGGACATCCGAGAGTTTTGCAACAGGCACCACAGAGAAGCTGGGTCTGCTCGGATCGCAGAAATATGATTTTCATATCTCTACTTGGTACGGTTTTCGCAGGGCTCTTAAAGTTTTTATTTCAAACAAAGACCTTTTTCCCGCATTTTTCTCTTTCAGCTGAGAGAAGCCAAATGGTGTGAGGAAGATGGTCTAGCTAATTAACATTCCTGCTCTTCCAGAGGAAGTGGCAGGGTTGATAAAACCTGGGGGGGAAGGAATTCCTACTACTGACAGTTTACAATGTCCTAGGATGGAGGATTTGTTAGCACATTGCAACAGAAAACATATCTTGCAGACATTGTACATCACACCTCCCCCCTTAAGAGGGCGCTAAGGAGGCATTACCTCTCGGTAATCGGCCATGCGCACCTCAGCGGGTTCGCCCCGGCAGGACAACCCATCGGCATTGCCGTTTTCACTGCCCTTCCTGTGTTTTACAGTGAAGTCATACTGCTGAAGGGCAAGGCTCCAGCGGAGCAATCTTCCATTGGTTCCCGACACTGTGTGCAACCAGCTCAGAGGGTTGTGGTCAGTTACCACCGTGAAGGCGCGCCCGTACAGGTAGGGCTGCAAACGTTGCAGTGCCCACACCATGGCCAGACACTCCTTCTCGATGGTCGAGTATGCCACTTCCCTCGGCAAAAGTTTCCGGCTTAGGTACAGCACGGGGTGTTCTTGGTCTCCCGAGTCGACCTGGCTAAGCACAGCACCGAGGCCAAACTCGCTGGCGTCGGTCTGTACCAGAAACGGGCGACTGCTGTCGACTGCTCTCAACACTGGAGAGTTGCACAGGGCTGCTTTCAAAGCTTGGAAAGCCGCCTCACAGTCATCTGTCCAGTTGACTGTTTGGGGTAGCCTCTGCTTGGTGAGGTCAGTCAAGGGTTTGGCAAGGGCGCTATAGTCCTGTACAAACCGCCTATAGTACCCTGCAGTGCCCAAGAAGGACTTCACCTGTTTCTTGGTCCTGGGGGTGGGCCAGGACACGATTGCGTCCACTTTTTCTGGCTCCGGACTCATGGAACCCCCGCCTACCCGGTGCCCCAGGTAGTGGACCTTGTGCATGCCTATCTGGCACTTCCCCGGCTTGATGGTCAGGCCTGCCTTGTGAAGACGCTTGAGCACCTCCTGGAGGTGCTGAAGGTGTTCCTCCCAGGTGGAACTGAAGACGGCAATATCGTCTAAGTACGCCACTGCGTACTCCTCCAGTCCCCGAAGCAGGTGGTTGACCATCCGCTGGAAAGTGGCAGGGGCATTCTTCATGCCGAAGGGCATGACCGTGGACTCGTACAGTCCAAAGGGGGTGATAAAGGCGGATTTCTCCTGCGCCTCAGGGCTCAGGGGAATCTGCCAGTATCCCCGACTCAAATCCATGATGGATATGTAGTTGGCGTTTGTCAACCGCTCGAGCAGATCCTCGATGCGCGGCATCGGGTGGGCATCAGAGGTTGTGATGGCATTGAGCCCCCTGTAGTCCACGCAGAACCGGGTGGTTCGATCCTTTTTAG
The DNA here is from genome assembly GCF_039654945.1 of Dendrobates tinctorius. Taxonomy (NCBI): domain Eukaryota; kingdom Metazoa; phylum Chordata; class Amphibia; order Anura; family Dendrobatidae; genus Dendrobates; species Dendrobates tinctorius. The sequence goes on along the minus strand of NW_027362069.1, from coordinate 1,674,972 downwards.
GCACGAGGACTACAGGTGAAGCCCACGCACCTTTTGACCGTCGAATCACTCCCAGCCTTAACATCTCATCGACCTCTTGGCGCATGACTTGTTGCACCGTTTCAGAGATCCGATAAGGTGTTCGCCGTAATGGGGCATGATTCCCGGTGTCCACCTCATGAACCGCTAACTCCGTCCTCCCAGGACGGTTGGTGAACACGGGCCAGAAGAGTTCCAGGGTGGCCATCAACTGCAACCGCTGGGACACGGTGAGCGAACCACTTATCTCCATGTCCTCAATGGACCCATTGGCCTTGGCCTGGGCCAGCATGTCCAGGAGGGAATCTTCCTCCCCATCCTCTGGCAGATTGCAGACCGGTAGGACGCAAGCTTCACGTTCGTAGTGCGCCTTCAGCATGTTGACGTGAAAGGCCTTGCGCCTACCCCGAGCATGGTCAAGCGTGACCACGTAGGTGACCGGGTTGAGCTGTTGGTGGACGACGTACGGGCCTTCCCAGGCTGCCTGAAGCTTATCCGTTGGTACAGGGACCAGCGCCCACACCTTTTGACCCACCTGGTAGGTCCGCTCCCGGGCGTTCTGGTCATACCAGTGCTTCTGGTCAGCCTGAGCCTGCGTCATGTTGTCATGCACCAACTGCGTCAAGGTCTGCATCTTGTCATGGAAGCGCATGACATAATCCACGATGGACACTTCTGTGGGGTTTGGCTCATCTTCCCAGGATTCTCTTATCAACCCAAGGGGTCCCCGGACTCGCCTGCCATACAGGAGCTCGAAGGGGGAGAACCCGGTCGAGGCCTGCGGAACTTCTCTGTAAGCGAACAGCAGGTGTGGGAGGTACCGCTCCCAGTCGCGCCCTTGGGTCTCAACCAGTATGTGGAGCATCTGTTTGAGGGTACCGTTGAAGCGTTCACACAAACCATTAGTCTGTGGGTGATACGGACTCGATACCAGCTGCGTCACCTGCATTTTCTCACAGAGAGGCTCCATTAGGCGAGACATGAATTGGGGCCCTTGATCGGTAAGCATCTCCCTGGGAAATCCTACTCTTGAAAAGATGGTCACCAGTGCGTCAGCCACCTTATCTGCCCTGGTTGAAGACAGAGCTACTGCCTCCGGGTACCGGGTAGCGTAGTCTACCACGGTGAGAATGTATCGCTTTCCGGAGCTGCTGGGGACGGACAGCGGCCCTACAATGTCCACCGCGATTCTCTGGAAAGGCTCCTCTATCACCGGCAAAGGAATAAGGGGAGCCTTAAGAGCAGGCCCCGCCTTACCCACTTTTTGACAGGTGGCACAGGAGCGGCAGTAGTGTGTTACATCTGTCCCCATCTTGGGCCAATAAAAGTGTTGAGACAGCCGTGCCTTTGTTTTGCTGATCCCCAAGTGTCCAGCGAGTGGAATCTCATGGGCAATCCGCAACAACTCAGTTCTGAACTGATAGGGGACGACCAGCTGTCTTTCCCTCAACCACTCCTTTTTAGGATCTCCGGGTACTGTCTCCCGGTACAACCTTCCTCGTTCCCAGAACACCCTCTCCTTATCAGACTTGGAGGTGGGCGTCTCGGCGAGACCTCTCAATTTCTCCAGGCTGGCATCTGAGTGCAGAGCAGCCTGGAACTCCATGCTGGAGGCTGCCAGAAGTGACGTCAGGGTCCCCTCTTTACTGGGACCCTCTGGAACCGGCTCTGGGTTCACCTCTGGTTCAGTCTCTCCTGTAGCAGCAGAGGGTCCAGAAGACAGTGCGTTACCTGCGATCTGGGCACTCTGACTGCGTGTGACAGCTGCTATGTATGCTGTCTCCCTGGGGATTTCTTCAGACCCACCAGCTGGTGCTGCCCTTGGCTCTACCTCCCCATCCACCCCCAACACTTCAGGAGCAGTGCTACTTATGGGCCAGTTACCTTCCTCGGTGGCACTGGTCAGCTGCATGGCATTACCTTCCTCATGGTCCCCATGCACCTCCCCATTTCCTTGAGCACCGTTGCTTACTCCTGCCAGGGGTTCCTCAGCCGTCTCACTCCGCAGAGTGATGGGGCTGAGCACTTCGGTACCTGTGGACACATCTACCGCTTCAAAGAAAGGGTTAACGGGTTCAGTCGGCACAGATACATCAACATCATCATCATCCTTCCTAGGAGAAGAATGGTTATCAGTTTGCTTTGGTACATTCACATCAGCATCAGCATCGTACCTGGGGAAAGAATGGTTGTTAGTTGCATCATTACTCATCAAGGCATTAGCAGGTAACACATTCAGTTTCCCGTCATCATCATCATCATCAGGGTTAACGTTACCCTTATTATCAGTTTGGGGAAGGGTGTCAGGGACGTAGTATGCAACCATCCGCCCCAAGTCAGTCCCCAATAAAACATCAGTGGGCAGGTTTTCAGACACTCCCACCTCCCTCAACCCGCTCCCGGCACCCCAGTCAAGAAAAACTCGTGCCACTGGCAAGGGACAACGGGTGCCTCCAATCCCGGTGACAGTCAGGGTTTTCCCCTCAACAAACTCTTCAGGGGCCGCCAGTCCAGGACGGATGAGGGTTCGTTCAGCCCCGGTGTCCTTGAGGCCTGTAGCAAGACGGGCCCCCACCTGAACAGGTTGAACGTTGTCGTCAGCCCTCCCAACCACACCTCCCACCAAAAGAACAGAGGCGTTGGGCCCGGGGGCCTTGGCTGGGGGGTTCTTCGGCCTATTCGGACAGGTGTAAAAGAAGTGACCAGGCCGCTGGCAGTGGTGACACAGGCGACTGTCAGTAGCCGGCCTGCTGTTGGCAACAGGGACTGGGCCTCCGGAGGGACGGCTATCTGGGGCATTGGGGTTGGTTGCTGGCTTACCCCCTTTCCAGCTGGTGGCGACTGGCCTCCGCGTCTCGGGCTTCCGGTTGGCCTCGTGGTTGTCGGCGATCTGCGCCGCTTTGTCCGCGTTCGTTGGTTCGCGGTCCAGGATGAACTGTCGGACCTCAGCTGGGCAGAGATGCAGGAACTGGTCTTTGATCATCAGGTCCCGTAGCTGCTCAAAGGTTTCAACGGACAGTCCATGGATCCACTGGTCAAAGTGGGTCCTGAGTCCTTGCACCACATCACTGTAGCTATCATGTGGGCCACGTTGGAGGTGCCGGAACTTCTTTCGGTATACCTCAGGTGTCAGCCGGTATTTGGCGATCAGCGCCTGCTTTATGGCGTCATAGTCATCATCGGCTTCTGGCGGAAGAGAAGCAAATGCCTCCAGGGCTTTGCCTTTTAGCCCTGGGGTCAAGTACCTTGCCCATTGGTCTCTGGGCAGCTGGTACTGTCTGCAGGCTTTCTCAAAGGCTCGCAGAAACGTGTCCAAGTCCCCGTCCTTTTCCATCACGGGAAAAAGCTCTGGCCGGGGTTTAGGAGTCTGGATGCTGCTGGGCTCACCGCTTCGGGCTGTGGGGGCATTCCCACCCCGCTGGAGTACCTCCAGTTCATGGGCCCTCTGCTCCTGGCGCTCGGCTCTCTCAGCCTCTGCTCGGCGCTCAGCTCTCTCAGCCTGGGCTTGACGCTCGGCCCTCTCAGCCTCAGCTTGGCGCTCACGTTCGGCTTGGGCCTCCTGCCGATATTGCTGGATCAGCCTCACCCGCCCATCACTGTCTTCGGCGGGGAGTTCGTCCAAGGCCATTTGCAGATAGGGGTCCACCCCGTTCTGGCTGAATGTGGGGCCAGCGCTCAGGAGTGGAGCCTCTGCTGCAGCCCCATTGCCACTTGGGCCAACTTCTGCGCTCGCTGGATTCTGGTCGTTGTCCAGCTGCACTAGAGCCGCGATCATTTGAGCTCTGTTTTTGTTCGTGGCGTCAAGGCCTTGGTACGTGCATAACCCAGCAAGAACTTCCTTTGTCTGCCGGTTGTACCAAGGTTCTCCTTTTGCCGCCATGGTTGCCAAATAAAAGATAGAAAAAGAAAAACGAAGAAACGGGAGGGGGATACTTGCAAGTACACACTAATGTCTCAGGACTAGTAACCACTGAGTCTGTTCTCCAAAACCTATGATGCAGGATTCCCGCAGGAACCGTGCAGGTTTTTAGTGAGAGGAATGATTGCTCAAACCAAATCACTAATGCTCTAGGATTATCCCACCGCGCTGCCACCAATATGTGACGACCAGCCCACCGCCGTTCGTCCACTTACGGGCGACGACTAACGGGGGTCCCGCTGCCACCAAAACGCGACGGACAGCGGACCCTGTGTCACCACTATGTCACAATCCCACCACTGACACCGGTGTATCAGCGGACGGAGGGACGTGACACAATGCCGGCACACGGCTATCACAGGCGCAGTGGGGCTTATCTTAGATATCCCACCACTGGCACCATGTGACAAAAATATCCAGCAAGCTAATCTCGCTCTACAATTTGCCGCAGGGGGAGTTTAATTTGGATGCCCCACCACTGCTATCAATCTTCCAAGTACTGCGGGGATTTATGTATATCCCACTTTCTCAGTTCCACTTTGGAACTCGCAGCTCTCCGGCGCCCCCCTTACCCTCAGGTCAGTCAGGGAACTGCACCTAGGATAATTAGTCGCCGGACGGGCTGCCTGTTGTGAACCGGCAATTAGGCTTCTGCAGTAAGGGAATTATCAATGCTGTGGCCGCAGACCCTTATTCAGCAATATAAGACCCTTCTAGACTGCCAGCAAGCCGCAATAGCCGTGCACAACGCGCTGCCACCAGTCACGGTTACTTAATTCACAGTGTTAAGTTAAGAGGGTCCGTGGCAAACCCTTTGAATTAGTAGCGATTATCTAACAAAGGCGTATAGTTCGATTCTTAGAGCATGGAGACAGATCTAAATAATTTCATTTATTTTCCGAAAGAGGACAGTGATTACAGATAAAAGTTGCTATAAAATTGAGACATAAAATATGTACAGTACAGGTATAAAATAAAAGTGGAGAAAACAAAGAGATTACACTCACAGTTCCATATTGTTCCTTAGGCAGACCATGCGGCTAAGGTGGGTGGAGGCGGAGCTGCACTTCTCCGCTCATCTGAGTTCTTGTCAGCACGGACTCTGCAGCTGTTCTGTGCTGGTTTGCCCAGGGAAGGCCTTATAGGCTTTGCTTTGTGACATCACGGAGAGATGCATTCTGGGTTGATCCCTCCTCTCTCATCCGAGTTATGTTTTGGCTACAAAACTTAGATTAGCTATAACTTTATGGGAGAAGCTGGTATGGACTCATCAGTGGTATCATGTTACCCAGCGTAATGAGCCTATCAAGAAAACATCAAACATCTATGCGATATGACCATCCATTTGGGCGCAAATCATATCTCAGGTTCTGGACATCCGAGAGTTTTGCAACAGGCACCACAGCGAAGCTGGGTCTGCTCGGATCGCAGAAATATGATTTTCATATCTCTACTTGGTACGGTTTTCGCAGGGCAGGCTCTTAAAGTTTTTATTTCAAACAAAGACCTTTTTCCCGCATTTTTCTCTTTCAGCTGAGAGAAGCCAAATGGTGTGAGGAAGATGGTCTAGCTAATTAACATTCCTGCTCTTCCAGAGGAAGTGGCAGGGTTGATAAAACCTGGGGGGGAAGGAATTCCTACTACTGACAGTTTACAATGTCCTAGGATGGAGGATTTGTTAGCACATTGCAACAGAAAACATATCTTGCAGACATTGTACATCACACATACTGCCAGGCTGGATGAAACTACTGGTCTCAGGCACCCTAATCTTAGTGGTTGGACAGAGCCAGCGCCACCCAGAGCTTCTGGTTTCGACATCTCTTCTATTACCAGCAACGCCTGCACAATAAATAAGGCGCTGCTTGGTGATGGAATCAAACATCACAGGAGCAGATTCCAGTGGAGAGGGGACACACCATCTGCAGATGCCCTAATATAGCAAAATTACAGGGAACTGAAGCAGTAGAAATCCCCATAAAGTGACTCCATTATGGAAATTATAACCCTCAGTGAATTATTCTATGGGAGTAGTGACACTTTACGGAAATTAGCTCGCACTGGATGTTGCAACATGAAAATTGCACATTTGCCATTTTATTACCCAACACATAATGCCCAGATTGTGCTCCAGGAAACACACACCGTAAATTAAGTGGGTTCTTCTCACTATAGTAATGCCAAATATATGGATGCTAAATATGGTTTGGGCGCACTACAAGGCTCAGAAGAGAGTGGATATTTGACTTTGGGAGAGCGGATATTGCTGGATTGGTTTATGGAAGCCATGTTGCTTTTCAAGAGCTTTTGAGCCACAAATATTGTGGAAACCTTTTGGTTTTCTTCTGACAGATGATGGACCTTAGTGGTGTCTTGTGTTTCCGTGAGATGAGTAGAAGTTTTATTGGTATAATTTTTGCCTATATAACATTGTTTGTTGGCTTTTTATTCCATGTTTGGGAGGCAGAATGAACAAACCATTGAACACCATGATGCACTGGTTCATGCTATGAGGCTTTCGATTAGACTGTGAACTCTCATTGTCTTGGTGAATAATTCAATGGTTTTAAAAAGCTTGTATCTTTTATGGACAGCTTAAGTAGAAATGTTCAAAAGTATAAAATTTGAAGATATTTTATTCAAAATTATTAACTGGTTTTATTTTTAGGAACGCTGACATCTTCAATTTTTAAATCTGATGATCTTGAGATCACACAGGATACAACTGAAGTGATTGCCATTACTCCAGATATACCATCATCCCTTCATAGCAAAGATCTGTCATCTGATCCTATGAAACAGGTCCCATCTTTTGGTTCATTACCAACTACTAAGGAAAATCAAAGTCACAATATAGGCATTAAAAAATTAATTGCTTCTAAAGGAAAGGAGCCATTTTCAGATTCAGAATATGGAAATAGTTTTCTTGAAAAGACTTTTCTTAAACATGAAAAAATACACATAACAGACAATAGATTTTCCTGTTCTCAATGTGGGAAATTAACAAAGAAATCAGATTTGGTTAAGCACCATAGAACTCACACAGGGGAGAAACCTTTTTCCTGTTCAGAATGTGGGAAATGTTTTAACCAGAAATCTAATTTTGTTACACACCAGAAAACTCACACAGGGGAGAAGTCTTTTTCCTGTTCAGAATGTGGGAAATGTTTTACAAAGAAATCATATGTGGCTAATCACCATAGAACCCACACAGGGGAGAAGCCTTTTTCATGTTCAGAATGTGGGAAATGTTTTGCACATAAATCACATTTTGTTACTCACCATAAAACTCACACAGGCGAGAAACCTTTTTCCTGTTCAGAATGTGGGAAATGTTTTAACCAGAAATCTAATTTTGTTACACACCAGAAAACTCACACAGGGGAGAAGTCTTTTTCCTGTTCAGAATGTGGGAAATGTTTTACAAAGAAATCATATGTGGCTAATCACCATAGAACCCACACAGGGGAGAAGTCTTTTTCATGTTCAGAATGTGGGAAATGTTTTGCACATAAATCACATTTTGTTACTCACCATAAAACTCACACAGGCGAGAAACCTTTTTCCTGTTCAGAATGTGGGAAATGTTTTAACCAGAAATCTAATTTTGTTACACACCAGAAAACTCACACAGGGGAGAAGTCTTTTTCCTGTTCAGAATGTGGGAAATGTTTTACAAAGAAATCATATGTGGCTAATCACCATAGAACCCACACAGGGGAGAAGTCTTTTTCATGTTCAGAATGTGGGAAATGTTTTGCACATAAATCACATTTTGTTACTCACCATAAAACTCACACAGGCGAGAAACCTTTTTCCTGTTCAGAATGTGGGAAATGTTTTAACCAGAAATCTAATTTTGTTACACACCAGAAAACTCACACAGGGGAGAAGTCTTTTTCCTTTTCAGAATGTGGGAAATGTTTTACAAAGAAATCATATGTGGCTAATCACCATAGAACCCACACAGGGGAGAAGCCTTTTTCATGTTCAGAATGTGGGAAATGTTTTGCACATAAATCACATTTTGTTACTCACCATAAAACTCACACAGGTGAGAAACCATTTTCCTGTTCAGAATGTGGGAAATGTTTTAACCAGAAATCAGATTTGGTTAGTCACCATAGAACTCACACAGGGGACAAGACTTTTTGCTGTTCAGAATGTGGGAAATGTTTTACAAAGAAATCAGATTTGGTTAAGCACCAAAGAACTCACACGGGGGAGAAGCCTTTTTGCTGTTTAGAATGTGGGAAATGTTTTACAAAGAAATCAGTTTGTGTCAAGCACCAGAGAACTCACACAGGGGAGAAGCCTTTTTCATGTTCAGAATGTGGGAAATGTTTTATCCAGAAATCACATTTGGTTAATCACCATAGAACTCACACAGGGGAGAAACCTTTTTCCTGTTCAGAATGTGGGAAATGTTTTACAAAGAAATCACATTTGGTTAGTCACCAAAGAATTCACACAGGGGAGAAGCCTTTTTCCTGTTCAGAATGTGGGAAATGTTTTACAAGGAAATCAGATTTGATTATGCACCGTATAACTCAAACAGGGGAGAAGCCTTTTTGCTGTTCAGAATGTGGGAAATGTTTTAATTGCAAATCACATTTGGTTAAACACCATAGAACTCACACAGGGGAGAAGCCTTTTTCCTGCTCAGAATGTGGGAAATGTTTTAACTGTAAATCATATTTGTTTAAGCACCAAAGAACTCACATGGGGGAGAAGCCTTTTAACTGTTCAGAATGTGGGAAATGATATAATGGTTGACTATGGGATGGAGGATGTGTGATGGGTATATGGGCACTGGACTATGGGATGGAGGATATGTATGATGGATATATGTATGATGGAGGATGTGTGATGGGTATATGGGCACTGGACTATGGGATGGAGGATATGTATGACGGGTATATGGGCACGGGACTATGGGATGGCGGATATGTATGGTGGGTATATGGGCATGGGACTATGGGATGGAGGATATGTATGATGGGTATATGGGCACAGGACTATGAGATGGAGGATATGTATGATGGGTATATGGGCATGGGACTATGAGATGAAGGATGTGTGATGGGTATATGGGCAGTGGACTATGGGATGGAGGATATGTATGATGGATATATGGGCACGGGCCTATGGGATCGTAGATATGTATGATGGGTATATGGGCACAGGACTATGGGATGGAGGATAATTATAATTTGCTATAACTAACCACAGTTAGTTACTATGCCCTGGCAGCGCCGGGCTCTTCAGCTAGTGTTACAATAAAAACACTCATTGTACGAGAATGATCAGTAGTAAATATATTGAACAGCCATGTCAGACTGAGCTGCCATCATAGAAAATCTTTCGCTAACTAACTTTGCAGCTAATGAGATGACTTTATGGGAGCTCTAGCCAGAATGGAGACATAAAATGACATCAGAGCCATTAGCAGGTATGGTTGGCATACACAAGGGTTAATAGGAGTAGCTGCAGGGCATTGTGAGAGTAAGTAATGGTGTCATATGGTAGTAAGCAGTGTCTGTGATGAGGACAATACAGTTGTCAATATGTGAAGAGTTATGTGAGTAATGACATTAGATAAAAGGGACATGGGGATTTATGGACTGTAATGGGGTTTGGTGAAATACTCCTAAATATTGTCATTTTGTGTTATCACTTTCTTTAGTATTCTAGAATACATGTCTCTCCCTGCAGTATGAGGTTATCATGTATACACCTTTTGCCGCTCTATGTAGTTTGTTTGTCTAACCATATATATATATATATAAAAAGCCCAAATGAGGTCCTCCATATATTCAGAAGTAGAAATCAACAACATAGCCTACAAGAGTTACTCCCATAAACAACATTTCAGTATGAAATATATCTGTATTTCAACAAAACACATAAAAAAATGTAAAAAGAAGAGATTATGCAGAGAGAAATCATCAGGTATGTATATAAAACGAATCTAATCTGTCCCAAAATGTAGTTTAGAAAAATCCTTTACATACAGTCATATGTAAAAGTTTGGGCACCCCTATTAATGTTAACCTTTTTTCTTTATAACAATTTTGGTTTTTGCAACAGCTATTTCCGTTTCATACATCTAATAACTGATGGACTCAGTTATATTTCTGGATTCAAATGAGGTTTATTGTACTAACAGAAAATGTGCAATCTGCATTTAAACAAAATTTGACCGGTGCAAAAGTATGGGCCCCCTTATCATTTTCTTGATTTGAACACTCCTAACTACTTTTTACTGACTTCCTGAAGCACTAAATTGGTTTTGTAACCTCATTGAGCTTTGAACTTCATAGCCAGGTGTATCAAATCATGAGAAAAGGTATTTAAGGTGGCCACTTGCAAGTAGTTCTCCTATTTGATTCTCCTATGAAGAGTGGCATCATGGGCTCCTCAAAACAACTCTCAAATGATCTGAAAACAAAGATTATTCAACATAGCTTTTCAGTGGAAGGATACAAAAAGTTGTCTCAGAGATTTAACCTGTCAGTTTCCACTGTGAGGAACATAGTAAGGAAATGGAAGAACACAGGTACAGTTCTTGTTAAGCCCAGAAGTGGCAGGCCAAGAAAAATATCAGAAAGACAGAGAAGAAGAATGGTGGGAACAGTCAAGGACAATCCACAGACCACCTCCAAAGACCGGCAGCATCATCTTGCTGCAGATGGTGTCACTGTGCATCGGTCAACAATACAGCGCACTTTGCACAAGGAGAAGCTGTATGGGAGAGTGATGCGAAAGAAGCCGTTTCTGCAAGCACGCCACAAACAGAGTCGCCTGAGGTCTGCAAAAGCACATTTGGACAAGCCAGTTACATTTTGGAAGAAGGTCCTGTGAACTGATGAAACAAAGATTGAGTTGTTTGGTCATACAAAAAGGCGTTATGCATGCGCTGTATTGTTGACCGATGCACAGTGACACCATCTGCAGCAAGATGATGCTGCAGGTCTTTGGAGGTGGTCTGTGGATTGTCCTTGACTGTTCTCACCATTCTTCTTCTCTGCCTTTCTGATATTTTTCTTGGCCTGCCACTTCTGGGCTTAACAAGAACTGTACCTGTGTTCTTCCATTTCCTTACTATGTTCCTCACAGTGGAAACTGACAGGTTAAATCTCTGAGACATCTTTTTGTATCCTTCCACTGAAAAGCTATGTTGAATAATCTTTGTTTTCAGATCATTTGAGAGTTGTTTTGAGGAGCCCATGATGCCACTCTTCATAGGAGAATCAAATAGGAGAACTACTTGCAAGTGGCCACCTTAAATACCTTTTCTCATGATTTGATACACCTGGCTATGAAGTTCAAAGCTCAATGAGGTTACAAAACCAATTTAGTGCTTCAGGAAGTCAGTAAAAAGTAGTTAGGAGTGTTCAAATCAAGAAAATGATAAGGGTGCCCATACTTTTGCACCGGTCAAATTTTGTTTAAATGCAGATTGCACATTTTCTGTTAGTACAATAAACCTCATTTGAATCCAGAAATATAACTGAGTCCATCAGTTATTAGATATAAGAAACTGAAATACCTGTTACAAAAACCAAAATTGTTATAAAGAAAAAAGGTTAACATTAATAGGGGTGCCCAAACTTTTACATATGACTGTATATATAATTGTAAGTGGAAAGTCCATATGGAAGAAGTATAACAATTATATCGCTTATCATCCTATATCATTACATATCTCAGGTGTAAGGTCTCCGCCGAATGGTCAATAGCAATTCACAATAAACCCAGATACAAAGAATATATAGAACAGGTTTACAATCCACACAGGAATAAATATTACATTGTAGACTCATAAAGTGACAGTGCTCATGGAAACATTCAAAAAATAGTACAAACAATGAATGTTATAAAGCCGATTCCATAGGGCATGTGTGGCATTATGGGCATGACCCGGTCACGGCTTCACATGGAGTCTTCATTGCTGGTGCATAAATCCAGAAGCAGCAGAACGGGGCAAACTGCACATTACACGCGTTTCTCTTGTAGAAACCCCTTTCTGAGGAAGCATTACAAGCGAAACGTGCTTAAAAGAGCGCCTCTGGGTAATGTAATCCTCTCTATAGATCGGTCTTGTCTGTGTGTGCCTCTTTGGTATGTGGACATTGTGGGGTTCGCCACGTTCTCCTGCTTCTTGATTGATGCACTAGCAATGAAGACTCTATGTGAAGCAGTGACCGGGTCACAATACTATTTTGTCCTCACACTCACTCCCTGTGATTGTGTGGATGTGTTTGGCCTAAGAGAGACAATCAGCAAGTGGGTTATAAATTAGATATAAATATAATATATATGATCAAATATATTGTAGTTCCCCTTCTTTCTCTCCCATAAGAAGATTCTTGCCGGTAGAATCAGCGCGGATGACCACCTACTGTGCTCTCTCCCCGGCCACAATTCCCCATCTTACTTCCATCCTCCCCCTTTCCCCCCCAGTCATCTTTTCCCATCTAGATATATATCTACCATCCGACTATAGTGATAAGCTCTCTGCAGATTAATGATATACTATATCGGTCTGTGTTCCTGGAGGATAGCTTCTGCTCCACTAGATACCATTGATAAGATACATGGTGCTTCACGTCCAGTATTTATGGTGAATAGCATATATTATTATGGGCAGTTGTTCTTTGAGATCAGTAGATTTAACATATGTCAAATTAAAAAGCGGGTCTGTAATATCCCGAAATTTCAAAGGTTCTGGTTACAATCGATAACTTCCTTGTCAATTCCTGAACCTGGTGGGAAAATTATATTTCCACCTTATTAAAACCAAGCCAGGTATATATTGAGCCTAATATGAAAAACTTACCCATCAACATTTTCTCTTTTCTTCTTTTTTCCATAAATTCCTTGATATTCCTGATTTCTAGTTTTTTAACAGGATATCGGGGCCCATATGTCCTGGAACCCATGTTTCTCTCTGTGTCCTAGTACACTGTGCTTCTGGTCTCCGGCCCATACTGCTATTAGTGAGCAGAATGGATTCCCAAAATATTGGACTCCGTTCACCTCACTTTCTGAAGTGATGCAGCGTTCGGCTCATTCTGCTGATTTACTGCCCTCTGTGCCTGCTCCTCACGCTGTGAAGTTTGAGCTTATAATTATTTTCATTTAAACAATTAAAATAAAATCTACATAAAATTATCATGGTTAAAATATTTATACATTTAAATAGCCACAAAAATACTCATCAGTACATAAGAAATGATTCAGGCATTTATTCTGGACCTCATAACTTTTAGCCTGGTATCTTACCTCTCTGGTTTTCTGTCCATGACCCTGGTATCTTACCTCTCTGGTTTCCTGTCCATGACCCTAGTATATTACCTCTCTGGTTTTCTGTCCATGACCCTGGTATATTACATTTCTGGTTTCCTGTCCATGACCCTGGTATATTACCTCTCTGGTTTTCTGTCCATGACCCTGGTATATTACATTTCTGGTTTCCTGTCCATGACCCTGGTATATTACCTTTCTGGTTTTCTGTCCATGACCCTGGTATATTACATTTCTGGTTTCCTGTCCATGACCCTGGTATATTACCTCTCTGGTTTTCTGTCCATGACCCTGGTATATTACATTTCTGGTTTCCTGTCCATGACCCTGGTATATTACCTCTCTGGTTTTCTGTCCATGACCCTGGTATATTACATTTCTGGTTTCCTGTCCATTACTCTGGTATATTACCTCTCTGGTTTTCTGTCCATGACCCTGGTATATTTCCTCTCTGGTTTCTTGTCCATGACCCTGGTATATTACGTTTCTGGTTTCCTGTCTATGACCCTGGTATATTACCTCTCTGGTTTCCTGTCTATGACCCTGGTATATTACCTCTCTGGTTTACTGTCCACGACCCTGGTATATTACCTCTGGTTTTCTGTCCATGAACCTGGTATCTTACCTCTCTGGTTTGCTGTCCATGACCCTGGTATCTTACCTCACTGGTTTCCTGTCCGTGACCCTGTTATATTACCTTTCTTGTTTCCTGTCCATGATCCTGATATCCCACCTCTCTGGTTTCCTGTCCATGACCCTAGTATATTACCTCTCTGGTTTTCTGTTCATGACCCTGATATATTACGTTTCTAGGCTCCTGTCCATGACCCTCCATGACCCTGGTATATTACCTCTCTGGTTTCCTGTCCATGACCCTAGTATATTACCTCTCTGGTTTTCTGTCCATGACCCTGGTATATTACATTTCTGGTTTCCTGTCCATGACCCTGGTATATTACCTCTCTGGTTTTCTGTCCATGACCCTGGTATATTACATTTCTGGTTTCCTGTCCATGACCCTGGTATATTACCTTTCTGGTTTTCTGTCCTTGACCCTGGTATATTACATTTCTGGTTTCCTGTCCATGACCCTGGTATATAACCTTTCTGGTTTTCTGTCCATGACCCTGGTATATTACCTCTCTGGTTTTCTGTCCATGACCCTGGTATATTACATTTCTGGTTTTCAGTCCATGACCCTGGCATATTACCTTTCTGGTTTTCTGTCCATGACCCTGGTATATTACATTTCTGGTTTCCTGTCCATGACCCTGGTATATTACCTCTCTGGTTTTCTGTCCATGACCCTGGTATATTACATTTCTGGTTTCCTGTCCATGACCCTGGTATATTACCTTTCTGGTTTTCTGTCCATGACCCTGGTATATTACATTTCTGGTTTCCTGTCCATGACCCTGGTATATTACCTCTCTGGTTTTCTGTCCATGACCCTGGTATATTACATTTCTGGTTTCCTGTCCATTACTCTGGTATATTACCTCTCTGGTTTTCTGTCCATGACCCTGGTATATTTCCTCTCTGGTTTCTTGTCCATGACCCTGGTATATTACCTCTCTGGTTTCCTGTCTATGACCCTGGTATATTACCTCTCTGGTTTACTGTCCACGACCCTGGTATATTACCTCTGGTTTTCTGTCCATGAACCTGGTATCTTACCTCTCTGGTTTGCTGTCCATGACCCTGGTATCTTACCTCACTGGTTTCCTGTCCGTGACCCTGTTATATTACCTTTCTTGTTTCCTGTCCATGATCCTGATATCCCACCTCTCTGGTTTCCTGTCCATGACCCTAGTATATTACCTCTCTGGTTTTCTGTTCATGACCCTGATATATTACGTTTCTAGGCTCCTGTCCATGACCCTCCATGACCCTGGTATATTACCTCTCTGGTTTCCTGTCCATGACCCTAGTATATTACCTCTCTGGTTTTCTGTCCATGACCCTGGTATATTACATTTCTGGTTTCCTGTCCATGACCCTGGTATATTACCTCTCTGGTTTTCTGTCCATGACCCTGGTATATTACATTTCTGGTTTCCTGTCCATGACCCTGGTATATTACCTTTCTGGTTTTCTGTCCTTGACCCTGGTATATTACATTTCTGGTTTCCTGTCCATGACCCTGGTATATAACCTTTCTGGTTTTCTGTCCATGACCCTGGTATATTACCTCTCTGGTTTTCTGTCCATGACCCTGGTATATTACATTTCTGGTTTTCAGTCCATGACCCTGGCATATTACCTTTCTGGTTTTCTGTCCATGACCCTGGTATATTACATTTCTGGTTTCCTGTCCATTACTCTGGTATATTACCTCTCTGGTTTTCTGTCCATGACCCTGGTATATTTCCTCTCTGGTTTCTTGTCCATGACCCTGGTATATTACGTTTCTGGTTTCCTGTCTATGACCCTGGTATATTACCTCTCTGGTTTCCTGTCTATGACCCTGGTATATTACCTCTCTGGTTTACTGTCCACGACCCTGGTATATTACCTCTGGTTTTCTGTCCATGAACCTGGTATCTTACCTCTCTGGTTTGCTGTCCATGACCCTGGTATCTTACCTCACTGGTTTCCTGTCCGTGACCCTGGTATATTACCTTTCTTGTTTCCTGTCCATGATCCTGATATCCCACCTCTCTGGATTCCTGTCCACGACCCTGGTATGTTACCTCTCTGGTTTCCTGTCCACGACCCTGGTATATTACCTCTCTGGTTTACTGTTCATGCTGTTGTGAGCAGAATGAATTCCCACATTATTGAATTGAGTTGATTTTACTCTTTGAGCTCGGCACTATGGGGAATTCCATCCCAGAGCTTCCATCTAATATGGCGATCGGCTCTTTCTTTTTCTCCGTTCTCGGTGCCTGCTCTGCAGGCAGTGAAGTAAGAGCTCACTATGCTTTTTATTCAAATAGGTATTTTTGCTGAATTTTATTAAATGTTAACTAAAATGAACATGGATATAAATATTTATAAGTGCGCTAAAACACATATCAGGAACTTCCGGTGTGACAAGAGGTCTGTAAACCAGCTTCTCTCAGTGAGATTACTGGGACCTATTCAACCTTGCGACTGGCTAATTGCCTGTCAGTGAGACTCTCCAGACATCTCCATCGGCGGCGCATGGAGAGATTTATTAACAGAAGCGGGTCCCGGAAAAGTTTAAATCCCCACACACCACTAGAAGCGTGCAACAAGATGGCGCCCGACACTCCAAAAGCAAAGAAATCTAGTAAGTCCTCGGGCACAGCACCGCATACGATACAGACGGGGGAGGAAGAGGGGGAACTACCAGCAGGACTTAATATATCATATAAAGCTCTGGCTGCAGAGGAGGCTAAAATATTGGCACCAGACATAAAAAAGACTTGAACAAACAGTTTCTGCATCATTGCAGCAGCTGCAGGCTTCCATCACCCAGCGGTCTGAAGGCTTGATATAGCTGAGCACAGATTGAGTGCAGCAGAGGATGAACTTCAGTATATACAACTAAAGCTGAGAAAAGCCACAAAATTGAGCCTGCAATTGTCTGAAAAAGTAAATGATCTAGAAAACAGATCGAGGAGAAACAATCTAAGGATAATACGTCTCCCAGAATCTATCCCCCCTACTCATTTAATGAAGATTTGTATGGAGGAACTTCCCAGATCGTTGGGGATAGAAAACAGTATGAAAGTAGAAAGAGCCCCCAGAGTGGGTCCACCTCTGCCCCAGCAGCACAATTCTCCCTCTCCTTCTAGTAGAGCAAGACCGGTAATTATGAAATATCTGGACTTTGTGGCTAAATCTGTCCTTCTACAACATTACAGAAAAAAAGTCGACTCGGATCACTATTAGAGGCTACAAAGGTTTATTATTCAACGATTATTCCGTAGAAGTCACAAAGAAAAGGAGAGCATTTAGTGATCTGTGTACTGCAGTAGCTTAGCTACCGGGGGGGGGCAGAGGGGGCGGTGGCCCCGGGCCCCGCGCTCTGATGGGGCCCACCCGAGCTATGCTATGTAACTATATCGGCGTGCAGATTGTGCCGATACAATTCCATGCTGCAGCAGGGAGTGAGTCATGTGACCGTTCTTCTGCAGAGGAGAGGGGGAGGGGAGGTGACTCACTCAATCCTGGCTGAGCGCGCTCTCCTTGAAAGCTCCCTGCTGCAGAGAAGTCATCAGCTCCAGCAGCAGCCTGACCGCGGGGGGCTCTGCCTCTGCCTGTGAGCTGAGTTCACTGTCTGCTCTGCACTTGATTGCTTCTGACTGAGAGGAGCCTGACAGCTGAGGAGCCGCTGCTCCAGGACCGGTGGACACTGCACACAGCATGGGGATTGATGAGTATCTATGTTAATTGCTATTTGAAGTGTCTAATCTGTTGCTTTGGATATATACATACAACTTACTGCTATTTGGGTGTAATATTCATTACATGATGCTCTCCTTACGTGTTACATAGTTTTCAGGCACTTTGCAGCGGTCACTGATGCGCTATATGGCGATGCTTTGTCTTGGCCTGGGAATTTACTGCACTTTGGGACTGAGAGAAAACCAGGAAAAGTGCAAACTAGAGATCGCACTGCTGGCTGCAGGCATTGAGCTGTGCAGAGAGAGCGGCGCATCCTCCCTGGCAGGCAGAGGGAGGGTTAAACCAGTGTATCACCTTATCTCGCTGTTTGTGCTGGCGTGTAATTATTAACCTACCCGTTACCAGGCTGACAGCGAGTCCTGGAGGATTAGGGGATGTGCACACGTTGTGGATTACTCTGCGGATTTTTACGCGCGGATTTGGCCAAATCCACAGGTAAATCCACAGGTTAAATGACCGGCGTTTTACCTGCGGATTTAGTGCAGATTTTGTGCGGATTTCCCCTGCGTTTTTACACCTGCAGATTCCGCACAAAGAATTGACATATTGCAGATTTAAATCCGCAGAAAATCCTCAGCGTGTGCACTGTGTTCTTCATTTCTCATAGACTGTACTGTACAACGCAGCAGAAACTGCTGATCCGCAGGACCAAGTCCACTGCAGATCCGCAGCAGAATCCACAACGTGTGCACACAGCCTAACTAGTGTTTGCTGCTCCTACTGGGAAGTGAAGTCTGGCACTTGTAGTGCCACAGCAGCAGTTAGTGCTTGGTGACAAATAGCTGTGGAATAGTGTTTTTCTATGCAGCGATTGTTAGTGGCATGGACATGTTACTAGTGTGATATATTAGTATCAGTAATGCAGGTGACTTATCTCTAACCCTACAATGTGGGGAGCTACAGGGGGGGGGAGGGAGGTCACCCCGGGACCAGCGCTCTGAGGGGACCCACCCACAGCACGCCGATAGTGTTACATTCTGCGGCAGATCAGGCAGAATCGATCTCCCTGCTCTGCCACCTGGCCGCTATGGGGCCCGTGAGCAGGCGCTAGGGCCCTGCGCCAGCAGTGGGTCCCCACCTGTCATTGCAAAATCAACTGTGTTGGCTGGAGGCCATTTCAGCTGACTGCATTGATGAGAGGAGGAGCATTACGCTCCCTCTCCCATCATCCCCCTCTCATCAGCTTCTGATGTCACTAACGCCAACACTGACAGGGGGTCGCGAAGACGTCACTACTCGGAGCCTACAGTCCGGAGATGTGCGGGAGCTCGCAGCAGTGAAGAAACCAGGAGGAAAGGTGAGTTTTGGATTTATTTTTTATGAGGCTGCCTATGGGGTGCATTATATAAAGGGCTGCATTATTCTATAGGGTCTGCCTATGGGGAGTGCATTATACTATATTGAGGACTATAGTGAACTTGTCTGGCACATTATACTATATGGAGGCTATCTAGCGGGCCATCATACAGTGTGGAGATTACAGTGTTGGAGCTATCAAACAATTTGGGGAATACTAAGCGGTCAGTGTATATACAGTGAGGGTGGATTAGACTGTGTATAAGAGAGCGTCATACAGTGTATAGGGGAGCATCATACTGTGTATAGGGGAGCATCATACAGTGTATAGGGGAGCATCATACAGTGTATAGGGGAGCATCATACAGTGTATAGGGGAGCATCATACAGTGTATAGGGGAGCATCATACAGTGTATAGGGGAGCATCATACAGTGTATAGGAGAGCATCATACAGTGTATAGGGGAGCATCATACAGTGTATAGGGGAGCATCATACAGTGTATAGGGGAGCATCATACAGTGTATAGGGGAGCATCATACTGTGTATAGGGGAGCATCATACAGTGTATAGGGGAGCATCATACTGTGTATAGGGGAGCATCATACAGTGTATAGGGGAGCATCATACAGTGTATAGGGGAGCATCATACTGTGTATAGGGGAGCATCATACTGTGTATAGGGGAGCATCATACAGTGTGTAGGGGAGCATCATACTGTGTATAGGGGAGCATCATACAGTGTATAGGGGAGCATCATACTGTGTATAGGGGAGCATCATACAGTGTATAGGGGAGCATCATACTGTGTATAGGGGAGCATCATACAGTGTATAGGGGAGCATCATACAGTGTATAGGGGAGCATCATACAGTGTATAGGGGAGCATCATACAGTGTATAGGGGAGCATCATACTGTGTGTAGGGGAGCATCATACTGTGTATAGGGGAGCATCATACTGTGTATAGGGGAGCATCATACTGTGTATAGGGGATCATCATACAGTGTATAGGGAGCATCATACAGTGTATAGGGGAGCATCATACTGTGTATAGGGGAGCATCATACTGTGTATAGGGGAGCATCATACAGTGTATAGGGGAGCATCATACAGTGTATAGGGGAGCATCATACAGTGTATAGGGGAGCATCATACAGTATATAGGGGAGCATCATACAGTGTATAGGGGAGCATCATACTGTGTATAGGGGAGCATCATACAGTGTGTAGGGGAGCATCATACTGTGTATAGGGGAGCATCATACAGTGTATAGGGAGCATCATACAGTGTATAGGGGAGCATCATACTGTGTATAGGGGAGCATCATACTGTGTATAGGGGAACATCATACAGTGTATAGGGGAGCATCATACTGTGTATAGGGGAGCATCATACAGTGTATAGGGGAGCATCATACAGTGTATAGGGGAGCATCATACAGTATATAGGGGAGCATCATACAGTGTATAGGGGAGCATCATACAGTGTATAGGGGAGCATCATACAGTATATAGGGGAGCATCATACAGTGTATAGGGGAGCATCATACTGTGTATAGGGGAGCATCATACTGTGTATAGGGGAGCATCATACAGTGTGTAGGGGAGCATCATACTGTGTATAGGGGAGCATCATACAGTGTGTAGGGGAGCATCATACTGTGTGTAGGGGAGCATCATACTGTGTATAGGGGAGCATCATACTGTGTATAGGGGATCATCATACAGTGTATAGGGAGCATCATACAGTGTATAGGGGAGCATCATACAGTGTATAGGGGAGCATCATACAGTGTATAGGGGAGCATCATACTGTGTATAGGGGAGCATCATACTGTGTATAGGGGAGCATCATACTGTGTATAGGGGAGCATCATACAGTGTATAGGGGAGCATCATACAGTGTATAGGGGAGCATCATACTGTGTATAGGGGAGCATCATACAGTGTGTAGGGGAGCATCATACTATGTATAGGGGAGCATCATACAGTGTAGGGGAGCATCATACAGTGTATAGGGGAGCATCATACAGTGTATAGGGGAGCATCATACTGTGTATAGGGGAGCATCATACAGTGTATAGGGGAGCATCATACAGTGTATAGGGGAGCATCATACTGTGTATAGGGGAGCATCATACAGTGTATAGGGGAGCATCATACTGTGTATAGGGGAGCATCATACTGTGTATAGGGGAGCATCATACAGTGTATAGGGGAGCATCATACTGTGTATAGGGGAGCATCATACAGTGTATAGGGGAGCATCATACTGTGTATAGGGGAGCATCATACTGTGTATAGGGGAGCATCATACAGTGTATAGGGGAGCATCATACAGTGTATAGGGGAGCATCATACTGTGTATAGGGGAGCATCATACAGTGTATAGGGGAGCATCATACTGTGTATAGGGGAGCATCATACAGTGTATAGGGGAGCATCATACAGTGTATAGGGGAGCATTATACAGTGTATAGGGGAGCATCATACTGTGTATAGGGGAGCATCATACAGTGTATAGGGGAGCATCATACAGTGTATAGGGGAGCATCATACAGTGTATAGGGGAGCATCATACAGTGTATAGGGGAGCATCATACTGTGTGTAGGGGAGCATCATACTGTGTATAGGGGAGCATCATACTGTGTATAGGGGATCATCATACAGTGTATAGGGAGCATCATACAGTGTATAGGGGAGCATCATACAGTGTATAGGGGAGCATCATACAGTGTATAGGGGAGCATCATACTGTGTATAGGGGAGCATCATACTGTGTATAGGGGAGCATCATACAGTGTATAGGGGAGCATCATACAGTGTATAGGGGAGCATCATACAGTGTATAGGGGAGCATCATACTGTGTATAGGGGAGCATCATACAGTGTGTAGGGGAGCATCATACTATGTATAGGGGAGCATCATACAGTGTAGGGGAGCATCATACAGTGTATAGGGGAGCATCATACAGTGTATAGGGGAGCATCATACTGTGTATAGGGGAGCATCATACAGTGTATAGGGGAGCATCATACTGTGTATAGGGGAGCATCATACAGTGTATAGGGGAGCATCATACAGTGTATAGGGGAGCATCATACTGTGTATAGGGGAGCATCATTCAGTGTATAGGGGAGCATCATACAGTGTGTAGGGGAGCATCATACAGTGTATAGGGGAGCATCATACAGTGTATAGGGGAGCATCATACAGTGTATAGGGGAGCATCATACAGTGTATAGGGAAGCATCATACAGTGTATAGGGGAGCATCATACTGTGTATAGGGGAGCATCATACAGTGTATAGGGGAGCATCATACAGTGTATAGGGGAGCATCATACAGTGTATAGGGGAGCATCATACTGTGTATAGGGGAGCATCATACAGTGTATAGGGGAGCATCATACTGTGTATAGGGGAGCATCATACAGTGTATAGGGGAGCATCATACAGTGTATAGGGGAGCATCATACTGTGTATAGGGGAGCATCATACAGTGTATAGGGGAGCATCATACTGTGTATAGGGGAGCATCATACAGTGTATAGGGGAGCATCATACTGTGTATAGGGGAGCATCATACTGTGTATAGGGGAGCATCATACAGTGTATAGGGGAGCATCATACAGTTTATAGGGGAGCATCATACTGTGTATAGGGGAGCATCATACAGTGTGTAGGGGAGCATCATACTGTGTATAGGGGAGCATCATACAGTGTGTAGGGGAGCATCATACTGTGTGTAGGGGAGCATCATACTGTGTATAGGGGAGCATCATACTGTGTATAGGGAGCATCATACTGTGTATAGGGGATCATCATACAGTGTATAGGGAGCATCATACAGTGTATAGGGGAGCATCATACAGTGTATAGGGGAGCATCATACTGTGTATAGGGGAGCATCATACAGTGTATAGGGGAGCATCATACAGTGTATAGGGGAGCATCATACAGTGTATAGGGGAGCATCATACAGTGTGTAGGGGAGCATCATACTGTGTATAGGGGAGCATCATACAGTGTATAGGGGAGCATCATACTGTGTATAGGGGAGCATCATACAGTGTATAGGGGAGCATCATACTGTGTATAGGGGAGCATCATACAGTGTATAGGGGAGCATCATACTGTGTATAGGGGAGCATCATACTGTGTATAGGGGAGCATCATACTGTGTATAGGGGAGCATCATACAGTGTATAGGGGAGCATCATACAGTGTATAGGGGAGCATCATACTGTGTATAGGGGAGCATCATACAGTGTGTAGGGGAGCATCATACTATGTATAGGGGAGCATCATACAGTGTAGGGGAGCATCATACAGTGTATAGGGGAGCATCATACAGTGTATAGGGGAGCATCATACAGTGTATAGGGGAGCATCATACTGTGTATAGGGGAGCATCATACTGTGTATAGGGGAGCATCATACAGTGTATAGGGGAGCATCATACAGTGTATAGGGGAGCATTATACAGTGTATAGGGGAGCATCATACAGTGTATAGGGGAGCATCATACAGTGTATAGGGGAGCATCATACAGTGTATAGGGGAGCATCATACAGTGTATAGGGGAGCATCATACAGTGTATAGGGGAGCATAATACAGTGTATAGGGAAGCATCATACAGTGTATAGGGGAGCATCATACTGTGTATAGGGGAGCATCATACAGTGTATAGGGGAGCATCATACAGTGTATAGGGGAGCATCATACAGTGTATAGGGGAGCATCATACAGTGTATAGGGGAGCATCATACAGTGTATAGGGGAGCATCATACTGTGTATAGGGGAGCATCATACAGTGTATAGGGGAGCATCATACAGTGTATAGGGGAGCATCATACTGTGTGTAGGGGAGCATCATACTGTGTATAGGGGAGCATCATACAGTGTATAGGGAAGCATCATACAGTGTATAGGGGAGTATCATACTGTGTATAGGGGAGCATCATACAGTGTATAGGGAAGCATCATACAGTGTATAGGGGAGCATCATACTGTGTATAGGGGAGCATCATACAGTGTATAGGGGAGCATCATACAGTGTATAGGGGAGCATCATACAGTGTATAGGGGAGCATCATACTGTGTATAGGGGAGCATCATACAGTGTATAGGGGAGCATCATACAGTGTATAGGGGAGCATCATACTGTGTATAGGGGAGCATCATACAGTGTATAGGGGAGCATCATACTGTGTATAGGGGAGCATCATACTGTGTATAGGGGAGCATCATACAGTGTATAGGGGAGCATCATACAGTGTATAGGGGAGCATCATACAGTGTATAGGGGAGCATCATACAGTGTATAGGGGAGCATCATACTGTGTGTAGGGGAGCATCATACTGTGTATAGGGGAGCATCATACTGTGTGTAGGGGAGCATCATACTGTGTATAGGGGAGCATCATACAGTGTATAGGGGAGCATCATACAGTGTATAGGGGAGCATCATACAGTGTGTAGGGGAGCATCATACAGTGTATAGGGGAGCATCATACAGTGTATAGGGGAGCATCATACTGTGTATAGGGGAGCATCATACAGTGTATAGGGGAGCATCATACAGTGTATAGGAGAGCATCATACTGTGTATAGGGGAGCATCATACAGTGTATAGGGGAGCATCATACTGTGTATAGGGGAGCATCATACTGTGTATAGGGGAGCATCATACAGTGTATAGTGGAGCATCATACTGTGTATAGGGGAGCATCATACTGTGTATAGGGGAGCATCATACTGTGTATAGGGGAGCATCATACAGTGTATAGGGGAGCATCATACTGTGTATAGGGGAGCATCATACTGTGTATAGGGGAGCATCATACTGTGTATAGGGGAGCATCATACTGTGTATAGGGGAGCTGTACGGGGGGAGACTCATGACATTATTAAATGTAAAGTGGGCACTTATAAGTATAGGGAACTCAGGTAACTCTGACTGTCAAAGGGGCACAAATGGCGCTATTACTTTCTAGGGGACAAAATATGGGCACTGTTTTCGAGAGTTGCTTTAGAATTTAGAGGGCACAGAGAACCACACAGCAGGTACAGTTAAAGGGACACATACAGCAGCAGCGGCTCAGCATTGGGGTATCAGCAGGGTAAGGAGTTTGTGCAGGTAGGGAGTAGTCCCATTGGTGACAGTGCTGAAAATATGAGACATGAAATGGATCTTTGTTGTAATCTCTGCAGACGAGTACTGGCTGGAAGAAGTTGTCATGTTGGTCTGGGCGAGATGGAAAAGTGAACGATTCCATCAGAAAGAACGTCAGCTGTAAGTCACCATCTGTAACTGTGCTGTGATCTCTTATACGGTATGTTGTGCAGGACAGGTATCTACCACTCACTATATGGCGGTAATATCAATATTGGTCTTTATTTAGAAATTATATTCAGCAATAGCGCGGTCCTCTGCTGAGGTTCTCCTCCACTATTATTGGGCGTCACCGAGTTGTAATCAAGGTTACCTGGTTGGGGGCCCACTCAAAAGTTTCGCCCCCCTGAACCAAAACCCTAGCTACGCCTCTGCTCATTGATCTACTATGCTATAAATTCTCCACAAAATGTTAAAAAAATTAAAGTATATGTTACAGTGGGAGGAGGATTTGGGGGATGGAACAGTCAATTGATGAATGGTATCGTAGCTGTGACACCATATCAAGAGGTAGTCACCAGACTTCCCTTGTGGAGACCTCCTTAAAACTATTGCACAGAGTCTATTATGTACCGGAAAAAATTCACAGCATTTTTCCCAATATCTCGGGAGACTGTTTTAGGGGCTGTGGAATATCTGGTGACATGAGACATATTTGGTGGACTTGTACGGTGGTTTCTGGGCTTTGGGAGAAGGTGAAGCGTCTGATAGCACAGATGTATGGTGGACCGGTTGTTCTGAAACCTTCTACCCTTTTACTGGGAACCAGGCCTTCCCGGCTTCCAGAAAGCTTTCAGAAGCTAGTAAACTACTTATGTATGGCCACTAAAATCCACATTGCGGCAAAGTGGAAGTCGCCCTCACTGCCAATATCTATGGTGAAAGAGAAGATGAGCGACATTATGTTATTCTCATTTGTGGCCCCAGCGTTTCCTGTAGAATAAATCCCTTTCTCACACAGTCCTGTAGTAATGACTTTGTTCTCACGTTTTGTAGGAGGGTTCGTCTGACTCCATCTTATGTTATCAGTATAAGTGCGAGAGATGAGAAGACCGACGACCGCAGTTTTACCGTGTGTGTCCGGCGTCAGTTCTACAGTGTGAGAGATGCAGGGTCTGTGACCGAAGCTGGGGTTATACGGTGTATACTGTAAGAGAATGGTCAGCCATAATATACTGAGCGGCCATGTTGTCTCTAGCAGTCATCTTGTCAAAAGTTAGAGAAGATTCAACTTTTACAAAAGAACTAATAAAATGTACTTAATGGAGGATGGAAAATGAGATCATGTCTCTTACCAACTTCAGTAGATGTGCATAGAGGAAGATTGGATCAATAGGGCCACAGGTCACTAAATATATGGTCAGTATGCTTATACGTGATAGTGTGGTAGCAAAGAGTAAAGTAATTAGAATGTCAGGATGTAAGAATTTATGGACATAGATTGGAGACAATGATAAGATTTTAGGACAGTAGCCATAGATACCAATGACTTATGGGTTTTAGTTTTGCTTGGAGAAAAGTTAATTCATATTTTCGTATTATGTCATTATATTCTCTGTTCTAAACCACGTTTCTGTAGATTACCATGAAAACGCCTTAGAATTATAATGTTAACGCCCTCTGCGGCAAAATGCAGCTTTCTTTGTTCTGATAAAGTATAAGAAGCCCCTGTTACTGTCGCTCGAGGCCATTCCATCGCCATCATGCCGCTGTGCCTCACCATGGCCAGGGCACAGAGCCTTATCATCGCCAGACTTCCTAGCGAATCTCTGCCCGTCTGAATCCCTGTTTTTGCCCGCATATTCCAGCTCCTCTGTTATTCTGTATCTGTTTTGCTGTGTATCTCCGAATAAACTTCAACCTCAGCTTGATAAGAGATCGTCTGTGGAACTTCTTCCCGACTCTTCCAGCTCTCAGTAGAACTTTTTCTTACAAGTGGCGATTGCCAGCCAGGAGGAGCGGCTCCGGAGAGCTGCCTCCAGAAGAACCACCGGAAGAAGCTGCAGATGAGGGCTTGGAGGTTGGAAGAATGAAGAGAAAAACATAAAAGAAACGCGTGTGGCCATACGTTAAACCGGTCAAAGGAAGCCAGCCTGAAGGAGAACCTCTCGTGATCGCTCTGAAACCGCCTGCCCGATTTTTTTATAAGAAAATTACAGAAGAAAAAAAGACTATAAAAATATATGAGAAGAAGCTATCTACAAGGACGTGAGAATTTGTTGTGCCGGGTAGCAAGAAGCTTTAAAAGGGCGTGGGGAGACGCTTGGCAAGCGTAACGAGTGAGGCTGGAATCACGGCTGCACCTCTTTTGATATCTGGTCGACCCCAAACAGCTGCAGCGAGGTCTTCCATCTGAGAGGTGTGAGTATCTAACTTTGTTTAAATTGCATTTGTTGATACTAGAACAGAGTAAAATTCGTCCTTGTAGACCACTGTAAATATGGAGTGGTTACGGAAGCAGGCAGAGAAATATGCTGGCACACCCCAGCTGGAGGGGGTTAATGTGGAAACCACGTGGTTAAATTGTATGCGTTGGTTTACCACAGAGAACAGGGAACTAGATAGAAAAAATTCGCTAGGGTAAGCTTATAGTCAAGTAGCGGCTTTGTGTAAGACAGTCATAACTTTTGATCAGGCTCTTGATAGGCAGCTTACACAACAATATGTTAACATGATCACCCGGGGAGGGGCAGCAAATAGGGAGAGATTAGAAAAGCTGAGTGAGATGCTGGAGCTAGCACAGAAGCACAGAGAGGAGGGGTGCGAGCAGCAGCAGCAGCTGAGAGCAGTTATGTCACAGATGGACACTGCAGCTTCGAGACACAGTGCTGATGTAAATACAGTTGTAGACTGGAGAAGAGAGTTAGGAGAATGAGTGAAGTAGTACATAACAAGATATAGTGTCCCAACAGCTCCAGCTTATGCAGACACAGTTGAGGAAAGATATATTGTCCCGACAGCTCCAGCACATGCAGACCCTAGGTTAGGTGTGATGCTGCTTCAACCCCGAGAGAAAAAAATCCTAGGCCAAATGTTCCTGGTCCATCTTAAATTTATTAAAAAAAATGTTGCCTAATTGGGAGGAAAGTAAAGGAGTGTTTTGTTAGGACGATGCAATCCGAGGTGAGGGGTGATGAGTCTAATGTTTTTGCGTACCATTCACCTCGGGGTGTATCTGCTGATTCGGGGAGGCCAGGGGTTCCAGGGGGGTACGGCCAGGTACCGAGAATGGGCAGGTTCCGTTCGGCAGAGCCCCCAAGGGATCCCATGAGGGGTCCTCCCTTGTGTTACTTTTGTGGACATCTGGGACATGTTAGACGTTTTTGTCCCAGCCTTGTGCCAGGGATTGTTCCCCGAGAACCCCGGGCACCATTTAACCCCAACAGACGCGGGAGTTCTCCAGACCACCTTTCGGAGTTAGACCTCCGTATCCAGCAGTGAATGACCCTAGGCAGTATCAGCAGTATAATGGTCTTCAAATGGTTAACCCAGTTTTACAGGTGCCTTCTGCTCCTGTTCCTTCCCCAACGGCTTTCACTCATCCGTGCCCGGAGGTCCATGTCATTCAGGGAGGGGTCGCTCCTCCTCGTCCCTACGCTCCCCTGATCAAGGAGCTACGGGAACATGAGGACCGGACCCTGACTAAGGATCTCTTTGGGGCGGAGATGGCAGCTGTTGGACGGAAGCCATGCCCAGATGGGGATGATGGATTTTTTGGGCTTCCCACCGCAGGTAACACTGATTAATGGAGTGCTCCCCCTGTTCCCCTTACCCTCCTTGCCCCCCTTTCCCTGGGCAGGGACGGTAGACCTTATGTCAGAGGGAGAATAGAGGGGCTGCCTTGGGAAGACATCCTCATCGATACAGGAGCCTCAGTTTTAATCATAGAATCGTAGAGTTGGAAGGGACCTCCTGGGCCATCTGGTCCAACCCCCTGCTCAAAGCAGGATTCGCTAAATCATCCCAGTCAGATGTCTGTCCAGCCTCTGTTTGAAGACTTCCATTGAAGAACTCACCACTTCTCGTGGCAGCTTGTTCCACTCATTGATCACTCTAACTGTCAAAAAGTTTTTTCTAATATCTAATCTGTGTCTCCTCCCATTCAGTTTCATCCCATTGCTTCTAGTCTTTCCTTGTGCAAATGAGAATAAAGTTGATCCTTCTACAATGTGACAGCCCTTTAGATATTTGTAGACAGCTATTAAGTCTCCTGTCAGTCTTCTCTTTTGCAAACTAAACATTCCCAAATCCTGCAACCTTTCCTCATAAGACAGGGTTTGCAGACCGGTCACCATTCTGGTCGCTCTTTTCTGAACTTGCTCCAGTTTGTTGATGTCTTTTTTAAAATGTGGTGCCCAAAACTGGACACAATATTCCAGATGAGGTCTGACCAAAGAGGAGTAGAGGGAAATAATGACTTCACGTGATCTAGACTGTATGCTTCTGTTAATACATCCTAGAATTGCATTTGCCTTTTTTGCTGCTGCATCACACTGTTGACTCATATTCAGTCTGTGATCTATTAGTATGCCCAAGTCTTTTTCACATGTGCTGTTGCTTAGCCCTATTCCTCCCATTCTGTATATGCTTTTTTCATTTTTATTGCCCAGATGTAGTACTTTGCATTTTTCCCTGTTAAAAACCATTCTGTTTGTTGCTGCCCACTTCTCCAGTTTATTTATATCTTTTTGAATCCTCTCTCTCTCTTCTCTAGTATTAGCTATCCCTCCTAGCTTTGTGTCATCAGCAAATTTAATCAGTTTACCCTCAATTCCTTCATCTAAATCGTTGATAAAGATGTTGAACAATACAGGGCCCAGGACAGAGCCCTGTGCTACCCCACTTGAGACATTCTTCCAACTGGATGTGCAGCCATTTACGACCACTCTTTGGGTCCGATCACTAAGCCAGTTATGAATCCACCTAACAGTTGCCTTGTCCATTCCATACTTAGACACTTTTTAAATAAGGATTGTATGAGATACTTTGTCAAATGCTTTGCTGAAGTCAAGATATACTATATGACTAGCTGACAAAAAGCTGACAATGAATTGAGGCTTGCAAGAGATGTCAAAAGCAATAATAAAGGATTTTGGGGATATGTCAAAAGTAAAAGAAAAGTCAAAGATGCTATAGGATTTTTACAGGATGAAAATGATGAAATGGTAAGACAGGATGTTGAGAAGGCTGAACTTTTAAATTCCTATTTTGCATCTGTTTTCTCTCAGAAAGGAAATGTAACACCAACTGTTATTCACTGTCCTATTAAGGGAATAGAAGAATCCAGGATATCTATAAACAGAAAGATAGTGAGGAAACACTTAGCTAACCTAAATGAATTCAAGTCTCCAGGTCCAAATGAATTACACCCCAGAGTACTGAAGGAGATAGCAGAAGAAATTTTTGAACCCCTCTCCATAATCTTTGAAAATTCTTGGAGAACAGGAGAAGTGCCAGAAGACTGGAGAAGAGCAAATGTTGTTCCTATCTTCAAAAAGGGGAAGAAGGTGAACCCAGGCAACTATAGGCCGGTGAGTCTGACTTCTATACCAGGAAAGATCTTTGAACAAATTATTAAACAACATGTATGTCAATACCTGGATAAGAATGAAGTGATTAAACAGAGTCAGCATGGGTTTGTAACTAATAAGTCATGTCAGACTAACTTAATTTCCTTCTATGACGGTATCACTGATTGGGTGGATCAAGGAAATGCTGTAGATATAGTATATCTTGACTTCAGCAAAGCATTTGACAAAGTCTCTCATACAATCCTTATTGAAAAAATGACTAAGTATGGAATGGACAAGGCAACTGTTAGGTGGATTCATAACTGGCGTAGTGATCGGACCCAAAGAGTGGTCGTAAATGGCTGCACATCCAGTTGGAAGAATGTCTCAAGTGGGGTACCACAGGGCTCTGTCCTGGGCCCTGTATTGTTCAACATCTTTATCAACGATTTAGATGAAGGAATTGAGGGTAAACTGATTAAATTTGCTGATGACACAAAGCTAGGAGGGATAGCTAATACTAGAGAAGAGAGAGAGAGGATTCAAAAAGATTTAAATAAACTGGAGAAGTGGGCAGCAACTAACAGAATGGTTTTTAACAGGGAGAAATGCAAAGTACTACATCTGGGCAATAAAAATGAAAAAAGCATATATAGAATGGGAGGAATAGGGCTAAGTGACAGCACATGTGAAAAAGACTTGGGTATACTAATAGATCACAGACTGAATATGAGTCAACAGTGTGATGCAGCAGCAAAAAAGGCAAATGAAATTCTAGGATGTATTAACAGAAGCATACAGTCTAGATCACGTGAAGTCATTATTTCCCTCTACTCCTCTTTGGTCAGACCTCATCTGGAATATTGTGTCCAGTTTTGGGCACTACATTTTAAAAAAGACATCAACAAACTGGAGCAAGTTCAGAAAAGAGCGACCAGAATGGTGACCGGTCTGCAAACCCTGTCTTATGAGGAAAGGTTGCAGGATTTGGGAATGTTTAGTTTGCAAAAGAGAAGACTGAGAGGAGACTTAATAGCTGTCTACAAATATCTAAAGGGCTGTCACATTGTAGAAGGATCAACTTTATTCTCATTTGCACAAGGAAAGACTAGAAGCAATGGGATGAAACTGAATGGGAGGAGACACAGATTAGATATTAGAAAAAACTTTTTGACAGTTAGAGTGATCAATGAGTGGAACAGGCTGCCATGAGAAGTTGTGAGTTCTCCTTCAATGGAAGTCTTCAAACAGAGGCTGGACAGACATCTGACTGGGATGATTTAGCGAATCCTGCTTTGAGCAGGGGGTTGGACCAGATGGCCCAGGAGGTCCCTTCCAACTCTATGATTCTATGATTCTATGATTCTATGATTCTATATCTACAGCATTTCCTTGATCCACCCAATCAGTGATTCCATCATAGAAGGAAATTAAGTTAGTCTGACATGACTTATTAGTTACAAACCCATGCTGACTCTGTTTAATCACTTCATTCTTATCCAGGTATTGACATACATGTTGTTTAATAATTTGTTCAAAGATCTTTCCTGGTATAGAAGTCAGACTCACCGGCCTATAGTTGCCTGGGTCCACCTTCTTCCCCTTTTTGAAAATAGGAACAACATTTGCTCTTCTCCAGTCTTCTGGGACTTTTCCTGTTCTCCAAGAATTTTCAAAGATTATGGAGAGGGGTTCAGAAATTTCTTCTGCTATCTCCTTCAGTACTCTGGGGTGTAATTCATCTGGACCTGGTGACTTGAATTCATTTAGGTTAGCTAAGTGTTTCCTCACTATCTTTCTGTTTATAGATATCCTGGATTCTTCTATTCCCTTAATAGGACAGTGAAGAACAGTTGATGTTACATTTCCTTTCTGAGAGAAAACAGATGCAAAATAGGAATTTTAAAGTTCGGCCTTCTCAACATCCTGTCTTACCATTTCATCATTTTCATCCTGTAAAAATCCTATAGCATCTTTGACTTTTCTTTTACTTTTGACATATCCCCAAAATCCTTTATTATTGCTTTTGACATCTCTTGCAAGCCTCAATTCATTGTCAGCTTTAGCTAATCTGATTTGTGCCCTGCAGGTTCTGCAGACAGCATTATATTCTTCTTTAGATATGCCTCCCTCTTTCCATTTTATAAACATGTTTTTCTTCCTTTTTAGCATGTGTTTAAGTTCTGTGTTCATCCATCCTGGCTTCCTTAAATGCTTCCTATTCTTCCCTCTTTTCGGAATTGTTAACAATTGTGCTTTGAGAATTTCATTTTTCAAGATTTCCCATCCTTCCTGGACATTTTTGTCTTTAAGGATATCCAGCCATTGGATCCCACCAATTCTCTTTCTGAATCCCTTAAAATCTGCCTTTCTGAAATCTAACCTTGACGTCTGAGTCTTCACAGGTCTTCCTCCTCTAGTTATCCAAAATTCTAAAATAGCATGGTCGCTACCTCCTAGGGTCCCAGCCACTTTTACCTCCTCAACCATTTCCTCCCTGTTTATAAGGATTAGATCCAAGGTAGCAGTTCCCCTTGTTTTCTCCCCTACCTTTTGGAAGATAAAGTTGTCAGCAAGAGAGGATAAGAATTTCCTTGACCTGTTAGTTTTGCCTGAGAGAGATTCCCAACAAATGTCTGGATAGTTGAAATCTCCCATGACAACTATGTCATATTTTTTGGAGAACTTGGCCATTTGATGCATAAAGAGTTCATCCATATCTTCAGCTTGCACAGGCGGCCTGTAGTAAATGCCTACAATGGTGTCCTTTCCATTGTTCTGTCCTTGTATTCTTACCCAAACAGTTTCCACAGAACTTCCAGTCTCTGAAGCTTCAATCTCTGTGCAGATATACGCGTTTCTAACATACAATGCGACACCTCCTCCTCGTTTATCAAGTCTGTTTCTTGAAAATAAGTTGTATCCTTCTAGTCTTGTATTCCAATCATGTGTATCATCCCACCAAGTTTCAGTGATTCCAATGACATCATATTTCTTTTCCTGTGTTAGTAGTTCCAATTCTCCTTGTTTGTTGCCCATGCTTTGTGCATTAGTATAGAAACATTTTAGTTTGTGATTGGTTTCTCTTTCTCCAATATTTTTATTATTTAGATTCTTTTGTCTTTGTTCTTCCTTTCCACTTCTAATAGCAGAGTTCTCAATAGTATTTGTCAGATGTATGGCTTTTTCTGGTCTTTTGCTTCCCTTCCCATGTTGTTCTAGTTTAAAGCTCTCCTTACAAGTGTAGCAAGGCGACTTCCAAATATATCTTTTCCAGTCTTCGTAAGGTGCACCCCATCTCTAGCAAGTAGTCCATCGTAAAGGTAATTCACTCCGTGATCCATAAATCCAAATCGTTCCTGACGGCACCATCGACGTAGCCAGTTAGTAACAAGACACAAACTGCAGTCACCCCCTGGACTGCCTGAGACTAACAATTTTGTTAGAATTTGGGGGCTCCTGTATTCAAGCAGTAAAAAGTCATCCAGTGAACCTGAGATTTCAGGACACAGGGGGATCGACGCAAAGGGGTCTTCGATGCACTTTTAGGGTAAACCCACAGTTACGGTATACTATTTTGGGAACTGATGTTTTGGGAGCAATGGGAATTGTTGATTTCTGTAATTGTTCCTGTGGAGGAGGAAGAGTAGAGTCATAAATTACCCAATGCTAGTTTCGGAATATGTGATAGTGAGAATGTTGAAAATGCTGACAATGATGCTTTAAAGAATGAATTGAAGCAGAGGTTCCCTGAATTGTGGATCTCAAAGAAAACTGATTGTGGGTTAATGCAAACTCAGGTTAAAATTGATGGTGAAAAACTGCCACCTTTCCAGCGTCAGTACCGTATTCCTGAGGATGCAATCCCTTACATAAGAGTAGCAGTCAGTGAATTGGAGAAACAAGGTGTTGTTGTAAAAGGTAATTCTCCATGTAATAGTCCTATTCTACCTTTAAAAAAGGAAGATGGCAGTTTTCGAATGGTAGTAGACCTGAGACTTGTAAATAAGTACACTCCCTCAGCTGCTCACCTTGTTGCATCTGTCCCTGAAGTTATGTCACAGCTGAGGAGTGATTGTAAAGTGTTTTCTTGTTTGGACATTGCAAATGGCTTTTTCTCAGTACCCCTAACACCTGAATCTGCCCTCCGCTTCGCATTCACTTTTGAGAATGTGCAATACTTGTTCACGCGGTTGCCCATGGGATTTCACAGTTCTCCTGTGTATTTCGATCAGGCATTGGCTCAGATGTTAGAACCCCTTGGCTACGGAGACAAAGTCTTACAGTATGTGGATGATTTATTGATTCAAACTGTCGATGAAGGTGAACACAGAGAAACCCTTGAAAATGTTTGTCAGGCTTTACAAGATGCAGGGCTCAAAATGAGTCTAGATAAAGTACAATTGATGAAATCAGAGGTTAAATTTCTGGGTGTGTCTGTCTCAGCAGAAGGAAAGAAACCCATGCATGACAGGGTTAAAGCTATTCAGGCTGTTCCCATACCAACCAATATCACTGAGCTCAGAAAATTTTTGGGTCTTATTAATTTTTCCAGAGAATTCATTGAAGATTTTGCTTATTTGGCTAAACCACTGTATGATTTATTGAAAAATGTTGATAATGACTTTGACCCTGTTAATGTGGAGGGAACCGCCTTACAGGCTTTTGAGGGATTGAAGCGCGCCCTTACGGCAGCTGCTGCATTGATTAACCCTGACCCTTCCCAGCCTTTTTACATTCAGACTCACACTGGTGATATTTCTATTTCTTCGGTGCTCCTACAAAAATGACCCAAAGAAAGCCCAGAAGTGTCTAGTGTCAGTTGTATGCCCTAGGTTATTACTCCAGGTTGCTTACCCCCGTGGAAAAAGGATTCACTCAGTGCATGAAGCACCTACTGGGCGTGCACTGGACTGTGAATCAAGTGAAGCATATAGTGGGATTTGCTCCTTTAATTTTACATACCCCGCATGTCACCTTAAAAACTTTGCTGAAGGGAAAAGCTTCAGGTATTAATTCACAGAGAATGGCCCAATGGATCATTGATTTTGAGACTAGAGACTTACAAGTCGAAGTGGGTGAGAAATATCACTTAGCCCAGATGATGCAATATGCAGGAAAAACTCACGATTGTCAAATTGAACAGGCTAATATCACTCCCTCTCCCTTCCGAGCAGACTTTCAAGAGGGAATCCCTTGTGCCTATATTGCCGGAGCTCGCTATTGGCATGAGGGGC
Source organism: Dendrobates tinctorius (assembly GCF_039654945.1). Taxonomy (NCBI): domain Eukaryota; kingdom Metazoa; phylum Chordata; class Amphibia; order Anura; family Dendrobatidae; genus Dendrobates; species Dendrobates tinctorius. The sequence continues at coordinate 1,639,123 of NW_027362069.1, read as the reverse complement.
ATTAGGTCACAGGCTTCGCTGTGTGGTTTCCAGCTAAGCCATTGCTGCTGCAGTATAAACTCCCTGGTCATTTCTCCGCTCAAAGAGCTGAGTTGGAAGCAGCTTTACAGGTCATTCTCGTGTGTACAGAACCAATGAATATCTTCAGTGATAGCGCATATGTCGTGTCATCACTCACTCTGTATCTTAATGTATGGGCCCTTAGGGGGATGGTTGATTCTCAGAATAAGCCCTTGCAGCATGCAGAAATTCTTAAACGAATTGAGCATAGGGGCAAAGAATTCCCAAAATTATGGTCCTTCTGTAAAATCAAAGGACACCAGAGGTTGATTCCTGACCCCCACATCCTTGGCAATGCATATGTAGACCACGCAGCCAAGGAGGCTGCACTCACAGGCGATGACAAATATCCTCAAGAAATCATCGCTGCAGTCACAAAACAACCCCGTGAGCCCCCCCTTGTCTTTTCTCCTCTGCAAGATCTCATAAAGGCACAGGAGAAGGATGGAGACTCATCCCTGTTCAATTCCCTTGAGTCCCTGCCCATTGAAGGGGACAGGCTAGTGCCTTACATCCCAACAACAATGATTAAGTCTTTGCTCAAATTTCAAGCTGCAAAGGTGTTAAATGGTTCATATCAATCAGTGTAGACTTCTTAATTATTTTTACTGAGTTTTCTGGTAAGGACTGATACTCCACTTTTTTTCTATTTTTTCCAGGTCAGCTGAAGATTTTCATATTCGACTCCTGGGACCATGAAACTATTGGATGATCAGGAGAAGATGTTTCACACTATACAGTGGGACTCTGATAGTGTGAGAGGGGGAGATCAGGAAAATCCAGAAGACAAAGAATGAGAAGAAAAAGACCAAAAGACTTGACTATTGTGCAGACTATTGTGCAACTTATTTTTTTTCGGGACTATTTGAATTATTTTTTTATTATGTGATTGTGCTATTTTTAGGGACTTTTGCCTTACACACACGTGCATAAAGCGCTGAATTACCTCAATATTCTTATTTTCAATAATTCACCCATGAATATTACAGTACTGTATGTTGTACTCTGGATAGAGTACAAGAGGGGGACTTGTAAGAGAATGGTCAGCCATAATATACTGAGCGGCCATGTTGTCTCTAGCAGTCATCTTGTCAAAAGTTAGAGAAGATTCAACTTTTACAAAAGAGCTAATAAAATGTACTTAATGGAGGATGGAAAATGAGATCATGTCTCTTACCAACTTCAGTAGATGTGCATAGAGGAAGATTGGATCAATAGGGCCACAGGTCACTAAATATATGGTCAATATGCTTATACGTGATAGTGTGGTAGCAAAAAGTAAAGTAATTAGAATGTCAGGATGTAAGAATTTATGGACATAGATTGGAGACAATGATAAGATTTTAGGACAGTAGCCATAGATACCAATGACTTATGGGTTTTAGTTTTGCTTGGAGAAAAGTTAATTAATATCTTCGTATTATGTCATTATATTCTCTGTTCTAAACCACGTCTCTGTAGATTACCATGAAAACGCCTTAGAATTATAATGTTAACGCCCTCTGCGGCAAAATGCAGCTTTCTTTGTTCTGATAATGTATAAGAAGCCACTGTTACTGTCGATCGGGGCCATTCCATCGCCATCATGCCACTGTGCCTCACCATGGCCAGGGCACAGAGCCTTATCATCGCCAGACTTCCTAGCGAATCTCTGCCCGTCTGAATCCCTGTTTTTGCCCGCATATTCCAGCTCCTCTGTTATTCTGAATCTGTTTTGCCGTGTATCTCCGAATAAACTTCAACCTCAGCTTGATAAGAGATCGTCTGTGGAACTTCTTCCCGACTCTTCCAGCTCTCAGTAGAACTTTTTCTTACATATACAGCATACACAGAGGGGTCTGTGACCGAAGCTGGGGGTATATGGGTGTATACAGAGTACACAGGGATCTGCGACCGAAGCTGGGGGTATACGGATGTATACAGTGTACACAGGGGTCTGTTACCGAAGCTGGGGATATACGGGTGTATACAGCATACACAGAGGGGTCTATGACTGAAGCTGGGGGTATACGGGTGTATACAGCATACACGGGGGGGTCTGTGACCAAAGCTGGGGGTATACAGGTGTATACAGCGTACACAGGGGTCTGTTACCGAAGCTGGGGATAGACGGGTGTATACAGCATACACAGAGGGGTCTTTGACTGAAGCTGGGGGAATACAGGTGTATACAGCGTACACAGGGGTCTGCGACCGAACCTGGGGGTATACGGGTGTATACAGCATACACAGGGGTCTGCGACCAAAACTGGGGATATACGGGTGCATCCAGTGAACACAGGGGGCTGTGACTGAATCTGGGGGTATACGGTGTATACAGCGTACACAGAGGGGTCTGCGACCGAAGCTGGGGGTATACGGGTGTGTATGACATACACAGAATGGTCTGCGACCAATGCTGGGGGTATACAGGTGTATACAGCATACACAGACGGGTCTGTGACCGAAGCTAGGGGTATACGGGTGTATACAGCATACACACAGGGTTCTGAGACTGAAGCTGGGCGTATACAGGTGTATACAGTGTGAGAGACGCGGGATCTGTGACTGAAGCTGGGGGTATACAGGTGAATACAGTATACACAAAGGTCTGCGACTGAAGCTGGGGGTATATGGGTGTATACAGTGTACACAAGGGTCTGCTACCAAAACTGGGGATAAACAGGTGTATACAGTGAACACAGAGGTCTGTGACTGAAGCTGGGGGTATACGGGTATATACAGCATACACAGAGGGGTCTGTGACCGAAGCTTGGGGTATACGGGTGTATATGGAGTACACAGAGGGGTCTGCGACTGAAGCTGGGGGTATACGGGTGTATACAGTGTACACAGAGGGGTCTGAGACTGAAGCTGGGGGTATACGGGTGTATACAGCATACACAGAGGGGTCTGTGACGGAAGCTGGGGGAATACAGGTGTATACAGTGTGAGACGCGGGGTCTGTCACTGAAGCTTGGGGTAAACAGGTGTATACAGTATACACAGGGGTCTGCGACTGAAGCTGGGGGTACTTGGGTGTATACAGTATGCACAGGGGTCTGCGACCGAAGCTGGGGGTATATGGGTGTATACAGCGTACAAAGAGGCGTCTGCGACCGAAGCTGGGGGTATATGGGTGTATACAGCATACACAAGGGTTTGTGACCAAAGCTGGGGGTGTACAGAGTACAGAGAGGGGTCTGCGCCCGAAGATGGGGGTATACAGACTACACAGAGGGGTCCACACATACACGGCTTTGCTCCGTACACCTCGTACACACACGGCTCCACTCCGTACACCTCGTACACACACGGCTCCACTCCGTACACCTCGTACACACACGGCTCCGCTCCGTACACCTCGTACACACACAGCTCCGCTCCGTACACCTCGTACACACACGGCTCCGCTCTGTACACCTCGTACACACGCGGCTCCGCTCCTTACACCTCGTACACACGCGGCTCCGTACACCTCGTACACACACTGCTCCGCTCCGTACACCTTGTACACACACAGCTCCGCTCCGTACACCTTGTACACACACGGCTCTGCTCCGTACACCATGTACACACACGGCTCCGCTCCGTACACCTCGTACACACACGGCTCCGCTCCGTACACCTTGTACACACACAGCTCCGCTCCGTACACCTCGTACACACACGGCTCCGCTCCGTACACCTCGTACACACGCGGCTCCGCTCCGTACACCTTGTACACACGCGGCTCCGCTACATCCACCCTGTAAACCCCTCCTGACCCCACACAGAAACTTCCCCTCATCCAGCACCATGACAACCAGCACAGCAGAGTCCTGCACACACTGAGGCCCCTGATCATGTGACCCCTGACTCCTCCCCCCTGTGACCTCATCACAGGTCCTGTGCGCACAGAGCAGCTGTAGAAATCTCCGGCCTCGGGGGTCTCACCAGACTTCGCTCTTTTCTTGCAGGGGCCGCAGTGGATTTCATCCCGGATCCATAGAGCTGAATAGAGGAGCGATGTTCCTTCACTCTGATGGGAATTGATGGTGACGTTTGTCCAACGTCCACGTTACCGAGTAAATCCCCCCAGGACTGCAGCCGGTAAAGAGCCCGATATCCACAGGTGTCCCCTCTAATTGGGGGAAAGGGATAGAAAAGCCTCTTATCCCGAGGGGAAACCCTGTACATGGAGACATCGGCCTCAGATCTCTCCTGTCCTGTTCTTCCAGAAAAGCCTCAAACTTCTGTGTGTGACTCAGAGCTGAGATCTAACGGGAGAGAAGATTCCAGTGCGGGGAAGACGGGAAACCTTCATATAGACGGCCGGTGGGGATGGAGGCAGTGACCGACTCTGGCCACATCTGTCTCTAGAGCCGCAGTAGAAGATGAAGATGTCGTCCTCATCATGAAGGAGTTATTTCTCATGTCGCGTGTAATGAATATCTCCTGCAGTATTGCTAATGCCGATTCCAGTGTCGGTAATGAGACGAGAATTAGCGTTATGGAAGATGAGTCTATGAGGAACGTGTTCAGCTGCCGACTCCGAGGAGGAAACTGCTTGTTGTCTGTGGCCTAAATATATAGGTTTTATTAGTAGATGTCAGGGAAGAAAACTAAACCCTGTAAGATAATAAATCTCCTCATATGTTTCCCGTATTATCTCCAGTAATTGTATTATTACACAGGATTCTTATGATGTTACATCGGATCATCTTCTTCTCATTCAGGTCTCTACAATATCGGATCCTCTCAGTGAAGATCTGCAAAAGAGAATTTTCCTGATTTACCCACCAAGGATGGATATGGACAGAGACAAGATGGCGGAGAGGATGTTACACCTCACCCTAGAGATCCTCTTCCGTCTCACTGGAGAGGTGAGAGATTCTGATGACGTCACATTACATCATTCTTATCTATGGGAATAACAGATGGACAGAACTGGAGAGGTGAGGACTCTGGGAATGTCTGTAGTGAGATTTATTAATGTGTCTCTCCATAACCAGGATTACACAGTGGTGAAGAAGACCTCTAGTGATCGCTGTCAGGACCCTGTGTCTGAGGGATGGGGACGACCCCTGAGCCCAATCACGGGGCCTCCACCTCACCCCCTGATCCATGAGGACATCAATGACCAGAAGATCCTAGAACTCACCTACAAGATGATTGAGCTGCTGACTGGAGAGGTGACACTGCTGGGAATGCTGGGACATTATACAGTAACGCTATGAAGGGATCGGGGGATGACGGTATCATTGTATGTGTCAGGTTCCTATAAGGTGTCAGGATGTTGCCGTCTATTTCTCCATGGAGGAGTGGGAGTATTTAGAAGGACACAGAGATCTGTACAAGAACGTCATAATGGAGGTTCCCCAGCCCCTCACATCACCAGGTAATAGACAGGACTAAATACACACGGCCTATAATTATCTGTATGTAGAGGATGAATTCAGTCCCTGTATGTGTTTCCTCCAGATCTATCCAGTAAGAGGACAACACCAGAGAGATGTCCCCGTCCTCTTCTTCCACAGGACTGTAACCAAGAAGATCCCAGTGCTCCTCAGGATCATCAGGTAGATGGAGAGAAGGTGTCAGGAGATCTCCCCTATGATGTGTAGACGGCTGTGAAGGTCTTGTGCTCAGTCTTGTTTTATCCACCAGTATTATACGTTTTATACTTGTGTAATGAGAGCGGTGGAGATGGCAGGATTAGAGCTGATCATAGATGGGACTTCTCCATCTGTCTGTGACTTTTACAATATTTGTTTCAGGGTGAAGATCTCACCTATATTAATACTACAGAGACATATGTGAGGGGTGATGAGTGGTGTAAAGAGGAGATTCCCACATATGACTACCCAGGTGAGTAGTAACCACTGAATGCAGAGAAGTCACAGATTCCTCTTAGTCACCGGCTGTGGCTGCTTTATCGGTGATGTAGTCCGGCCGTATTACCATGACCACCATTTTGCCTCTAGACCACAACATTCTCCTCCACCCAAAACTGTTCAAATTTCTTTGGGCATTGATAGCCCTTTTCTATAGAACTTAGAACCTGGAGGATCCATCCACCTCAAAAAACTGACCGTTACCTGCCCAGATCTGTAACTATAAAGCCAAATGACAGCGTACGTAGAATGTGCTGACAAGATAGAAAATCACTTGAAGAAAAATCTTATGCTGGGCCTGTAAGAGAAAGCGGAGGGTAATGATGCTGTTGGCTTCCTAGATCCCTGAGATCTTATCGGATGAATCTCCCTTCTGTGCTGCTGAATGTCTCATGGTTCCTAGGGATGAGCGAGTATACTCGTTAGGATTTGGTACTCGGCGAGTAATGCGGTACTGAAATCCTGGCGAGTCTTTCACAACTCACCTCTCTAAGCTGTGTGTGGCCGATGGCTGTAATATACATTTATTCCCGCCTGCAGGAGATGTGTTGGCTCCAGCCCTGGTGTCATGGATTCACTCCACGTCATAAATTACATTGTTTTTCATCCTAAGGAATTCAGATTCCTGCACAATCTCTCCTGAAATGGGGAGCAATAATATTTTCTCTAATCTTCTGCTCAGGATTCATAGTAGCTCCAATGGTCCACCATAAATGAGGGCAACTCTGGTTTACTGTTGTGTAATCTGTATTTGTAGTTTTCAGTTAATGAGATTCTCGTGCTCTGGGGCGGGGCTGTGGGCGGGGCTGTGGGTGGGGCTTTATGTGGTGCTCTGATTACATATTCATCTGTATTGGCTTATGACAGGTCGCTGATCCCTCACTGACCTGCCCCCCATTATTACATAATGCATATAATAGCTTTGATGTTATTGCTGATAATGCCTATAATATTGGGGCTATTGTGAGGCTTAGAAAAAAAATTACATCCAGCAAAATGACACCAGCGGCTCCTGTCCAGTAACCTCTATCTCTTACTTATAGATGCTACTGCGCAGGCGCCGCCATCGCCGGTGACATTTTGCTGGTTGGCCCTATCTTCTCTGCTTTCCATATCCCAAGGATTGCCTTGCTCATCGCTCTATAACACCCTTACATGGAATCTGGACTTACACTGGGACCCCTAGGCTTGGACCATGGTGTTACCTGCTATTCTGTGGAGTTAGATGGCAAGAAGAATAGTCAGGTAGCTGGGTCAGAACCAGAAGGACAGAATCAGAAGACACAAGAGTAGTCAGTAAACGGGCCACAGTCACAACAGGAAACAAATACTCAAGCCAGGAGCTGAGCACAGAGGACTGAACCAGAGGAGAACAGCGCTGTATCTGGCAGATTCCGGCCATGTGCTTTGCGCTTTAGTAGGGTGTGGTACTTTCCAATTGGCTGAAGTAGGGAGCAGATTACTCCAGCTGGACAGTAGGAACAGATCCCAGATGAGATTGGACACACCATATGCAGAAGCCCTAATATAACTAAATGACAGAAAACCAGAATAATCGAAATCCCCATAAAGTGATTCCATTTTATAAATTCACTGAGAGTTATAATCTATACACACAGGGTCAATGTTGTTGTTACCCCTCGTTTAATGACAGAAAAACCCACAATGGTGACAGAAATAACTTGAATCTGACAAAAGTAATAATAAATAAAGCATTTCTGAAAATGAACAAATGAAAGTCAGACATTGCTTTTCAGCCATGCTTCCAGAGAATTTAAAAAAAAATGAAACTCGCGAAATAGGCCTGGGTAGAAATGATGGTACCCCTGAAAATAATGTGACAAAAGGGACATGATAAATCGCGGTGTGTCCACTAATTATCATCACAGGTGTCTACAATCCTGGAATCAGTGAGTGGCCTGTATAGAGGCTACAGATACTCACTGTGCTGTGTGGTGACATGGTGTGTATCACACTCAACATGGACCAGAGGAAGCGAAGGAAAGAGTTGTCTCAGGAGATTAGAAAGAAAATTATAGACAAACATGTTACAGGTAAAAGTTATAAGACCATCTCCAAGCAGCTCGATGTTCTTGTGACTACAGCTGCACATAATATTCAGAAATGTAAGCTCCATGGGACTGTAGCCGACCTCCCTGGACGTGGCCGCAGGAGGAAAATTCATGGCAAATCAAAGAGATGGATAATACGAATGGTAACAAAAGAGCCCAGAAAAACTTCTAAACAAAAGGTGAACTTCAAGCTCAAGGAACGTCAGTGTCAGATCCCACCATCACAAAAATTTTCCTTTAGACCTAATTTTTTTTTACTTTCGTAAGGGTAATAGAAGAAAATGGACTATACATTTTGTTTTGCAATTTCTCCTGAGCATGCCGAAACCCCATATGTGGGGGAAATCTACTGTTTGGGCGCACGGCAGGGCTCGGAAGGGAAGGCGCGCCATTTGACTTTTTGAATGTAAAATATGCTGTAATAATTAGCGGTTGCCATGTCGCGTTTGGAGAGCCCCTGATCTGCCTAAACAGTGGAAACCCCCAATAAGTGACACCATTTTGGAGACTAGACCCCTTTAGGGAACTTATCCAGATGTGTGTTGAGCACCTTGAATCCACAGGTGCTTCATAGAAGTTTATAACTTAGAGTCGTCGAAATAAAAAAAACATTTTTCACAAATAATTCATTTTTTGCCCCATATTTTGCATTTTCATAAGGGTAAGAGGAGAAATTGCTCCATACAATTTGTTGTGCAATTTCTCCTGAGCTCGCCGATACCCCACATGTGGGAGAATACTACTGTTTGGGCGCATGGCAATGCTTGGAAGGGAAGAAGCGCCATATTGGAGAGCAGATTTTGCTGGAATTGTTTGTAGGTGACATGTCAAATTGTCAGAGCCTCTGACGTGTCTATACAGTGAAAACCCCCAACACGTGACCCCATTTTTTGGCTAGACCCCCAAGGAGCTTATCTAGATGTGTGGTGGGCTCTTTGAACCCCCAAGTGCATCACAGAAGTTAATTACGTAGAAACGTGAAAATAAAAAATATTTAAAAAAAAAAAAAAAGATCTTTTCGCCCTCCATTTTTTATCCAAAGGGTAACAGGAGAAATTGGACCGCAAAAGTTGTTCAATTTGTCCTGAGTATTCTGACACCCCATATGTGGGGGTAAACCACTGTTTGGGCGCATGGCAGAGCTCGGAAGGGAAGGAGCGTCATACTGGAGAGCAGATTTTGCTGGAATTGTTTATGGGTGACATGTCACATTGTCAGAGCCCCTGAGGTGCCGGATAAGCATAAGCCGCAAAAGTGACTGCATTTTACCAAATACTTCCCTGAATGAATTATTCTAGTGGCGCAGTGAGCATACTGATACCACAGCTGTTCCATAGAAAATTATACCATTGGCCAGTGAAGAAAAAATAATTATATTTTTACCACTAAAATGTTGTTCTAACCACAGATTTTACATTGGAAAATAGGTAGATGGTCATCATAGGTAAATCTATGGGTGTACATAGATGAATTTGCAAGAGGTGACATTTCCTATTCCCAGAGGGGTGTCATTTCCAAAATGGGGTCACTTCATGGAGGATTCCATTGGGCAGTGAAGAAAAATAATTACATTTTTACCACTAAAATGTTGTTTTAACCCCAGATTTTACATTGGAAAATATATAGATAGGTAAATGGTCACTACACCCATAGATGAATTCGCAGAGGGGGGTCATTTTCTATTCCCAGAGGGGTGTCATTTCCAAAATGGGGTCACTTCAGGGGGATTCTGCTGTTATGACACTTTGGAGAGCCGCTAAGTGCCAGAACAACAGAATCCCCCTGAAGTGACCCCATGTTGGAAATGACATCCCTCTGGGAATTCATCTAGGGATATAGTGACCATTTTCACTACATGGATGATTTCCAGAAACACGTAGAAGTTTCAGAGCAAAAATTGCAGCAATGTCATGGTAGTGCCCAATATATTGTGCCCAGCTCGTGTCTCTGGAGACCTCCCCCCCACCTACCCCCGGAAATTGTTAAGGCTACTTTCACACATCAGGTTTTCGGCGTCAGGCGCGATCCGGCGTCGTGCCGGAATGCCGGATCCAGCAAATGTTTTGTAAAACCTGATGTGCCGGATCCGGTTTTCTGCCGGATCCGTCTTGTTCTTGACAGACAAAACCGGATCCGTCTCATCCGGTTCATCCGTTTTTCTATCCGTTTTTCGACGGATTACGCCGGATCCGGTTTTTAAAATTGACCCTTGTGGCCTTCCGAACGGGATTGGCTACTGGAAAACTATATATAGCATGTTCCTACAGCCCTTCTTTGACAGGTTGTAGAGAAGAAAGTGCAGGTTGGAGAGAAGAGCAAGTTACTGGCGAAGATGGATGTTGTCATTGGAAATATTACCACTAGAAGTTCTGTGACGGTTTCAGTAATGAGGGACAATTTTGCACTATACTTTATGTCACCTCAAGGCAGAGTACACTGGCAGGATGACAGAGTGTGAAAGATTTGTGCCCTAACCAAACTTGTGTACCTTCTGGACCAACAGTATATACCTTTGCCAACCAAAGTTGGCTATCTTGTCATGGTCTCTATTTTTAGCTTTAGGCCACAGGTGTGTACCTGGTTGTGTTTTATGTAAAGTATTTCACCTTTTAACAAAAGTTGTGTACATTGTTAGGAAATCACCAACAATAAACACAACTTTTTAGGTGAAATACTTTGCTTCAAACACAACCAGGAACACAACTGTGGCAAAAAGCTAAAATTTACCCACAGTTATATACCTGGTTTTGAATACCTTTTTACCTTTGAAATACCCTGTATTTAACCTTTTTTTTAAACATAGTTCGCCGCAGAAAGAAATGACAGACAACCATTGTGAAACGATAATTTAACTTTTATTTAAATTTTTTTTTTTTTGTAAAATGTTTTTAAAGTGCAAAAAACTTTTTTAATACAGGTTTTAAACCCAATGGGCATTTTTATTAAAAAACACACATTACAAATCTGTGTAGTGTGGGGTGGAAATACTGCTGGAGGGGCTGCGGGACACTTCGACACTGGGTGTGTGGAGAGAGGACTGGGATCGTGGTGGGGAAGGAACAGTTAGAGGTGAAGGTGTGGAAAAAGCTACAGAATGGGTGGACATGTGGGAGGCAGAAGAGGTGGTGGGCGGTGGAGTGGAGGGTTGGGCAGGGACTGTAGGAGCAGATGATGTTGATGGAAAGCTGTATGGGGAAGGAGTTTGGTACGGGGAAGGAGTTTGGTACGGGGAAGGAGTTTGGTACGGGGCAGGTTGCTGGAAGTGGGGAGATGTCTGGTACTGGGGAGGTTGCTGGTACTGGTGAGGTTGCTGGTATGTAATAGGAGGGGGAGGATGGAAAGTGGCTGGAGGGGGTGCAGATGTAATAGGAGGGGGAGGATGGAAAGTGGCTGGAGGGGGTGCAGATGTAATAGGAGGGGGAGGATGGAAAGTGGCTGGAGGGGGTGCAGGTGGAGGAACTACAGTGGTGGGAGGTGGAGGTTGGGAGGTAACCTGCTGTAGAGCACCGTGGCACGAATGCATTACATGCATCTGCTGGGTAGGAGATAGTGTTGCCATGCGCTCCACAACAGACCTGAAAAAGGTGTGGTTTGGCGAAGATCTTGCTTCTGAATGCATGGTTTGCAGAAGTGTCTTCACCTCCAGAATGCTGGAGTTGATCTGCTGAAAGCCTGCGGAGATTTGCTCTGACAAGACTTTTAGACAGTTCTGGAAAGATGCATTCAGATGCAAGAACTCTTGCGCATAACTCTTTTCCTGACCCCTCTGCCGCTGCCGCCCAGTACCCGCAGGTGTACTAGAGGTGGCAGGGGCAGAAGGGTGGGGTAAAGGGAAAGCGATCTCCTCACCAGCAGCTTCATGTAATGTAGGCGGCCACGATGCTCCTGTGCTGGTGGATGGGACAGATGGGTCGAATGTGTGGGAAGGCTGGGAAGGTGCAGATGTACCGGGGCGGTCGAAGTGTCCCTCGGTGCCGGTCTCCTCAGGGATCGCCTCAGAAGGGTCCAATCGTGCAGGCTCCCGAGTGTTGCTCACCGTGCTGTGGAATAAAGAGAAAAAAAAACAATTAAAATACTGACATGGTATGGCCCTGGCTGAAAAAAAAAAGTTACATCTAACATTTTTTTGTCACATGTGGTGTGTAATATTTACCTTCTGGTGAGCATTGTCTCCCGGAGGAACGAAAGGGCTCGTGCGTACTTGTACTTGCTCCTGCGTCCTCCAGATCCACTCGGGGCCCGCATCTCTTTATTGAACTCCTTCTTGAAACGATCCCTCACAGACCGCCACCAATTCACAATTCTGTTCCCTGAAACGAGAAAGGAGTGGTTAGTATACAACATCAGTGTTTCCCAAACTACAGTCCTCATAGTCCCCAGGGGTCATGTTTTCAGGATTTCCATAGTAAATAGAAATCCTGAACACATGATCCGTGGGGACCACGAGGACTGGAGTTCGGGAAACACTGGTTTACATCAAGCAACCGGTACTGTATATACTTACGCTCTTTAATCTGGGCCCGAACATCGAGGTCCTCCCAGCGGCCCACAAGGAGCGAACAGATTTCCTCCCAGAGTCGTCGGGTAACGATAAGGTCAGCGTGGCGGCAGTCAGCCATATTCCAGAGCGGCTCCCTTTCTCTGACGAGATCGATGAGGTGGTCCACATCGAGTCCTCCATCCTCACCGTCAGAGTCGGGAGCACGCTGTGAAGGCTGTTAAAGAAAAAGACAAAAATAACATAATTAGCCTCCACAAAAGAAATGAAATAAAAAGTGCAAAAAAACAAAGCAAAAATATTTATACTTACACGCTGGTGACCGCCGCGTTGCTGTCGCCGACGACCCTGGGAGGCACTGCGAGGACCTCTTGGCCAAGCACCAGATTGGGAAGACTAGAGAAGAAAACAAAAAATGTTATGTCTTTGGATGTAGGCATTTGTTTGCTGTGTGTGGTCTGCAGAACATTGTTTTCTATGTGTTGTGTGTAGTGTGATGTTGTGTTTCTGCGTTTGATGCAAAAAACTTACCAATTGTGAGCCCACTCCAGGTGTCTGTCCACCCCTTCCTTCTTCTTCTGGGAGCTCCTCTTCATCTTGTGATTCCTGTTTTGAAATAAAAGGCAATGAATAGACATATATTACAGAGATGATGGATTTTGGAAATAAAAACTTACCGTCAAACGCTGACGATGCGAGGGAGGTCTCCCAGAAGAAGATGTGCTGTCCTGTTGATGGCCAGACTCCATGGCTGTGGGTATTGCTGCTGCTGTTGCTGCTGCCAGTGATGCCATTTCTGCTGCTGCTGCTGCTGCTGCATCTCTTGGGCGGCTGTTGAATAAAGAGAAACAAAGGGCCAATGAATATCTTGATATTCCATGGCCCTAGTTTGGAGGAATGGGGGATTTGATAATTACCGTCTCTCATCTGCTGCTGGACTCCCCTCCTCAGCATGTTCCATTTGCTGCTCCATTTGGGGTGGTGGTGGTGCTGATGGTGCTGCAGTGGTCTCCTGCCTTCTCCTGCTGCGCTTGGTTGCTTTCTTGGGTGGCATGTTGGGTGTGGCTGTGGGTCCCACTGTCTTGCTTTTATATATGTCTTGTGGGCAGAGCTACTGAGCATGCTCAGACCAAAAAAAACGGATCCGGCCACCGGATCCGGCTTTCGCCGGATCAGGCGCATTGCGGCGCTCATAGGCTTTCATTGTGTGAAAAAGCCGGACGCGCCGGATCCGGTGGGTCCGGCTTTTTCGCCGGAGACAAAAAACGTTACAGTAGCCGTTTTTTCCAGACGATCCGGCGCAAATGCAAGTCAATGGGGGGGAAACCGGATCCGGCATTGCATTTCGCCGGATCCGGTTTCTGTCAAAAGCGCCGGATCACGCCTGACGGCGAAAACCTGATGTGTGAAAGAGGCCTAAGTCAGCTCTACTCAAATGTGTCTGTCACTAAAGAAACCAAATGCTTGAATGTCAAAACAGTTCAAAAACGTGGTTCTGTGTGGAAGATTGTAAAGCCGTCATGGAGGCATAAGGCTGGCAGTGATGGGCATTGTGGGTAATAATAGCGGGGATCATGCCTCATTCCTCTCTAGGAACATACACGACATCTTCTCTGGGGGTTCTTTCTTGTTTCAGTTACTGGGATGAGTGCAATAAAATGTCGCTCAGTGAGTCTTCTGACATCTTCACATTCTAAAGGATTGGCGGGGACAAAATTTTCAAAAACAAGATTTTCAGTGACCTTTTCCTGATGATCAAGGAAAGTATCTGCATTTCCGGCTTTTTTGTATAATACAAAAGAATTCTATGTGGCCACCTGAAACAAATACATGACTAACTTTTTATACCAGATATATGATTTTCTTGATACCTGGTATGGCTGTAGAACCTGATCTGCAAGGTCCACACCCCCATAGATTTGTTTTTAGTCCATGACAGACACAGGTTTTGGAGTAGTGGATCCCTGTTGGTCTGCAGTGGCCCTTGTGGCATCTGTGTGGATCGAGCTCAGGATATATCTTTTTTATCCTTAAACTTGAGGACAAGCAGCTTTCCATTGTGTAAAGCCCCTGACTGCCCCTTTCGGAACTATTTGCTGACCAATGATTGTGGAAACCCCTGACGGTTTTTGCGAATGGTCCCACAAGCCCCTATGTTATGTTCAAACAGACTTTTAAATAGAGGTATGCTGGTGTAGTAGTTGTCAACATACAGATTGTAGCCTTTTTGTAAAAATGGAGTTATCAGCTCCCAAACGATTTTTCCAGATGTCCCCAGATAAGTAGGGCCTCCTGGTGGGTTTAGTTGGCTATCTTTCCTCTCATATATGTAAAAGCTTTCATAACGGGTCCTAGGAAGAAAGGCAGAAAGCATAAGGGTGGCTTGAACAGGGCGGTTGGACTAATAAGACTGAATGCTCGTTTTTTAACAAGCCCCATAGCGAATGTAAGTCCTGAAAATGTTTTCATTTCTAGGACATTAGTTGGTTCCATAAATTTGACCTAGCATAATAGGATCATGGATTCTGGCTGATGAATTAGGACGCATATAAATTTGTAGGACAATATGCTCTAGCAAGCTATCTGTCAGAAACAAATTAAAAAAAATAATTGGTCCAAAATTTTCCACCTCCACATTTATACCAGGAATGGCATTAAAATTAGGGATGAATGGAGTAGCCGAAGCCTCCCATCTGGGAAATGCTACATGAAGAGGCAAAGCCCCTTGGACATTGGTGTGCGCCAATTCTCGAGCACTAGGGACAGCGCTAGTACTGGGCATTGTTCCCTGAGCTGGAGACATTTCTCCAGAAGCGCTATTTGTCCTTCTTGTTGTACTGGTCCTTGTGTGTGAGGATGGACCAGAATCACTGCTCATTTCTGAGCTATCACTGTCGCTGCTACTAAAGCCCTCGAAATCCACATCGCCATCTGACACTGCACTTGCTTCACTGTCAGAACAGGAAAGTGCATAAGCCTCCTCTGTACTATAATACTGATGGGCCATTTTATTTTTTTAAATTTTTTTTCTGGAAATAGAAAACTCTGACGTGACCAAATTATTTGGGAGACAATTGAGAAAAGCCTAATTCTTTAGCCTAACCCTAACTTTAGCCTAACAGTAACCCTAACCTGCCTTACCTGTTTTTCCATTGACAAATGATGGACCTGAGTGGGGACTTGTTTTTTGTGAGATGAGAATTGGTATTATTTTCGCCTACATAACATTGATTGGTTTCTTTTTATTTGATATTTGGGAGGCAGAATGAACAAACAGTTGAACACCACACACTACTGGCTCATCCAACAAGGTTTTCTATTAGACTGTGAACTGTCATTGTCTTGGTAAATAATTAAAGTTTTTTACATAGCTTGCCATTTTTATGGACAGTTTAAGTAGAAATGTTCAAAAATATAAAACTAAAGGATATTTTATTAAAAAAAATTGTTTTTTTTTTATCTTAGCAGATAACTGTACCAGGAGATCAGAAGGACAGCTGAACTCTTCAATTTTTAAATCTGATAATCTTGAGATCCTACAAGATACAACTGAAGTGATTGCTATTACTCCAGATATACCATCATCCATTCACAGCAAAGATCTGTCATCTGATCCTATGAAACAGGTCCCATCTTCTGATTCATTACCGACTACTAAGGAAAATCAAAGTCACAAAAGAGGTAATAAGAAACAAACTGCTCCTAAAGCAAAGAAGTCATTTTCATGTTCAGAATGTGGGAAATGTTTTAGCAAGAAAGCGATTCTTGTTAGACATCAGAGCATTCACACGGGGGAGAAGCCTTTTTCCTGTTCAGAATGTGGGAAATGTTTTAACCAGAAATCAGATTTGGTTAATCACCATAGAACTCACACGGGGGAGAAGCCTTTTTCCTGTTCAGAATGTGGGAAATGTTTTAACAATAAATCATATTGTGTTAAGCACCAGAGACTCCACACAGGAGATAAGCCTTTTTCCTGTTCAGAATGTGGGAAATGTTTTAACCGGAATTCACAATTGGTTAATCACCATAGAACTCATACAGGGGAGAAACCTTTTCCGTGTTCAGAATGTGGGAAAACTTTTAACCAGAAATGTCATCTTGTTAGTCACCAGAGAACTCACACAGGGGAGAAGTCTTTTTCCTGTTCAGAATGTGGGAAATGTTTTAACCGGAAATCATATTTGGTTGATCACCATAGAACTCACACGGGGGAGAAGCCTTTTTCCTGTTCAGATTGTGGGAAATGTTTTATCCAGAAATCACATTTGATTGATCACCAGAGAACTCACACAGAGGAGAAGCCTTTTTCATGTTCAGAATGTGGGAAATGTTTTGCACATAAATCACTGCTTGTTACTCATCAGAGAACTCACACAGGGGAGAAGCCTTTTTCCTGTTCAGAATGTGGAAAATATTTTAGACTGAAAGTCAATCTTGTTATGCACCAAAGAACTCACACAGGAGAGAAGCCTTTTTCATGTTCAGAATGTGGAAAATATTTTAGACTGAAAGTCAATCTTGTTAAGCACCAAAGAACTCACACAGGAGAGAAGCCTTTTTCGTGTTCAGATTGTGGGAAATGTTTTAACCAGAAAGGGAATCTTGTTAGGCACCAAAGAACTCACACAGGAGAGAAGCCTGTTTGATGTTTAGAATGTGGGAAATGTTTTACTCAGAATTCAAGTCTTGTTACACATGAGAGAATTCACACAGCAGAGAAGCCATATTCATGTTCAGAATGTGGGAAATGTTTTAAATGGAAAATAGATCTTGATCGCCATCAAAGAATCCACACACGGGAGAAGCCTTTTTCCTGTTCAGAATGTGAGAAATGTTTTAACCGGAAAGCGCTTCTTGTTAGACATCAGAGCAGTCACACAGAGGAGAAGCCTTTTTCATTTTCTTAATGTGGGAAATATTTTACTTGGAAATCAATTGTTAATAAACATCAGAGATGTCACATAGGGGAGAAGTCTTTTTTATATTCATAATGTTGGAATAGTTTTAACCAAAATTGAATCTTCTTAAATGGGTTGTCTCTTGTCATTCCTCATGTTTGCTGACAAAAGGATAAAACTAAACTTTATTAATTCCAAATGTAAAACTATACCCATAATTCACCCCCTGAAGATTAGTTAATAGGTGACTAATAGAAAAAACATGTACACCACAGTTCAGTATATAGTGTGAGGTGACATTTACACACTCACTCTCCAATTCTCTCATTTCTATGGGTTTCATCATCCTCACCAAAGGCGTCATCAGGAGACTATTTAATATTAACCTATATTCAAGTGAGACTAGACAAAAAAACTAAAATCATGAATCATGTTATCCAAAAGAGAAAACTAGCCACATATTGGCAGATCGCAGACCTCAGACTATATACTGTGTAAGTTTATAAGCCCCTCCAGTGTCAGGAATAGATAGTATGTGACAATACAGTATAATTCTTGTGTTTTCTCCTATAGGGACTGCCCTAGTTTGGTATTGTAACAGCTGATAATTAGTAGTGCAGACAAATTGTCCTAGACTAAACTCAGTCTTCAGACGGCCCAATATGGACCACTCAGGGAAAACTTACCTGCTCCAAAGATCATTAGCAGCTTCTAACTAATGGCCATGCTGCGGTCTGGCAGGGAATGAGTGCAATATCGGTATAAAGACTAGGGATATGTGCAATCATAATGTCTGGGAGATCTGTGCCATTATTTAGTATGAATATGGAAATTATCTCTGAAAGGTAAGTGTTCCCTGAGTGGTATATACGGTATTGTCACATACTATCTATTCCTGACACTGGAGTGGCTTATAAACTTACACAGTATATAGTCTGAGGTCTGGGATCTGCCAATATGTGGCTAGTTTTCTGACTGTTTCGGATAACATGATACATGATTTTAGGGTTTTCTTCGTCTAGTCCCGCTTGAATGTAGTTCAGTATGAAATAGTCTCCTGATGAATGAATGATGAATCCATTGAATATTCATTTCTCTTAAGTAGCGGCACACGTGACCGCCGGCAGCAGCAGGAAGCCGGGGGCTGACACTGTGCGCTACTGAAGAGCAATGAATAATCACCCCGATCTCCAATGAACAGTCCCGGTAAGTACTCCGGCAGCTGTGCTCTGCTTGTGAGCAGCGCATGACGCCCCTGCCATGTGCTGCTTACAAGCATAAAGCAGTTGCTGATACCGGAGCAGGACGCAGCGAGGGAGCGCCAGGTAGGTAAGTGTAATTTTTTTTTTTTAAGTTTTCTGATGGTGCCATGCATACCAGGATGGGGGTGGGGGCAAATGGGATGGGGCCATGCATACCAGGACGAGATGGGGGCCAATCATACCAGGACGAGATGGGGGCCCCTTTATATTAATATAGGGATGAGGGCGATCATTCCTGCCAGGATAAGGATGAGGGATCCATGCATACCAGGATAGGGATGAGGGGGCCTTGTGTATCAGGATGGGGGTGAGGCGACCATATATACCTGGATAGGGGATATTAAGTACAGAATTGACCACATTTTTTGCTTTAACCCCTTTACTCCCAAGGGTGGTTTGCATGTTAATGCCCGGACCAATTTTTACAATTCTGACCACTGTCCCTTTATGAGGTGATAACTGGGGAACGCTTCCATTGATCCCGGTGATTCTGACATTGTTTTCTCGTGACATATTGTACTTCATGTTAGTGGTAAAATTTAATTCATATAACTTGCATTTATTTGTGAAAAAAACAAATTTGGCGAAAATTTCGCAATTTTCCAACTTTGAATTTTTATGCCCTTAAATCACAGAGATACGGCACTCAAAAAACTTAAGTAACATTTCCCACATGTTTACTTTACATCAACACAATTTGGGAACCAAATTTTTTCTTGTTAGGAAGTTATAAGGGTTAAAAGTTGACCAGCGATTTCTCATTTTCACAACACCATTTTATTTTTACGGACCACATCACATTTGAAGCCACTTTGAGGGGTCTATATGATAGAAAATACCTAAAAGTGACACCATTCTAAAAACTGCACCCCTCAAGGTGCTCAAAACCAGATTCAAGAAATTTATTAACCCTTCAGGTGCTTCACAGGAATTTTTTAAATGTTTAAAAAAAAATGAACATTTAACTTTTTTCACAAAAAAATTACTTAAGGTTCAATTTTTTTATTTTACCAAGGGTAACAGGAGAAATAGGGCTGCAACAGTTATTGTGCAATTTGTCCTGAGTACGCTGATTCCTGATATGTGGGGGGAACCACTCTTTTGTCTCATGGCAGAGCTTGGAAGGGAAGGAGCGCCGTTTGACTTGAATATTTTTTCCACAAAAATGATCTTTTCACCCCCAATTGTTATTTTCCCAAAAGTAACAGGACCCCAAAAGTTATTGTGCAATTTGTCGTGAGTACGCTGATACCCCATATGTGGGGGTAAACCACTATTTGGGCGCAAGGAAGAGCTCGCAAGGGAAGCAGCGCCATTTGACTTTTTTGGCTGGTATTGAGATCAGACACCATGTTGTGTTTGGAGAGCACCTGATGTGCCTAAACAGTTGAAACCCCCAATTCTAACTCCAACCCTAACCCCAACACACCCCTATCCCTAATCTCAGCCTTAGCCCTAACGGGAAAATGGAAATTGTCACGATCCCACTGCTGCCAACATGTGACAATCCCACCGCTGACACCAATATGTCAGCAGACGGAGGGATGCGACGCACTGCCAGCACATGGCTATCACAGGCAAAGTGGGGGCTTATCTTAGTTATCCCGCCACTAGCACCATGTGACAAAAATATACAGAAAGCTAATCTTGCCCTAACAATTTATTGCAGGGGGGTTATTTTGGATGCCCCACCACCGCTAACAACCTTCCAAGAACTGTGGGGATTTTGTGATATCCCACTTTCTCAGTTCCACTTTGGAACTCGCAGCTCTTCAGTGCCCCCCTTACCCTCAGGTCAGTCAGGGAACTGCACCTAGGATAATTAGTCACTGGATGGGCTGCTTGTTGTACACAGGCAATTAGACTACTGCAGTAAGGGAATTATCAAAGAGTTAATTAAGAGGGTGCATAGCAAACCCCCAAATTAGTAGCGATTATCTAAAAAAGCACATAGTTCGTTTCTTAGAGCTTGAAGACAGACTGATAATTTTATGATTTATTCCCCAAAGAGGGCAGTAATTACATAGATAAAAAGTTGTTAGGCTGGTTTCACATTAGCGTTAAAACAACGCTGCGCACTGCGTCGGTAAGCCCCGCCCCCATCCGGCTCCCTGCCCGCCCCATCCGGGATCACCGCCTACTATCGCATTTGCACGCATGCGATCGGCGCACCCTATCTTTAGCATAGA
Source organism: Dendrobates tinctorius (assembly GCF_039654945.1). NCBI lineage: Eukaryota > Metazoa > Chordata > Amphibia > Anura > Dendrobatidae > Dendrobates > Dendrobates tinctorius. The sequence continues at coordinate 1,618,286 of NW_027362069.1, read as the reverse complement.
GAACGCAGATCATGCGCTGCCAGTGCATGTTGCATTTCGGCGCGCACGGCGCACCGTCAAAAGTGCGCAGCACCCTACTTTCACACTGGCAGCGCATGATCTGCGCACCCTATGCTAAAGATAGGGTGCGCTGATCGCATGCGTGCAAATGCGATAGTAGGCGGTGATCCCGGATGGAGCGGGCAGGGAGCCGGATCGGGGCGGGGCTTACCGACGCAGTGCGCAGCGTTGTTTTAACGCTAATGTGAAACCAGCCTTACAAAGGTTAGACATTAAATATGTACAAGGCAAATATAAAATAACAGGGATGATAGCAGAAAGTACACTTACATGTGCTTAGTTGGTATTAGGCAAACAATGTGCTAGGGGGAGGGGCAGCCAGCCAGCCACACATCCCCAGACATCTGCAGGTCTTTGCAGCATGAAAACTCCAGCTTAACTGAAGAATTTTAAGGCAGGGATATCTTATAGCCTAGGGTCGGTTACATCACGAAAGGGGCAGTCTGGAGAAGTTCAGCCCCCCCTTTCTGCAAGTTGCAATTCAACTGTAAAACTTATAATAACTATATCTTAACGAGGGAAGCTCGTATAAACTCGCTGATGGTCTCATTTTTCTCAGTTTATCGAATCCAGTAAAACAACACCAAGCATGCCATGATATGGACACTCCATTTGGGAATAATCCATATCTCAGTTTCGGGAGGTTTTAGAACTTTGCAAGATCCACCGTAGCGGAGCTGGGTCTGCGCAGATCACAGAAATGTCTGTATAATTTTTCTGCCGCGACCGGAGCCCGTGCTAGCTTAGTTTAATATCTCTCATAGTTTTATTCAGCCACATGTCTCAAACAAAGAAATGCTCTCCACTCCAGCTTAATTAACACTCCTTTCACTTAGCTGTGACAGGCCAATTTTCATCTGTGTGTGGAGGAAGGGAAGATTCTAGAGTGTTCCAGAACATCATATCTTACAGTAATATCTCACATAACATTACAGAAATAAATACATTTTTTTTAATTGTATTATTTTTCCCTAACTAAGGTGATAAAGGGGGGTTTGATTTACTATATATGGCGGGTTTTTATGTTTGGCAGCTGTCGCACGCTAAAAGATGCTTTTTATTGTAAAAATAGTTTTTGCATCACCACATTTTGAGAGCTATAATGTTTCCATATTTTGACCGACCGAGTCATGTAACATAGTAACATAGTTTGTAAGGTTGAAGGAAGACTTTAAGTCCATCTAGTTCAACCCATATCCTATCCTAACTTGCCCTAACATGTTGATCCAGAGGAAGGCAAAAAAAACCCATGTGGCAAACAGTAAGCTTCACATTGGGGAAAAAATTCCTTCCCGACTCCACATACGGCAATCAGACTAGATCGCTGGATCAACGCAATATTAAGGAAACTAGTGTATATACCCTGTAATATTATATTTTTCAAGAAAGGCATCCAGTCCCTTCTTAAATTTTAGTAGGGAATCACTCATTACAACATCATATGGCAGAGAGCTCCATAGTCTCACTGCTCTTAGAGTAAAGAATCCGCGTCTGTGAGTATGCTTAAACCTTCTTTCCTCCAGACGTAGAGGATGCCCCCTTGTCCCCATCACAGGTCTAAGAGTAAAAAGATCATTAGAAAGGTCTTTGTACTGTCCCCACATATATTTATACATTGTAATAAGATCACTCCTAAGCCTTCGATTCTCCAAACTAAATAGCCCCAAGTGTAATAACCTGTCTTGGTATTGCAGACCCCCTAGTTCACTAATAACCTTAGTCGCTCTTCTCTGCACCCGCTCCAGTTCAGCTATGTCTTTCTTATACACCGGAGACCAGAGCTGTACACAGTATTCTAAGTGTGGTCGCACTAGTGACTCATGAGCATCTATGCCTCTTTTAATGCATCCCATTATTTTATTTGCCTTTGCAGCAGCTGCCTGACACTGGCCACTAAATGTGAGTTTGTCGTCCACCCATACACCCAGGTCTCTTTCAGTGACAGTTTTGTCCAGTGTTTTACAATTAAGCACATAGTTATACATCTTATTCGTTCTACCCAAGTGCATGACCTTACATTTATCCCCATTAAAGCTCATTTGCCATTTATCAGCCCAAGCTTCTAGTTTACATAAATCCTCCTGTAATATAAAATTGTCCTCCTCTGTATTTATTACCCTGCAGAGTTTAGTGTCATCTGCAAATATTGAAATTCTACTCTCTATGCCCCCTACAAGGTCATTAATAAATAAGTTAAAAAGAAGCGGGCCCAAACCTGACCTCTGTGGTACCCCACTGCTAACCGTGACCCAGTCCGAGTGTGCTCCATTAATAAACACCCTTTGTTTCCTATCCCTGAGCCAGCTCTTAACCCACCTACACATATTTTCCCCTATCCCCATTGTTCTCATTTTATGTATCAACCTTTTGTGTGGCACCGTATCAAAAGCTTTTGAAAAGTTCATGTACACCACGTCCACTGCATTCCCTTGGTCCAGTCCGGAACTTACTTCTTCATAAAAGCTTATCAGATTAGTCTGACAAGAACGGTCCCTTGTAAACCCATGTTGATATTGGGTCATGAGGGTATTCTTCTCCAGATACTCCAGCATAGTATCTCTTAGAAAACCCTCCAGCATTTTACCCACAGTTGAGGTTAAACTTACTGGCCTATAATTTCCAAGTTCAGTTTTTGTCCCCTTTTTGAATATTGGCACCACATTTGCTATACACCAGTCCTGTGGTACAGACCCTGTTATTATGGAATCTTTAAAGATTAAAAATAATGGTCTATCTATGACTGTGCTTAATTCCTGCAGTACTCGGGGGTGTATCCCATCCGGGCCGGGGGATTTGTCAATTTTACTGATTTTTAGACGCCGCCATACTTCATGCTGGGTTAAGCAGGTGACATTTAATGGAGAATTTTTATCCCTGATCATGTTATCCGTCATGGGATTTTCTTGAGTAAATACTGTTGAAAAAAAGTCATTTAGCATATTGACTTTTTCCTCATCCTCATCCACCATTTCACCCAGACTATTTTTAAGGGGGCCAACACTATCATTTTTTAGCTTCTTACTATTTATGTACTTATTTTTACTTTCTCTGGCAATGAGTCTCTCTGTCTCAATCTTTGCTGTCTTGATTTGCTTTTTACAGAATTTATTTAATCTTCTGTATTTAGTCAATGCCTCATCACTACCTACTTGCTTTAATTCTCTAAATGCTTTATTTTTGTCTGTTATTGCGCCCCTTACAGCTCTATTTAGCCATAGTGGTTTCCTCCTATTTCTAGCATGTTTATTCCCATATGGTATACCTTTGGCTTGGGACAGCTCATAGAATCCCACGGTTTGCAGTATCACCACTATGCCGATGACACGCAGATCTACCTATCTGGAACCGACCTCGCCTCCTTATTGAATGAAATCCCACAATGTCTGTCTGCTATCTCAGCCTTCTTCTCTGCTCGCTTTCTCAAATTGAACATGGACAAAACAGAATTCATCATCTTTCCCCCATCTCGCTCAACCCCTCCACCAGACCTATCCATCAATGTCAACGACTGCTCTCTTTCCCCAGTCCCGTACGCCCGGTGCCTTGGGGTGATCCTCGACTCTGCGCTCTCTTTCAAACCACATATCCCAGCCCTCGCCTCCTCCTGCCTCCTCAAACTCAAAAATATTTCCCGGATCCGCTCATTCCTCAACCACTAAACCACAAAAACACTAGTGCATGCTCTTATCATCTCCCGCCTCGACTACTGCAACCTCCTACTCTCTGGCCTCCCCTCTAGCACTCTGGCTCCGCTCCAGTCCATCCTTCACTCTGCTGCCCGACTAATCCACCTGTCTCCCCGCTATTCCCCAGCCTCCCCCCTATGCCAGGCCCTTCACTGGCTTCCTATTGCCCAGAGGCTCCAATTCAAAACCCTAACCATGACATACAAAGCCATCCACAACCTGTCTCTTCCATACATCTGTGACATGGTCTCTAGGTACTGTGAGGTGCCAAGGGGAGAGGTACTAGAAAACAGGTATATTTCTCCCCGTTTCATTTCATATGTCTCCCTGTACTGATGATGAAGCCAGTTTATTTCACTGTAATCCAGTCCTGGTTTCCTTAGTGATCAGCATGGAAAGGAATGGTAGTTCCCCCTCCACTTATTCAATCCAGGTTTTGGTTTCCTGACTGGTCCAGCTGATATAATCAGGAGGAGCTGGGATCTCTCAGTCTATCGTCTGCTGAGCTGGGAGCTGACACAGTAAGATTACATGGACTTGTTTGCTGTTATATAGGTTTATTTTGTAGTTAGCCTGCTACTGTTAGTTAGTGGCCAGACGGCCTTAGATGTTTTATTTCATGTTTGGCATGTGTAACATTGAATAACAAGTGTGCACAATAAATATGCCGTGTCCATATTCATGTGGAACTTGCTAGTCTGCTGAAGTGACTTCATAGCCACACGCTTGTGCCAAAGCAAAGATCCCAGCTGAGTTATCTATTCCCACAAATGGTGTTTCGAATGCGGGCACTTGTGGCTGCTGGACTGTGACTGCAGAGAAACCGCTGTGTATGTCCTGGCTGAAAGCTTCTGCGCTTTTGAAGAGCCAAGAGTCCAGTAATATGGAGGAACTAGTGAAGCAGTTATTGCAAGCAAATGTGCAACAACAGCAGACTAATACTTGCTTCCAGAAGGCTCTGGAGCAGCAACACCAGATGCAGCAAGAGCAGTTGGAGGCAATAAAACAGGCCTTGGTTCGGCAACCCCGAGATGAGGGAGACCGTGCACAAAGCGCTGCTAGTGCGCAGAAAGCCGTACAGAAGACTTTACTTAAAATGACTGCAGACGATGATGTGGAAGCATACCTCACCGTGTTTGAACGTATTGCAGAACGTGAGCACTTACCACTGGACAGATGGGCTGAGGTAGTTGCTCCATTTCTGAGCGGAGATCCACAAAAGGCCTATTACGATCTGAGTGGAGCGGATGCTATGGACTATATCAAACTCAAAGGCGAAATCCTGGCAAGGCAGGGAGTAAACACGTATGTACGCGCACAGAGGGTGCATTTATGGAATTTTGTGGAGCATCAGCCAGCCCGCTCACAAATGCATGATCTCATCCATCTAGTAAAAAAATGGCTGCAACCAGAGGCTTTGACGTCCGCACAGATGGTGGAGCGTGTTGTTCTAGACAAGTACCTGCGGTCCTTACCCGCTAAGATCCAGAGGTGGGTTGGACAGGGTGACCCAACTACCGCTGACCAGTTGGTGAATATGGTCGAACGCTACAATGCTTCTGAAAGCCTACTCCAAGGGACGTTAGCACCCCACTGGCTCCCCAAGAAATCACTGGAGAGTCCTGCGAAACCTACTTCATCTTCAAAAGAAGAGAATGTCACAATGAAGGGTAGCAGACCTACAAAGGACTATGGAGGTGGTACGGGCTCACATCAAGCCAGCAGACCTCGTCTGGGATCTCCATCGAGGAGACAAGGGCCTATACAATGTTGGCGATGTCGCGGACTTGGCCATGTAGCAGCTAACTGCCCAATGACTACAGAGCCAATGGACTGTAACGCTATGAGGCGTCTTTCGTTATATGTGCAGTCAGTCTGTGTGGCGGAGACCCTCAAGGGAAATGAACAATACGTGTGCCACGTCGAGGTTGACGGTTATAGTGTAAATGCCGTCTTGGATTCCGGCAGTCAAGTAACTTTGGTACATGCCAGTTTGGTGGACTCTAGCGCCCTAACGAACTTAACCGTGGGCATTAGTTGCATCCATGGGGATACTAAGTACTACCCCACTGCCTGGGTTACTCTTGCCACGCCAGTAGGGACCAAAAGACATCAGGCGGCAGTCATAAAGTCTATGGGACACAGTGTAATCCTGGGGAGAGACTGTCCCTTATTTTGGGACTTGTGGAACTTCAAAAGTGGTGTGAACCCTCTAGTTGAAGACGGTACTCCGGAGCTAGTCCCTGAACCATTGCAGCAAGACGACGGAGAACCCATCTCAGAGGAAGTACTAGAATCTGCGGACTCTCCTTTGGCTGTGTATGCAGGCGAGGCAGACCAGCTAGAGGATGTTTTAGAAATGCCTGATCTTGAGGTGGCCCGTGGTAAGTTCGGGACCGCTCAGCACCAGGATCCTACTCTAGCAAGGGCGTGGGAAAACATAAAGGTCTCCGAGGGAAGACCATTGTACCCAGGGGCTCAAAACGAGTTCCCACACGTGGCGGTGCAGCAGGATATGTTATATCACATAGACAAGGTGCGAGGGGTGGTGGTAGAACAACTAGTGGTACCTAAGTCCTTTCGCCAGGTAGTTTTGGAGTTGGCACATAAACATCCCTTGGGAGGACACCTGGCGGTAGAAAAGACAAAACACCGTATTCTGCAACGTTTCTTTTGGCCAGGTCTAGTGGGAGACGTGACCCAGTACTGTCGGTCATGTCCTACGTGTCAATTGACCGCACCTTCCGTATTTTTTCGGACTATAAGACGCACCAGACCATAAGACGCACCCTTATTTTCAGAAGGAAAATAGGGAAAAAAATAATAATGTGTCAAATGGGGGTCCGTCTTACAGTCCGAATTCAGCTTACCTGGGAAGGGATCCGGCACAGGTGGAGAAGTAGTCACAGGGGTCATTCAGTGGTCCAGTCTCGTGGCGGCTCTGTGCTGGGGCAGCTGCGCTCGGGCGGGTGGGCTGTGCTGGGGCAGCTGTGCTGGGGTAGGGGCAGCTGTGCTGGGGCAGGGGCAGCTGTGCTGGGGCAGGGGCAGCTGTGCTGGGGTAGGGGCAGCTGTGCTGGGGCAGGTGGGCTGGGGCAGGGGCAGCTGTGCTGGGGCAGCTGTGGCAGGGGCAGCTGTGCTGGGGCAGGGGCAGCTGTGGCAGGGGCAGCTGGGCTGGGGCAGGTGGGCTGGGGCAGGGGCAGCTGTGGTGGGGCAGCTGGGCTGGGGCAGCTGTGGCAGGGGCAGCTGTGCTGGGGCAGCTGTGGCAGGGGCAGCTGGGCTGGGGCAGGGGCAGCTGTGGCAGGGGCAGGTGTGCTGGGGCAGGGGCAGCTGTACTGGGGCAGGTGGGCTCTGCGGTGGTGGCAGCGGGCGGCGCTCTGCGGTGCGGTGGTGGCAGCGGGCTGTGCTCCGGTGCAGGGGCGCCGGCTCCGCCGGCGTTTCTTCGCAGCCCGGAGGCCCCCGCACGCCCCTTGCTGGGCGCCGCCATGTTGCGGTGGCCTCCGGGAGCATGGACGCCGGCAAGATGGCCGCCGGTCCGGGGACGGCGCATGCGCAGCTTCAGATCTCGTGCCGAGATCTCGGGGGACGAGATTCAAATCTCGGCAACGAGATCTCGTCCCCCGAGATCTCGGGACGAGATCTGAAGCTGCGCATGCGCCGTCCCCGGACCGGAGGCCATCTTGCCGGCGTCCATGCTATCGGAGGCCACCGCAACATGGCGGCGCCCAGCAAGGGGCGTGCGGGGGCCTCCGGGCTGCGAAGAAACGCCGGCGGAGCCGCCGCCCCTGCACCGGAGCACAGCCCGCTGCCACCACCGCACCGCAGAGCCTCGCCCGCTGCCACCAGCACACCAGGTACCGTGCATTGCGACCATAAGACGCACCCCCCACTTTCCCCCCAAATTTTGGGGGAAAAAAGTGCATCTTATGGTCCGAAAAATACGGTATGTCACATTTTAGAAGCCCCTTAGTGCCCTTACCAATAATAGAGGTGCCCTTCAAGAGGATAGCAATGGATATAGTCGGTCCATTAGTTAAATCTGCCAGGGGTCATCAGTACATTTTGGTAGTATTGGATTATGCAACGCGTTATCTCGAAGCAGTGCCCTTGCGGAATGCCAATGCGATATCAATTTCAATTGAGCTGGTTAATATGTTTTCCCGCACCGGCATTCCGAAAGAGATACTTACGGATCAAGGGACCCCCTTTATGTCTCGTATACTTAAGGATTTATGTAAACTACTAAAAATCTCCCATTTGCGTACCTCAGTAAATCACCCTCAGACTGACGGTTTGGTGGAGCGCTTTAACAAAACCTTAAAGGGAATGTTGAAAAGGGTGGTGTATAAGGACGGGAGAGATTGGGATGCCCTACTACCATACCTCCTGTTCGCTATACGTGAGGTACCCCAATCCTCCACAGGCTTTTCACCTTTTGAGTTGGTTTATGGGCGGTGTCCTAGAGGCCTGTTAGATATTGCCAAGGAGACTTGGGAACAAGAGGTGACTCCTTATCGCAGTGTAATTGAACACATAACACTTATGCAGGACCGAATTGCAGCAGTTATGCCAATAGTTAAAGAGTGTTTAGAGCGCGCACAACATGCCCAAAGCACGGTATACAACCGAGCGGCAAAAACACGAGTCTTTCAACCCGTAGACAGGGTGTTGGTATTGATGCCTACCGTAGAGAATAAATTTCTTGCCAAATGGCAGGGACCATACGAAGTGCTGGAATGAATAGGTGAAGTAAATTATAAGATACACCAACCAGACAAGAGAAAGCCCGAACAAATATACCACATAAACTTGCTTAAGGCCTGGCGGGACAGGGAGAGTCTGGTGGCAGGAGCTGCCCTTGAGGATGGGCCTCGAGGGGCACCACCTTCTAAGGTAAAGGACCCCCAGGTAGCTCCGCCAGAAGTGGGTATTGCAGACACGCTATCCGAAAGCCAAAAACAAGAGACCAGGGAGTTCATACAGAGGAACGCAGATATTTTCTCGGAACTTCCTGGCCGGACTCACCTAATTAAACATGACATTGCTACTGATCCACAGGCGCGCGTACGGCTAAAACCATATCAAATTCCGGAGGCTCGGAGACAAGCCATTGCCCAGGAAGTGAAGAAGATGTTAGAGCTCGGGGTCATTGAGGAGTCCCGGAGTGATTGGGCTAGCCCTATTGTACTGGTGCCCAAACTCGATGGGACTATCCGATTTTGTAACGATTTTCGGAAAGTAAATGAAGTATCGAAATTCGATGCCTACCCGATGCCAAGAGTCGATGAACTGATAGAGAGACTGGGTTCGGCCAGGTACATATCCACTATTGACTTAACAAAAGGTTATTGGCAGATTCCCCTCACGGAATCAGCCAAAGAGAAAACTGCCTTTGTTACGCCCCAGGGATTATTCCAGTACCGAGATATGCCATTTGGGTTGCATGGTGCCGCAGCCACCTTCCAACGTCTAATGGATATTGTCCTAAAACCTCATGGCCAGTATGCATCTGCGTACTTGGACGACATCATTATCTTTAGCGATGACTGGGACACGCATTTGTCAAAAGTACAAGCCGTCTTAGACTCCCTAAAAACAGCTGGGTTGACTGCCCATCCCAAGAAATGTACGTTGGGATTGGAAGAGGCTCGCTATCTGGGATATAGCATAGGGAGAGGCGTCGTGAAGCCTCAAGCCAATAAAGTGGACGCTATTCAAAATTGGCCACGACCAGTAACCAAAGAACAGGTTGGAGCTTTTTTAGGGATCGTTGGTTATTATAGGTGGTTCATCAAACATTTTGCGACCATCGCAGCTCCTCTCACAGATCTTACTAAGGGGTCGAAATCTGTCACAATAAAGTGGAACGCAAAAGCAGAGGAGGCCTTTCAGCGATTGAAAATAGTCCTCTGTGACCAACCAGTGTTGGTTGCACCAGACTTTAAACGGGAGTTTATTGTCCAAACGGATGCCTCTGGGCTGGGCCTCGGCGCGCTTTTGTCTCAAGAAGCAAATGGCGAGGAACACCCAGTGGCCTATCTAAGCAGAAAGCTTATGAGAGCAGAAAAGAACTACAGTGTAGTTGAGCGGGAAGCCCTGGCTGTGAAATGGGCCCTGTGCACCTTGCGCTATTATTTACTTGGTCGCCAGTTTAGACTAGTGACGGACCATTCACCCCTAACGTGGATGTCCCGGGCAAAAGAAGGCAATGTGCGGGTGACACACTGGTTCTTAGCATTACAAGGGTTTAAATTTTCCGTTGAGCACAGGGCGGGCACAGCGCACAGAAATGCAGATGCGTTGTCTAGAACGCACTGCTTGGTGACTCGTCATGTCCGATCCCACGGGCTCGAACAGAGGAGGGGGGTGTGTGAGGTGCCAAGGGGAGAGGTACTAGAAAACAGGTATATTTCTCCCCGTTTCATTTCGTATGTCTCCCTGTACTGATGATGAAGCCAGTTTATTTCACTGTAATCCAGTCCTGGTTTCCTTAGTGATCAGCATGGAAAGGACTGGTAGTTCCCCCTCCACTTATTCAATCCAGGTTTTGGTTTCCTGACTGGTCCAGCTGATATAATCAGGAGGAGCTGGGATCTCTCAGTCTATCTCTGGTCTGCTGAGCTGGGAGCTGACACAGTAAGATTACATGGACTTGTTTGCTGTTATATAGGTTTATTTTGTAGTTAGCCTGCTACTGTTAGTTAGTGGCCAGACGGCCTTAGATGTTTTATTTCATGTTTGGCATGTGTAACATTGAATAACAAGTGTGCACAATAAATATGACGTGTCCATATTCATGTGGAACTTGCTAGTCTGCTGAAGTGACTTCATAGCCACACGCTTGTGCCAAAGCAAAGATCCCAGCTGAGCTATCTATTCCCACAGTACCTATCCGCACGCAACCTTTGATCATCTCAAGATCTCCTCTACTCCCCCCTTATCTCTTCTTCCCACAACTGCATACAAGACTTCTCCCGTGCATCCCCCATACTCTGGAACTCCCTGCCACAACACATCAGACTCTCACCATCAACGGAAACCTTCAAGAAAAACCTGAAGACGCACCTGTTCCGACAAGCCTACATCCTGCAATGATCCTCGGTCTACTGAACCACCGCCCGACCTGCTCTACCCCCCTCCTACTGTATCCTCACCCATCCCTGTAGACTGTGAGCCCTCGCGGGCAGGGTCCCCTCTCCTTATGTACTTGTGTGTCCCTTGTCTTACACATGTTTGCTATACTTGTCTATATTTCCCATTTTCACATGTAAAGCGCCATGGAATAATTGGCGCTATATAAATGCATAATAATAATATGGTATATATTGTGCACAGCTCCTATTCAGGATGCTAATAAACGTCTCCCATTTTCTTTGTGTATTTTTATGTCTCAGGATATCGTCCCAGTTAATTGCACCAAGATCATCTCTCATCCGTTGGAAATTTGCCTTCCTGAAGTTTAGTGTCCTTGTAACCCCTCTACTACACATCTTATTAAAGGATACATGAAAACTTATTAATTTGTGATCACTATTACCCAAGTGACCCCCAACCCTTACATCTGATCTGCGGTCTGGCCTGTTGGTTAATATTAGGTCTAGCAGTGCCCCCCCTCTTGTTCGGTCCTGAACCAGTTGTGAAAGGTAATTGTCTCTCATAGTTGTCAGACACCTATCACCTTTGCTGGAACTGCAGGTTTCGGTTCCCCAATGTATTTCAGGGTAGTTGAAGTCCCCCATAATAATGACTTCTCCTTGAGTCGCTGCTTCATCTATTTGCTTTATGAGGATATTCTCTGTTGCTTCCATTATTTTTGGAGACTTATAACAAACCCCTATCACTAATTTACTATTTCTTCCCCCTCCCCTTATCTCCACCCACCGATTCCTGCCCTAAAAGGCATCTGCCCAGGTGATGAGTTGCCACATCTTTTCTTCCCTGTTTTGGCCCACTGCTATGATGCACAGTGGCTGTGGATAACGTGGGTTGCAGCGCTTTAACATTACGTGGCTAATGAGCTGTCCGGGTCTATAGCCCATGTGGACACTTGGGCACCCTGGCCGGGTCTGACCTAACTTCCTAGAAACTCCTGTCTTACCACCCGGCAGCCCCTCCTACACTTAAACCTCTATAACCATCCTATCAACTATACCTAACAGAGCACACTAGTATGCCCCCATCTAGTGGTCCATAAATGAACTACACTTGCCCTTGTATATCATCAACATGTAAGGAAAAAGCCAGACAGCACTGCCAAAACTACTGCCGATATAAAGCTGCTATATCCATATTGCTGATAGAGGCTGAACCCCGTGATCTCGGGTGCTGGAACAGAAGACACAGTATATAAATCCACATGGAAGAAAAGAAGACCATAGCACTCACCGATCCAGGTGAAAAAGTCTGCTTTATTTAGCAATCTACATGAAAACTTCATGGCCAGGAGGCTGGAGGGAAGAGTGAGCAAAATCTGACGACGTGCCTACTAGCACTTCAACGGGTCAGTGAGTAGAAGAATGTGACGTGGGAAATTATACCTTGCCACCTTATTGCTCCTCCTTCTACAGCTGCTGCCATAATGACATGAAATACATAGACATTTAAAAACAATTAAAACCAAGTCACGAACGTGAAAACACAGAAATTCACATAAATGTGTAGGGAAAAATCTTTTACACTATAATGTAGTTCATCAGATTCCATATATATACATTTATCTGCAAAACTATTTTACTATAAATATCACTGTCTTGCACACTGAATGGATAATCAAATTAGATATTAAATTAAACATTAATAACATGTAACCTAATTATACAAAAATTATGCGATCTAAATATAGCGATAATAATTAAAGAACAGACGTGATGACTAAAATATACTCAATGATATATCATATATGTTGTTCTTAGTTATGGATACATGCCCTAATATTAATTATTATATTTAATCTTCCCTGTAAATAATCTTCACATGATTAGAATATTATCTACCAGCTATACAAGCAAAATATTACTAAGGATACCGCAAACGATAAGTGACTATTATCAGGGAAAATTTGCTACAGAAAAATGGACATGTCCACCCTATCATTAAATCCTGTGGGGCCCATTGCATTAGTCTGCATAATCCACCTAGCCTCACGTCTTAGTAGAAGTTAGTGTAGGTCTCCCCCCTGTGGGGGCAAATCCACTTTCTCCAAACCCGCAAATGCCAGAACATTCGGGTCCCCTGCATGTGCCTCTCTGACATGATGAATCAATCTCGGTACACCCTTATTCGACATGATAGATTTATAATGTTCCCTAAAACGGACATATAGTGACCGTGTGGTGTTCCCTATATAAAAGTATTTGCACGGGCAGAGCACTACATAAACGACATCATTCGTTTTACATGAGATAAACTCTGCAACAGAATGGCTTACAGCTCCCATGCAAATAATTTGGTCCGTTAAATGGAATTTGCAATAAGGGCAATGGCCACACTTATGGTTTCATTTCGTTATGCCGTTGTGTATCCAATTCACACTATGCATCCCAATGCGATTTTTTACCAAGATGTCCCTTAATCTGGTGCTTCTACATGAAACAAGAGGTCCCCTTGCTACAATCTCAGCTGGTTCTTTGTCCCTTTCCCTTAGTTTACCCTTGTATATAAGAACTATATACTAAGGTGTCCTCTCTAATGTCCCCAAAAGAAAGCACCTTACTCTCCCTAAACTGTACATGAACATTAGTACACATCACAAATGTTATATAGAATATTATGCTAAAGGAACACAACACAATATAATTCAGCTCTCTAAAGAATGGTAACACATATACTACCATTCAAAAGTTTAGGATCACGTAGAAATTTCCTAATTTTTGAAAGAAAAGCACAGTTTTTTCCAATGAAGCCATCATTAAATGATTCAGAAATACACTCTATACATTATTAATGTGATAAATGACTATTCTAGCTGCAAACGTCTGGTTTGTAATGCAATATCTTAATAGGCGTATAGAGACCCATTTCCAACAATCATCACTCCAGTGTTATTATGGTACTTTGTGTTTACTAACTGTGTAAGAAGGCTAATGGATGGTTAGAATACCATTGAAAAACCTTATGCAAGTATGTTAGCACAGCAGAAAACAGTTTGGCTGATTAGAGAAACTATAAACCTGACCTTCCTTTGAGCTAGTTGATAATCTGGAGCATTACATTTGTTGGTTCCATTAAACTCTCAAAATGGTCAGAAAAAAAGAACTTTCATGTGAAACTCGACAGTCTATTCTTGTTCTTAGAAATGAAGGCTATTCCATGTGAGAAATTGCCAAGAAACTGAAGATTTCCTACAACAATGTGTACTACTCCCTTCAGAGGAGAGCACAAACAGGGTCTAACCAGAGTAGAAAGAGAAGTGGGAGGCCCCACTTCACAACTGAGCAACAAGACAAGTACATTAGAGTCTGAAGTTTGAGAAATCGATGCCTCACAGGTCCTTTACTGGCAGCTTCATTAAATAGTACACGCAAAACGCCAGTGTCAACGTCTACAGTGAAGAGGCGACTCTGGGATGCTGGCCTTCAGGGCAGAGTGGCAAAGAAAAAGCCATATCTGAGACTGGCTAATAGAAAGAAAAAATTAATATGGGCAAAAGAACACAAACACTGGACATTGAAAAATTGGAAAAAAGTGTTATCGACAATCATATTCAAGTTCGGGGTGTTTGGATCATACAGAAGAACATTTGTGAGATGCAGAACAACTGGAAAGATGCTGGAAGAGTGCCGGCGCCATCTGTCAAGCATGGTGGAGGTAATGTGATGGTCTGGGGTTGCTTGGGTGCTGGTAAAGTGGGAGATTTGTACAAGGTAAAAGGGATTTTGAATAAGGAAGGCTGTTATGAATGAGTCACCAAGGAGGAAAAAACAAAAAGCAAGCTAAGCCCAGAAAACCGGAGAGGTTGGTAACTAGCGGATTGCAGACCCCTGATCCTATCCACAACAACTAGCAGTAGCCGTGGAGCATGCCTACGGTGGTCCTAGACGCCTAGTCATGGCCAGAGAACTAAATAAGCCTAAAGAAAGAAAGGGAAAATCTAAACTGCCCCAGAGCAGACCCCAAAGCAATAGACAGCCCCCAACATGTATTGTCGGCGAAACAAGATGAAAACACAAACACAGATAGAAAGATAGGCTGAGCAAACGATGGGGTCCTCACAAACTAGAAAGGACAGGAAAGAAAAGCTGCTGTCTGCAATCACGCAAAAAACCCTGCCAAAAAATGTCCAACACGTCTGATAGAAAAAGGCCCTGAAGTCACTAGACTTCAAATCCCTATATCAGCACTTAGGTATATTCTAAAGACAGAGCAAAAGAGATCAACCGATCAGAGACAAAATGGGGATTCAGCCCATTCCCAGCCAGGGTTGGCTGAACACAAAAACTAAGTAAACCAGACAAAAACTCATATGAACAATAGCAGAGAAAACTTAGCTTTAAGAAGGTAGGAACCAAACTGGAAATCAGAAGCCACAGTCAGGAGAAATCACCAGAAAGAAACTAGGGAGTTGGCTGCCTTAAATCCAATCAGAAACTCCTGATATCCAATCGCAGTCCTCTTCCTCAGGTGGCCGGTCTCTGCCATTTAGATCAGCTTCATTACCTCCCTTCAACAACAGAGGGAGTCCAGATAGAGAACTGTTATGAATGAGTCACCGTAGGAGGCAAAAACAGAAATGCTAGCTAAGTCCAGAAAACCAGAGAAGTTGGCAGCTATCGGATTGCAGACCCCTGAACCTATCAACAACAACTAGCAGTAGCCGTGGGGGGTTCCTACGGTGCCCTAGACCCCTCGATCACAGCCGGAGAACTACATAGCCTAAAGACAGAAAGGGAAATCTAAACTGCCCCAGAGCAGACCCAAAAGCAATAGGCAGCCCCCAACATATAATGACGGTGAAGCAAGAAGAAAAAACACTAACACAGATAGAAAGATAGACTGAGCAAATGATGGGGCCCAAGCTAACTAGATAGGACAGGATAGAAAAGCTGCTGTCTGCAATCCGCCAAAAACCCTATAAAAACAAGAGCCAACAGACTGACAGGGAAAAAGGCCCTGAAGACGCTAGGCTTCCAAAAGACTATGTCAGCACTCAGGTATTTTCTGAAGACAGAGCAAAAAGACACAAAGGAATTCAGCTCACCCCAGCAGGGAATGGCAGAATCCAGAAAAGCAAGGCAAAATAAAACCCAAAACACAAATGCAAAAGGCAAAGCAGAAAACCTAACTTTAGAGGAGCAGGAATCAGATTGGTCTCCTAGAATCCCTCAGAGAAATCACCAGCGAGGCAGAAGGGCGTCGACTGCCTTATATCCAGTCAGCAATTCCTGTCACCCAGTCATCCTCTACCAGCTCAGGTGTTTGGTAATCAGCCTCACTACCTTCCTTCACTAGAAGAGGGAGTTCATCAGACCTCATTGGTGAAGGGGAAAATGAACTCATAACAGTACCTCCCCCTTGAGGAGGGGTCACCGAACCCTCATCCACGCCACTAGGGCGATCAGGGTGAGCCCGATGAAAGGCACGCACCAATCTTTTGGCATGAATATCAGAGGCAGAGACCCAGGAATTATCCTCCTGACCATAACCCTTCCACTTAACCAAATACTGGAGTCTCCGTCTAGCCAGACGGGAATCCAGTATCTTCTCTACCTCATATTCCATGTTACCTTCAACCAATACAGGGTCCGGAGGTGCCACCCCAGGAACTACTGGTTCAACAAACCTCTTCAACAAGGACTTATGAAACACATTATGGATTTTAAATGTGACAGGAAGAGCCAACCGAAAAGAGACCGGATTAATGATCTCCAAAATCTTGTAAGGTCCAATAAATTTAGGCTTAAACTTAGGAGAAGCCACCTTCATAGCGATATTTTTTGATGATAACCAAACCATATCACCCACCTTAAACTGGGGACCAATGGTCCTATGTTGGTTGGAAAACCGCTGGGCCGTTTCCTGGGAGAGAAATAACTTATCCACCACTTGGTCCCAGATCTGGTGCATTCTCTCCACCACAGTGTCAACACCTGGGAAGGCAGAAGGCTCCACCTGCCCTGAAGAAAATCGAGGATGAAACCCAAAGTTACAAAAAAAAGGTGACATCAAAGTGGCAGAACTAGCTTTATTATCTAAAGCAAATTCGGCCAAGGGCAAAAATGAAACCCAATCATCCTGATCAGCGGAAATAAAACATCTCAAATACGACTCCAAGGTCTGGTTTGTTCTCTCCGTCTGCCCATTGGTCTGAGGGTGAAACGCAGAGGAGAAGGACAACTGAATTCCCAGCTTGGAACAGAAAGTCCTCCAAAATCTAAAAATATTCAGGATTGAGAGTTCTCAGTAGTTGATACCTTTTAATGGCTAACTGAAAAGATGGTAACACATTGCAAGCTTTCGAGACTACTCAGGTCTCTTCATCAGGCTAGACTAATACAAAATCTGAAGTCACATATTTATGCACAATACAGCCTAGAAAAAATGCAATAGATAAGACAAGTGACGTGAAGCAGAACTATCAATATGGGAGAGGGAGAAACATAAATATAAACATTGGACCAGTTCATAGATAAGGAGTCCGGATGTTTTATGGTCCTCTGATTGGGGTCTAGTTCTGTGTTGTGATGCCCCCACACGGTTTTAAAAGGAAATTCCTTAATTGATGTAAAAAGACATAAATCCATGCGACACATTCATTCCAGCACTGAGAGTGTCAAAGTTCGTCATAAATTTATACTCCCAAACTCGTCTCTCTCTCTGAGATGTGAAGTTACCTTTCAATACCAGTAATTTCATATCCACGCTGCTGTGATCAGGGATACAGAAATGTTTGCCAAAGGTAGATCCATTCTTTTTTCTCTTATTGTGTGACGATGAGCATTCATCCTTGTTCTAAGCTTTTGCCCTGTCTCCCCCACAAACAGACCCCCAGTTGGACATTTAGTACAAATAATTAAGTACACCACATTAGATGTAATGCAGCTGAAAGTACCTGGGATCTTGTCATCCTGATGTGAGTTGGGGATCTTTATCTTGTCCGTGGTCATTATAAATGGACAGGTTTTATATTTTTTCTGGTTGCAAGGAAAGGTTCCTGCAGCTGTTGGAGAGGACAGGGAGCTTCTGACAATGATGCTTCTTAAATTTGGGGGCTGCCTAAAACACAGCAGTGGGGGGTCTGGAAAAATGGATTTCAATCGGGCATCTTTTTGTAGTAAAGGTTGTAATTTCCGTGCAGCTCCCCTTAGCACCTCCAGATTTGGGTTGTAGGTGACCACTAGAGGCACTCGGTTATTTTCTTCTTTAGCTTTGTAATTTAGCAGGTGATTCCTTGACAATCTGGTGGCTCTTGTAATTTGGTTTTCAATTGTTCTTGGATGGTAACCCTGATTCAAAAAGGTCTTTTTGAGGCGACCAAGGTATTTGTCTCTATCCATGGGGTTGGAACATATACGATTGTATCTGATGGCTTGGCTATAGATAATAGAGTTCTTTATGTGTTTTGGATGGAAACTGTCCCATTTAAGGTATGTTGGATGGTCGATTGGCTTCTGATACAGGGATGTCTCTATTTCATTGTTTTTTAGCTTAATGATGGTGTCCAAAAAGTTAATCTCAGTGCTGGAGTAGTTGAGTGTTAAATTGATGGTGGGATGAAATTGATTAAACTGTTCGTGGAACGTCTTTAGCTGTTGCTCAGACTCCGTCCAGATGATTAAAATATCATCAATGAAGCGGTAGTAGGCCAGGGGCCTGATGGGGCATGAGGACAAAATGTTGCTTTCAAGCTTGGCCATGAAAAGATTTGCATACTGTGGAGCCATTTTACTTCCCACAGCTGTGCCAGTCTCTTGTAGATAGATCTTGTTGTCAAATTCAAAGTAATTGTGGGTGAGGATGAATTTTATAAGTTTCACCACAGCATCAGCATCAGTCCCTGTGTTTTCCATGAAGAATTTGCAGGCATTTAATCCATCTTGGTGTGGGATATTAGAGTACAAAGATTCCACATCCATGGTGGCCAGGATGGTTCCTTCTGGTAGAGGACCTATTGCTGCTAGTTTATTCAATAGGTCAGTTGTGTCCTGAATGTAGCTAGTTGTATCCTTCACCAGTGGTTTAAGAATACCCTCTACCCATCCAGATACCTGCTCAGTAAGGGTGCCCACACATGAAATAATTGGTCTTCCTGGATTTCCAGACTTGTGGATTTTGGGAAGCATGTAGAATGTCCCTATTCTTGGAGTCTCTGGTATCAGGTCATCGCCGACTCTTATGGACTGGTCAGGAAGGCAAGATACCAACTTGTTTAGTTCCTTGTAATAGTCCTGTGTAGGATCCGACTCCAATTTTCTATAGTAGCGTGTGTCCATAAGTTGCCTGTTTGCTTTCTTCATGTAGTCTGACGTATTCATCATGACTATTGCACCTCCCTTGTCAGTAGGTTTAATGATGATTTCTTCGTTGGTTTTTAAAGACCGTATGGCCTTTCTCTCCTGGGCACTGATGTTGGATGCTTGTCTCCTGTTAGTGTCTATGATTGTGGATTTTATCAAATGTCTGAAGGAGTCTATATATTTATCCAAATGAGGGTTGCGTCCAGGTGGAGGTGTCCAGTCTGACCTTTTCCTAGTTGTTAGGATCCCTTTTCCTTCAGTCTGAGTGTTTTCTGAATCTTCTGTATCACTGAAATATTCCCTCAGGCGCAGTCTCCTGAAATAATGTTCCATATCACTGCGGAGTTCAGTTTTATCTAGGACCTTAGTGGGACAAAATGAGAGTCCTCTAGAAAGCACGGCCAGTTCCACTTTGTTGGGTTTATAATCTGAGAGAGTGATGACACAGTTAGATGCTTTTGTGTCTGGAATGGAGTGTTTGTCCAAGTTGTCAAGTTTTGGATTGGTTTTGTATCTGTTTGTATAGAGTCCTGAATTGAGGCGCAGTCTGTGTAGTTTCTTTTCCTTATTATGAACCAGAAAGGTCCGTAGTTTGTTGTAGTATTGTTGTAATTTTTGCTCTGTGCTTTCTGTAAGTGTTTTCCTCAGAGTTTCATATTGCCCCTGGACTTTACTCCTTATGCTGTAGCAGACATGTAAAAGGTGGTTCCTTAGTCTCTCAGAAGTCCTGTGACAAAGGTTTTGTGCATAATGGGTATTGTAGGTATGAAGAATTGGGTTTGTAATCCAGAGTCCTTTGGGAATTAGATTCTCCTTTTTGCATTTAGATAAGAAACAAAATGTCGCTGTCCATTTGTGCACGTTTCTTCAGAAGTGGTTTTAGTTCCATAAAGATGCGGTACATTCTGGTATCCTCCATTTTGATACAGGAAAGATGTACTGTATATCTTTGTACCGTGTTAGCCAGTAGATAGAAAATTATTTTGAATTGAGAGTCCTCAGTGGTTGATACCTTTTAATGGCTAACTGAAAAGATGGTAATACATTGCAAGCTTTCGAGACTACTCAGGTCTCTTCATCAGGCTAGACTAATACAAAATCTGAAGAATCACATATTTATGCACAATACAACACAGAAAAAATGGAATAGATGAGACAAGTGACGTGAAGCAGAACTATCACTATGGGGAGGGAGAAACATAAATATTGGACCAGTTCATAGATAAGGAGTCCGGATGTTTTATAGTCCTCTGATTGGGGTCTCCTAATGTGTTGTGATGCCTCAACAAGGTCTTGAAAGAAAATTCCTTAATTGATGTAAAAAGACATAAATCCATGCGACACATTCATTCCAGCACTGAGAGTGTCAAAGGTCGTCACAAATTTATACTCCCAAACACGTCTCTCTCTCTGAGATGTGAAGTTACCTTTCAACACCAGTAATTTCATATCCATGTTGCTGTGATCAGGGATACAAAAATGTTTTGCCACAGGTAGATCCATTCTTTTTTCTCTTATTGTGTGACGATGAGCATTCATCCTCGTTCTAAGCTTTTGCCCTGTCTCCCCCACATACAGACCCCCAGTTGGACATTTAGTACAAATAATTAAGTACACCACATTAGATGTAATGCAGCTGAAAGTACCTGGGATCTTGTAGTTCTGATGTGAGTTGGGGATCTTTATCTTGTCCGTGGTCATTATAAATGGACAGGTTTTACATTTTTTCTGGTTGCAAGGAAAGGTTCCTGCAGCTGTTGGAGAGGACAGGGAGCTTCTGACAATGATGCTTCTTAAATTTGGGGGCTGCCTAAAACACAGTAGTGGGGGGTCTGGAAAAATGGACTGTTATCGGGCATCTTTTTGTAGTAAAGGTTGTAATTTCCGTGCAGCTCCCCTTAGCACCTCCAGATTTGGGTTGTAGGTGACCACTAGAGGCACCCGGTTATTTTCTTCTTTAGCTTTGTAATGTAGCAGGTGATTCCTTGACATTCTGGTGGCTCTTGTAATTTGGTTTTCAATTGTTCTTGGATGGTAGCCCTGATTCAAAAAGGTCTTTTTGAGGCGACCAAGGTGTTTGGCTCTATCCATGGGGTTGGAACATATATGATTGTATCTGATGGCTTGGCTATAGATAATAGAGTTCTTTATGTGTTTTGGATGGAAACTGTCCCATTTAAGGTATGTTGGACGGTCTATTGGCTTTTGATACAGGGATGTCTCTATTTCATTGTTTTTTAGCTTAATGATGGTGTCCAAAAAGTTAATCTCAGTGCTGGAGTAGTTGAGTGTTAAATTGATGGTGGGATGAAATTGATTAAACTGTTCGTGGAACGTCTTTAGCTGTTGCTCAGACTCCGTCCAGATGATTAAAATATCATCAATGAAGCGGTAGTAGGCCAGGGGCCTGATGGGGCATGAGGACAAAATGTTGCTTTCAAGCTTGGCCATGAAAAGATTTGCATACTGTGGAGCCATTTTACTTCCCATAGCTGTGCCAGTCTCTTGTAGATAGATCTTGTTGTTAAATTCAAAGTAATTGTGGGTGAGGATGAATTTTATAAGTTTCACCACAGCATCAGCATCAGTCCCTGTGTTTTCCATGAAGAATTTGCAGGCATTTAATCCATCTTGGTGTGGGATATTAGAGTACAAAGATTCCACATCCATGGTGGCCAGGATGGTTCCTTCTGGTAGAGGACCTATTGCTGCTAGTTTATTCAATAGGTCAGTTGTGTCCTGAATGTAGCTAGTTGTATCCTTCACCAGTGGTTTAAGAATACCCTCTACCCATCCAGATACCTGCTCAGTAAGGGTGCCCACACATGAAATAATTGGTCTTCCTGGATTTCCAGACTTGTGGATTTTGGGAAGCATGTAGAATGTCCCTATTCTTGGAGTCTCTGGTATCAGGTCATCGCCGACTCTTATGGACTGGTCAGGAAGGCAAGATACCAACTTGTTTAGTTCCTTGTAATAGTCCTGTGTAGGATCCGACTCCAATTTTCTATAGTAGCGTGTGTCCATAAGTTGCCTGTTTGCTTTCTTCATGTAGTCTGACGTATTCATCATGACTATTGCACCTCCCTTGTCAGTAGGTTTAATGATGATTTCTTCGTTGGTTTTTAAAGACCGTATGGCCTTTCTCTCCTGGGCACTGATGTTGGATGCTTGTCTCCTGTTAGTGTCTATGATTGTGGATTTTATCAAATGTCTGAAGGAGTCTATATATTTATCCAAATGAGGGTTGCGTCCAGGTGGAGGTGTCCAGTCTGACCTTTTCCTAGTTGTTAGGATCCCTTTTCCTTCAGTCTGAGTGTTTTCTGAATCTTCTGTATCACTGAAATATTCCCTCAGGCGCAGTCTCCTGAAATAATGTTCCATATCACTGCGGAGTTCAGTTTTATCTAGGACCTTAGTGGGACAAAATCAGAGTCCTCTAGAAAGCACGGCCAGTTCCACTTTGTTGGGTTTATAATCTGAGAGAGTGATGACACAGTTAGATGCTTTTGTGTCTGGAATGGAGTGTTTGTCCAAGTTGTCAAGTTTTGGATTGGTTTTGTATCTGCTTGTATAGAGTCCTGAATTGAGGTGCAGTCTGTGTAGTTTCTTTTCCTTATTATGAACCAGAAAGGTCCGTAGTTTGTTGTAGTATTGTTGTAATTTTTGCTCTGTGCTTTCTGTAAGTGTTTTCCTCAGAGTTTCATATTGCCCCTGGACTTTACTCCTTATGCTGTAGCAGACATGTAAAAGGTGGTTCCTTAGTCTCTCAGAAGTCCTGTGACAAAGGTTTTGTGCATAATGGGTATTGTAGGTATAAAGAATTGGGTTTGTAATCCAGAGTCCTTTGGGAATTAGATTCTCCTTTTTGCATTTAGATAAGAAACAAAATGTCGCTGTCCATTTGTGCACGTTTCTTCAGAAGTGGTTTTAGTTCCATAAAGATGCGGTACATTCTGGTATCCTCCATTTTGATACAGGAAAGATGTACTGTATATCTTTGTACCGTGTTAGCCAGTAGACAGAAAATTATTTTGAATTGAGAGTCCTCAGTGGTTGATACCTTTTAATGGCTAACTGAAAAGATGGTAATACATTGCAAGCTTTCGAGACTACTCAGGTCTCTTCATCAGGCTAGACTAATACAAAATCTGAAGAATCACATATTTATGCACAATATAACACAGAAAAAATGGAATAGATGAGACAAGTGACGTGAAGCAGAACTATCACTATGGGGAGGGAGAAACATAAATATTGGACCAGTTCATAGATAAGGAGTCCGGATGTTTTATAGTCCTCTGATTGGGGTCTCCTAATGTGTTGTGATGCCTCAACAAGGTCTTGAAAGCAAATTCCTTAATTGATGTAAAAAGACATAAATCCATGCGACACATTCATTCCAGCACTGAGAGTGTCAAAGGTCGTCACAAATTTATACTCCCAAACACGTCTCTCTCTCTGAGATGTGAAGTTACCTTTCAATACCAGTAATTTCATATCCATGTTGCTGTGATCAGGGATACAAAAATGTTTTGCCACATGATAGTTCTGCTTCACGTCACTTGTCTTATCTATTGCATTTTTTCTGTGTTGTATTGTGCATAAATGTGACTCTTCAGATTTTGTATTAGTTTAGCCTGAAGAAGAGACCTGAGTAGTCTTGAAAGCTTGCAATGTGTTACCTTTTAATGGCTAACTGAAAAGATGGTATCAACCACTGAGGACTCTCAATTCTGAATAATTTTCTATCTACTGGCTAACACGGTACAAAGATATACATCTTTCCTGTATCAAGATTATGGTGGCCACTGTGCTCTTAGGAACATTGTGTACTGCAGAAATTCTTTTGTAACCTTGGCCAGATCTGTGCCTTGCCACAATTCTGTATCTGAGCTCCTTGGCCAGTTCCTTTGACCTCATGATTCTCATTTGATCTGATATGCACTGTGAGCTGTGAGGTTGCCCTCATCCCTATCCTAGTATGCATGGCCCCATCCCTAACCTGGTATGCAGGGTCCCCCATCTCATCCTAGTATGCATGGCCCCATCCTTATCTTGGTATGCAGGGCCCCCATCTTGTCCTGGTATGCAGGACCCCATCCCGGTTCTGGTGTGCAGGGCCCTCATTTCATCCTAGTATGCATGGTCCCATCCCTATCCTAGAATGCAGGGCCCCAATCTCGTCCTGGTAAGCAGGGCCCCCCTCTCATCCTAGTATGCAGGGCACATCTCTATTCTGGTATGATTGGCCCCCATCCCGGTCCTGGTAAGCATGGCCCAATCCTTATAAATGGCGCCCACTTCCATCCTGGTATGCATGGCCCCATCAGAAAACATTAAAAAAAATTTAAAAACACATTACGCTTACCTACCCGGCGCTCCCTCATAGTGTCCTGCTCCGATGCTAGCAACTGCCTTATGCTTGTAAGTAGCACATACTCACACCATATCGGGACACATGGTATCTTTACATCAAGCCTCCTGATGAGCCAAAAGGGGCGAAACGCATTGAGGCACTAATTTCCATATGGCAGGTGGCGGTTAATAAGATGAGTATCAATCTTTAATGTGCCATCACAACATTCTCTGTTTTATGTGCCTATTTGATCTTTTGTATTTCCCGGCTGTATAGGTATTGAGACTATGTGGCATATTATCTCTCATCGGGAATATAGGCACTGATTTGAGACACTATCTACAAGATTGTTTTTGATATGCTATGAGACATCATTGTTGTTGTTTCATTTGACTATTGTTTGTGAATGTTGCTATTTTGCACATTTTTCCACTAAGTGATTTATCTGTGTGGGTTTAATCATGCTCCACCGACATCATGAACTATTCAAAAAGAGAAAAAGAAGCCAGCTCACCTGAAGGCATGTGTAGTGGGTAGCCCGGACCACGTGCAGTCTTCACGCAGTAACCAAGGAAAAAGAAAAAAGGTCCAGCTTTGCAAATTCAAGTCCAATTTATTGTTAAAAACAAGTCCAAAACAGGGCAAAAAATGGTGTGCTCACATGAGTAACAAGTAGTAGATTAAGCGTTTCGAACAATAGCTTGTTCTTTCTCAAAACCAAAGAAGAGAAAGAACAAGCTATTGTTCGAAACGCGTAATCTACTACTTGTTACTCCATGTGAACACACTATTTTTTGCTCTGTTTTGGACTTGTTTTTACCAATAAATTGGACTTGACTTTGCAAAGCTGGACCTTTTTTCTTTATCATGAACTATTGATTGTGGAAAGTCTCTCATAATCCTGCATCATATTTGCTACCGTTTTCCTAATGTGGTCTTTGTTTTTACATTGCTTTGGGGATCTAGGGTCTCCTTAGACATAGGACTGGTCTTTGTTTATTGATAGGGGTCTCTCTAGAGATTGGGTAGAGGGTCTCCCTAGTGGCTGCAGGGTCCCTAGGGACAGCCATCGTGGAGCGGAGGCACCACAACATTCCCCCCTAGGGTGCCAACCTCCGCATTCAGGAAGGTGTGAGCTTAGGTTGCATACCAGGCACTTCAGTATATCATCAAACATTTTATGTTTTTTTAGCACATTTTTTCGTTTGTTGTTTGTCACTATTTTGGTGTCAACCAGTTTTCTGGTTATTTTAACCAGTAAAGTATTTTTGATAGGGATTTATATGATTTTTTGTTTTGAGGCCTAAGTATCTGTGTATTGACTTGTGATGGTGATAAGGCCAAAATGTTTTTTTGTTTTTTTTTAGGACAGTTAAAATGACAAATCCATAAGCAGTGTCTCAGTGGTATGAAGTATGTACCTACCAGAAGTAGAGAGTACTTGTGTGTCTCAGATAGTAGACACAATTGTTATACAGTATGGGACTGTGTTGAATTTGCTGCTGGCTGAGGTCATGAAAAGAACGTACATATTGGCGTGGTACTGGCTTTCTTTGTGCCATAATGTTGATGAGTCCAAATATTTTTAATTACTTTTTTGTTCAGTACAGTTAAAATCCAGAAGCAGTGCCTCAGTGATATGAACTATGTACATACCAGTAGTAGACAGTATTTTTGTGCCTCAGATAGTAGACAAAATTGATACACAGTATGGGACTGTGGAGAATTTTGTGCTGCATGAGGTAATCAAAAATCGTAAGTATGCATGCGCGGGTACACCGCGCAGTTATGGCTGTTACTGGGAAAAGTGGTGACATATCTGTAACTTGCGCAGGCACAGTTCATGGCCGTAAGGCTATTACTGCGGCTGCACAAGTAAAACATAGACATCACCGCTATTCCCCAAGCAGGCACAGTAACAGCACAGTAACAGCCGCGTCGTTACCGCTCATGCACGGGTAGAGCGCGCAGTTGTGGCTGTTACTGCGCATGCATGAGAATAGCAGTGAAGTAAATGTCACCTGTACAAACACGGTGTCTTATGGGATTTAGGGACAGCGTCCGGATGTCCCAACTGGTGACTATATATGTAGATTGCACTCATTCTTTGACAGACCGCAGCATGGCCATTAGTTAGAAGCTGCTAATGATCTTTGGAGCAGGTGAGTTTTCCCTGAGTGGTACATATTGGGCCGTCTGAAAACGGAGTTTAGTCTAGGACAATTTGTCTGCACTACTAATTAACAGCAGTTACATTACCAAACTAGGGCAGTCCCTATAGGAGAAAACACAAGAATTATACTGTATTGTCACATACTATCTATTCCTGACACTGGAGGGGCTTATAAACTTACACAGTATATAGTTTGAGGTCTGGGATCTGCCTATATGGGGCTAGTTGTCTGACTGTTTTGGATAAGATGATACATGAATTTAGTTTTTTTTGCCTAGTCTCACTTCAATATAAGTCAATATTAAAGAGTCGTCTTTGGTGAGGACGATGAAACCCATAGAAATGAGAGGCTTGGAGAGTGAGTGTGTATACGTCACCTCACCCCATATACTGAACTGTGGGGTACATGTTTTTTCTATTAGTCACCTTCTGACTAACCTTCAGGGGGTGAATTATAGGTATAGCTTTACATTTGGAATTAATAAAGTTTAGTTTTATTCTTTTTTCAGCAAACATGAGGAATGACAAGAGATAACCCATTTAAGAAGATTCAGTTTTGGTTAAACCTATTCCAACATTATGAACATAAAAAAGTCTTCTCCCCTTTGTGACATCTCTGATGTTTATTAACAGTTGATTTCCAAGTAAAATATTTCCCACATTAAGAAAATGAAAATGGCTTCTCCCCTGTGTGAGTTCTCTGATGTCTAACAAGATTCACTTTCCGGTTAAAATATTTCCCACATTCTGAACAGGAAAAAGGCTTCTCCCCTGTGTGAGTTCTATGGTGAGTAACAAAATGTGATTTATCTGCAAAACATTTCCCACATTCTGAACAGGAAAAAAGCTTCTTCCCTGTGGGAGTTCTTTGATGGCTATCAAGATTTATTTTACATTTAAAATATTTCCCACATTCTGAATATGAATATGGCTTATCTGCTGTGTGAATTCTCTCATGTGTAACAAGACTTGAATTCTCAGTAAAACATTTCCCACATTCTGAACATGAAAAAGGCTTCTCTCCTGTGTGAGTTCTTTGGTGTTCATCAAGATTCCTTTTCTGGTTAAAACATTTCCCACATTCAGAACAGGAAAAAGGCTTCTCCCCTGTGTGAGTTCTCTGGTGTGTAACAAAATGTGATTTCTGGTTAAAACATTTCCCACAATCTGAACAGGAAAAAGGCTTCTCTCCTGTGTGAGTTCTCTGGTGCTTAACCAAATCTGATTTCTGGTAAAAACATTTCCCACATTTGGAGCATGAAAAAGGCTTCTCTCCTGTGTGAGTTCTATAGTGAGTAACAAAATGTGATTTCTGGTTAAAACATTTCCCACATTCTGAGCATGAGAAAGGCTTCTCCCCTGTGTGAGTTCTATGGTGCTTAACCAAATCTGATTTCTGGTAAAAACATTTCCCACATTCTGAGCATGAAAAAGGCTTCTCCCCTGTGTGAGTTCTCTGATGTGTAACAAAAAGTGATTGATGTGCAAAACATTTCCCACATTCTGAACATGAAAAAGGCTTCTCTCCTGTGTGAGTTCTTTGGTGTCTAACAAGACGTGATTTAAACGTAAAACATTTCTCACATTCTGAGCATGAAAAAGGCTTCTCCCCTGTGTGAGTTCTCTGATGTGTAACCAAATATGATTTATGTGCAAAGCATTTCCCACATTCTGAACATGAAAAAGGCTTCTCCCCTGTGTGAGTTCTCTGATGTGTAACAAAATGTGATTTATGTGCATAGCATTTCCCACATTCTGAACATGAAAAAGGCTTCTCCCCTGTGTGAGTTCTCTGATGTATAACAAAATGTGATTTATGTGCAAAACATTTCCAACATTCTGAACATGAAAAAGGCTTCTCCCCTGTGTGAGTTCTCTGATGTGTAACAAAATGTGTTTTATGTGCAAAATATTTCCCACATTCTGAACATGAAAAAGGCTTCTCTCCTGCATGAGTTCTTTGGTGTCTAACAAGACGTGATTTCAACGTAAAACATTTCCCACATTCTGAACATGAAAATGACTTCTTTGCTTTAGGAGCAGTTTGTTTTTTAATGCCTTTTTTGTGACTTTGATTTCCTTTAGTAGTCAGTAATGAATCAGAAGATGGGACCTGTTTCAAAGGATCAGATGACAGATCTTTGCTGTGAATGGATGATGGTATATCTGGAGTAATAGCAATCACTTCAGTTGTATCTTGTAGGATCTCAAGATCATCAGATTTAAAAATTGAAGATGTCAGCTGTCCATCTGATCTCCTGGTACAGTCATCCGCTAAGATCAAAACAAATTTAAAAAAAATATATCCTTGAGTTTTATATTTATATTTTTGAATGTTTCTACTTAAACTCTCCATAAAAATGGCAAGCTATGTAAAAAACTTTAAATATTTACCAAGACAATGACAGTTCACAGTCTAATAGAAAACCTTGTTGGATGAGCCAGTAGTGTGTGGTGTTCAACTGTTTGTTCATTCTGCCTCCCAAATATCGAATAAAAAGAAACCAATCAATGTTATGTAGGCAAAAATAATATCAATTCTCATCTCACAAAAAAACAAGTCCCCACTCAGGTCCATCATCTGTCATTGGAAAAACAGAGGTTCCCACACTATTAGTGGCTCAAAGGCTGTTGAAAAGCAACAAGGTTTCTATAAACCGATCCAGCAACATCCGCTCTCACTTCGGAGTCTTGCAGTGTGCGCAAACAACATTTAGGATCTCTGTATTTAGCAATATTATAGTGAGAAGAATCCACTTAATTTGCGGTGTGTGTCTCCTGGAGCACAATCTGGGCACTATGTGCTGGGTAAGAAAATGGCAAATGTGTAATTTTCACTCTCCAACATCCACTGTGTGTTAATTTCCGGAAAGTGACTGTGGAATCAAAATATTCACTCCTCCTACACACGTGGTCAATGTTGTTGGTACCCCTCGTTTAATGACAGAAAAACCCACAATGGTCACAGAAATAACTTGAATCTGACAAAAGTAACAATAAATCAAAAATCTATGAAAATGAACAAATGAAAGTCAGACATTGCTTTTCAACCATGCTTCCACAGAATTTTAAAAAAATAAAACTCATGAAATAGGCCTGGACAGAAATTTTGGTACCCTTAATTTAACCGCTTTGTAACCGCCAACAGTAGATAAACGTTAGCGCTAGCAGGGCTTTGTGCAGTACCGAAATTTGTCTACGGTCGGCGGTTTTGTGCTCATCGGGACCTCCACATACCTTATAACGAGGGTATTCTGGCGCACAAAGCTTCCTGTGACCTCATCTAGACCTGATTGGTTCAGGTCCTGATGACATCAGCATCACACTAGCCAATGATACAATTCACTAGGAAAGTTTGTGGTAGCAGCGAGAGATTAGAGGAGAAACAGTGTTACAAGTGCTGCTGGTAACAGCTGTGTCAGCGATTGTGCTATAAAGTACAAAAACAGATAAGGCAGGTTAGGGTTAGTGCTATGGTTAGGGTTAGTGTTAGGGCTACTGCTAGGCTAAAGTTAAGGTTTATTCTAAAGTTAGGGGTAGGCTAAAGAATTAGGCATTTCTCAATTGCCTTCCCAATAATTTGGTCACGTCAGAGTTTTCTATTTCGGGAAAAAAAAAAAAAGAATAAAATGGCCGGTCAGTATTATAGCGCAGAGGAGGCTTATGCACTTTTATGTTCTGACAGTGAAGAAAGTGCAGTGTCAGATGGTGATGTGGATTTCGAGGGCTTTAGTAGCAGCGACAGTGATAGCTCAGAAATGAGCAGTGATTCTGGTCCATCCTCACACACAAGGACCAGTACAACAAGAAGGACAAATAGCGCTTCTGGAGAAATGTCTCCAACTCAGGGAACAATGCCCAGTACTAGCGCTGTCCCTAGTGCTCGTGAATTGGCGCACACCAATGTCCAAGGGGCTTTGCCTCTTGATGTAGCATTTCCCAGATGGGAGGAGTCGGCTACTCCATTCATCTCTAATTTTAATGCCATTACTGGTATAAATGTGGAGGTGGAAAATTTCGGACCAATTTTTTTAAAAATTTGTTTCTGAGAGATAGCTTGCTAGAGCATATTGTCCTACAAATGTATATGCGTCCCAATTCATCTGCCAGAATCCACAATCCTATTATGTTAGGTCGAATTTATGGACACCAACAAATGTCTAGAAATAAAAGAAGAATATTTAGAATTGAGAGTCCTCAGTGGTTGATACCTTTTAATGGATAACAGTTAGAAATTAAAATAATAATAATCTTAATAATCTTTATTTTGATATAGCGCTAACATATTCCGCAGCGCTTTTACAGTTTGCACACATTATCATCACTGTCCCCGATGGGGCTCACAATCTAAATTCCCTATCAGTATGTCTTTAGAATGTGGGAGGAAACCGGAGTACCCGGAGGAAACCCACGCAAACACAGGGAGAACATACAAACTCCTTGCAGATGTTGTCCTTGGTGGGATTTGAACCACTGAGCCACCGTGCCGCCCAAATTAAAAGGTATCAACCACTGAGGACTCTCAATTCTAAATATTCTTCTATCTACTGGCTAACACGGTACAAAGATATATATCTTTCCTGTCTAGAAATGAAAACATTTTAGGACTTACATTCGCTATGGGGCTTGTTAAAAAAAATGAGCATTCTGTCCTATTGGTCCAACCGCCCTGTTCAAACCACCTCAATGTTTTCTGCCGTTCTTCCGAGGACCCGTTATGAGATGCTCATGAGATTTTAGCATTTTAACAACAATAGTCAATGCCTGCCCAGAAATGCCCCAGAACATGACAGACTATTCAAAATTGGAACCATCATCAAAGACTTGACAGAAAAGTTCTTAACCCCTTTACCCCCAATGGTGGTTTGCACCTTAATGCCCAGGCCAATTTTTACAATTCTGACCACTGTCCCTTTATGAGGTAATAACTCTAGAACGTTTTCATAGATCCTGGTGATTCTGACATTGTTTTCTCGTGAGATATTGCACTTCATGTTAGTGGTAAAATTTCATACATATAATTTGCGTTTATTCGTGAAAAAAATGGAGATTTGGTGAAAATTTCGAAAATTTTTGCAATTTTCCAACTTTGAATTTTAATGCCCTTAAATCGCAGAGATATGGCACACAAAAAACTCAATAAGTAACATTTCCCACATGTTTACTTTACATCAGCACAATTTTGGAACCAAAAGTTTTTTTGTTAGGAAGTTATAAGGGTTAAAAGTTGACCAGCGATTTCTCATTTTTACAACACCATTTTATTTTTATGGACCACATCACATTTGAAGCCACGTTGAGGGGTCTATATGATAGAAAATACCCAAAAGTGACACCATTCTAAAAACTGCACCCCTCAAGGTGCTCAAAACCACAATCAAGAAGTTTATTAACCCTTCAGGTGCTTCACAGGAATTTTTTTGAATGTTTTTAAAAAAATGAACATTTAACTTTTTTCACAAAAAAATTACTTCAGGTCCATTTTTTTTATTTTACCAAAGGTAACAGGAGAAATTGGACTGGAAAAGTTATTGTGCAATTTGTCCTGAGTACGCTGATACCTGATATGTGGGGGGAACCACTGTTTCGACGCATGGCAGAACTCGGAAGGGAACGAGCGCCGTTTGAATTTTTCAACACAAAATTGGCTGGAATTGAGATCGGACACCACGTCACATTTGGAGAGACCCTGATGTGCCCAAACAGTGGAAACTCCCCACAAGTGACCCCATTTTGGAAACTAGACCCCCCCAACGAACTTATCAAGATATGTGGTTAGAACTATGAACCCACATGGGCTTCACAGAAGTTTATAATGTACAGCCGTACAATTAAAAAAAACATATTTTTGCCAAAAAAATGATCTTTTCACCAACAATTTATTGTGCAACTTGTCCTGAGTACGCTGATACCCCATATGTGGAGATAAAACACTATTTGGGTGCACGGCAGAGCTCGGAAGGGAAGCAGTGCCATTTTACTTTTTTGGCTGGAATTGAGATCGGACGCCATGTTGCATTTGGAGAGCCCCTAATGTGCCTAAGCAGTGGAAACCCCCACAAATGACACCATTTTGGAAACTAGACCCCCCCAAGGAATTTATCTAGATGTGTGGTGAGCACTTTGAACCCCCAAGTGCTTCACAGAACTTTATAATGTAGAGCCATACAAATAAAAAAAATTATATTTTTTTCCACAAAAATGATATTTTTGCTCCTAATGTTTTATTTCCCCAAGGGTAACAGGAGAAATTGGACCCCAAAAGTTGTTGTGCAATTTCTCCTGAGTAGGCTGATACCCCATATGTAGGGGTAAACCACTGTTTGGGCGCATGGCAGAGCTTGGAAGGGAAGGACCACCGTTTAACTTTTTTAACGCAGAATTGGCTGGAATTGAGATCAGACGCCATGTTGCGTTTGGAGAGCACCTGATGTTCCCAAACAGTGGAAACCCCCCAATTATAACTCCAACCCTAACCCCAACACACCCCTAACCCTAATCTCAGCCCTAGCCCTAACCATAACCCTAACCTTAGCCCTAGCCTTAACCCTAACCCAAATGGGAAAATGGAAATAAATACATTTTCTTTTAATTTTATTATTTTTCCCTAACTAAGGGGGTGATAACGGGGGGTTTGATTTACTATTTATTGCGGGTTTTTACGCTTGGCAGCTGTCACACGCTAAAAGACACTTTTTATTGCAAAAATAGTTTTTGCATCACCACATTTTGAGAGCTATAATTTTTCCATATTTTGGCCCACAGAGTCATGTGAGGTCTTATTTTTTGCGGAACGAGTTGACGCTTTTATTGGTATCATGTTCGGGTATGTGACATCTTTTGATCGCTTTTTATTCTGATTTTTGGGACGCAAAATGAACAAAAAAAACAGCATTTCATGAATTTCTTCTGAGGGGTGCGTTTACACCGTTCCGCGTGTGGTAAAATTGATAAAGCGGTTTTATTCTTCGGGTTAATACGATTACAGCGATACCTCATGTATGCTTTTTTTACATTTTGACGCTTTTATACAATATGAATATGTGGTGCTCTGCTTACATATTCATCTGTATTGGCTTATGACAGGTCGCTGATCCCTCACTGACCTGCCCCCCATTATTACATAATGCATATAATAGCATTGATATTATTGGTGATAATGCCTATAATATTATGGCTATTGTGAGGCTTAGAAAAAAAAATGACATCCAGAAAAATGTCACCGGCGATGGTGGGCTTACATGCTACAGGATGGTGGGGAAGGAGACAGTAAGTTGGGGGGTTGCAGCTGCTCCAGTGATGGAGAGGCGGTAGCTCCAGTAGTGGTGAGGAGGCAGTGGGGATGATTGCAGGCTGTAGGCTATCCTGAAGAGGTGGGTTTTCAGGTTCCGTTTGATGGATCCGAGTGTGGTTAGCCGGACGTGTTGGGGCAGGGAATTCCAGAGGATGGGGGCTATTCGTGAGAAGTCTTGGAGGCAGTTGGGTGAGGACGAATGTGTGGAGGTGAGAAGGAGGTCTTGGGAGGACCGGAGATTACGTGAGGGAAGGTATCGGGAGATTAGTTCAGAGATGTATGGAGGAGACAGGTTGCAGATGGCCTTGTAGGTCAGTATTAGTAATTTGAATTGGATACGCTGAGGGAATGGGAGCCAGTGAAGAGATTTGCAGAGGGGAGAAGCGGAGGATTAGTGAGGAGAGAGATGAATTACTCGGGCGGCAGAGTTGAGGATGGACTGGAGAGGTTCGAGGGTGTTAGCAGGGAGGCCACAGAAAAGGATGTTGCAATAGTCGAGGCGGGAGATGAGGGCATGCACAAGTAGTTTAGTAGATTGAGGGTTGAGGAAGGGATGGATTCTGGAAATATTTTTGAGCTGGAGGCGACAGGAGGTGGAGAGAGCTTGGATGTGTGGTTTGAAGGACAGGGCAAAGTCAAGGGTTACTCCGAGGCAGCGGACCTCCGGTACGGGGGAAAGCATGATGTCATCAATTGTTATAGAAAGGTCGGGTAAGGAAGATCTGTGAGATGGTGGAAAGATGATTAGTTCAGATTTGTCCACATTGAGTTTGAGGAAGTGAGAGGAGAAGAAGAAGGATATGGCTGATAGACACTCTGGGATTCTGGAGAGCAGAGAGGTGACGTCTGGGCCAGAGAGGTAGATCTGCGTATCATCGGCATAAAGGTGGCACAGGAATCCGTGGGACTTTATGAGTTGCCCCAGGCCAAGTGTGTAGATTGAGAAGAGTGGGGGTCCTAGAACAGAGCCTTGGGGGACTCCAGCAGAGAGAGGGTGGGATGAGGAGGTAGTGTGGGAGTGGGAGACACTGAATGTGCGGTTGGAAAGGTATGAGGAGATCCAGGATAGGGCGAAGTTTTTGATGCCAAAGGAGGAGAGGATCTGTAGTAGGAGGCAGTGGTCAACTGTGTCGAAAGCAGAGGACAGGTCTAGAAGGAGAAGTATAGAGTATTGTCCGTTAGCTTTGGCTGCAAGTAGGTCGTTGGTAATTTTGGTCAGGGCTGTCTCAGTGGAATGATGGGGGCGGAAGCCAGATTGTAGATTGTCAAAGAGCAAGTTAGATGAGAGGTGGGAGGAAAGTTCAGCGTGGACATGCTGCTCCAGAAGTTTAGATGCGAACGGGAGCAGTGATATTGGGCGATAGCTGGACGTGGCTGTTGGATCGAGGGTTGGCTTTTTAAGGATAGGTGTGATTGTGGCATGTTTGAAAGCAGAAGGGAAGGTACCAGAAGTTAGTGATAGGTTGAAGAGGTGGGTTAGGGATGGGATAAGAGTGGTGGTGATGTTGGGGAGGAGGTGGGATGGGATAGGGTCAAGTGCAAAAGTGGTGAGGTGTGATTTGGAGAGAAGATGAGCAAGCTCCCCTTCAGTGATGTTAGATAAGGAGGTTATGGGGTTTGGGCATTGGTCTGGTATACAAAGGGGTTGTGGTGGTTGGGCAATAAAGACTTGCTGTGTTTGGTCTATCTTGTTTTTGAAGTGTGCGGCAAAGTACTCGGCAGAGATTAGGGAAGTTGGAGGGGGCAGTGGTGGGCGGAGGAGGGAGTTAAAAGTATTGAACAATTGTTTGGGGTTGTGGGATAAGGAAGATACAAGGGATGTAAAGAAGGCCTGTTTAGCAGAGGTGAGGGCAGATTTGAATGCAAGTGTTGCTTGTTTGAGTGCAGTGAAGTCGTCTTGAGAATGTGTTTTCTTCCAGCGCCGTTCAGCAATTCTGGATGCTTGCTGAAGCATTTTAGTGATGTTATTGTACCAGGGTTGTCCATTGATTTGTCGCACTCTGTTATGCATGACAGGGGCGACCGAGTCGATGGCATTGTAGAAATTAGTGGCAGTGTCTGTGTCGTGGAGTGAGGATATGGAGGACAGTGGTAGAATAGAGTCAGAGAGCGTGTGGGTGTCTAGGTGTGCAAGGTTTCTGCGGGGGTGCACATGTTGCTGGACTTGGATGACAGGAGAGGACAGGGATGAGAAAGTGAGTCGGATAGAGGAAGAGGGGAGGTGGTGAAGTTAGAAAGAGAGCAGAGGCTGGTGAAGACCAGGTCTAATGTGTGTCCGTCTGTGTGGGTGGCTGAGGAGGACCACTGAGTAAGTCCAAAAGATGAAGTAAGGGACAGGAGTTTGGAGGCAGTTGACTGGTGGGTGTCAATGGGGATGTTGAAGTCACCCATGATGATGGTGGGAATGTCAGCAGAGAGGAAGTGAAGGAGCCAGGTAAAGAATTGGTCAAGGAAGGCAGTGGCCGGGCCTGGATGTCGGTATATGACGGCCACTTGGAGGTTGGAGGGAGAATAGATGCAGACAGAGTGGACTTCAAAAGAGGGGAGGATAAGGGAGGGAAGTGGGGGTGTGGACCTTGCAGATCAGGTTTTACAGCCATACCAGGTATCAAGAAAACCATATATCTGGTATAAAAAGTTAGTCATGTATTTGTTTAACGTAGCCACATATAAATCTTTTGGGTTATGCAAAAAAAACGGAAATGCAGACACTTTCCTTGATTATCAGGAAAAGGTCACTGAAAATCTTGTTTTTGATAATTTTGTCCCCGCCAATCTTCTCACATCTTCAGATTCTAAAAGACTCACTGAGCGACATTTTATTGCACTCATCCCAGTAACTGAAACAAGAAAGAACCCCCAGAGAAGATGTCGTGTATGTTCCTAGAGAGGAATGAGGCATGATACCCGCTATTATTACCCACAATGCCCATCATTGCCAGCCTTATGCCTCCATGACGGCTTTACAATCTTCCACACAGAACCACGTTTTTGAACTGTTTTGCCATTCAAGCATTTGGATTATTTAGTGACAGACACATTTGAGTAGAGCGGACTTAACAATTTCCGGGGGTAGGTGGGGGGAGGTCTCCAGAGACACAAGCTGGGCACAATATATTGGGCACTACAATGACATTTTTGCTCTAAAACTTCCTCTACGTGTTTCTGGAAATCATCCATGTAGTGAAAATGGTCACTATATCCATAGATATAGTGCCCTTAAAATGCATTTATTCAGACTGTCCTACCACCTCAACACATTAACCTAATCTATCCCTGTGTGGCACAGCCAAAAGTTGCACCATAACCAGGTTTCCCGCATCATGTTCCCACATGCTTTATGCATCCATTAGTCCTCTGTGTCTGTACTGTTACACACTTAACATTATGGCTGGTCCATACAATCAGGGCAACTGTTACCACCCACCTTTCGTGTCTACCTCTTTCCTCATAGATTGTAAGCTTGCGAGCAGGGCCCTCATTCCTCTTGGTATCTGTTATGATCTATGTGATTATTGTTATGCTGTAATGTCTATTGTCTGTACAAATCCCCTCTGAAATGTAAAGTGCTGCGGAATATGTCGGCGCTATAGAAATAAAATGATTATTATTATAGATGAATTCTCAGAGGGGTGTCATTTCCAAAATGGGGTCACTTCAGGAGGATTCTGTTGTTCTGGCACTTAGCGGATCTCCAAAGTGCCATAACAGCAGATTCCCCCCTGAAGTGACCCCATTTTGGAAATGACACCCCTCTGGGAATTGGAAATTACACCCCTCTGTGAATTCATCTATGGGTGTAGTGAACATTTACCTATCTATCTATTTTCCAATGTAAAATCTGGGGTAAAACAACATTTTAGTGGTAAAAATATACCATAAGACTATAAGACACATTTTTTCCCAAGAAATTTGGGGGGTGGAAATGGTGTGTTTTATAGTCGGAATATACTTACAAATGTTGCGGCGGCGCTCTGTGCTGCGTGGAGGGCTCCACCGGCATTTTGTCAAAGCCCGGAGACCCCCGCAGTGGTCTCCGGAAAAATTACCACTGTGGGCGGCGCATGCTCAGAATCAGATCTCATCCCAAGATCTCGTTGCCGAGATCTGAATGTGAGCATGCGCCACCCCAGCTGCCATTTTGCCGGAGGCCACCGCATCACAGCAATGGAGCAGCAGGGGCCTCTGGCTTTGACATAATGGCGGCAGAGCCCCTCACGCAGCAAAGAGTGCCACCGCCCCAGCACAGAGTGCCACCGCCCCAGCACAGAGCGCTGCCACCGCCGCCCCAGCACAGAGCGCCGCCGCCCCAGCACAGAGAGCCACCGCCCCAGCACAGAGTGCCACCGCCCCAGCACAGAGTGCCACCGCCCCAGCACAGAGTGCCACCGCCCCAACACAGAGTGCCACCGCCCCAGCACAGAGCGCTGCCGCCCCAGCCTGGGATGGGATTTTCCGGAGGCCACCACACCAGCCTGGACCATCAAACAACCTCTGTGTCCACTCTTGCACCTGTGCTGATTCCCCCCGGTAAGCTGAATTCAGACTGATAGATGAACCCCCATTTAGCATATTTTTTCCCCTATTTTCCTTTTGAAAATTTGGGGTGCGTCTTATAGTCCGAAAAAATACAGTAATTATTTTTTCTTCACTGCCCAATAGTAAAATTTTCTATGGAACAGCTGTGGTGTCAGTATACTCACTGCACCACTAGAAGAATTCATTCAGGGAAGTATTTGGTAAAATGCAGTCACTTTTGGGGGCTTATGCTGTTCTGGCACCTCAGGGGCTCTGACAATGTGACATGTCACCCACAAACAATTCCAGCAAAATCTGCTCTCCAATATGGCACCCCTTCCCTTCCGAGCCCTGCCATGCGCCCAAAGAGTAGTATTCTCCCACATATGGGGTATCGGCGAGCTCAGGAGAAATTGCACAACAAATTGTATAGTCCATTTACTCCTGTTACCCTTGCGAAAGTGAAAAAAAATTAGGTCTAAAGGAAAATTTTTGTGAAAGAAAAGTAAATGTTTTTTTCTTCCACATTCCATTCATTCCTGTGAAGCCCCTGAAGGGTTAATAAACTTCTTGAATGTGGTTTTCAGCACCTGGAGGGGTGCAGTTTTACAATGGTGTCACTTTTGGGTATTTTCTGTCATATTGACCCCCAAAACTCACTTCAAATGTGAGGTGGTCCCTAAAAAATGGTGTTGTAAATTTTGTTGTAAAAATGAGAAATCGCTGGTCAACTTTTAACCCTTATAACTTCCTAACGAAAACAATTGATACAGTTGATATAGAGGCTACTGTGCAGGCGCCGCCATCGCCGGTGACATTTTGCTGGATGTAATTTTTTTCTAAGCCTCACAATAGCCACAATATTATAGGCATTATCACCAATAATATCAATGCTATTATATGCATTATGTAATAATGGGGGCAGGTCAGTGAGGGGTCAGCGACCTGTCATAAGCCAATACAGAGGAATATGTAATCAGAGCACCACATAAAGCCCCGCCCACAGCCCACCCACAGCCCCGCCCCAGAGCACGAGAATCTCATTAACTGAAAACTACAAATACAGATTACACAACAGTAAACCAGAGTTGCCCTCATTTATGGTGGACCATTGGAGCTACTATGAATCCTGAGCAGAAGATTAGAGAAAATAATATTGCTCCCCATTTCAGGAGAGATTGTGCAGTAATCTGAATTCCTTAGGATCAAAAACAATGTAATTGGTTGTAAGGTCTATAGAAAAGGACTTTCAATACCCAAAGTCAATTGAACAGTTTTGGGTGGAGGAGAATGTTGTGGTCTAGAGACAAAATGGCGATCATGGTACGGCCGGACTACACCACCGATAAAGCAGCCACAGCCGGTGACTGAGAGGAATCTGTGACTTCTCTGCATTCAGTGGTTACTACTCACCTGGGTAGTCATATGTGGGAATCTCCTCTTTACACCACTCATCACCCCTCACATATGTCTCTGTAGTATTAATATGGGTCAGATCTTCACCCTGAAACAAATATTGTAAAAGTCACCGACAGATGGAGAAGTCCCATCTATGACCAGCTCTAATCCTGCCATTTCCACCGTTCTCATTACACAAGTATAAAACATATAATACTGGTGGATAAAACAAGACTGAGCACAAGACCTTCACAGCCGTCTACACATCATAGGGGAGATCTCCTGACACCTCTCCATCTACCTGAGGATCCTGAGGAGCACTGGGATCTTCTTGCTTACAGTCCGGTGGAAGAAGAGGAAGGGGACATCTCTCTGGTGTTGTCCTCTTACTGGATAGATCTGGAGGAAACACATACAGGGACTGAATTCATTCTCTACATACAGATAATTATAGGCCGTGTGTATTTAGTCCTGTCTACTACCTGGAGAT
Source organism: Dendrobates tinctorius (assembly GCF_039654945.1). Taxonomy (NCBI): domain Eukaryota; kingdom Metazoa; phylum Chordata; class Amphibia; order Anura; family Dendrobatidae; genus Dendrobates; species Dendrobates tinctorius. The sequence continues at coordinate 1,577,859 of NW_027362069.1, read as the reverse complement.
GTGAGGGGCTGGGGAACCTCCATTATGACGTTCTTATACAGATCTCTGTGTCCTACTAAATACTCCCACTCCTCCATGGAGAAATAGACAGCGACATCCTGACACCTTATAGGAACCTGATACATACAATGATACCGTCATCCCCCGATCCCTTCATAGTGTTACTGTATAATGTCCCAGCATTCCCAGCAGTGTCACCTCTCCAGTCAGCAGCTCAATCATCTTGTAGATGAGTTCTAGGATCTTCTGGTCATTGATGTCCTCATGGATCAGGGGGTGAGGTGGAGGCCCCGTGAATGGGCTCAGGGGTCTTCCACATCCCTCAGACACAGGGTCCTGACAGCGAACACTAGAGGTCTTCTTCACCACTGTGTAATCCTGGTTATGGAGAGACACATTAATAAATCTCACTACAGACATTTCCAGAGTCCTCACCGCTCCAGTTCTGTCCATCTGTTATTCCCATAGATAAGAATGATGTAATGTGACGTCATCAGAATCTCTCACCTCTCCAGTGAGACGGAAGAGGATCTCTAGGGTGAGGTGTAACATCCTCTCCGCCATCTTGTCTCTGTCCATATCCATCCTTGATGGGTAAATCAGGAAAATTCTCTTCTGTAGAAGATCTTCACTGAGAGGATCCGATATTGTAGAGACCTGAATGAGAAGAAGATGATCCGATGTAACATCATAAGAATCCTGTGTAATAATACAATTACTGGAGATAATAAGGGAAACATAGGAGGAGATTTATTATCTTACAGGGTTTAGTTTTCTCCCCTGACATCTACTAATAAAACCTATATATTTAGGCCACAGACAACAAGCAGTTTCCTCCTCGGAGTCGGCAGCTGAACACGTTCCTCATAGACTCATCTTCCATAACGCTAATTCTCGTCTCATTACCGACACTGGAATCGGCATTAGCAATACTGCAGGAGATATTCATTACACGCGACATGAGAAATAACTCCTTCATGATGAGGACGACATCTTCATCTTCTACTGCGGCTCTAGAGACAGATTTGGGAAGAGTCGGTCACTGCCTCCATCCCCACCGGCCATCTATATGAAGGTTTCCCGTCTTCCCCGCACTGGAATCTTCTCTCACGTTAGATCTCAGCTCTGAGTCACACACAGAAGTTTGAGGCTTTTAGAAAAGATTTTTTGTTTCCACAATCACAACGGACAGAAATGATCTGATCCCAAAGTCTCCATGTACAGTGATTTATGGGGTTTATTTCTGGCCTTAGACTTTCCTATATTACAAGATCGATGTGAAGACTTTTCTGCCCAATGATGATATAACTATTCTAGGAGTGACGCCTTTATAACCAGATAATAGTATGTTTGCAGCTTGCAGAGCACAGCGGCTCCTTCTTCAGGCTCCTGTAACAATCCAGTCTCTCTCTCAGCTCAGACAGCTTCTATGGCTGCTCTGGGGAGAAAACTGTTTTTTGTGGTAAAATGTAATTATTTTTTCCTTATCGCCCAATGGTATAAAATTCTAGGAGAAAGATGCGTAATTTAGAGGTGGCGGGTGTAACATGGCACCTCTTATTGGGGGCTCTGATAATGTGATCCTCTAACACCATAAGAGCAGACTCTGCCCTGTCAGACGGCGCTCCTTCCCTCCTGAGGAGTGTCCGGCCCCTTATGGGGTATCGGCGCTCAGGGGAAATTGTGGAACAAGTGGTTTCTGTTTTCTCCTCTTCTCCCATTTGATAATTACAGACTTGGGGACGGAGCGACATTTTAGTGGGAACATTTCATTCCTCCGCTCAATGTTACACAATTCTGTGACCCCCTGATGGTTAATAATCCTCCCGGCCCCCTAGATGAGCCCCCCAGAGGTGGAGGGGGTAACATGGGGCCACTTGTGGGGTCTCTGCTGTTCTGGTGTCAGCGCTCTTCACACGTCACACGGCGTCCGCCGTCTATCCCAGCCACAATGGCGCCCCTTCCCTCCCGAGCCTGTGGGGTATCGGCACTCAGGAGACACGGCGCACTGTGCGGCCTCAGCTCTCCTGTCACCTTTAGGACAATGATACATTGGGGGGAAAGTCACATTTCTGTGAGGAAAACAGGAAAATTGTCATTTTTTCCTTCCACATTGCTGAAATTCCTGTTACACTGTCCGAATTCAGAGATTGTCCTGTCAGAAAGGAGAAGACAGGGAGCGAAAGGGTTAATAGGACTCACAGGAGGAACCGGCCCAGAAAGCAGAAGGTCCAGGAGCGTCCGCCACATATATGACTGCTCTGTGCACAGGACCTGTGATGAGGTCACAGGAGGGGAGGAGTCAGGGGTCACATGATCAGGGGCCTCAGTGTCTGCCATGGTAGCCATAGCCCCAAAGGAAAGGGGTGCGGGGAGGAATGTGAGGTACCGGCCATGGTAAAGTGCCCGAGGCAGCTGGGTGTGGGGCAGAACCCTGCTTACAGGGGCATAATGGGGGCATTACACTGTGTGGGGCCAAGAAAGGGGCCCTGTACTATGAGAACACTCCGTCTCCTCACTGCCTGTCCTCCATAGTGGGGTCGTATGTATCTATTACAGGAAACAGAAACGTGATGATTCTTATACAGAGTCTCAGTGCAGAAGGGGTTAATGTCCCCTGCGCTCAGTAATGGGGAATCTCCACATACCTCCACCTGCAGAGCCGCACTCCACATACAGTGGGGAAAAAAGTATTTAGTCAGTCAGCAATAGTGCAAGTTCCACCACTTAAAAAGATGAGAGGCGTCTGTAATTTACATCATAGGTAGACCTCAACTATGGGAGACAAACTGAGAAAAAAAAATCCAGAAAATCACATTGTCTGTTTTTTTTTCATTTTATTTGCATATTATGGTGGAAAATAAGTATTTGGTCAGAAACAAGCAATCAAGATTTCTGGCTCTCACAGACCTGTAACTTCTTCTTTAAGAGTCTCCTCTTTCCTCCACTCATTACCTGTAGTAATGGCACCTGTTTAAACTTGTTATCAGTATAAAAAGACACCTGTGCACACCCTCAAACAGTCTGACTCCAAACTCCACTATGGTGAAGACCAAAGAGCTGTCAAAGGACACCAGAAACAAAATTGTAGCCCTGCACCAGGCTGGGAAGACTGAATCTGCAATAGCCAACCAGCTTGGAGTGAAGAAATCAACTGTGGGAGCAATAATTAGAAAATGGAAGACATACAAGACCACTGATAATCTCCCTCGATCTGGTGCTCCACGCAAAATCCCACCCCGTGGGGTCAGAATGATCACAAGAACGGTGAGCAAAAATCCCAGAACCACGTGGGGGGACCTAGTGAATGAACTGCAGAGAGCTGGGACCAATGTAACAAGGCCTACCATAAGTAACACACTACGCCACCATGGATTCAGATCCTGCAGTGCCAGACGTGTCCCACTGCTTAAGCCTGTACATGTCTGGGCCCGTCTGAAGTTTGCTAGAGAGCATTTGGATGATCCAGAGGAGTTTTGGGAGAATGTCCTATGGTCTGATGAAACCAAACTGGAACTGTTTGGTAGAAACACAACTTGTCGTGTTTGGAGGAAAAAGAATACTGAGTTGCATCCATCAAACACCATACCTACTGTAAAGCATGGTGGTGGAAACATCATGCTTTGGGGCTGTTTCTCTACAAAGGGGCCAGGACGACTGATCCGGGTACATGAAAGAATGAATGGGGCCATGTATCGTGAGATTTTGAGTGCAAACCTCCTTCCATCAGCAATGGCATTGAAGATGAAACATGGCTGGGTCTTTCAACATGACAATGATCCAAAGCACACCACCAGGGCAACGAAGGAGTGGCTTCGTAAGAAGCATTTCAAGGTCCTGGAGTGGCCTAGCCAGTCTCCAGATCTCAACCCTATAGAAAACCTTTGGAGGGAGTTGAAAGTCCGTGTTGCCAAGCGAAAAGCCAAAAACATCACTGCTCTAGAGGAGATCTGCATGGAGGAATGGGCCAACATACCAACAACAGTGTGTGGCAACCTTGTGAAGACTTACAGAAAACGTTTGACCTCTGTCATTGCCAACAAAGGATATATCACAAAGTATTGAGATGAAATTTTGTTTCTGACCAAATACTTATTTTCCACCATAATATGCAAATAAAATGAAAAAAAAACAGACAATGTGATTTTCTGGATTTTTTTTTCTCAGTTTGTCTCCCATAGTTGAGGTCTACCTATGATGTAAATTACAGACGCCTCTCATATTTTTAAGTGGTGGAACTTGCACTATTGCTGACTGACTAAATACTTTTTTTCCCCACTGTATATGGCTGCTCTGTGCACAGGACCTGTGGTGAGGTCACAGGAGGGGAGGAGTCAGGGGTCACATGATCTCCGGAGTGCAGACCACCATGGAGCCTTCTCCTCAGTCAGTGACATTCCCGCCATTATTCACCCCTCACTACTGGCACAATTACCCCGCGCCGCCTTCTCTACACAGTGTTATGTGTGGAATGTAACGTGTGATTTCTCTGGAGGGAAATAGACCCCACACATGAGGGAATTCTCACCAGTTACCGGCCGTCTACTATATGGCGGCATATGATTGTGCTATCGACTCCACACCAGGAGCTAAAATGCCCAAATCTCTAATGTAACCGCTATAAGAGAAGATATAACAAATTTCCCCTAAACTCACACAGCGGAGGAGGCCTCACTTGGAGCAATGTGACTCGCGCACAGAAAATCTATTCCCGGTTCTGTGATAAGTTATCGGCCGACAGGAAGAAGAAAGGTCTGAATTACAGCCCAGACTGGAGGAGAAACTGCAGGAGTCAGAATTGGCCAATCAGCGCTCTTCACCCCTATACTTATCTACACAAATACAAGATATGAAATGACAATTAGACGCCATTCTCACCACCAGAACGGAGAGGCGCTAACTTGGAGTAAAGCCGCGTTTTATCACCATGCCAATATGCATAATAAGATGCCGCTCGTAAGCTCAGAATGAGAGAGTCATAAAATCTCCTCTATAAAAGACCCTAAGGGTCAGATCTCAGCCCACCCCGATGTCATGTATAGCACTTATAATGAATACTCCCAGAGTTTGTATTCGCCCCACAATCACTCCCCCTCACTACTGGAGTCATTCCTTCACACACTACATCTACCTAACCTGACTGAGTCCGCGGCACAACAACTCCATTTACACATCTCTGAGGAGGAAATAGTTTCAACAATCAAAAAACTAAAAAGAGGAAAGGCCCCGGGGCCGGATGGTCTTACAGCAATATATGATAAAAAATGCAGCGATGTGCTGACACCACATATAAAAACCTCTGTAATTCACTACTAAATGGCTCACAGCTGCCCCCTGAGCTCTACGTGGCGCATGTAACCGTAATCCCTAATCCTAAGAAAGATCATCTCACCACAAATTATAGACCTATATCCCTCTTATACATTGACTTCAAAATCTTTACATTCATTGTGACTAACAGGATCAATAAAATCCTCCCTCACCTCATCCATCGGGATCAGGTTGGTTTTATACCAGCGCGACAGGCCCCAGATAATATTAGGAGAGGGTTAAATATTATTCATACAACTAACCTACAGCGAAAGCGACTTCTCCTGCTTGCATTAGATATTGAGACGGCTTTCGATTCGGCGTCCTGGACATATCTCTTTACGGTTCTATCGGAAGTCGGATTCTCCCCTAAACTTATAAAGTGCCTCCAATTGTTATATGATAGCCCTATCGCTTATGTAAAACTCCCGTCACCACATCCCACTCCAATTAATATTCAGAGGGTACCAGGCAGGGCTGTCCTCTATCTCCGGCTCTTTTTGCACTTGCAATGGAACCCATTGTGTAAGCAATAAGGAGAGATCAGAATATCCTGGGCCCTGAGAATATGGGAGACCAATATAAAGTCAGCCTCTTTACGGATGATCTCCTGCTAACATTAATAAGTCCCCACACTACACTCCCTCACTTGTTTTCCCTCCTTCACAAATTTGAGAAGATCTCAGGGTTAAAGATTAACATTGATAAATCCGATGCATTATTTGTAAATTTTCCTAAGACAGAGCAAACTAATATAGCCTCCCATTTTGGGTTTATAGACAAAGAACATTATCTAACATATCTGGGTATCAACTTAACAGCCAACAGGTCACCTCTGTTTAGGTGGAATTACACTCCACTAATCCAAAACTTCCAGAGGGACCTGGATAGATGGGCTCCCTCAAAGTTATCCTGGCCCGGCAGAATACATGCATTAAAAATGGTGTCACTGCCTCGCTTCTTATATCTATTTAGGTCCCTCCCAATTATGGTACCAGCCAGAATGTTCACTCATTTACACTCTATGATGTCTAAGTTTCTTTGGCTAGGAAAACAACCCAGAATTGTGCAAAAACTTATGTTCCGTCACAGAAAAGAAGGGGGTTTATCCCTCCCTAATATTACACTTTATTACAAGTCGGCACAGATTGCTCCATTAATAAGTGCGTGTTCATATCCCAATAGTCCAAGATGGGTTATTCTGGAATAATTTCTCTCCAAACCATTCTCTTTATCAGGCCTAATGTGGACCACAGACCGACTTCCACGGGGTTTAATGAATGTGGCTCCTTTTACAGTCCACTCGTTGCTTCTTTGGAGGAAAGTCCGGTTTAAATATAACTTACAATCAAGCCCTTCTCCCCTGACAGCTATATTACAAAACCCCATGTTCCCACCAGGCCTTGAGCCACAAATTTTTTCTTGGTGGAAGCTGAAAGGTATTCATATACTTAAACATTTGTGTTCCCCATTTAATATCTTACTTGACAGACAGGAATTTGTTCAAAAATTTAAACCTCCAGTTAGGGAGGTAATGGACTTGAACCAGATCTTCCACTTTGCAGAGCAGATCCTCCCAAGCGGTACTACTCTCAGGGCAACGAGTTTTGAAAATAAATGTCTAAATGACTCTTTGGGCAGGGGAACGATCTCATTGATCTACTATGCTATAAATTCTCCACAAGATGATAAGAAATTAAAGTATATGTTACAGTGGGAGGAGGATTCAGGGTTTGAACAGTCAATTGATGAATGGTATCGTAGCTGTGACAGCCTATCAGAAGGTAGTCACCAGACTTCCCTTGTGGAGACCTCCTTAAAACTATTGCACAGAGTCTTGTTATGAATGAGTCACCGTAGGAGGCAAAAACAAAAATACTAGCCAAGTCCAGAAAACCAGAGAAGTTGGTAGCTATCGGATTGCAGACCCCTGAACCTATCAACAACAACTAACAGTAGCCATGGGGGGTTCCTATGGTGCCCTAGACCCCTCGATCACAGCCGGAGAACTACATAGCCTAAAGACAGAAAGGGAAATCTAAACTGCCCCAGAGCAGACCCCAAAGCAATAGGCAGCCCCCAACATATAATGACGGTGAAGCAAGATGTAAAAACACTAACACAGATAGAAAGATAGGCTGAGCAAATGATGGGGCCCAAGCTAACTAAATAGGACAGGATAGAAAAGCTGCTGTCTGCAATCCGCCAAAACCCTATCAAAACAAGAGCCAACAGACTGATAGGGAAAATGGCCCTGAAGACGCTAGGCTTCAAAAAGACTATATCAGTACTCAGGTATTTTCTGAAGGCAGAGCAAAAAGACACAAAGGAATTCGGCTCACCCCCAGCAGGGAATGGCAGAATCCAGAAAAACAAGGCAAAACAAAACCAAAACACAAGTGCAAAAGGCAGAGCAGAAAACTTAGCTTTGAGGAGCAGGAATCAGACTGGTCTCCTAGAATCCCTCAGAGAAATCACCAGCCAGGCAGAAGGGCGTCGGCTGCCTTATATCCAGTCAGCAATTCCCATCACCCAGTCATCATCTATCTGCCCAGGTGCTTGGCAATCAGCCTCATTACCTTCCTTCACCAGAAGAGGGAGTTCCTCAGACCTCAATGGTGAAGGGGAAAATGAACTCACAACAGTACCTCCCCCTTGAGGAGGGGTTACCGAACCCTCATCCACGCCACCAGGGCGATCAGGGTGAGCCCGATGAAAGGCACGCACCAATCTTTTGGCATGAATATCAGAGGCAGAGACCCAGGAATTATCCTCCTGACCATAACCCTTCCACTTAAGCAAATACTGGAGTCTCCGTCTAGCCAGACAGGAATCCAGTATCTTCTCTACCTCATATTCCATGTTACCTTCAACCAATACAGGGTCCGGAGGTGCCACCCCAGGAACTACTGGTTCAACAAACCTCTTCAACAAGGACTTATGAAACACATTATGGATTTTAAATGTGACAGGAAGAGCCAACCGAAAAGAGACCGGATTAATAATCTCCAAAATCTTGTAAGGTCCAATAAATCTAGGCTTAAACTTAGGAGAAGCCACCTTTATAGCGATATTTTTTGATGATAACCAAACCATATCACCCACCTTAAACTTGGGACCAATGGTCCTATGTCGGTTGGAAAACCGCTGGGCCTTTTCCTGGGAGAGAGATAACTTATCCACCACTTGGTCCCAGATCTGGTGCATTCTCTCCACCACAGTGTCAACACCTGGGCAGGCAGAAGGCTCCACCTGCCCTGAAGAAAATCGAGGATGAAACCCAAAGTTACAAAAAAAAGGTGACATCAAAGTGGCAGAACTAGCTCTATTATTTAAAGCAAATTCGGCCAAGGGCAAAAATGAAACCCAATCATCCTGATCAGCGGAAATAAAACATCTCAAATACGACTCCAAGGTCTGGTTTGTTCTCTCAGTCTGCCCATTGGTCTGAGGGTGAAAAGCAGAGGAGAAGGACAACTGAATTCCCAGCTTGGTACAGAAAGTCCTCCAAAATCTAGACACAAACTGAACTCCTCTGTCAGATACAATGTTCTCAGGAATCCCGTGCAAGCGAACCACCTGTTGCAAAAACAGGGGCACCTACTCAGAGGAAGATGGCAACTTAGGGAGTGGTACAAGATGAACCATCTTAGAGAAGCTATCACAAATCACCCAAATAACAGTCATTCTCTGAGAGACACGCATATCAGAGATGAAATCCATTGAAATATGGGTCCATGGCCTCCTGGGACCGGCAAAGGCATCAACAACCCACTAGAGCGACAACAAGGTTTAGACCGGGAGCAAGTCCCACAGGACTGCACAAAATTCCTGACATCACGAGACAAGGCGGGCCACCAAAAAGACCGACTCACCAGATCTCTAGTACCAAAAATACCTGGATGACCAGCCAATGCAGAGCAATGAACTTCAGACATCACTCTCTTCTTCCACTGGTCAGGAACATACAACTTTCCACTGGGACAACGCTCAGGTTTGTCCTCCTGGAACTCTTCCAGAGCATGTCTCAAATCGGGCGAGATGGCAGAAAGAACTACCCCTTCGCCTAAGATGGTAGCAGGCTTGGTCACCACAGGAGAATCAGCAACGAAGCTCCTAGAGAGAGCGTCAGCCTTGACATTCTTAGTGCCAGGAAGAAAAGAGACCACAAAATCAAAACGTGTAAAAAACAAGGCCCACCTAGCCTGCCTAGGGTTCAAACGTTTGGCCGACTCCAGGTAAATCAAATTCTTGTGGTCAGTGAGGACCACGACTTGATGTTTAGCTCCCTCCAACCAATTTCTCCACTCCTCAAATGCCCATTTCATGGCTAACAGTTGCCGATTCCCCACATCATAGTTACGTTCAGATGGGGAGAACTTTCGGGAAAAGAAAGCACAGGTATTCATTTTAGATGTTACAGGATCCTTTTGGGACAAATCGGCTCCTGCACCAATCTCAGAAGCGTCCACCTCTACCTGGAACGGGAGTGAGACATCAGGTTGCCGCAAAACCGGGACAGAAGTGAATCGTCGCTTCAGCTCCTGAAAGGAAGAAACATCCTCCGGAGACGAATTCAACACATCAGCACCCTTCTTAGTCAGATCAGTCAATGGCTTGGCAATATTAGAAAATTTTGCTATAAATTTCCGATAAAAATTAGCAAAACCCAAAAACTTCTGGAGGGCCTTCAAAGAAGTGGGCTGAACCCAATCATAAACGGCCTGCACCTTGGCCGGGTCCATTTCAATTGTTGACGGAGACAAAATAAATCCCAAAAATGAAATCCTCTGTACCCCAAAAAGGCATTTCGATCCTTTGACATACAGGGAATTCTCCCTCAAGATCCGGAACACAGTCCGAACATGTTCCACATGAGAATCCCAATCCTTGGAGAAGATCAAAATATCATCCAGATAGATAATCAAAAATTTATCCACAAAGTCTCGGAAAATGTCGTTCATGAAGCACTGGAAGACAGAAGGGGCATTAGTGAGCCCAAAAGGCATCACCAGATACTCAAAATGTCCCTCCGGAGTATTAAACGCCGTCTTCCATTCATCCCCATGCTTAATGCGGATAAGATTATACGCCCCCTGAGGTCAAGCTTGGTAAGCCAGCAAGCACCTTTAACTCTGGAGAATAGTTCCGAAATCAGGGGTAACGGATACTGATATTTAATAGTAATTTTGTTGAGGGCACGATATACAAGGCCTTAATGAACCATCCTTTTTGGCCACGAAAAAAAACCCAGCACCTAAGGGTGAAGAGGATGGTCTAATATGACCCTTCTCCAATGCCTCCTTAATATAGGATTGCATAGCCTCGTGCTCGGGTACAGATAAATTGAAGAGCCGACCCTTGGGAAATTTACACCCCAGGCTCAGTTCAATTGCACAGTCATAACTCCTATGAGGAGGCAAAGACGCAGACTCATTCTCACTAAATACATCATAAAAGTCCGCCAAATAGTCAGGAACATCATGCGACTGAGGAGAGGTGGAAAAAACCGGACGCTCACTAAGGGCACACCGACAACCCCAACTCACCACAGACACAGATTTCCAATCCAAAACTGGATTATGAATTTGCAACCAGGGAAACCCCAGAACAATGGTATCATGCAAATTATGCAACACCAAAAATCTGCAATTTTCTTGATGGTCTGGGGCGACCCGCATTACCACCTGGGTCCAAAACTGAGGTTTATTTTTCACCAAAGGAGTAGCATCAATCCCCCTCAAAGGGATAGGCGTCCGCAGAGGTGTCATAGGAAATCCACAACGTTTAGCAAAATCCAAGTCCATTAGGTTCAGGGCTGCTCCCGAATCCACAAAAGCCTTGGCGGAAAATGTGGACAGGGAGCAGATCAGAGTAATTGCCAGAAGAAACTTAGGTTGAACGCCACCCACAGAAAAGGTGTGTGCAAAACGTTTCTCTCGTTTAGGACAGACAGAAATAATATGCGAGGCATCTCCACTAAAAAACACAGCTTATTACGCCTTCTGAACTCCTGACGTTGCTCCCTGGTCAAAACTCTATCACATTGCATAGGTTCAGACACTTGTTCAACAGGTGGCAACATCTCTCGTGCAGTCCTGCGTTCACGTAAACGCCGATCAACCTGAATGGCTAATGACATAGAATCGTCAAGACCAGAGGGAACAGGAAATGCCACCATAGTATCTTTTACAGCTTCTGACAAACCCTTCCGAAAGAGAGCTGCCAAGGCATTATCATTCCAGGTAGTAAGGACCGCCCACTTTCGGAATTTTTGACAGTACAATTCTGCAGAATCTCGACCCTGGCTCAATGCCAACAGGGTCTTTTCAGCCTGATCAATAGCATTAGGTTCATCATACAACAACCCCAAGGCTTGAAAAAATGCGTTCACATTAGTCAGAATAGGATCATCAGGTTTCAAAGAAAACGCCCAATCCTGGGGATCGCCACGCAGCAAAGAGATGACAATTTTAACCTGCTGCGCGGAGCTCCCTGACGAATTGGGCTTCAAGGAAAAAAATAATTTACAATTATTTTTCAAATTCAAAAATTTAGACCGATCCCCAAAAAACACATCAGGAGTAGGGATCTTTGGTTCAGCAGCATGTGAATGAGCAAGGTAGGTGGAAATTCCCCGCACTTCCGCAGCGAGCTGCTCCACGCGATCAGACAATTGCTTTATCTCCATTGAGAGAAAAAAAAATTCCTGCTAAGGCCTCAGAGATATAGAGGAAAAAATATACACATTTTTTTTTTTTTTTTTACAATTCTTTCCTGCTATTGAGTACCCTAGGATCTGCGGTATGGCTGGTGATTCTGTTATGAATGAGTCACCGTAGAAGGCAAAAACAAAAATACTAGCCAAGTCCAGAAAACCAGAGAAGTTGGCAGCTATCGGATTGCAGACCCCTGAACCTATCAACAACAACTAACAGTAGCCGTGGGGGGTTCCTACGGTGCCCTAGACCCCTCGATCACAGCCGGAGAGCTACATAGCCTAAAGACAGAAAGGGAAATCTAAACTGCCCCAGAGCAGACCCCAAAGCAATAGGCAGCCTCCAACATATAATGACGGTGAAGCAAGATGAAAAAACACTAACACAGATAGAAAGATAGGCTGAGCAAATGATGGGGCCCAAGCTAACTAAATAGGACAGGATAGAAAAGCTGCTGTCTGCAATCCGCCAAAACCCTATCAAAACAAGAGCCAACAGACTGATAGGGAAAATGGCCCTGAAGACGCTAGGCTTCAAAAAGACTATATCAGTACTCAGGTATTTTCTGAAGGCAGAGCAAAAAGACACAAAGGAATTCGGCTCACCCCCAGCAGGGAATGGCAGAAATCCAGAAAAACAAGGCAAAACAAAACCAAAACACAAATGCAAAAGGCAGAGCAGAAAACTTAGCTTTGAGGAGCAAGAATCAGACTGGTCTCCTAGAATCCCTCAGAGAAATCACCAGCCAGGCAGAAGGGCGTCGGCTGCCTTATATCCAGTCAGCAATTCCCGTCACCCAGTCATCATCTATCTGCCCAGGTGCTTGGCAATCAGCCTCATTACCTTCCTTCACCAGAAGAGGGAGTTCCTCAGACCTCAATGGTGAAGGGGAAAATGAACTCACAACAGAGTCTATTGTGTACTGGAAAAAATTTACAGCATTTTTCCTAATGTCTCGGGAGACTGGTTTAGGGGCTGTGGAATATCTGGTGACATGAGACATATTTGATGGTCTTGTATGGTGGTTTCTGGGCTTTGGGAGAAGGTGAAACATCTGATAGCACAGATGTATGGTGGACCGGTTGTTCTGGAACTTTCTACCCTTTTACTGGGAACCAGGCCTTCCTGGCTTTCAAAAAGCTTTCAGAAGCTAGTAAACTACTTATGTATGGACACTAAAATCCACATTGTGGCAAAGTGGAAGTCGCCCTCACTGTCAATATCTATGGTGAAAGAGAAGATGAACGACATTATGCTATATGAAAGAATAGAAGCAACTATAACCGACAGGTGGGATTCTTTCTTCAGGGTTTGGCATCCGTGGATGGAGTTTCACTCAGATCCTCGACTGGATCAGGCACGGAGGCTCTCTCTGTAGCCAATTGAGAACTGATCACGGCCTGGGACGGGATTCATATATGATCCTACAATAGGGGGTTGCATAACCGCTTTAAACGCCCTGGATTGGTTATTGATGATACCATTATAGATTATTGGATATCGTATAATTAAATCCTTTGCGCCTTTCCCTATGCCTGTCTATGTCCTGTCTCCCTTATATTATTTGAAGTTTATTGAATGTACGTTAAATTGTTAGTTTACGCTCCCTTGCATGGGAGTTCATAACTTGGACTTGGTTTAATAAGTTTCTAAATATAAATTTATTGAAACTAAAATCAGTATCAATGGTACAGTTTCTTCTGATATGGCGAAATTGATTGTTCGGGATATTTTTCAGCCACTTAGGATAGTGCCCACTGCTGAAGTGGATATAGCTATTAGAGTCAACTTTCTTAAAAAAGGTTTTGCTGCAGATCTTGTTATTTTCTACGAAAAGAGTGACATCTAAAAAATTAATACTAAAAACATCATAAAAAGCAGTAAAGGAGATACCCCATTTGTTGGATAAAATAATTAATATTGTTTTCTGTAGTGTCCCAAATAAAAAATAAGTAATCAATAAATCTCTTATAAAATACAATATATTTTTGCCACGTTTCTTAAAAAACCATGAAAAGATTCACAAACGTAGGTGCTACTTTCGAGCCCATCGCGGTCCCATTTGTTTGATGGTAAAACTCATTTTCCAATGTAAAATAATCGTTTCATTTTCAAGCTGCATAAAAATGTTAAAAATGATACTGAGTGACAATAAATTTTGCATGAATTTTATAACTCAATATAGCAATCAACACAAGGAAATCCGCGAGGTTTCACAGAAAAATTGGTACATCCTACTTGATGACCCTGTCCCTCAGTAAAATCCTCCAAAGAAATCCTGGAATAACGTACCGTAGAGCACCTACTATCAGGAGCATCATAGCACCAACTATCAGGAGCATCATAGCACTAACTATCAGGAGTAGAGTTGAGCGACTTTGGTCAGATCGGGTTTCATGAAACAAAATTTGAGTCGGATGAAACTGGTCCGACTAGGGCAAAAAAAGTCGGAGTTTCGTCCGAAACCCGACCCCAATGCAAGTAAATGGGCAATAAAAGTTGGCATTGAGTGGATGAATGTCATCCGCTCTATGCCGACTTTTATTGCCCATTGACTTGCATTGAAGTCGGGTTTCGGATGAAATTCCGGCCTTTTTTTGCCCTAGTCGGACCAGTTTCATCCGACTCAAATTTTGTTTCATGAAACCCGATCTGACCAAAATCGCTCAACTGTAATCAGGAGCATCATAGCACCAACTATCAGGAGCATCATAGCACCTACTATCAGGAGCATCATAGCACCTACTATCAGGAGCATCATAGCACCTACTACCAGGAGCATCATAGCACCAACTATCAGGAGCATCATAGCACCAACTATCAAGAGCATCATAGCACCTACTATCAGAAGCATCATAGCACCTACTACCAGGAGCATCATAGCACCAACTATCAGGAGCATCATAGCACCTACTATCAGGAGCATCATAGCACCTACTACCAGGAGCATCATAGCACCTAGTCGCCTCAAGCTAGTAATCAACAGCCATGAGGGGCATATTTCAAACACTATTAAATGGGCTTTTAAATGTGGAACTAAGAACTGTTTATGCTACCATATAAACAGTAAAATGATTAAAATTGATGGTGTCGGCCCTTTAAAGAACAATGAGGGTGAAATCATAGAGAGCGATGTGGGAAAAGCAAATGTTTTAAATACTTTTTTCTCAACAGTGTTCACACAGGAAAAGGATTTGCCAGGGGAAATGCAGAGTGATCATGTAAACTCCCCATTAAGTATTACCTGCCTAACCCAGGAAGAAGTGCAGGACCGCCTTAGTAAGATTAAAACTGACAAATCACCAGGCCCTGATGGCATTCACCCTCGGGTATTAAGGGAGTTAAGTAATGTGATAGACAGACCTCTATTTCTTATGTTTAAAGACTCTATAGAAACAGTGTCTGTTCCTTTTGATTGGCGGCAAGCAAATGTGGTACCAATATTCAAAAAGGGTGTAAAAGGGAACCTGGAAACTATAGGCCGGTAAGCTTAACATCTGTTGTGGGTAAAATTTTTGAAGGGTTTCTAAGGGATACCATTATGGAATATCTCAATGTTAATAAATGTTTAACTCCATATCAATATGGATTTATGAAGGATCGCTCCTGTGAAACTAACCTGATCAGCTTCTATGAGGATGTAAGCTCTCAAATGGACCAAGGAGAATCATTGGATGTCATTTATCTCGACTTCTCTAAAGCATGTGACACTGTCCCACATAAAAAGATTGGTCAGTAAGATGAGAAAGCTTGGGCTAGGGGAAAATGTGTGTAGATGGGTAGGGAGCTGGCTTAGTGATAGAAAACAAAGAGTGGTTAATAATGGGGCATCCTCAGATTGGGCCAGGGTTACTAGTGGGGGACCACAGGGGTCTGTATTGGGCCTCCTACTATGTAATATATTTATTAATGATCTAGTGGATGGCTTACACAGTAAAATATCAGTATTTGCAGATGATACAAAACTATGTAAGGTAGTTAACACAAAGGAGGACAGTTTGCAACTACAGACAGATTTGAGTAAATTGGAGAATTGGGCTGAAAAATGGCAAATGAGGTTTAACACAGATAAGTGTAAGGTTATGCACATGGGAAGGAGAAATGCTCAGCTACTTACTGGTAGCGGTGTTTTTCAGGAGCCCATGACCCTCCCTAATCGGGTGGTGCAGTGAGATTCCGAGTGCCCCACAATTAGTAGATCGTCTAGATAGGGGATCACAAGAATGTCTTGTTCGTGCAAATGAGCCATAACCTCCGCCATTATCTTTGTGAAGACCCGGGGTGCCACCGCCACCCCGAAGGGAAGTGCCCTGTAATGAAAATGGCCTATAACTCCGCCCACTGAAACAGCCACCCTTAGGAATTGCTGATGATCTGCGTGTATCGGAACATGATAATAGGCGTCTTTAAGGTCTAAGACTACTATAAAGTACCCACTGAAAAGCAATTTAATCGCCGATTTCACAGACTCCATTTTGAAAGAGTGAATTTCAATTAATTTCTTGAGGCTTCTGAGATTAATAATGGTGCGGAAGGAGCAGTCGGGATTCTTAACTAGAAAGAGGGGGGAGTAGAACCCCTTACCTCTTTATAGCTCAGGAACCTTCACCAAGACACCTTTCTTAGGGATCCCCTCTCATGCTCTGTAATGCAACTGAGGAGGGAGAGAGGGCCGCCCTTTTTATGTCTGTAGGTTTCACTAGAAGCCTTCACTAGACCCCTGTACAGCTGTTTAAGGAGGCCCAGACTTTATAGTGAAGGGACAGGAGTGAGGGCCTGTTCCCAGGAGCTACAGTCTGAGGAAAGGGCTAAAAAGCCTTCACTAGACCCCTGTACAGCTGTATAATGAGGCCCAGGCTTTATAGTGAAGGGACAGGAGTGAGGGCCTGTTCCCAGGAGCTACAGTCTGAGGAAAGGGCTACAAAGCCTTCACTAGACCCCTGTACAGCTGTATAATGAGGCCCAGACTTTATAGTGAAGGGACAGCAGTGAGGACCTGTTCCCAGTAGCTACAGTCTGAGGAAAGGGCTAAAAAGCCTTCACTAGACCCCTGTACAGCTGCATAATGAGGCCCAGGCTTTATAGTGAAGGGACAGGAGTGAGGGCCTAATCCCAGGAGCTACAGACTGAGGAAAGGGCTAAAAAGCCTTCACTAGACCCCTGTACAGCTGTATAATGAGGCCCAGGCTTTATAGTTAAGGGACAGGAGTGAGGGCCTAATCCCAGGAGCTACAGACTGAGGAAAGGGCTAAAAAGCCTTCAGTAGACCCCTGTACAGCTGTATAATGAGGCCCAGGCTTTATAGTTAAGGGACAGGAGGAAGGGCCTGTTCCCAGGAGCTACAGTGTGAGGAAAGGGCTAAAAAGCCTTCACTAGACCCCTGTACAGCTGTATAATGAGGCCCAGGCTTTATAGTGAAGGGACAGGAGTGAGGGCCTGATCCCAGGAGCTACAGTCTGAGGAAAGGGCTAAAAAGCCTTCAGTAGACCCCTGTACAGCTGTATAATGAGGCCCAGGCTTTATAGTGAATGGACAGGAGTGAGGGCCTGTGCCCAGGAGCTACAGACTGAGGAAAGGGCTAAAAATCCTTTACTAGACCCCTGTACAGCTGTATAATGAGGCCCAGGCATTATAGTGAAGGGACAGGAGTGAGGGCCTGTTCCCAGGAGCTACAGTCTGAGGAAAGGGCTAAAAAGCCTTCACTAGACCCCTGTACAGCTGTATAATGAGGCCCAGGCTTTATAGTGAAGGGACAGGAGTGAGGGCCTGTTCCCAGGAGCTACAGTCTGAGGAAAGAGCTAAAAAGCCTTCACTAGACCCCTGTACAGCTGTATAATGAGGCCCAGGCTTTATAGTGAAGGGACAGGAGTGAGGGCCTGTTTCCAGGAGCTACAGTCTGAGGAAAGGGCTAAAAAGCCTTCACTAGACCCCTGTACAGCTGTATAATGAGGCCCAGGCTTTATAGTGAAGGGACAGGAATGAGGGCCTGTTTCCAGGAGCTACAGTCTGAGGAAAGGGCTAAAAAGCCTTCACTAGACCCCTGTACAGCTGTATAATGAGGCCCAGGCTTTATAGTGAAGGGACAGGAGTGAGGGCCTGTTCCCAGGAGCTACAGTCTGAGGAAAGAGCTAAAAAGCCTTCACTAGACCCCTGTACAGCTGTATAATGACGCCCAGGCTTTATAGTGAAGGGACAGGAGTGAGGGCCTGTTTCCAGGAGCTACAGTCTGAGGAAAGAGCTAAAAAGCCTTCACTAGACCCCTGTACAGCTGTATAATGAGGCCCAGGCTTTATAGTGAAGGGACAGGAGTGAGGGCCTGTTCCCAGGAGCTACAGTCTGAGGAAAGAGCTAAAAAGCCTTCACTAGACCCCTGTACAGCTGTATAATGAGGCCCAGGCTTTATAGTGAAGGGACAGGAGTGAGGGCCTGTTCCCAGGAGCTACAGTCTGAGGAAAGAGCTAAAAAGCCTTCACTAGACCCCTGTACAGCTGTATAATGAGGCCCAGGCTTTATAGTGAAGGGACAGGAGTGAGGGCCTGTTCCCAGGAGCTACAGTCTGAGGAAAGGGCTAAAAAGCCTTCACTAGACCCCTGTACAGCTGTATAATGAGGCCCAGGCTTTATAGTGAAGGGACAGGAGTGAGGGCCTGTTCCCAGGAGCTACAGTCTGAGGAAAGAGCTAAAAAGCCTTCACTAGACCCCTGTACAGCTGTATAATGACGCCCAGGCTTTATAGTGAAGGGACAGGAGTGAGGGCCTGTTTCCAGGAGCTACAGTCTGAGGAAAGAGCTAAAAAGCCTTCACTAGACCCCTGTACAGCTGTATAATGAGGCCCAGGCTTTATAGTGAAGGGACAGGAGTGAGGGCCTGTTCCCAGGAGCTACAGTCTGAGGAAAGAGCTAAAAAGCCTTCACTAGACCCCTGTACAGCTGTATAATGAGGCCCAGGCTTTATAGTGAAGGGACAGGAGTGAGGGCCTGTTCCCAGGAGCTACAGTCTGAGGAAAGAGCTAAAAAGCCTTCACTAGACCCCTGTACAGCTGTATAATGAGGCCCAGGCTTTATAGTGAAGGGACAGGAGTGAGGGCCTGTTCCCAGGAGCTACAGTCTGAGGAAAGGGCTAAAAAGCCTTCACTAGACCCCTGTACAGCTGTATAATGAGGCCCAGGCCTTATAGTGAAGGGACAGGAGTGAAAAAACTGGGGAAAGGAGCCAGAAGAGCCGGACTGCCCATCACTAACCTGCAGAGCCGCACTCCACATATATGGCTGCTCTGTGCACAGGACCTGTGATGAGGTCACAGGAGGGGAGGAGTCAGGGGGTCACATGATCTCCGGAGTGCTGACCTCCATGGAGCCTTCTCCTCAGTCAGTGACATTCCCGCCATTATTTGCCCCTCACTACTGGCACAATTACCCCGCGCCGCCTTCTCTACACAGTGTTATGTGTGGAATGTAACGTGTGATTTCTCTGGAGGGAAATAGACCCCACACATGAGGGAATTCTCCCCAGTTACCGGCCGTCTACTATATGGCGGCATATGATTGTGCTATCGACTCCACACCAGGAGCTAAAATGCCCAAATCTCTAATGTAACCGCTATAAGAGAAGATATAACAAATTTCCCCTAAACTCACACAGCGGAGGAGGCCTCACTTGGAGCAATGTGACTCGCGCACAGAAAATCTATTCCCGGTTCTGTGATAAGTTATCGGCCGACAGGAAGAAGAAAGGTCTGAATTACAGCCCAGACTGGAGGAGAAACTGCAGGAGTCAGAATTGGCCAATCAGCGCTCTTCACCCCTATACTTATCTACACAAATACAAGATATGAAATGACAATTAGACGCCATTCTCACCACCAGAACGGAGAGGCGCTAACTTGGAGTAAAGCCGCGTTTTATCACCATGCCAATAAGCCTAATAAGATGCCGCTCGTAAGCTCAGAATGAGAGAGTCACTGCATATAATCTCCTCTATAAAAGACCCTAAGGGTCAGATCTCAGCCCACCCCGATGTCATGTATAGCACTTATAATGAATACCCCCAGAGTTTGTATTCGCCCCACAATCACCCCCCCCCACTACTGGAGTCATTCCTTCTCACACTACATCTACCTAACCTGACTGAGTCCGCGGCACAACAACTCCATTTACACATCTCTGAGGAGGAAATAGTTTCAACAACCAAAAAACTAAAAAGATGAAAGGCCCCGGGGCCGGATGGTCTTACAGCAATATATTATAAAAAATGCAGCGATGTGCTGACACCACATATAAAAACCTCTGTAATTCACTACTAAATGGCTCACAGCTGCCCCCTGAGCTCTACGTGGCGCATGTAACCGTAATCCCTAATCCTAAGAAAGATCATCTCACAACAAATTATAGACCTATTTCCCTCTTATACATTGACTTCAAAATCTTTACATCCATTGTGACTAACAGGACCAATAAAATCCTCCCTCACCTCATCCATCGGGGTCAGGTTGGTTTTATACCAGCGCGACAGGCCCCAGATAATATTAGGAGAGGGTGAAATATTATTCATACAACTAACCTACAGCAAAAGCGACTTCTCCTGCTTGCATTAGATATTGAGAGGGCTTTCGATTCGGCGTCCTGGACATATCTCTTTACTGTTCTATCGGAAGTCGGATTCTCCCCTAAACTTATAAAGTGCCTCCAATTGTTATATGATAGCCCTATCGCTTATGAAAAACTCCCGTCACCACATCCCCCTCCAATTAATATTCAGAGGGTACCAGGCAGGGCTGTCCTCTATCTCCGGATCTTTTTGCTTTTGCAATGGATCCCATTGGGGAAGCAATAAGGAGAGATCAGAATATCCTGGGCCCTGAGAATATGGGAGACCAATATAAAGTCAGCCTCTTTGCGGATGATCTCCTGCTAACATTAATAAGTCCCCACACTACACTCCCTCACTTGTTTTCCCTCCTTCACGAATTTGAGAAGATCTCAGGGTTAAAGATTAACATTAATAATTCCGAAGCATTATTTGTAAATTTTCCTAAGAGCAAACTAATATAGCCTCCCATTTTGGGTTTATACACAAAGAACATTATCTAACATATCTGGGTATCAACTTAACAGCCAACAGGTCACCTCTGTTTAGGTGGAATTACTCTCCACTAGAGTTGAGCGATACCGTCCGATACTTCAAAGTATCGGATCGGAATGGATCGGCCGATCTTAAAAAAAAGTATCGGTATCGCCGATTCCGATACCGGAAGTCCCATTCAAGTCTATGGGACTTCCGGTATCGGAATAAGAAAAATCCTGTTTTTCCCTTGTACAGCCTCTCTGGGGTCTGTACGGGCCTTTCGGGGGGCTGTGCCGGCCTGCCGGGGGGCTGTGCAGGCTCCGGTGGGCTGTGCCGGCCTGCCGGGGGGCTGTGCCGGCCTGCCAGGGGGCTGTGCAGGCTCCGGGGGGCTGTGCAGGCTTCGGGGGTCTGTGCAGGCATCGTCCGATGGGACTACAAGTCCCATCGGGCGATGCCTGCTACCATGACAGTGATTGACACATTAGCCAATGATGGGACAGTAGTAGTCCCATCATCCGGCTAATGTGTTGAATGTAAAAAAAAAAAAAAAAAAAAATTACATGCTACATACATACAACATGCATACTACATACATGCTACATTCATACTACATACTACATACATGCTACATTCATACTACATATATACTACATGCAACATACATACTACATATATACTACATGCAACATACATACTACATATATACTACATGCTACATACATACATACTACATATATGCTACATACATACTACATATATACTACATGCATGCTACATACATACTACATGCTACATACATACTACATACATACTACATACATACTACATACATACTACATGCTACATACATACCACATACATACTACATACATACTACATGCTACATACATACTACATATATACTACATGCATGCTACATACATACTGCATGCTACATGCATGCTACATACATACTACATACATACTACATGCTACATACATACCACATATATACTACATACATACTACATACAATACATTCATACAATACATACATAGACATACAGTACATATAACATAGAGTAACATACTTACCAATACTTGTCACATTGTTCCCCGAAGCCATTGTCGTCTACGGAATAAATATTAACATAACAAACCACAAAAATACTCACCCACGATCCGAAGCAGTCCACGAGTGTGTCCCACGACGATCTTGGGTAGAGAACTGCAGCATCAGCTGTTGCTGCCGTTCTCTACGGGCTGCAGGAATCCAATGACGGAAGGTAGGTATCCTTCCGCACTGTATTCCTCCGCCACTTAAAAAAAAAAAGTCCCTAGTCTCACTTTATGCCATTGCTGTGTGGGAAATTCCCACGCAGCAATGGCATAAAGTGAGACTAGGGACTTTTTTTTTTTTAAGTGGCGGAGGAATACAGTGCGGAAGGATACCTACCTTCCGTCATTGGATTCCTGCAGCCCGTAGAGAACGGCAGCAACAGCTGATGCTGCAGTTCTCTACCCAAGATCGTCGTGGGACACACTCGTGGACTGCTTCGGATCGTGGGTGAGTATTTTTGTGGTTTGTTATGTTAATATTTATTCCGTAGACGACAATGGCTTCGGGGAACAATGTGACAAGTATTGGTAAGTATGTTACTCTATGTTATATGTACTGTATGTCTATGTATGTATTGTATGAATGTATTGTATGTTGTATGTATGTAGTATATATGTGGTATGTATGTAGTATGTATGTAGTATGTATGTAGCATGCATGTAGCATGCAGTATGTATGTAGCATGCATGTAGTATATATGTAGTATGTATGTAGCATGCATGTAGTATATATGTAGTATGTATGTAGCATGCATGTAGTATGTATGTAGTATGTATGTAGTATGTATGTAGCATGTAGTATGTATGTAGTATGTATGTAGCATGCATGTAGCATGCAGTATGTATGTAGCATGCATGTAGTATATATGTAGTATGTATGTAGCATGTAGTATGTATGTAGTATGTATGTGGTATGTATGTAGCATTTAGTATGTATGTAGTATGTATGTAGTATGTATGTAGCATGTAGTATGTATGTAGCATGCATGTAGTATATATGTAGTATGTATGTAGCATGTAGTATGTATGTAGCATGCATGTAGTATGTATGTAGTATGTATGTAGTATGTATGTAGCATGTAGTATGTATGTAGCATGCATGTAGTATATTTGTAGTATGTATGTAGCATGTAGTATGTATGTAGTATGTATGTAGTATATATGTGTTATGTAGTATGTATGTATGTATGTAGTATGTATGTAGCATGTAGTATGTATGTAGCATGCATGTAGTATGTATGTAGTATGTATGTAGTATTTTTTTTTTTTTTTTAACATTTAACACATTAGCCAGATGATGGGACTACTACTGTCCCATCATTGGCTAATGTGTCAATCACTGTCATGGTAGCAGGCATCGCCAGATGGGACTTGTAGTCCCATCGGACGATGCTTGCACAGACCCCCGGACATCAGCACAGCCCCCCGGCAGGCCGGCACAGCCCCCCGGCAGGCCGTTACAGACCCCCACAGGGTGCACAGACCACCGGCAGGCCGGCACAGCCCCCCGGCAGGCCGGTACAGACCCCGGGCAGTCCACACAGCCCCCCGGAAGGCCGGCACAGCCCCCCGGCAGGCCGGCAGAGACCCCCGGAAGGCCCGAAATGACGGCGCATCATGATGCGCACACACCGCGCATCATGATGACGTCAGGCTGTCAATCAACTTTGAACTTCCGATTCCGATGCCGACTTCCGATATTGAAAAAATATCGGAAGTCGGTATCGGAATTCCGATACAGCAAGTATCGGCCGATACCCGATACTTGCGGTATCGGAATGCTCAACACTACTGTCCACTGATCCAAAACTTCCAGAGGGACCTGGATAGATGGGCTTCCTCAAAGTTATCCTTGCTCGGCAGAATACATGCATTAAAAATGGTGTCACTGCCTCGCTTCTTATATCTATTTAGGTCCCTCCCAATTATGGTACCAGCCAGAACGTTCACTCATTTATAGAGTTGAGCGACTTTTGGTTTTTTAGGGTCGCGTTTCGTTTCGTGAAACCCGACTTTTCCAAAAGTCGGGTCGAGCAAGATCGTCCGATTATAGGGAAAAGTCGGGGTCGTCCCGAAACACGAAACCCAATGTAAGTCAATGGGGAATAAAAGTCGGCAGTGAGAGGAGGACAGGAAACACACCTACAGTGCCCATTTGAATGCCAAAAGCATCAATTCTTCTTTCTTAAGCTTGTCAACCTTAATTAACTTCATAATACAAGTTACGCACTGAAAAATGGGGGTTATTTGGCTAAAGTTGTGGGGGGGGATGGCTGGCTCCAGGTTTTCATGTGCCCTGGGCGAAAGAGCGCCCCTTTAACACATACCACAACTCATCAAGCTCCGATACGGCAGAGAAATAGCGGTATAGTACAATGAAAAATACTTCACTTTTTACATCTCATGACGAGGCCCATCTATTTCTCCATACAGAATCATTGGTCCCATATAATGTTTGAAACAGTATATGATGAGCTCCACATAATGCTACAGTATATGTTGGTCCCCATGGATGAAGCTCCACTGTGTTATGGGCCCAAATAATGCTCCAAACATAATGGGCCCCATTTCTAATGCTCTAGTGTATAATGGGCCCTGTAAATGCTGCTCCAGTGTCTGATGTCCACCTTTGGAATGTTCCAGTGTATGGTGGGCCCCATCTATCATTCTCCAGAGTATAGTGCCCAACAAAAATTGCTGTCCCAACATTGAAAACAATCAAATAAGTCTCCTCGCTAGGGAATCCCTGTACTTGTCTGGATTCCTCGTCGTCCCCATCTTCCATCTCACTGCACAGTATTTCAACTTTGCAAGTGCTGTGATCCTGAGCAAGCAGGGGGGGCCCACTCGTTGGCGACGGCACTGGCACAGGGCCCCTGATAGTACGGTGGTGTGTCTGATGGCGGGTGGGCCGAACCTGCACTTTCATCTGCAGCTTCCTCTTTGTCACCGTGTAAGATGGAACTGTATATGGGAAGGGTAACCTGAGTTTCATCAGGGTCAGATTCAGGTCATGTAGCGTGCGAGGGGAATGTAGTGGTCTGGGTCAATGTACCAGCAGATTCATCGAGCAGTGGCTGGGCATCAGTGCACTTGTGTCGCCCCCAGGAGTACGGTCGCCACAGTGGCATTACCTTCTTCCTAGGGAGTGTGATGTCATGCTTGGGAGCAACGAAGGATCTCTCTAGCAGGTTAACTGATTGGGCGGCGTTATTCCCATGAGTCATGACCCTCCAAACAGCGTTCATGAAGGCAAAGTGTTTGTTTTACGTGGGCAGTATGGTTGCAAAGCTGAACCTTAAAGGAATGTCCAGAAGGGCACCACCAGGAGTGGAGCCTACGGTTAAATTCGACTCCACCTGGGAAACCTCAACCATGCCAGCTACAGAACAGATGCACACATTGCAAGCTTAATTCCGTTAACGAACGAGACTCCGTCATGCCCCGCGGTCCGAGTCCGGCTTACTAGATGGACACGTGAGGCTCTGGCACATGAGATTGGCCAATAACTGGTGTGTCATGCCCTTACATGTCCGTGGCTGCATGTGCGCTACACTGAAAAGGCCAGCGTTTGTCGCTTACAGGTGCAGATAACCCGCTGAACAACGTTAGTGATGGGGATCACTGATTACAATTATTACCCGCGAACAATGATTTCCCAGTAAGTGCAGGTCAACCGCAGTTCCGGAATTAGCCCTAACCGTCATTCCTGAAAAAATGACAAACTTACGTGTGCAAACCACAGGTGCTGTAGCTTGCTTAACAGCTCGCCAGCCGTTCTCACGCCCAGTATGGATTACACGTGATTGCACAAAGGTGAGAAAGGGTACCGTATCCCCAGATAACATGTATGGATAGCGTACACATTCAAAATATATGTCTCAGGAGGCAGGCTCAGACGGTGTTAGGCCCAGTATGGATTGCACGTGATTGCACAAAGGTTAGAAAGGGTACCGTTTCCCCGGATAACATGTATGGATAGCGTACACATTCAAAATATATGTCTCAGGAGGCAGGCTCAGACGGTGTTAGGGCCAGTATGGATTGCACGTGATTGCACAAAGGTTAGAAAGGGTACCGTAACCCCGGATAACATGTATGGATAGCGTACACATTCAAAATATATGTCTCAGGAGGCAGGCTCAGACGGTGTTAGGCCCAGTATGGATTGCACGTGATTGCACAAAGGTTAGAAAGGGTACCGTTTCCCCGGATAACATGTATGGATAGCGTACACATTCAAAATATACAGTATGTCTCAGGAGGCAGGCTCAGACGGTGTCAGGCACAGTATGGATTTGACGGCCCAGACTACACAGCGGAGGAGCAGGGAGAGGTAAAGATTGCAAATGCTGGGGCCCTGCCCAAGCAAGGGGGGCCAACTCGTGGGCGTCGGTACTGGCACTGGGCCCCTCATAGTACGGCGGTGTGTCTGACGGCGGGTGTGCACCACCACCGTCAGAGACACTTGATTGCACTATGAAGGACCCTGTACCAGTGCCCGCGCCCAAGAGTCGGCCTACCCACCTGTCCAGGGCAACGGCACTCGCACGGTGTCGTGCGCTAGGTGGTGACCCCGGCCATGGGGGGGGCAGCACAGTTAGGGAGTTTTAGAAAGTGGCATATGTTGATGTTGGACATTCAGCTGATGCAAAAGGTGAAATAGGTCAAGTCCCAGGAAGAGGTGGACCAAAGCAAGCCATTTTTCTGTCACCCTATGTGTCATCAGAGGAAGGTGGGACAAAATCCTTGGAAACCCATGCGTGGTTCATTTTAATGAAGGTTAGATCATCCACATTTTGGGTTGACAGACGGGTCCTTTTTTCTGTCAGGATTGATCCAGCTGCACTGAAGACTCTTTCCGATAGCACACTTGCAGCTGGGCAAGCGAGCTCCTGTAAGGCATATTGTGCCAATTCAGGCCAGGTGTCCAGTTTAGCGGCCCAATAATCAAAGGGGAATGACCTGTGTGGGAGAACATCGATATGGGAGGAAAAGTAGTTTGTAACCATAGTTGACAACTGCTGTCTCCTGTCACTTTCCATCGATGCAGTATTACCAGTTGTGTGAGCGGTACTTGAAAAATCAGTCCACAACATTGTCATGAAACCCCTGTCTCCAACGCCACTTCTGCTGTGTGCACCACGAACACCTCTGCCAAGCTGCCCCCGTTCCGTACGGCTCGTGTGAGAACCATCACCGCTGCTGTGTGCTGGGAATGCCTCAAGCAACCGATTTACCAGAGTTGCTTGTTTATTAGCCAATATTAGGTCAAGGTTCTCCTGTGGCATGATGTTTTGTAATTTGCCTTTATAGCGTGGATCCAGGATGCTGGCCAACCAGTAGTCGTCATCGTTCATCATTTTAGCAATGCGTGGGTCCCTTTTTAGGATCTGCAAGGCATAATCTGACATGTGGGCCAATGTTCCCGGTGTCAATGATGCACTGCGAGTGCTGGTTGGAGGAGCACTTTCTGGCAAATCCACATCCCTCCAGTCACGCACAAACCCTGTACCAGACCTTGCCACGCCAACATTTTCACTTGCCCCACGAGATGCATCCTCCTCCCCTAAGTAATCATCCCCATCATCCTCCTCCTCCTCCTCTTCTTCCTCCACCTCGTCCAGGAGAGGTCCCTGAGCAGACAATGGCTGAATGTCATCAAGGATTCCCTCCTCCTCTTCCTCCTCATCAACATTGGTTGCAGACGCCTGCTCCTTAAGGTGCGTCAAAGTTTGCATGAGCAGATGCATAAGTGGGATGCTCATGCTTAGGATGGCGTCGTCTGCGCTTACCAGCCGTGTGCATTCCTCAAAACACTGAAGGACTTTACAGAGGTCTTTCAGCTTCGACCACTGCACACCTGTCAACTCCATGTCTGCTCTCAAAGTGCCTGGCCGTGTATCCTCCCACAAATGCATTATGGCCTGCCTCTGCTCGCACAGCCGCTCCACCATGTGCAGGGTGGAGTTCCACCTTGTTGCAATGTCGATAATGAGGCGGTGGTTGGGAAGGTGGAGCAATCGCTGCAGCTTCTGCATACGAACGGAGTGTACAGGCGACCGGCGGATGTGCGCGCACAGTCTTCGCACCTTCTGGAGCAGGGCTGTTAACTCCGGATAATTTTTGAGGAAGCACTGCACCACCAGGTTCAAGGTGTGAGCCAAGCAAGGTATATGACTGAGTTTTGAAAGGGCTATGGCTGCCACAAAATTACGGCCGTTATCACTAACTACCTTGCCTGCCTCAAGATGTACACTGCCCAGCCATGACTCAGTTTGTCGCTTCAAGTACTCGGCCAGCACCTCGGCGGTGTGTCTGTTG
Organism: Dendrobates tinctorius; assembly: GCF_039654945.1. Taxonomy (NCBI): domain Eukaryota; kingdom Metazoa; phylum Chordata; class Amphibia; order Anura; family Dendrobatidae; genus Dendrobates; species Dendrobates tinctorius. The sequence continues at coordinate 1,549,347 of NW_027362069.1, read as the reverse complement.
CCCAAACACATCATCTGCAACACAGCCTGCTGACGCTTTCCACTAGCTGCTCGATAGGGGGACACATCGTGTGCAACAGTGGCAGCTGCAGATGGAGTGCTCGTACGACTGCGCTCTGTGGATGAGCTTTCGCTTCTGGAGGAGGTGGAGGAGGAGGAGGGTCGAACGCCTACAGCCAACTGTTTCCTATACCGTGGGCTAGGCAGCACTGCCCCACCACCGCTGTCCCCTGTGGACCCTGCATCCACCACATTAACCCAGTGTGCAGTGATGGACACGTAACGGCCCTGGCCATGCCGACTGGACCATGCATCAGTTGTGAGGTGCACCTTTCCGCTCACTGACTGCTTGAGTGCATGGACAATGCGGTCTTTCACATGATGGTGGAGGGCTGGGATGGCTTTGCGAGAGAAGAAGTGGCGACTGGGTAGGTCATAGCGTGGTACTGCATAGGCAATGAGTTCGCGGAAAGCTGTGCTTTCCACCAACCGAAAGGGCATCATCTCAAACGAGATTAGTTTGGCAATGTGGGCGTTCAAACCCAGTGTACGCAGATGAGAGACTGAGTACTTTCTTGACCTACTCATAGTGTCTGGGAGGGTGAGCTGGACTTGAGAGCTGCATATGGTGGAAGTAGCGGTGGACAGGGCGGACTGAGAGAGGGTTGATGATGGTGATGGAGTTGGTGTTCTTTCTGATGGCCTAGAATCAGTCTTTCGTTGATATAACAGTGGGATTCCCTGACTGCTGTGGCCTTGCAACAACACCTCAACATTTGCTGCTGTGCTAACCGGTGGGCTTACAGTGGGGGAAACAATGTAGCGTTGCTGACTACCTTCGTTGTGATCAGTTGCACATGTGGCACTTGAGGTTTGGTGTTGTGTCCATGCTTGCAAGTGCATGCTGGTTAAATGTCTAAGCATGCAACTGGTATTCAAATTTTTCAGATTTTTCCCTTGGCTAAAGGTCTTTGCGCACTTCTTACAGATAACCTTGGCCTGATCATGAGGATTTTGTTCAAAAAAGTGCCACACTGCACTCTTCCTACTTTGGCAGACATTTTGCGGCCTAGCACGCTGTGATCTTTTGACCCTCTGGACAAGCTGTCCAGCAACTCTTTTGATGTTTGGAACTTGTCTTTGGAGTGCTCCGGGCCTGCCAGATAACAGCTGTTGCGATGTCGATGTCTGCTGTGGATGCTCCTCATCTGAGCTATTGGAAGCAGCACCCTCTTCCCCCAATGGATGCCAATCTGGGTCAACAACTGGGTCATCCATCACCTCCTCTTCTATGTCATGTGCACCTTCCTCTGTGTCACCGTGTATGGTGGTATAGTGTGCGGGAAGGGGCACCTGAGTCTCATCAGGGTCAGAATCTGGCTCTGTACACTGCGAGGACAATGTAGTGCTCTGAGTGAATGTACCAGCAGAATCATCCATCAGCGGCTGTGCATCAGTGCACTCCATGTCAGATTCATCTTGGCCTGGGTAATTCACCATTTCACTTGATAATCCAGGCATGGTATGTGAAAACAGCTCCATGGAGTAATCAGTAGTATGGTCTGCGTCATCCTTCAATCTTGGTTGGGGTGAAGGACACAAGGAAAGGTGTGGTTCATGAACATGAGCCTCCAATGATGACTCAGTGCTTTGCTTTTTACAACTGAAGAAGAGGAGGCGATAGAGCTGGAGGCTGAGTCAGCAATGTAAGACAAAACTTTTTCCTGATGCTCTGGCTTTAAAAGCGGTTTGCCAACTCCTAGAAAACTAAGCATTCGAGGCCTTATGTAGCCAGACGATGACGCAGGCTCAACACCTCCTGCATTCGGTCCTATTTTGCTCTTGCCATTACCATCAGATCCACCACCAACACCATCATTACCAGCTGCCAACCCCCGCCCAATTGCACGGCCTCTTAAACCAGCCTTCCTCATTTTTGGTAGAAATGTAGACAAAATCCAACAAACTATATAGTAATGTAAAACAAGGTACAAGGTGTCTATAGGACAGGGGAGATTTTGAATTTCTGCACACACTTGTGGACACTGGACACTTTTGGATTGTGTGAGGCCCACTGATATCTGAGCGCTATGTGACAGGCTCGATAGCACAGCTGTGACCAAAGTGACTAGAGGATAAGGGAGATTTTGAATCTCTGCACACACTTTTGGACACTGGACACTTTTGGATTGTGTGAGGCCCAATGAATATCTGAGCGCTATGTGACAGGCTCGATGGCACAGCTGTGACCAAAGTGACTAGAGGATAAGGGAGATTTTGAATCTCTGCACACACTTTTGGACACTGGACACTTTTGGATTGTGTGAGGCCCAATGAATATCTGAGCGCTATGTGACAGGCTCGATGGCACAGCTGTGACCAAAGTGACTAGAGGATAAGGGAGATTTTGAATCTCTGCACACACTTTTGGACACTGGACACTTTTGGATTGTGTGAGGCCCAATGAATATCTGAGCGCTATGTGACAGGCTCGATGGCACAGCTGTGACAAAAGCGACTAGAGGATAAGGGAGATTTTGAATATCTGCACACACTTTTGGACACTGGACACTTTTGGATTGTGTGAGGCCCAATGAATATCTGAGCGCTATGTGACAGGCTCGATGGCACAGCTGTGACCAAAGTGACTAGAGGATAAGGGAGATTTTGAATCTCTGCACACACTTTTGGACACTGGACACTTTTGGATTGTGTGAGGCCCAATGAATATCTGAGCGCTATGTGACAGGCTCGATGGCACAGCTGTGACAAAAGTGACTAGAGGATAAGGGAGATTTTGAATCTCTGCACACACTTTTGGACACTGGACACTTTTGGATTGTGTGAGGCCCAATGAATATCTGAGCGCTATGTGACAGGCTCGATGGCACAGCTGTGACAAAAGTGACTAGAGGATAAGGGAGATTTTGAATCTCTGCACACACTTTTGGACACTGGACACTTTTGGATTGTGTGAGGCCCAATGAATATCTGAGCGCTATGTGACAGGCTCGATGGCACAGCTGTGACAAAAGTGACTAGAGGATAAGGGAGATTTTGAATCTCTGCACACACTTTTGGACACTGGACACTTTTGGATTGTGTGAGGCCCAATGAATATCTGAGCGCTATGTGACAGGCTCGATGGCACAGCTGTGACAAAAGTGACTAGAGGATAAGGGAGATTTTGAATCTCTGCACACACTTTTGGACACTGGACACTTTTGGATTGTGTGAGGCCCAATGAATATCTGAGCGCTATGTGACAGGCTCGATGGCACAGCTGAGACAAAAGTGACTAGAGGATAAGGGAGATTTTGAATCTCTGCACACACTTTTGGACACTGGACACTTTTGGATTGTGTGAGGCCCAATGAATATCTGAGCGCTATGTGACAGGCTCGATGGCACAGCTGTGACAAAAGTGACTAGAGGATAAGGGAGATTTTGAATCTCTGCACACACTTTTGGACACTGGACACTTTTGGATTGTGTGAGGCCCAATGAATATCTGAGCGCTATGTGACAGGCTCGATGGCACAACTGTGACAAAAGTGACTAGTGGATAAGGGAGATTTTGAATCTCTGCACACACTTTTGGACACTGGACACTTTTGGATTGTGTGAGGCCCAATGAATATCTGAGCGCTATGTGACAGGCTCTATGGCACAGCTGTGACAAAAGTGACTAGAGGATAAGGGAGATTTTGAATCTCTGCACACACTTTTGGACACTGGACACTTTTGGATTGTGTGAGGCCCAATGAATATCTGAGCGCTATGTGACAGGCTCGATGGCACAGCTGTGACAAAAGTGACTAGAGGATAAGGGCGATTTTGAATCACTGCACACACTTTTGGACACTGGACACTTTTGGATTGTGTGAGGCCCAATGAATATCTGAGCGCTATGTGACAGGCTGAATGGCACAGCCGTGACCAAAGTGACTAGAGGATAAGGGAGATTTTGAATCTCTGCACACACTTTTGGATTGTGTGAGGCCCAATGAATATCTGAGCGCTATGTGACAGGCTCGATGGCACAGCTGTGACAAAAGTGACTAGAGGCTAAGGGAGATTTTGAATCTCTGCACACACTTTTGGACACTGGACACTTTTGGATTGTGTGAGGCCCAATGAATATCTGAGCGCTATGTGACAGGCTCGATGGCACAGCTGTGACAAAAGTGACTAGAGGATAAGGGAGATTTTGAATCTCTGCACACACTTTTGGACACTGGACACTTTTGGATTGTGTGAGGCCCAATGAATATCTGAGCGCTATGTGACAGGCTCGATGGCACAGCTGTGACAAAAGTGACTAGTGGATAAGGGAGATTTTGAATCTCTGCACACACTTTTGGACACTGGACACTTTTGGATTGTGTGAGGCCCAATGAATATCTGAGCGCTATGTGACAGGCTCGATGGCACAGCTGTGACAAAAGTGACTAGAGGATAAGGGAGATTGGATTGCTTTTAAAAAAGCAGTTTGCAGAGCAGTGGGTAAACAGCAATGCCAGCCTGTCAGGAAGCCTTAAAAGGCAGCCCAACAACCAACACCACTGATACACCACAATATAGCCTCCCCTTGCACTGCACACACAGTGACTGGTGTGTTGTGCAGGCCAAATTGCTAGCAGCAGAAGCAGTTTTTTTTTCTTCTCAGCAGGACAAAAAAAAAAATTGGGATTGCTTTTAAAAAAGCAGTTTGCGGAGCAGTGGGTAAACAGCAATGCAGGAATGTCAGGAAGCCTTAGAAGGCAGCCCAACAACCAACACCACTGATACACCACTATATAGCCTCCCCTTGCACTGCACACACAGTGACTGGTGTGTTGTGCAGGCCAAATCGCTAGCAGCAGAAGCAGTTTTTTTGTCTTCTTCCCTGCCTAATGCTCTCCCTACAGAATCAGCAGCAACCTCTCCCTATACTGAGATCGGCAGAAGTAAGATGGCGGTCGGCGTGCACGCCCTTTTATACCCCCTTTGATGCCCACCAAAGCAAGCCAATCACTTGCATGCCCTTCTGAAAGATGGTGGTGACCCCTGCCTATGTCATCACGTTGCCCACAGTGTCCGTGGATCCTGATTGGCTGAAAAAGAGCGCAAAACAAACTTTTGAAACGCGACTTTGGCGCGTAAGTCGCCGACCTCGTGGCCGACCTCATCCTAGGGTCGGGTTTCGTTTCATGAAACCCGACTTTGCCAAAAGTCGGCGACTTTTGAAATTTTTCGACCCGTTTCGCTCAACTCTACTCATTTACACTCTACGATGTCTAAGTTTCTTTGGCTCGGAAAACAACCCAGAATTGTGCAAAAACTTATGTTCCGTCACAGAAAAGAAGGGGGTTTATCCCTCCCTAATTTTACACTTTATTACAAGTCGGCACAGACTACTCCATTAATAAGTGCGTGTTCATATCCCAATAGTCCGAGATGGGTTATTCTGGAATCATTTCTCTCCAAACCATTCTCTTTATCAGGCCTAATGTGGACCACAGACCGACTTCCACGGGGGTTAATGAATGTGGCTCCTTTTACAGTCCACTCGTTGCTTCTTTGGAGGAAAGTCCGGTTTAAATATAACTTACAATCAAGCCCTTCTCCCCTGACAGCTATATTACAAAACCCCATGTTCCCGCCAGGCCTTGAGCCACTAATTTTTTCTTGGTGGAAGCTGAAAGGTATTCATATACTTAAACATTTGTGTTCCCCATTTAATATCTTACTTGACAGACAGGAATTTGTTCAAATATTTGACCCTCCAGTTCGGGAGGTAATGCGATTGAACCAGATCTCCCACTTTGCAAAGCAGATCCTCCCGAGCGGTACTACTCTCAGGGCAACGAGTTTTATTTTTGAAAATAAATGTCTAAATGACCCTTTGGGCAGGGGAACGATCTGATTGATCTACTATGCTATAAATTCTCCACAAGATGATAAAAAATTGAAGTATACAGTATGTTACAGTGGGAGGAGGATCTGGGGTTTGAACAGTCAATTGATGAATGGTATTGTAGCTGTGACACTATATCATGAGGTAGTCACCAGACTTCCCTTGTGGAGACCTCCTTAAAACTATTGCACAGGAAAAAATTCACAACATTTTTCCTAAAATCTCGGGAGACTGTTTTAGGGGCTGTGGAATATCTGGTGACATGAGACATATTTGGTGGTCTTGTATGGTGGTTTCTGAGCTTTGGGAGAAGGTGAAGCGTCTGATAGCACAGATGTATGGTGGACCAGTTGATCTGGAACCTTCTACCCTTTTACTGGGAACCAGGCCTTCTCGGCTTCCAGAAAGCTTTCAGAAGCTAGTAAACTACTTATTTATGGCCACTAAAATCCACATTGCGGCAAAGTGGAAGTCGCCCTCACTGTCAATATCTATGGTGAAAGAGAAGATGAACAACATTATGTTATTCTCATTTGTGGCCCCAGCGTTTCTTGTAGAATAACTCCCTTTCTCACACAGTCCTGTAGTAATGACTTTGTTCTCACGTTTTGCAGGAGGGTTCGTCTGACTCCATCTTATGTTATCAGTATAAGTGCGAGAGATGAGAGACCGACGACTGCAGTTTTACCGTGTGAGTCCGGCGTCAGTTCTACAGTGTGAGATATGCGGGGTCTGTGACCGAAGCTGGGGGTATACGGGTGTATACAGCATACACAGGGGTTTGCGACTGAAGCTGGGGGTATACGGGTGTATACAGCATACACAGGGGTCTGTGACCGAAGCTGGGGGTATACGGGTGGATACAGCATACACAGGGGTTTGCGACTGAAGCTGGGGGTATACGGGTGTATACAGCGTACACAGGGGTCTGCGACCGAAGCTGGGGGTATACGGGTGTATACAGCATACACAGGGGTCTGCGACCGAAGCTGGGGATATACGGGTGTATACAGCATACATGGAGGGGTCTATGCCTGAACCTGGGGGTATACGGGTGTATACAGCATACACGGAGGGGTCTATGCCCCAAGCTGGGGGTATACGAGTCTATACAGCGTACACAGGGGGTCCGTGACCAAAGCTGGGGGTATACAGGTGTATACAGCGTACACAGAGGGGCCTGCGACTGAAGCTGGGGATATACGGGTGTATACAGCATACACGGAGGGGTCTATGACCGAACCTGGGGGTATACGGGTGCATACAGCGTACATAGGGGGATCTGTGACCAAAGCTGGGGGTATACGGGTGTATACAGCATACACAGAGGGGCCTGCGACTGAAGCTGGGGTGTACGGGTGTATACAGCAAACACGGAGGGGTCTATGACCGAACCTGGGGGTATACGGGTGCATACAGCGTACATAGGGGGATCTGTGACCAAAGCTGGGGGTATACGGGTGTATACAGCATACACAGAGGGGCCTGCGACTGAAGCTGGGGTGTACGGGTGTATACAGCATACACGGAGGGGTCTATGCCCGAACCTGGGGGTATACGGGTGCATACAGCGTACATAGGGGGATCTGTGACCAAAGCTGGGGGTATACGGGTGTATACAGCATACACAGAGGGGCCTGCGACTGAAGCTGGGGTGTACGGGTGTATAGCACACAGGGGGTCTGTGACCAAAGCTGGGGGTATACAGGTGTATACTGCGTACACAGGGGTATGCGACCCAATCTCGGGATTTAGAGGTGTATACAGTGAACATAGGGGTCTGTGACCGAAGCTGGGGGTATACAGGTGTATACAGCGTACAGAGTGGTCTGCGACCGAAGTTGGTGGCATACGGGTGTATACAGAGTTCGCAGAGGGGTCTGTGACAGAAGCTGGGGGTATACAGTTGTATACAGCATACACACAGGGGTCTGAGACTGAAGCTGAGGGTATACGGGTGTATACAGTGTGAGAGACGCGGGGTCTGTGACCAAAGCTGGGGGTATACGGGTGTATACAGTGTACACAGAGGCGTCTGCGACCGAAGCTGGGGGTATACGGGTGTATAAAGAGCACACTGAGGGGTCTGCGACCGAAGCTGGGGGAATACAGGTGTATACAGCATACAGAGGGGTCTGCAACTGAAGCTGGGGGTATACAGGTGTATACAGCGTACACTGAGAGGTCTGAGACTGAAGCTGGGGGGTGTACGGGTGTATACAGCGTACACGAGGCGTCTGCGACCGAAGCTGGGGGTATACAGTATACACAGAGTGGTCTGCGACCGAAGCTGGGGGTATACAGGTGTATACAGTATACACAGGGGTCTGTGACTGAAGCTGGGGTATACAGGTGTATACAGTATACACAGGGGTCTGTGACTGAAGCTGGGGTATACGGGTGTATACAGTATACACAGAGGTCTGAGACTGAAGCTGGGGGTGTACGGGTGTATACAGCATACACAGAGGGGTCTGTGACTGAAGCTGGGGGTATACAGGTGTATACAGTATACACAGGGGTCTGTGACTGAAGCTGGGAGTATACGGGTGTATACAGCATACGCAGAGGCGTCTGCGACCGAAGCTGGGAGTATACCTCGTACACACACAGCTCTGCTTGGTACATCTCGTACACACACGGCTCCGCTCCGTACACCTCGTACACACTCGGCTCCGCTCCGTACACCTCGTACACACACGGCTCCGCTCCGTACACCTCGTACACACACGGCTCCGCTCCGTACACCTCGTACACACGCGGCTCCGCTCCGTACACCTCGTACACACACGGCTCCGCTCCGTACACCTCGTACACACTCGGCTCCGCTCCGTACACCTCGTACACACTCGGCTACGCTCCGTACACCTCGTACACACACGGCTCCGCTCCGTACACCTCGTACACACTCGGCTCCGCTCCGTACACCTCGTACACACACGGCTCCGCTCCGTACACCTCGTACACACACGGCTCCGTCCGCTCCGTACACCTCGTACACACGCGGCTCCGCTCCGTACACCTCGTACACACGCGGCTCTGCTCCGTACACCTCGTACACACACGGCTCTGCTCCGTACACCTCGTACACATGCGGCTCCGCTCCGTACACCTCGTACACACGCGGCTCCGCTCCGTACACCTCGTACACACACGGCTCCGCTCCGTACACCTCGTACACACACGGCTCCGCTCCGTACACCTCGTACACACACGGCTCTGCTACATCCACCCTGTAAACCCCTCCTGACCCCACACAGAAACTTCCCCTCATCCAGCACCATGACAACCAGCACAGCAGAGTCCTGCACACACTGAGGCCCCTGATCATGTGACCCCTGACTCCTCCCCTCCTGTGACCTCATCACAGGTCCTGTGTGCACTGAGCAGCTGTAGAAATCTCCGGCCTCGGGGGTCTCACCAGACTTCGCTCTTTTCTTGCAGGGGCCGCAGTGGATTTCATCCTGGATCCATAGAGCTGAATAGAGGAGCGATGTTCCTTCACTCTGATGGGACTTGATGGTGACGTTGAGTCTATGAGGAACGTGTTCAGCTGCCGACTCCGAGGAGGAAACTGCTTGTTGTCTGTGGCCTAAATATATAGGTTTTATTAGTAGATGTCAGGGGAGAAAACTAAACCCTGTAAGATAATAAATCTCCTCATATGTTTCCCTTATTATCTCCAGTAATTGTATTATTACACAGGATTCTTATGATGTTACATCGGATCATCTTCTCATTCAGGTCTCTACAATATCGGATCCTCTCAGTGAAGATCTTCTACAGAAGAGAATTTTCCTGATTTCCCCATCAAGGATGGATATGGACAGAGACAAGATGGCGGAGAGGATGTTACACCTCACCCTAGAGATCCTCTTCCGTCTCACTGGAGAGGTGAGAGATTCTGATGACGTCACATTACATCATTCTTATCTATGGGAATAACAGATGGACAGAACTGGAGAGGTGAGGACTCTGGGAATGTCTGTAGTGAGATTTATTAATGTGTCTCTCCATAACCAGGATTACACAGTGGTGAAGAAGACCTCTAGTGAGCGCTGTCAGGACCCTGTGTCTGAGGGATGGGGAAGACCCCTGAGCCCAATCACGGGGCCTCCACCTCACCCCCTGATCCATGAGGACATCAATGACCAGAAGATCCTAGAACTCATCTACAAGATGATTGAGCTGCTGACTGGAGAGGTGACACTGCTGGGAATGCTGGGACATTATACAGTAACACTATGAAGGGATCGGGGGATGACGGTATCATTGTATGTGTCAGGTTCCTATAAGGTGTCAGGATGTCGCTGTCTATTTCTCCATGGAGGAGTGGGAGTATTTAGAAGGACACAGAGATCTGTACAAGAACGTCATAATGGAGGTTCCCCAGCCCCTCACATCACCAGGTAACAGACAGGACTAAATACACACGGCCTATAATTATCTGTATGTAGAGAATGAATTCAGTCCCTGTATGTGTTTCCTCCAGATCTATCCAGTAAGAGGACAACACCAGAGAGATGTCCCCGTCCTCTTCTTCCACAGGACTGTAACCAAGAAGATCCCAGTGCTCCTCAGGATCATCAGGTAGATGGAGAGAAGGTGTCAGGAGATCTCCCCTATGATGTGTAGACGGCTGTGAAGGTCTTGTGCTCAGTCTTGTTTTATCCACCAGTATTATATGTTTTATACTTGTGTAATGAGAGCGGTGGAGATGGCAGGATTAGAGCTGATCATAGATGGGACTTCTCCATCTGTCAGTGACTCTTACAATATTTGTTTCAGGGTGAAGATCTGACCCATATTAATACTACAGAGACATATGTGAGAGATGATGAATGGTGTAAAGAGGAGATTCCCACATATGACTACCCAGGTGAGTAGTAACCACTGAATGCAGAGAAGTCACAGATTCCTCTCAGTCACCGGCTGTGGCTGCTTTATCGGTGGTGTAGTCCGGCCGTATTACCATGATCACCATTTTGCCTCTAGACCACAACATTCTCCTCCACCCAAAGCTGTTCAAATTTGTTTGGGCATTGAAAGCCCTTTTCTATAGAACTAGGAACCTGGAGGATCCACCTACCCCCAGGTATTAGTGTGAGGGTGATCCCTTAAAGCGAGATCTATATGATTGCTTGTACCTGACCCAATATAGGCCGAGTGTCACACCGAACACAGAGTTAGATGTCTACTTCTTTCTCAGCAAAGGCTTGCACACAACTGAAGTTTTCTCAAGACAAAGAGACAGGAAACGGGTGTCACACAATCTTCTGAGTAGCCAGTGTCAGTCTATGATACGTCCATTTCAGCTTCACTTCCATATATGACCTAGCATAATAGTATCGTGGATTCTGGCTGATGAATTGGGACATATATAAATTTGTAGGACAATATGCTCTAGCAAGCTATCTGTCATAAACAAATGAAAAAAAAATTAGTCCAAATTTTTCCACGTCCACATTTACACTTGGAAAGACATTAAAATTAGGGATGAATGGAGTAGCTGAATCCGAAGCCTCCCATCTGGGAAATGCTTCATCAAGAGGCAAAAGCCCCTTGGTCATTGGTGTGCGCCAATTCACGAGCACTAGGGACAGCGCTAGTACTGGGCATTGTTCCCTGAGTTGGAGACATTTCTCCAGAAGCGCTATTTGTCCTTCTTGTTGTACTGGTCCTTGTGTGTGAGGATGGACCAGAATCACTGCTCATTTCTGAGCTATCACTGTCGCTGCTACTAAAGCCCTCGAAATCCACATCGCCATCTGACACTGCACTTTCTTCACTGTCAGAACATAAAAGTGCATAAGCCTCCTCTGCACTATAATACTGACGGGCCATTTTATTCGTTTTGATTTTTTTTTTTCCGGAAAAAGAAAACTCTGACATGACTGATGTGACGTGACCCAATTATTGGGGAGACAATTCTTTGGCCTAATCCTAACTTCAGCCTAACAGTAACCGTTACTTTAGCCCAAACACTAACTCTAACTTTAGCCACAACATTAACCCTAACTATAGCATTAACAGTAACCTGCCTTATCTGTTTTTCTATTGACAAATGATGGACCTGATTGGGGACTTGTTTTTTGTGAGATGAGAATTGGTATTATTTTTGCCTACATAACATTGATTGGTTTCTTTTTATTCGATATTTGGGAGGCAGAATGAACAAACAGTTGAACACCACACACTACTGGTTCATCCAACAAGGTTTTCTATTAGACGGTGAACTGTCATTGTCTTGGTAAATAATTAAAGTTTTTTACATAGCTTGCCATTTTTATGGACAGTTTAAGTAGAAATATTCAAAAATATAAAACTCAAGGATATTTTATTAAAAAAAATTGTTTATCTTGGCAGATGACTGTACCAGGAGATCAGAGAAACAGCTGACATCTTCAATTTTTAAATCTGATGATCTTGATATCCTACAAGATACAAATGAAGTGAAAGCCATTACTCCAGATATACCATCATCCATTCACAGCAAAGATCTGTCATCTGATCCTATGAAACAGGTCCCATCTTCTGATTCATTACTGACTACTAAGGAAAATCAAAGTCACAAAAGAGGCATTAAAAAACACACTGCTCCTAAAGCAAAGAAGTCATTTTCATGTTCAGAATGTGGGAAATGTTTTAACAAGAAATCTCATTTTGTTACACACCAGAGAACTCACACAGGGGAGAAGCCTTTTTCATGTTCTGAATGTGGGAAATGTTTTAAATGGAAATCACAATTGGTTAATCACCATAGAACTCACACAGGGGAGAAGCCTTTTTCATGTTCAGAATGTGGGAAATGTTTTAACTGGAAATCACATTTGGTTAATCACCATAGTACTCACACAGGGGAGAAGCCTTTTTCTTGTTCAGAATGTGGGAAATATTTTAACCGGAAAGAACATCTTATTAGTCACCAAACAACCCACACAGGAGAAAAGCCTTTTTCATGTTCTGAATGTGGGAAATGTTTTAAATGGAAATCACAATTGGTTAATCACCATAGAACTCACACAGGGGAGAAGCCTTTTTCATGTTCAGAATGTGGGAAATGTTTTAACTGGAAATCACATTTGGTTAATCACCATAGAACTCACACGGGGGAGAAGCCTTTTTCATGTTCAGAATGTGGGAAATGTTTTAACTGGAAATCACATTTGGTTAATCACCATAGTACTCACACAGGGGAGAAGCCTTTTTCTTGTTCAGAATGTGGGAAATATTTTAACCGGAAAGAACATCTTATTAGTCACCAAACAACCCACACAGGAGAAAAGCCTTTTTCATGTTCAGAATGTGGGAAATGTTTTAACCAGAAAGCGATTCTTGTTACACATCAGAGAATTCACACAGCAGAGAAGCCATATTCATGTTCAGAATGCGGGAAATGTTTTAACAAGAAATTTCATTTTGTTACACACCAGAGAACTCACACAGGGGAGAAGCCTTTTTCATGTTCTGAATGTGGAAAATGTTTTAACTGGAAATCACAATTGGTTAATCACCATAGAACTCACACAGAGGAGAAGCCTTTTTCGTGTGCAGAATGTGGGAAATGTTTTACACAGAAATCACATTTTGTTTCTCACCAGAGAACTCACACAGGGGAGAAGCCTTTTTCCTGTTCAGAATGTGGGAAATGTTTTAAGCAGAAAGCGATTCTTGTTAGACATCAGAGCAGTCACACAGGGGAGAAGCCTTTTTCCTGTTCGGAATGTGGGAAATGTTTTAACCAGAAAGCGATTCTTGTTAGACATGAGAGCAGTCACATGGGGGAGAAGCCTTTTTCCTGTTCAGAATGTGGGAAATGTTTTAACCAGAAAGGAAGTCTTAATGAACACCATAGAACTCACACAGGGAAGAAACCTTTTTCCTGTTCAGAATGTGGGAAATATTTTAACAGGAAAGCACTTCTTGATCGCCATCAGAGCAGTCACACAGAGGAGAAGCCTTTTTCATTTTCTTAATGTGGGAAATATTTTACTTGAAAATCAACTGTTAATAAACATCAGAGACGTCACATAGGGGAGAAGCCTTTTTTATGTTCATAGTGTTGGAATAGTTTTAACCAAAATTGAATCTCTTTAAATGGGTTGTCTCTTGTCATTCCTCAAGTTTGCTGACAAACTAGGATAAAACTAAACTTTATTAATTCCAAATGTAAAACTATACCCATAATTTACCCCCTGAGGCTATGTGTACATGTGTGGAATTGCAGGAATTCCAGAATTCCATTCCGCGGGACATATGCGAGAAAACCGTATTTTAAATTCCCACCTATTTCCCGCTTAAAAACTAGTGATATGCAAGTGTAATAAGTTTTCAAAATGCTAGCGTTTTCCAAGTGATCTGTAACTAATCTCCAAGCAGTGAGGGAAAAACTATGCAAATAGTTTAAATAATCAAGTAATGCTATTTGATTTCATCACCATTCTTACCCTTTATGTAAATACTGAATGTGGGACACTTGTTAAGTCTAAAAATAGGTTACATACCTGTATATAAAGAGTAAAGAGACAGAGGGAAAAAGCCAGAGAGATTCTGCCAAGACATCCATACATCCCAAAAGGACCAGAGACAGGACGGCAGCCATTTACATCATGGCTTCATTGCGAGGGACACAGATCTATGATTCTATATAGGAAACAACCTAGGGGTATTTAGCCTCAGTTGGAAGAATACCGATCTGCTTCATTGACCATTGCTGAACTATGGATACGTTTCGTGACAGGTTATGATCCTCAGATCAACTAGCCTTGTTCCTTGTATGGACTCAATGGACTGCCATCTTTCTACACTTGTTGTCACCTCTCTGTGTGCGTGCCACAGGTGGAGTAACCGACCCTGGAATATGAAGCCAGGTTGTGATCTTCGGATCAACTGGCCGTGTATGGACTGTCATCTTCCTACGCTTGTCGTTACCTCCTCTCTGTGTGCGTGCCACAGGTGAGGTAGCGACCCTGGAAGATATGTAGTCACAGCTGCTCTTATCCCAGCGGGTCAGTGGAGGGTGAGACTCTGTAATGTGCCCCATCTTGGGTATTTTGCTGGGACTGTTCTATGTGTTATCTGCCTGTTTTGTGGTACAATAAAGCATTGCCACACTGTTTTACCCTCACCCTGTGCTGTCTGAGTAGAGTTTTGCCCACTTTAAAAGGATAGCAGGAATTTGGCAGGGGAAGAGTCCTGAGGAGATCATTTGCATATTCCCAGTGCCTTCTGGGATAAGTGAAGAGTCTCCGCGAGCTCAACGATCACTGGATTTTGGCCGTTGCAGCTGAAAAGAGGAGATCGGTAAACCGCGCGTCTATCAGCACGTGAATTTTGGCTCATTTTTCATCGATTCGAAATCTCTTTAACAATCTCAATATGGAAGAGGCCAGGAGCCATTTGGTGAGCTGCATTTCTTGCTACATGTTCACAGACTTAACAGTGGAAAAGCCAAACTTCACCTGCCACAAATGCAAGCTTGTGTCCCTGTTGGAGGAAAAGTTGCAAAATCTCGAGGAGAGGTTAGCTACGTTGAAGATCATTAAGGAAGGTGAATAGTTCTTAGACAGAGCAGAATTATCTCTTCATGTTACAGAAAGAGATGAAATTCGAAGTGCACCTGAAGAAACAGAGGAATGGAAACGTGACCCAGAGAAGCAGGAGGATCGGGAGGCAGTCAGCACCCACACTGCTCAGGAACCAGTACCAGGCTCTTACGCAGGAAAACGATGAAGAAATACATCAGGATAAGACTTTGCCCACAAACAGCAACCTTGTACGCCTTCAGAGTCCTCCTGGATGGAGAAAGAAAAATGTTGTGAAGAAGAAACGGAGAGTGGTGGTCATGGGGGATTCCCTGTTGAGAGGAACAGAGGCCGCTATCTGCAGACCGGATATAACTTCAAGAGAAATGTGCTGTCTTCCAGGTGCAAAAATTAAAGATGTGTCTGACAGGATATCAGGACTCTTCAGACCTACAGATGACTACCCATTCCTGCTACTACATGTGGGGACAAATGACACCGCAAGAAATGACCTGGAAACCATCTGCAGAGACTTTGAAGACTTAGGCAAGAAAGTGAAAGAACTGGGAGCGCAGGTGGTCTTCTCTTCCATCCTCCCAGTGGATGGCCATGGAACAAGGAGGTGGAATAAGATTCTGCAAGTGAACAACTGGCTACGTCGATGGTGCCGTCAGCAACGATTTGGATTTCTGGATCACGGAGTCAATTACCTATACGATGGACTACTTGCCAGAGATGGGGTGTGAAGAAAAAATATCTCTTTCTTACTTTTTTCTTTAGTAAGAGCACAGTGAGGATAGAAAGGAAAACAATATTGAGTTGTGTGGATAAAGCAAATCTTGTTTACTGTTCATTCAAAAAAAGATTACAAAAATGAAGAAAAGTAAGTTCACAGCACACAGAATATAAATATTAGATTAAAAGAAGGGAAAAAACAAGTATTCATTGGTTCTTACATATGGTCTTGAGGCATGTGGTATGTGTTGGAGATTCTCAAGGTATGAGAGATCTCCCTGTAAACGACTTAGGTCGGCTTTTATACTATTTTGACCCATAGACTTGCATTAGTGTCTATTTTTCCTGTCTCATAACCACATATGGTGATCTGGTGATCTGCCGCTACGTTCATAGCTTCTACCAAATTAGAACAACAGTAGTAACTTATAGAATATGTATATTAGTTTTTATGCATTACCTTATTCTGAAAAACTTAAGCCTATGGCCTTTGACCTTTGGAACCATTTACAACCTCCAAATAGCCACATATTGACAGTTCTGATAAATGCTCTATAGTTCTGACAAACAGGGAACAGATGTATGAGCCAAAGTACTCAGAATAGCTCACTCACCCACTAACCAGAGTTTCTGCTTCCCTGCAAATGTTAAGCAATCTATATTATTTTTTTATTATAGAAATACTGATATTTTACAGTCCCCCCTGATTATGATTTGAGAAATATCATAATCCTAGCTCATTCTCTCACCATTCGTATCACATTCATTCTTTATTCTGAAAACCTTGTATCACCATCTGCCCTGAATGTCATCTGAATTCTCAAACCTATTGTAATAATTAAATCAGAGAGTTATATTTTTCCGTTTTAACATCTCTCTTAAAATATCCTCTTCCTTTTTCATTTCTATCTTTATATTCTTATAAATTCTCCTAATTTTACACATAATAATTATTTGATATATTATACACAGCAAAACTATAATAAATATGATAACAATCGGATTAGATGATACATTCCCTGCTGCCATTTTCGCTGAAGACTGTGACCAACTAGTTACGGATTTTCCTAAATTCCTCCACCAAGATGACCCTGACATACTCGTCCATTCATGGTCAATATCATGTAAATTACCTTGCTCATGTCTGAATACGATTTCAGCTTCTTTTAATTGTTTTGTCAACAGATTTAATAAACCCTTGTCTTTCTTTATCTCATTTGTCAGTGTACATAAAAAATCCCCTTAAAACACAATTTTATTAATGATCATAAAACACACCTTCCCAGTGACGTTGAAAAAATGTCAAAAAATAGACCTAGTATAAGGTGCTGCATAGCCCTACATTAAGGCCTAACTGATACCTTCCTATCCGTGGAGGTTGGCACCCTAATAGTACGATATTGGCGCCCCCACTCAACGAGGACTATCCCTCACTTCCCTAGTGATCCCTAGTATCACAGAGGGGAAAACAATTTCCAAGATAGAACAGTAATGAAAAGATCAGAATGCCCTAGGACTTATGCAGACCAAACAGATAATACAGCAATAAAACATTACCCACATCATGATATCATGTGACCCACAAAGATAGCAGCTATTCTCGCTTGGAGAGATAAACATCCTCAGATACAATCAGCAATTAATAAAAGGTCACTTATCATGTCTCATGGGGGACCCTCAACGCGTTTCCCCGCCGTAGCGGTTCATCAGGAGGAATAGTCCTATCAAAGATATTGTTGCTGCTTCATGCCTGATACCTTCAATAATAATGGCACCAGAAGTCTAGGAAACCGGATTTAAATAACCGGTGTGATTGTATTGCATACCACCCACTATCCGGCAGTCCAATCGGTGTGAAGATGCAAATAACTGAGAGAGTGTGAATGGATGTTCAGACTGCAATCGGTCTTCCCTAATGGGATGAATGAATGCATCTCATATGCCTGTTTTTTATGATCTTTTGATTCTCTGGTTGGTTGAACTTGCCATTTTTCTGTTATAGAGGGTTATGATAAGGGGCTCTATATGTCTGGCATATTGGATGATGCCTGTATGGCATGGGCCACATTGTATGGTTGATTTGATTTATCGCATAGCAATATGCACATATTTTTATTTTTCTATATTCCTTGAATTTCTGATGTGCAGCATTATGCCGAATATGAGGACATTGGTACTACTAGATTTATTGGGGTCATCCTTACTGTGATAAATCTGTGGGACATTGTATTGCGGGCAGACTCTTTATTTTCTGGCGATCTCATGTGATGCGCTCTGTCTGTTTCTATGGTTACATCATTGAGCAGGGAGAAAACATGTGATCGGAAGGTCCGGCCCCATTGGTGATGCGTCCATTGCTGGTTACTATGGGCCTGTCCGGGAGCAAAGGGGAAACATGTGACCGGAAGTTCCGGCGCCATTTTTGATTCCCCTCCGCCCTGCCCGCACAGGATGGTTCCGGAGGCTACAGCCCGCTGAGGGGGTTGCGCGACCGGAAGTATGGGCGCCATATTGGATACGCCCCACGGTGGAACGCACGCTAATGACCCCCCTTCCGCTTTGAATTTCGAATGCAGCGGCGGGCTCTCAGGTATATGACATTTTTTGCTGCACACCTGGCTCTCAGTTATTTGCATCTTCACACCGATTGGACTGCCGGATAGTGGGTGGTATGCAATACAATCACACCGGTTATTTAAATCCGGTTTCCTAGACTTCTGGTGCCATTATTATTGAAGGTATCAGGCATGAAGCAGCAACAATATCTTTGATAGGACTATTCCTCCTGATGAACCGCTACGGCGGGGAAACGCGTTGAGGGTCCCCCATGAGACATGATAAGTGACCTTTTATTAATTGCTGATTGTATCTTAGGATGTTTATCTCTCCAAGCGAGAATAGCTGCTATCTTTGTGGGTCACATGATATCATGATGTGGTAAATGTTTTTATTGCTGTATTATCTGTTTGGTCTGCATAAGTCCTAGGGCATTCTGATCTTTTCATTACTGTTCTATCTTGGAAATTGTTTTCCCCTCTGTGATACTAGGGATCACTAGGGAAGTGAGGGATAGTCCTCGTTGAGTGGGGGCGCCAATATCGTACTATTAGGGTGCCAACCTCCACGGATAGGAAGGTATCAGTTAGGCCTTAATGTAGGGCTATGCAGCACCTTATACTAGGTCTATTTTTTGACATTTTTTCAACGTCACTGGGAAGGTGTGTTTTATGATCATTAATAAAATTGTGTTTTAAGGGGATTTTTTATGTACACTAAGTTTTTTCCAATCTCCATGAATTAGTGATTTTTTCTGATTTATCTCATTTGTCCACAAATCCCAAGGAAATTTATTGACTTGTGACAAATTGAACTGGATCGGAAGGATTTTCAGACGTCTTGAGCCTATTGACGTAATATTAATACTTCCTTCCTTCTTTGTGAGAGCTTTAACATTTCCCTCTATACAATATAAACCCATTGTCAGATTTTCGGCATGTACACAAGATGAGAAGAATGCAGAAACCACTTCTCTTCCTGACATAACTTGGAAACAAATCCTGTTAGCGCTTACTGGTGTCACCAAGTCATGTATCGTGTGGACATTCTCAACTCTGGCATGACATGAGGTATGATTATGGAAACATGAATGATAAATGACTTTATCCTGGCCAGGTAGACACATTACCTTGGAAACAAAATTTAAGCATGACGAAATGTCTAATTGTTCAGTGTTTATACCATCAAATGCAAACTCTGTGTACTGTAATTGATAATATAACAATTGTGTAGGACTGACAGGAATTCCCAGAACACTTATAGGAACCAGGGTTTCTTCT
The DNA here is from genome assembly GCF_039654945.1 of Dendrobates tinctorius. Classification (NCBI taxonomy): domain Eukaryota; kingdom Metazoa; phylum Chordata; class Amphibia; order Anura; family Dendrobatidae; genus Dendrobates; species Dendrobates tinctorius. Next base: position 1,529,354 of record NW_027362069.1, on the reverse strand, counting down.
CTTCCTGACACTGGAATCAATGATGTTCCTACACAAATGTTCTGTTCACATCCTATCCACTTATTTACCCACAAATCTGTATGGTTTAACGCAAAGTTATATTCTATAGGCAAATTTCTCATTAGTCCTAAAGGTGTAATTCCACTTTGTAAGGCTTGTGCAATCATTGTCAGATTGGTGGAATATTCAATCTGAATTTCTAGACATGTTTTGGCCACTTGAGATTCCTGTTCACTTTCCATTAAAGCTAAGGTAGCATCTTGAAGATGTGATACAGAAGATCCCAATACAGCAGCAGTGTTCAAAACCATCTTTTCAAGGACTTGATTCAAGCTTTTCTGAATCTTTACCCCTTTTCCTCCCATATACCCAATATTCTCCAGATCTGATTTAAGTGTATGAATGTCCATAGTGTTAATTAAACTTCCTATTGTTCCTAATCCCCCCAAAATACCTTCTAACATTCCCCTCTTACTCCTAACCTGTGTTGAAGTTCTTTTCCCAAACCATTGTTCTATTCCCATCTCCATGTTAGTGAGATGTGACTGACACTGGGGATATCTAGAAGAGATTTTCCAGTTAGACATGTTAAAGGTCCATACCATGGTCAGAAACACTCCATCTCATAACAGAGGTTTAGATTGGAATTGATTGATTTGGAAAGGAGTAGATGGTTGAAATCTTGTCTGTGTGCATACATTGTCTACTGCTGACCATATATTTACATTTACATCTCTACATTGTTTGTAGTTATTTTTCGTTACAACATTGGTAAAGTCCAGAATCTTTAGGAGATGGATTATCTACAGAAAAAATAAAATCCTTATTTAACCATCTCACGTTACCGGATTGACCTCTGTGTATAACATTTGTTGGACCATTTGAAAAACTTCCCAAAAATGATTTATCTTTGGTCCATGATAACAAAGATTCTGAAGGTAGCTCTAACCTCGTGCTGCATTTTAGTAATAAAGGAGACATATTTTCTTGACTATATACTGCTTGTGGTGTAACCCTTACTTCTGGAGCTATAGTATTTGAAACTGTAAAAACTACAGATACCTGTACTTGTACTGGTTCTCTGGTTATCTGAAAATTCCATGTTTTTACCCAATCCTCGTCTCCTTCTGTAATAGAAAGAAATGAAGGATCCAAAACTTTCCCAAAAAGTTGTGTCTTTAACCAAGCATCTGTTTTGGATGTTTCAACTTTCCCTTTTGTGATCATATCATTTGTAATATCTCCTGACCACACAGCTCTCTCTTCACCTCTTATCTCTATATTCCAGAAAAACACATCTGTAGGACTGCATTCCCATGTGCCTGTCTTATTATTGTGTATATAGTCTCCTTGTAACTGTGTGAGCTTCGTCTTAGGTCCTGTGGCTGCATGTAATATTATGTCAGTGTCGTGTATGAAGCATTTTGCACCATAACCCATGCAAATGTTTCCAGTAATATCTACTGAATCATCCGGTATGTCTTCATCTATTAAGTTTTGTAGATTCGTTCCTCTTGGTTTCCTTGGATGTAAAGTTCCTTTGAAAAGTTCCTTCACTTCACTAGTATTTGTTCCATGGTGTAAAATATCTTCAGCGTAGATCACAGTTGAAACAGTACAAAACAGCAGAAATGTGATTCCCATCAGATAGTAGCTTTTCCTGGGAAATTTATTTTTCTCCTGAAGGATTGGTGTTGAATCCCTTCCATCAAGGACGTGGAGTTTCGTATTCCCGTTCTTATTGGAATCCATTCCTTCCTAAAAGAAATGCAGTATCATTATTTTGCTATATACAATTTGCATTGATCGACATGTACCCACAATCTTTGTTGTCTGCGGGTATTTTTAACCACCTTAGATGCTCGTTGCACAAGAATCATCACTTGTCCCATGGTTTCGATGATTTCAAAGGGACCTTCCCAATTACTTTCCCATGGTCCATTCTTCCTGAAAGTTTTAATCATCACTAGAGCCCCTTTCTTGAATTTGGATACATATGGTGGCTCCATTCTCTGCATTCTTGATGCAGCATGTGGAAGAATCGTTTTCAAATTTTCCTACAACAATTGCAACCATTTGGACCTTGCAACAGCATCTTTTTGTGGTGTAGACAAAAATGGTTCATGAGGAAAAATCAATGGCATTTTTCTTCCTGTCATCAGTTCAAAAGGAGTAAACTGAGTTGTGGCAGAGGTTGTTCCTCTTACACTCAACAGTACAAAAGGTACTGCATCCACCCAAGTATTGCCTTTGTCCAATAACATCTTGGCAATTCTGGATTTTATTGTTCTATTCATCCTTTCCACAATACCAGCAGACTGTGGATGGTAGGGTACATGAAACTGCTGTCGTACCCCTAGAATAGCACAAACGGCTTGCATGATTTTTCCTGTAAAGTGACTTCCTCGATCAGAGGTGATCATTCTTGGGATCCCCCAAGTACAAAAGACATGATTAACTAATGCTCTAGCTGTAGACAAAGCATCATCTTTCCTGACAGGTAAAATTTCAACCCACTTAGAAAAAACATCTACTACAACCAATGCATACCTGAGACCATTTTTACCTGATGGTAACGGTCCAATGTAGTCGATTTGTAACGTAGACCATGGACCATCTGCAGGTGCGATTCGGAGTAGTGGCGGTTTCTGTCCTTTTGGTCTTGGATTAATTTGGGCACAAATGAGACATGATTGAACAACACTTTGCACTGTCTCCTCCATCTTTTCCCAGTAAAATTTCTCTCTGAGAATGCCTAACAATTTTTGTTGGCCCAAATGACCCAAACTTTCATGATTGTATTTTGTGAACTCAGCCTGTAGATGTTTTGGGACAACAGGACACAATTCCCCGTTTAAGTCATGACACAAAACCCCGTTTTCACAAACAAAGGGAGGTTTTGGATCAACCAGGGAAGCAACAAGAGATGAGTCTTTTTCTTGTTCTTCCGCAAAAGAAGGGATATGCGTGTCTGTTCTTTGAACTGCTGAAACAATTATCTTCAGTGTGTCACTGTGAACAAGAGTCTTATTAGATGAATCTACATAGCCTCTTTTTTCCCAAACTGACAAGTAATCTGTCAGTGATCTTACAACATAAGAGCTATCACTGTAGATCACAATGGGACACTGATCATCTGCTTCATTCAGCTGTAGTACCATTTTTACTGCTTCTAGCTCTGCCCTTTGAGCTGAAAAATGACTCGGTAATTTGTGCTTCACAACCTGTCCTCTGTTGGGATAAAAAATGGCATATCCTGAATAATAGTGCCCATCTGAATAGAATCTGGAACCATCTACAAAAATTGGTTCATCTGTTACCTCTGCTTTCCGTCTGAAAAGTGATGGACTTGGATCCTGAAAAGACTGTAAACAATCATGAGTTTGTCCTTCATATTGCATCAGCTGAGGAAGAACATATTTGGCCTTGTAATCTACCTCAATTTGTTTGGGAGACAATGACAATAACCAATGAGCAAATCTCTGATGTGACACACCTGGGATATTATTCTCAAAGAGAAGTTTTAGTGTAGAATGAGGAGTTTGCAAAATGATCTTGTTGAACCCGACAATATGTTCGGTTGCTTTGACTGCAAAGTACACACCTACCAAGTGTCTTGCACAGGTCTCAAAACCTTTTTCAACAGGTGAGAGAAGTTTTGAAAAATAGCCCAAAATTCTCCACTCTTCTCCCTGCAACTGTAACAGCACAGCAGACTCTGATGCCTCTGAAGTGTGCACTTGCAAAGCAAATGGAGCCAAAGGATCTACTGTGGACAAAGCAGGTGCATTCTGTAAATTCATTTTCAATTGTTCAAATGAGGTTTGCTGTTCATCACCCCAAGGACCAAAGTTATCACTGTTTTCACCTTTCAAAAGATCATATAAAGGTCTGGCCTTGTCTGCAAAACTCTCAATGAAGTCCCTTGAATAATTCATAAGACCTAAGAAATGTCTCAATGCCTTGTGTGATGTCGGAATTGGTAGGGAAGCAATTGCCTCAATTCTTTCCTGCAGTGGCTGCCTTTTTCCTGGACTCAACAGCACCCCTAAAAATCTGACCTCAGTCTGCATTAATTTGACCTTTTTGGTGTTCAATTTCAACCCTGCATCATGCAACAACTCAAACAATTCTGTCAGAAGTGAAACATGTGTCTCTTTATCCTCTGTAGACAATAAAATATCATCCACATATTGCAGAATGCAATCAGGCCTCGAAAATCTGGATAATACCTTTGCCAATGCTTGATGAAAAACACTAGGTGACAAATGTGCTCCTTGAGGTAACCTGCAAAACAGATATTGCTCGTCCAAGAAGGTAAATGCAAACTTATACTGACAACTCTTTTCAAGAGGTATACTGAAAAAACCATTACTGATGTCCAGTGCAGAGAAGTATTTGGCCTTTGCTTTTAACCTTGCCATCATGTCATGAGTATCTGCCACAATTGGCGCCACATTGGGTGTATGCTTATTGAACATCCGTAAATCCAATATCATTCGATAAGAACCATCAGATTTCAAAACACACCACAAAGGATTGTTACTTACAGAATTAGCCTTTCGGATAACACCTTGATCTAACAATTCCTGTATGATCTTTGACATAGAATCAATTGATTCTGGAGGCAATTTATACTGACGCTGTGGCGGAGGATCTCGTCCCTCCATATTCACAATCACATTTTTCATTGTTCCAACCTCATTCCTGAACTGAGTCCAAAGAGAAGGAAATTGCTGTACAATTTCTGTCAATACCTCGTCATCGTTAGTGTCAGGCCACAAATGGTCAGATGATACCACATCATTTAAGCAAATACTTCCAACATGGCTATAATCATTAGGGTCAATGACTACCGGTTTACAACCATTGGAATCTTTCCAGATCACTTGATTTCCTAGGTCAACTACCCATCCGAATTTCTGCATAAAATCTGTGCCAAGTATATTTTCAGAATCACGACAATACCAGATGTCAATTTCTGTTTTGAAAGAACTAGGTATTTCCAAAATCACATTGGGAACTAAGGTTGCTTTAGTTCCACCTTTTCCACTGAAACCGACAATTGTACAAACTGGTGAATCTGGGCTTAGCTTCAAATCAAGGTTTGTAACACTTAACTGAGCTCCTGTGTCAATGAGGAATACAGCATTCTGGCCTGCTAAACTTACTTTGATAAATGGCATTCCACAGTCATCCAATGTAACTCGAGTCACAAATTCCAATGGATGTGGTACAGGAATAGTCTGTGATTGTCAGAAAGATGAAGGAGATGGGAGAAGACCAGTGTCCTTTTTAAAAGACCTTGGAATTCTATCCCTTGACTCTGTTTCCTTCACTGTCATCTCTCTGATCTGTCTGATTAATGGTGCATATGGTGACTGTGTTTGTCTGTTGGCAGTATGAGTAGTTGCAGGAGATTGTAATGCAGGTGTGGAAGGTGTGATGTATGATTTTGGCATGAGTCCGTTTTCCCTTCCAAGCTTACCTGTTCCTTGTGTACCTATTTCTGATTCTGTTCTCAAAAATTTCCTGCACTGCCACTTCAAATGTCCAGGTATACCACAAAAATAACAATGGACATTGTTCCTTTGTGTAGTATTTTTACCTCTATGATCAATGTGATCCCTGCTCTTGGAGATTACTGTGGCTCTAGGTTTCAGCTGACTGTCTTCCTTCTCATGAACTACCGCTATTTTAGCCTTGACCTGATTTTGTTTCATGGATCTCCTTATTCTGTCAATAAAAACTGTTGCTTCTTGCAATGATGGCTGAGTGTTAGCCAATTGCACTGAGGCAGGATCTAAGTACTTGAACTTCTTTACAAAAAATTTGATCATGGAGGCCGGCTCTTCATGAGGCCCGAGATCCATTACCATTCTATAGGCCTGTTCAAATTTTACCAAAAAAGAGAACGGATCTTCAGAAATATTTGTTTGTAAACTCCCTAAAATATCAACTGTAGGCATGTCTTCTCCAGTTGTAAACAATACTAATTGTCTAAGTCTGTCTTCTTTTGTACTATGTGCCATTTCATTCTCATCATTTAATCTGGGTGTGGTCTGTAATCTTTTTCCCATATGTGAAGGTAACCAAACTTTGAATATTTTATTCTTTTGCTCGTCATTCAGATTGTATTTGTCTGTGTTTGATTCAAAAGTGTCCGCATTATAAAAGGCATCCATCTTATCATTGTAATTTGGAATGTCTTTTACAATTTTCATTAGCTGATCGTGTATTTTCAGATTAATGCGTGCTGCTCTGTCATGTAATTTTTTCCGTTGTAATTCTACTGCCTCTAATTCCTCTACTGAAGCATCTGGATCCTGCATATTTGGTACAAATGATGACGCAGCAGCAGCACTGTCCTCCTGTTTACCTGTTGATCTTGTGTTAGCAGAAACCCTCTTTATATCTTGTCGTAATTTGGACAATAACTCTGTCCTGGTATCTATTTGATCCTCCAATTGCTCTATGTGTTCTGACAATATCAAACAATTTGGACAATCAAAGTAATCCCCGTCAGACTCTTGTGTGTCACGTGGTGTGTCAGTATGATTAATGTCTTGTGTGACAATGCATGTTTTATAGGTGTTAGGTTCAGTTTTCTCAAAGACTAGGCTATTATACACATGAACTAGCTGCATAACATTCTGAAGTTTCCTTTGTAATTTTCTTACTGAGAAAAACCTTTTGTCAATTTTAACATTTTCTGCCTCACATTGATTATACAAACTAGACCATAATTGGGCATCCGTATGATTATGAACAAACTTGAAATCTATGTTACTTTTCTTACAATAATTATAGATAAAATCCATTTTTTTCCTCACCTATTGAGAGTCTTTCCCGTCAATGGATGGTCCTCTGTGTCCTTATGCAATCCTCAGATCTCCATCTGGATGAGACGCATGCAGCTCTGTACGATCCTCACCCGTCGTCTCTAGGTTCAGTCTGATCCTTGTGCCGTGAAATAGTGGAATTCCTGAGGAGGCTTGTACAACAGGTGTTTTTAGCAGAGTTCTCGTGCTCTCCCCCCTTGTACAATCGAGGAAGGAATGCCAGCCAAAATTAGCACAAAAGAGCAGGCTGGCTTTGGCTCGCCAAAATGAAGAAAAATATAAATCTTCCTTACTTACTTACAAGTAAGTGCTCGGTTGAGAATTAAAAAGTAAAAGCAATGTTGAATTGAGGATAAAATAAATCTTGTTTTAATTGTTCATTCAAAAAGTGATTACAAAAATGAAGAAAAGTAAGTTCATGACATGCAATAATTATTTGGAGAGAGAAACAAGCATCGTTCTTACATATAGTCTTGAGCAGCTGTGGTCCGGGTGTTCAAGAGTCTCAAGGGTTATGAGATCTCCTGAACAAGAGTTAGGTCGGCTTATATACTATTTTGACCTATAAACTACAACCACATATGGTAGCTTGCCTCTATGTTCATAACTTCTTCCATATTAAGTGAACCCTAGTTATTTTAACAATATGCATACAGTTATTTATGCATTACCTTAGTCTGAGATATTTAAGCCTAAAGCCTGAGATCTTTAGAACCATTCATTACCTCTAAATAGTCACATTTTGACAGCTCTGACACGTGACCTATACGTTTGACAAGTAAGAAACAGCTGTATGAGCCAAGGCACTCAGAATAACTCAGTCACTTCTCTAAAGTAAGCAGAGCCTGTTAGCTGGACTAGACTCTGTATGTGAGAATTAATCTATATATTTTTTATTATAGAAATACTGATATTTTACATGTGGATAGGATAAGGGGTCTGCAATCCGCTAGTTACCAACCTCTCCTGTTTTCTGGGCTTAGCTTGCTTTTTGTTTTTTCCTCCTTGGTGACTCATTCATAACAGAATCACCAGCCATACCGCAGATTCTAAGGTACTCAATAGCAGGACAGAATTGTAAAGAAAAAAAAAAGTGTCGGAATTTTTTTTTTTTTATATGTATATTTTCTCCTCTTTTTCTCTGGGGCTGTAGGAGGATTCTTTTTTTTTTTCTCCTTGATGGAGATTAAGCAATTGTCTGATCGTGTGGAGCAGCTCGCTGCTGAAGAGCGGGGAATTTCCGCCTATCTCACTCATTCACATGCTGTTGAACCAAAGATCCCTGATGTGTTTTTTGGGGATCGGTCTAAATTTTTGAATTTTAAGAATAATTGTAAATTATATCTTGCCTTGAAGCCTAACTCATCGGGGAGCTCTGCGCAGCAGGTTAAAATTGTCATCTCCTTGCTGCGCAGCGATCCCCAGGATTGGGCGTTTTCTTTGACACCTGAAGATCCTGTTTTGACTAATGTGGATGCATTTTTTCAAGCCTTGGGGTTGTTATATGATGAACCTAATGCTATTGATCAAGCTGAGAGAGCCCTATTGGCATTGAACCAGGGTCAGGATCCTGCAGAGTTATACTGTCAGAAATTCCGAAAGTGGGCGGTCCTTACTACCTGGAATGATGGTGCCTTGGCAGCTCTCTTTCGGAAGGGTTTGTCAGAAACCATAAAAGATACTATGGTGGGATTTCCTGTTCCCTCTGGTCTTGATGATTCTATGTCATTAGCCATTCAAGTTGATCGGTGTTTACGTGAACGCAAGACTACACGGGAGGCGCTGCCACCTTTTGAACAAATGTCTGAACCTATGCAATCTGATAGAGTTTTGTCTAGGGCGCAACGTCAGGAGTTTAGAAGGCGTAATAAGCTGTGTTTTTTTCTGTGGAGATGCCTCTCATGTTATTTCTGTCTGCCCTAAATGAGAGAAACGTTTTGCACACACATTTGCTGTGGGTGGTGTACAACCTAAGTTTCTTTTGGCAATTACTCTGATCTGCTCCTTATCCACATTTTCCGCCAAGGCTTTTGTGGATTCAGGAGCAGCCTTGAATCTAATGGACTTGGATTTTGCTAAACGTTGTGGTTTTCCTATGACACCTCTGCGGACGCCTATTCCATTGAGGGGTATTGATGCTACTCCTTTGGCGAAGAATAAACCTCAGTTTTGGACCCAGGTGATAATGCAGGTCGCCCCAGACCACCAAGAAAATTGCAGATTTTTGGTGTTGCATAATTTACATGATACCATTGTTCTGGGTTTTCCCTGGTTGCAAATCCATAATCCGGTTTTGGATTGGAAATCTGTGTCTGTGGTTAGTTGGGGTTGTCGGTGTGCTCTTGGCGACACTCCTGTTTTCTCCACCTCTCACCAGACACATGATGTTCCTGACTATTTGGCTGATTTTTATGATGTATTTAGTGAGAGCAAGTCCGCGTCTTTGCCTCCTCATAGTAGTTATGACTGTGCAATTGAGTTGAGACCTGGGTGTAAATTTCCTAAGGGTCGACTTTTCAATTTATCTGTACCCGAACACGAGGCTATGCGATCTTATATTAAGGAGTCGTTGGAGAAGAGTCATATTAGATCATCCTCTTCACCCTTAGGTGCTGGGGGTTTTTTCATGGCCAAGAAAGATGGTTCATTAAGGCCTTGTATTGACTATCGTTCCCTTAACAAAATTACGGTTAAATATCAGTATCCGTTACCCCTGATTTCTGATTTATTCTCCAGAGTTAAAGGTGCTTGCTGGTTTACCAAGCTTGACCTCAGGGGGGCGTATTATCTTATTCGCATCAAGCATGGGGATGAATGGAAGACGGCGTTTAATGCTCCAGAGGGATATTTTGAGTACCTGGTGATGCCTTTTGGGCTCACTAATGCCCCATCTGTCTTCCAATCCTTCATGAATGATATTTTCCGGGACTTTGTGGATAAGTTTTTGATCATCTATCTGGATGATATTTTGATCTTTTCCAGGGATTGGGATTCTCATGTGGAACATGTTCGGAATGTGTTATGGATTTTGAGGGAGAATTCCTTGTATGTTAAGGGATCGAAGTGCCTTTTTGGTGTACAGAGGATTTCATTTTTGGGATTTATTTTGTCTCCGTCAACTATTGAAATGGACCCGGCCAAGGTACAGGCCATTTATGATTGGGTTCAACCCACTTCTTTGAAGGCTCTCCAGAAGTTTTTGGGTTTTGCTAATTTTTATTGTAAATTTATAGCTAATTTTTCTGGTATTGCTAAACTACTGACTGATTTAACTAAGAAGGGTGCTGATGTGCTGAATTGGTCTTCAGAGGCTGTTTCGGCCTTTCAGGAGCTGAAGCGGAGGTTCACTTCTGCTCCGGTTTTGCGGCAACCTGATGTCTCACTTCCTTTTCAGGTGAAGGTAGACGCTTCAGAGATTGGTGCAGGAGCTGTTTTGTCCCAAAAAGATCCGGTGAAGTCTAAAATGAATCCCTGTGACTTCTTTTCCTGAAAGTTCTCCCTATCTGAACGCAACTATGATGTGGGGAATCGGGAATTGGTAGCCATGAAATGGGCATTTGAGGAGTGGAGACATTGGTTGGAGGGAGCTAGACATCAAGTTGTGGTCCTCACTGACCACAAGAATTTGATTTACCTTGACTCGGCCAAACGCTTGAATCCTAGACAGGCTAGGTGGGCCTTGTTTTTTACGTGTTTTGATTTTGTGGTCTCCTTTCTTCCAGGCACTAAGAATGTTAAGGCAGATGCCCTTTCTAGGAGTTTCTTTGCTGATTCTCCTATTGTGACCAAGCCTACTACCATCCTAGGTGAGGGGGTAGTTCTTTCTGCCATCTCGCCTGATTTGAGACGTGCTCTGGAAGAATGCCAGGAGGACAAACCTGAGCGTTGTCCTATGGGAAAATTGTATGTTCCTGACCAGTGGAGGAAGAGAGTGATGTCTGAAGTTCATTGCTCCGCATTGGCTGGTCATCCAGGTATTTTTGGTACCAGAGATTTGGTGAGTCGGTCTGTTTGGTGGCCTGCCTTATCTCGTGATGTCAGGAATTTTGTGCAGTCCTGTGGGACTTGTTCTCGGTCTAAACCCTGTTCTCGCTCTAGTGGGTGGTTGATGCCCTTGCCGGTGCCTAAGAGGCCATGGACCCATATTTCAATGGATTTTATTTCTGATCTTCCTGTCTCTCAGAGAATGACTGTTATTTGGGTGATTTGTGATAGATTCTCTAAGATGGTCCATCTTGTACCACTCCCAAAGTTGCCATCTTCCTCAGAGTTGGTACCCTTGTTTTTACAACAGATGGTTCGGTTGTATGGGATTCCTGAGAACATTTTATTGGACAGAGGAGTTCAGTTTGTTTCCAGATTCTGGAAAGCCTTTTGTTCCATGCTGGGAATTCAGTTGTCCTTCTCCTCTGCATTTCACCCTCAGACCAATGGGCAGATGGAGAGAACAAACCAGACTTTGGAGTCCTATTTGAGATGTTTTATATCTGCTTGGGTTTCATTTTTGCCCTTGGCCGAATTCGCTTTAAATAATAGAGCTAGTTCTACCACCTTGATGTCCCCCTTTTTCTGTAACTTTGGGTTTCATCCTCGATTTTCTTCAGGGCAAGTGGAATCTTCAGCCTGCTCAGGTGTTGACACTGTGGTAGAGAGAATGCAGCATATTTGGGACCAAGTAGTGGATAAGTTGTCTCTCCCAGGAAAAGGCCCAGCGGTTTTCTAACCGGCATATGACCATTGGTCCCCGGTTTAAACTGGGTGATATGGTTTGGTTGTCATCAAAGAATATCTCTATGAAGGTGGCTTCTCCAAAGTTCAAGCCAAGATTTATTGGACCTTACAAGATTTTAGAGATTCTTAATCCGGTTTCTTTTCGATTGGCTCTTCCTTTTACGTTTAAGATCCATAACGCGTTTCATAAGTCGCTGTTGAAGAGATATGTTGAGCCAATAGTTCCTATGGCAGCACCTCCTGACCCTGTATTTGTTAAAGGTAATATGGAATATGAGGTAGAGAAAATACTGGATTTTCGTCTGGCTAGACGGAGACTCCAGCATTTGGTCAAGTGGACAGGTTATGGCCAGGAGGACAATTCTTGGGTCTCTGCCTCTGATATTCATGCCGATAGATTGATTCATGCTTTTCATCGGGCCCATCCTGATCGGCCCTGGTGGCGTGGATGAGGGTTCGGTGACCCCTCCTCAAGGGGGGTACTGTTGTGAGCTCATTTTCGGGTTTGCCTCTGGCTTCTGGTGAGGGTTATGGAGCTGGCTGTGCTGACAGAGGAGTAGTGAATTCTCTATCTGGACTCCCTCTGTTGGTGAAGTGAGGGAATGAAGCTGATCTAAATGGCAGAGCCCGACCACCTGAGGAAGAGGACTGTGATTGGATGCCAGGAGTTTCTGTTTGGATTTAATGCAGCCGACTCCCTAGTTTTGTTGCTGGTGATTTCTCCTGACTGTGGCTTCTGGTTTCCAGTTTGGTTCCTGCCTTCTTAAAGCTAAGTTTTCTCTGCTATTGTTCATGAGTTTTTGTCTGGTTTGCTTATTTTTTGTGTTCAGCCAGCCCTAGCTGGGACTGGGCTGAATCCCCATTTTGTCTCAGATCAGTTGATCTCTTTTGCTCTGTCTTCAGAATATACCTGAGTGCTGATATAGGGAATTGAAGTCTAGCGACTTCAGGGTCTTTTTTTTATCAGACGTGTTGGACATTTTTTTGGCAGGGTTTTTTGCGTGATTGCAGACAGCAGCTTTTCTTTCCTGTCCTTTCTAGTTAGTGAGGGCCCCATTGTTTGCTCAGCCTATCTTTCTATCTGTGTTTGTGTTTTCATCTTGTTTCACCGACAATACATGTTGGGGGCTGTCTATTGCTTTGGGGTCTGCTCTGGGGCAGTTTAGATTTTCCCTTTCTTTCTTTAGGCTTATTCAGTTGTCCGGCCGTGACGAGGCGTCTAGGACCACCGTAGGCACGCTCCACGGCTACTGCTAGTTGTGTGGATAGGATCAGGGGTCTGCAGTCCGCTAGTTACGAACCTCTCCGGTTTTCTGGGCTTAGCTTGCTTTTTGTTTTTTCCTCCTCGGTGACTTATTCATAACACAAGTCCTCTTCTTCTCTGAAGAGGCAATTTCCATATTTAATTTCCCAGGGAAGCATGCATGGCGTATAAGTCTCCTCACTTTGACATGCCTGGGTCATCCCATCAATGTTTTTTTTAATGGGTAGAACAGATTTCCATTGGCGAGAACCATTCAGATTGTTACCATCTGGTGAATCATTGTTTTTTTCTGGGGCTGGAGGGTGTCACTGTATGAAACCCCAAGGATTGCACTTTTAATTTTTCATCTAGCTGAGTCATTCTTCATAACATTATTATTTTCGTTTCCACGATTTTTCTCTTCATTGAATATTTTGTTTTACATTTGGAAGAAATCCTCTACTTCACCCATTGTCAAACTCACAACAAGCAGATCTTCCACTATCCCCAAAAGATCCCCTTCTGCGAGCACAATCACCCAGAAAAAACTTCCACTCTGACAGTACCTCCATCACGGGGCCTTACGCAGTGGCCTTCCCCTGCAACGTATCGCCCACTCGGCCCTTCACCACGGTCTAAGCTAAGCAGAGAACCATAATAAGTGCATTAGTTTTTATGGACCATCCAGCTGTATACTATTGACATCCATCATATATAACGAGTACTGAGCCATGGTGCAACTATCATCCGCATTGCTCAGGGCACAGCGACTACCGTGATAAAGGCCCTGCGTGGCCAAAACGTTGGCTCATTTCTGTAGTTCATGGCTCAGTTCACCTTTATAACATTTTCCACCTTATCTGCTGATTTGAGGCCGAAGTTTTCTTCTAACTTCTACTGGCATCCATCATATATAACGTGTACGGTCACGTGAATGTCCACTCTTGAACACTATTTTGTTTTTCCAAGTAGGTGTGTGCTGATTTAATTTTTTAATAAAACTTTATTGTTGTCATGGCTTCTTTTTTTACCTGATGCAAAGTTCCAAATCCCCTGCCGCCACCACTAGAAGGAGCTCACTGTATAGTATTGATGCATTGAGTCCTAAGCTCTCTCTAGTGGTGACTGCAGATAGGCAGAATTTCTCCTGGCTTGTACAGGGTGGGCCATTGATATGGATACACCTAAATAAAATGGGAATGGTTGGTGATATCAACTTCCTGTTTGTGGCACATTAGTATATGGGAGGGGGGAAACTTTTCAAGATGGGTGGTGACCATGCTGGCCATTTTGAAGTCGGCCATTTTGGATCCAACTTTATTTTTTCCAATAGGAAGAGGGTCATGTGACACATCAAACTTATTGAGAATTTCACAAGAAAAACAATGGTGTGCTTGCTTTTAATGTAACTTTATTCTTTCATGAGTTATTTACAAGTTTATGACCACTTATAAAATGTGTTCAAAGTGCTGCCCATTGTGTTGGATTGTCAATGCAACCCTCTTCTCCCACTCTTGACACACTGATAGCAACACTGCAGAAGAAATGCTAGTCTAAGGGGGTCAGATTCCTTGTAGGAATGCTCAGACCTAACACCCATAATGTAGTGGTGCACCATCTTGCTGGAAAACCTCAGGGAACGTGCCATCTTCAGAGCATAAAGAGGGCAACACATCATCATGGAGCAATTTCAGATATTCAGTGGCATTGAGGTTTCCATTGGTGAAGAATGGCCCCACTATCTTTGTACCCCATATACCACACCATACCAACAATTATGGGTGTCAGGTCCGAGCATTCCTACATGAACAGTTTCCTGGAAAGTGGATTGGTTGTCGTGGGCCAGTTAAAATGCAACGCCTGCTAGGGCTGGTGGGGGTACTCGGTACCGGGCCCGTTGATCTCAATGGGAGTTGTCACGGCAGCTGCGTCCCGGCCGTGGCCCTGGGCGTCCATTGTAAAAGGGGAATGTTAAGTGTGCTAGTAATGATTAAAGTTTATGAGTGAATGATTTGTGACGTCACCTGTGGTGTTCGGCAAGGGAGGTGTTAAGCCGATGCTGCAAGCAGATCCTCAGGGACAGAATGTGTGGTGCAGCAATGATGTTGTGGCCCTCCACAGGTAGGGCTGTAGTCCCAGGGCAGTGTAGATGAAGAGATAGTCAAGCGATAGGGGAGAGATATAGATTGTACAGTGCCAGGCACAGAGATGTAGCAGTGCTGAGCGTGTTGGCGCAGGAATAACTGGAGGACACCCGGGCATGTAGTTCCAAAGCTTTACTCACAGTCTGTTGGACATACAGGTACCCGCATCCATGCCGGGTCAGGGGCTCAGTCAACCTCCAAGATAGGTGAAGCACTCCGTTCCAACACTCCGCCAGCATATGCCTTTCCTGAACGTCTCCCTCTTAGCGCCTAGTTGAAGTACTCACAGTACTGAGTTACACTGGAGTTCCTCCTTTCAGATGTTCCTATGAACTCTACTTGTACAGCAAACAGCTGTAGCCTGCTTCGGGGACTCCTTGCTACTAAGTCCTGGCTTACCTACGATGCTGTTTTGCCCCCAAGTCTTGTGTGGGAATAAAGTGGTCACTACTTCTATTTCTCCGGTGTCTGCTGCAGGACCATTAGTATCCATACAACCTCGGGGACCGGACCCCGGCCTTGCGCTCAGAACTTGGTTCTCTTCTAACCCTAATCCTTAGTCCTCTCCTTCTCCTTACGTTCCGTACAAAACTATCTTTCTTATGGAGAATCAGGCTTTCTGAAAATGTCTCTTTCCTGTGCCAGCAGATCCAGGTCACTGAGGTCTGCTGCAGCACTTCCCTCCTCCATCCCACTCCGAGGATCTCCTCAGACCATCTCTCGTCACAGACCCTCTGCCTCAGACTCCCTGAGTCAGACTGCCTGAATCCTAACCTCTCCCGCTCTCTGGTGCAGACTAAGCTCCACGCACCTCCCAGCACTCTTCGTGTTCCAAGCAGGGAGCCACCAAAGGTGCTTTGCTACACTACTATGTTGTGTGGGATGCAGGTGTTGGAGTGTGGTCAGGTGTCTCCACCTTACCTGGATGGTGAGGTACCACACCTCAGGAGGAGGTGCAGTACCTCTGTGGAGACTGAACCCTCAGGGGTGACAACTTCTATTCCTCCGGTGTCTGCTGCAGGACCATTAGTATCCATACAACCTCGGCGACCGGACCCCGGCCATGCGCTAAGAACTTCTAGGAAGGGCTCTCCTCTAACCCTGGTCCTTAGTTCTCTTCTCCTCACGTTCCGTACTAATCCTTCTTTCTTATGGAGAATCAGGCTTTCTAAATGTCTCTTTCCCGTGCAAGCAGACCCTGGTCACTGAGGCCTGCTGCAGCACTTCCATCAATCCAACCCTCTCCCGGGGATCTTTCACACTTACTGACTAAATCCTATCTTCTTCCCTCTCTTCTCAGTGCAGACTAAGCTCCACCCACCTCCCATCACTCTTCGTGTTCCATGCAGGGAGCCACCAAAGGTGCTTTGCTACACTACTATGTTGTGTGGGATGCAGGTGTTGGAGTGTGGTCAGGTGTCTCCACCTTACCTGGATGGTGGGGTACCACACATCAGGAGGAGGTGCAGTACCTCTGTGGAGACTGAACCCTCAGGGGCACCACAGAATGGCCGCCAAGGTCTCCCGATCTGACCCCTTAGACTTTTATCTTTGGGGTCATGTGAAGGCAATTGTCTATGTTGTGAAGACACGAGATGTGCAGCATCTGAAACAATGGATACTGTGAGCCTGTGCTAGCATTTCTTCTGCGATGTATATATGTATGATGTGTATATGGGCCCGGGACTATGGGATGGCGGATATGTATGATGGGTATATGGCCAGGGACTATGGGATGGAGGATGCGTGATTGGTATATAGGCACTGAACTATTGGATGGAGGATATATATGATGGGTATATGGGCACAGGACTTTGGGATGAGGATATGTATGATGGGTATATGGGCACAGGACTTTGGGATGGAGGATATATATGATGGGTATATGGGCACTGGACTATGGGATGGAGGATATAATGGGTATATGGGCACTGGACTGTGGGATGGAGGATATGATGGGTATATGGGCACTGGACTATGGGATGGAGGAAATGTATGATGGGTATATGGGCACTGGACTATGGGATGGAGGATGCGTGATGGGTATATGGGCACTGAACTATTGGATGTAGGATATATATGATGGGTATATGGGCACAGGACTTTGGGATGGAAGATATGTATGATAGGTATATGGGCACTGGACTATGGGATGGAGGATATGTATGATGGGTATATGGGCACAGGACTTTGGGATGGAGGATATGTATGCTGGGTATATGGGCACTGGACTATGGGATGGAGGATATAATGGGTATATGGGCACTGGACTATGGGATGGAGGAAATGTATGATGTTTATATTGGCACAGGACTTTGGGATGGAGGATAAGTATGATGGGTATATGGGCACTGGACTATGGGATGGAGGATATAATGGGTATATGGGCACTGGACTATGGGATGGAGGAAATATATGATGGGTATATTGGCACAGGACTTTGGGATGGAGGATAAGTATGATGGGTATATGGGCACTGGACTATGGGATGGAGGATATGTATGATGGGTATATGGGCACAGGACTATGGAATGGAGGATATGTATGATGGGTATAAAGGCACTGGACTATGGGATGGAAGATATGTATGATGGGTTTATGGGCACTGGACTATGGGATGGAGGATATGTATGACGGGTATATGGGCACTGGACTATGGGATGGCGGATAATCATTACAATTTGTTATAACTAACCACAGTTAGTTACTATGCCTGGGCAACGCCAGGCTCTTCAGCTAGTGACATGATAATGAGGGGCGGGGCTTGATACACACACACATACATACATTTGTTTTTTTATATATATGGATTAACCATTGGGTTACGTATTTGTCTTCTAGTTCAATGGTTTCTTTTCCAATAATCCTATGTTTTCACTCCGATGCTGATCCATCAAGCTCACTAGTGGTGCACAGCTTTACACCACTATACCTGTGACTTCAGAAACTTACAGAACACCAGCTCACATCTCATATAGGAAACTACTGACACAACTAAATAACGCCATTTATAAATGATTTATTTACTGGCAAGAACTTTTTCATTCATTTCACATACATGTTCATTCTTTTACGTGACCTCACTTAGTATTTAGTGCTTTTTAATATAATTAATGTACGTAAATGTTTTTTTGTCTTTCATTAACCACAATTTATCTTTGTGTGATGGACTTTCTCATGAACTTTGACATATCGTGCTTTGTTGGAGTTTTTTTTTTTTTCAAAAAGACTGCATATAAAACGTTCCAGGCTTGACATGTTTATCCGCTATCAGGTTTTGTCCTGAGGAAGACGTCCTGCGTGACTGTGAAATGTGTTGACTTTGAAAACCTATTGGAATAAACATTTTTAGTGAAAATCTCCATCTCCGATCGTCTCCATCCGCAGCGCAGGTACACATTATACCCGGATCAGCTCTTCTGCTCGGTCTTTGGCCCCGGGTCCTGCAGCAGCTGATTTATGCATTGAGCATGGTGTAAAGGCGCCACTCCATCAGCTGAGTGTAATACTCCCCTACTCTCATTATATCTGGTTATCAGGTAAGACCCTATTTTTCGCTTGTTTGTTCCTCAATATCTCGACTACAAGAAATCTCTGTAACACTTTCAGGTCACTTGGATAAAACCAATGAAGGGACTGCTGGGACCTTAATGGAGTCCATCTGAACCCCTAATGCAGAAGCCACATGTCCTGAGAACTGGACCTGCTGGACCACAAATTGTCATTTCTCCAGGTTACCAAATAAATAGTTGTCACGTAGAACCTGGAGAACCTGTCTGACATGCTCAGCATGCTCCTCCAGAGGACGGGAGTAACTCACTATATCATCCAGGAAAATTACCACAAATCTACCAATCAGTGAGGAAAAGTATAATTACTGACATTGTCACAGACTGCCGGAGCATTGGTTACCCCGAATGGCAGCATCAGGTTTAATATCTGCACCTCAGGTGTATTGAATGCGGTCTTCCATTCGTCCCCCTGACGTACACTTATAAGGTTATATTCCCCTCTCACGGTAAGTTTGTAAAACCATTTAGCTCCAGATAATTGGATAAACAGGTCAGGTATAAGGGGTAAAGGATAGGGAAGGTGACCCGTGACTCACAGGCCCAACTCTCCATCCTTCTACCAAACCCCCCACGGTGACTGGAGAGGAACATGGCAGTATATGAGCCTCAGCCGGACTCTGGAAGGGGGGAAATAACCGAGATTTGGGCATTTTATCTCCTGGTGTGGAGTCGATAGCACAATCATATGCCGCCATATAGTAGACGGCCGGTGACTGGTGAGAATTCCCTCATGTGTGGGGTCTATTTCCCTCCAGAGAAATCACACGTTACATTCCACACATAACACTGTGTAGAGAAGGCGGCATGGGGTAATTGTGCCAGTAGTGAGGGGCAAATAATGGCGGGAATGTCACTGACTGAGGAGAAGCCTCCATGGAGCGTCTTCACTCCAGAGATCAGGTGACCCCTGACTCCTCCCCTCCTGTGACCTCATCACAGGTCCTGTGCACAGAGCAGCCATATATGTGGAGTGCGGCTCTGCAGGTGGAGGGATGTGGAGATTCCCCATTACTGAGCACATTAATACTAGATATCGCAGCCAATTCCCAGAAGAAGAATCTTGGAAACATCGGCTCATCTTCGCATTCAAGTCTCTACAATATCGGATCCTCTCAGTGAAGATCTTCTACAAAAGAGAATTTTCCTGATTTACCCACCAAGGATGGATATGGACAGAGACAAGATGGCGGAGAGGATGTTACACCTCACCCTAGAGATCCTCTTCCGTCTCACTGGAGAGGTGAGAGATTCTGATGACGTCACATTACATCATTCTTATCTATGGGAATAACAGATGGACAGAACTGGAGAGGTGAGGACTCTGGAAATGTCTGGAGTGAGATTTATTAATGTGTCTCTCCATAACCAGGATTACACAGTGGTGAAGAAGACCTCTAGTGATCGCTGTCAGGACCCTGTGTCTGAGGGATGGGGAAGACCCCTGAGCCCAATCACGGGGCCTCCACCTCACCCCCTGATCCATGAGGACATCAATGACCAGAAGATCCTAGAACTCATCTACAAGATGATTGAGCTGCTGACTGGAGAGGTGACACTGCTGGGAATGCTGGGACATTATACAGTAACACTATGAAGGGATCGGGGGATGACGGTATAATTGTATGTGTCAGGTTCCTATAAGGTGTCAGGATGTCGCTGTCTATTTCTCCATGGAGGAGTGGGAGTATTTAGAAGGACACAGAGATCTGTACAAGAACGTCATAATGGAGGTTCCCCAGCCCCTCACATCACCAGGTAATAGACAGGACTAAATACACACGGCCTATAATTATCTGTATGTAGAGAATGAATTCAGTCCCTGTATGTGTTTCCTCCAGATCTATCCAGTAAGAGGACAACACCAGAGAGATGTCCCCGTTCTCTTCTTCCACAGGACTGTAAACAAGAAGATCCCAGTGCTCCTCAGGATCATCAGGTAGATGGAGAGAAGGTGTCAGGAGATCTCCCCTATGATGTGTAGACGGCTGTGAAGGTCTTGTGCTCAGTCTTGTTTTATCCACCAGTATTATATGTTTTATACTTGTGTAATGAGAACGGTGGAGATGGCAGGATTAGAGCTGATCATAGATGGGACTTCTCCATCTGTCTGTGACTTTTACAATATTTGTTTCAGGGTGAAGATCTGACCCATATTAATACTACAGAGACATATGTGAGGGGTGATGAGTGGTGTAAAGAGGAGATTCCCACATATGACTACCCAGGTGAGTAGTAACCACTGAATGCAGAGAAGTCACAGATTCCTCTCAGTCACCGGCTGTGGCTGCTTTATCGGTGGTGTAGTCCGGCCGTATTACCATGATCACCATTTTGCCTCTAGACCACAACATTCTCCTCCACCTAAAACTGTTCAAATGACTTTGGGCATTGAAAGTCCTTTTGTATAGAACTTACTACCTGGAGGATCCACCTACTCCCTGGTATTAGTGTGAGGGTGATCCCTTATAGCGAGATCTATATGATTGCTTGTACCTGACCCAATAAAGGCCGAGTGCACACTTAAAGAGTCACACCGAGCACAGAGTTAGATGTCTACTCCTTTCTCAGCAAAGGCTTGCACACAACTGAAGTTTATTCTCCAGACAAAGAGACAGGAGATGGGTGTCACACAATCTCCTGAGTAGCCAGTGTCAGTCTATGATAGGTCCATTTCAGCTTCACTTCCATATATGGTATCCAGTATCTCAGCTTCTGCATTCCAAGGATTCCTTCCAGGGTGTTGTCTGAAGACACAGACGCCATCTTGGTACACCATATCTGAACTGACTATATAAGGTTTAACCCCTTCATGACCCAGCCTATTTTGACCTTAATGACCTGGCCATTTTTTGCAATTCTGACCAGTGTCCCTTTATGAGGTTATAACTCAGGAACGCTTCAACGGATCCTAGCGATTCTGAGATTGTTTTTTTGTTACATATTGGGCTTCATGTTAGTGGTAAATTTAGGTCAATAATTTTTGCGTTTATTTGTGAAAAAATTGGAAATTTCACAGTTTTCAAATTTTGAATTTTTATTCTATTAAACCAGAGAGTTATGTGACACAAAATAGTTAATAAATAACATTTCCCACATGTCTACTTTACATCAGCACAATTTTGGGAAAAAAATTTTTTCTTAGGAAGTTATAAGGGTTAAAAGTCGACCAGCGATTTCTCATTTTTACAACACCATTTTTTTTTTAAGCGACCACCTCACATTTGAAGTCACTTTGAGGGGTCAATATGACAGAAAACACCCAAAAGTGACACCATTCCAAAAACTGCACCCCTCAACGTGCTCAAAACTACATTCAAGAAGATTATTAACCCTTCAGGTGCCTCACAGGAACTAAAGCAATGTGGAAGGAAAAAATAGACATTTTAATTTTTCCAACAAAAATGTTGTTTTAGCCTCAAGTTTTTCATTTTCACATGGGCAAAAGGATAAAATGGATCCTAAATTTGTTGGCAATTTCTCCTGAGTACACTGATACCTCATATGTGGTCATAAACCACTGTTTGGGCGCACGGCAGGGTCCGGAAGGGAAGGAGCGCCATTTGACTTTTTGAATGGAAAATTAGCTCCAATTGTTATCGGACACCATGTCGCGTATGGAAAGTATGTAGTGTACATCAGATTGGTGTGTGGTGTGGTGTAGTGTACGTCAGGTTGGTGTGTGTGTGGTGCAGTATACACCACACACACACACACACACACAACAACCTGACATACACTACAACACATACACGAACCTGACGTACACTATACCACACCATACATCAATCTGATGTACACTACGCCACAGACACCAACCTGACACACTTTGTCAGGTTGGTGTGTGTGGTGTTGTGTATGTCAGGTCTGTGTGTGGTGTAGTGTATGTCAGGTTGGTGTGTGTGGTGTTGTGTATGTCAGGTCTGTGTGTGGTGTAGTGTACGTCAGTTCGGTGTGTGGTGTAGTGTATGTCAGGTTGGTGTGTGTGTGTTGTAGTGTATGTCAGGTCGGTGTGTGGTGTAGTGTTGTATATGTCAGGTCTGTGTGTGGTGTAGTGTATGTCAGGTCTGTGTGTGTGGTGTAGTGTATGTCAGGTTGGTGTGTGGTGTAGTGTATGTCAGTTTGGTGTGTGGTGTTGTGTATGTCAGGTTGGTGTGTAAGGTGTTGTATATGTCAGGACAGTGTGTGGTGTAGTGTATGTCATGTCTGTGTTTGGTGTAATGTATGTCAGGTCGGTGTGTATGGTGTAGTGTACATTAGGTTGGTGTTTGGTGTAGTGTATGTCTGGTTGGTGTGTGGTGTAGTGTATGTCAGGTTGGTGTGTGTGTGGTGTAGTGTATGTCAGTTCGGTGTGTGGTGTTGTGTATGTCAGGTTGGTGTGTATGGTGTTGTATATGTCAGGTCTGTGTGTGGTGTAGTGTATGTCAGGTCGGTGTGTATGGTGTAGTGTACGTTAGGTTGGTGTGTGGTGTAGTGTATGTCAGGTCGGTGTGTGTGGTGTAGTGTACGTCAGGTTGGGGTGTGTGGTGTAGTGTATGTCAGGTTGGTGTGTGTGGTGTAGTGTATGTCAGGTCTGTGTGTGGTGTAGTGTATGTCAGGTCTGTGTGTGGTGTAGTGTATGTCAGGTTGGGGTGTGTAGTGTAGTGTATGTCAGTTCGGAGTGTGGTGTAGTGTATGTCAGGTTGGGGTGTGTGGTGTTGTGTATGTCAGGTCGGTGTGTGTGGTGTAGTGTATGTCAGGTTGGGGTGTGTGGTGTAGTGTATGTCAGGTCGGTGTGTGTGGTGTAGTGTATGTCAGGTTGGTGTGTGTGGTGTAGTGTATGTCAGGTCGGTGTGTGGTGTACTGTATGTCAGGTCGGTGTGTGTGGTGTAGTGTACGTCAGGTCTGTGTGTGATGTAGTGTATGTCAGGTCTGTTTGTGGTGTAGTTTATGTCAGGTCTGTGTGTGGTGTAGTGTATGTCAGGTCGGTGTGTGTGGTGTAGTGTATGTCAGGTTGGTGTGTGTGGTGTTGTGTATGTCAGGTCTGTGTGTGGTGTAGTGTATGTCAGGTTGGTGTGTGGTGTAGTGTATGTCAGGTTGGTGTGTGGAGTAGTGTATGTCAGGTTGGTGTGTGTGGTGTAGTGTATGTCAGGTCTGTGTGTGGTGTAGTGTATGTCAGGTTGGTGTGTGGTGTAGTGTATGTCAGGTTGGGGTGTGTGGTGTAGTGTATGTCAGGTTGTGGTGTGTGTGGTGTTGTGTATGTCAGGTCTGTGTGTGGTGTAGTGTATGTCAGGTTGGTGTGTGGTGTAGTGTATGTCAGGTTGGTGTGTGGAGTAGTGTATGTCAGGTTGGTGTGTGTGGTGTAGTGTATGTCAGGTCTGTGTGTGGTGTAGTGTATGTCAGGTTGGTGTGTGGTGTAGTGTATGTCAGGTTGGGGTGTGTGGTGTAGTGTATGTCAGGTTGTGGTGTGTGTGGTGTTGTGTATGTCAGGTCTGTGTGTGGTGTAGTGTATGTCAGGTTGGTGTGTGTTGTAGTGTATGTCAGGTTGGTGTGTGTGGTGTAGTGTATGTCAGGTTGGTGTGTGTGGTGTAGTGTATGTCAGGTTGGTGTGTGGTGTAGTGTATGTCAGGTTGGTGTGTGGTGTAGTGTATGTCAGGTTGGTGTGTGTGGTGTAGTGTATGTCAGGTTGGTGTGTGTGGTGTAGTGTATGTCAGGTCGGTGTGTGGTGTAGTGTACGTCAGGTTGTGGTGTGTGGTGTAGTGTATGTCAGGTTGGTGTGTGGTGTAGTGTATGTCAGGTTGGGGTGTGTGGTGTAGTGTATGTCAGGTCGGTGTGTGTGGTGTAGTGTATGTCAGGTTGGTGTGTGGTGTAGTGTATGTCAGGTCGGTGTGTGGTGTACTGTATGTCAGGTTGGTTTGTGTGGTGTAGTGTATGTCAGGTCGGTGTGTGGTGTAGTGTACGTCAGGTTGTGGTGTGTGGTGTAGTGTATGTCAGGTTGGTGTGTGGTGTAGTGTATGTCAGGTTGGGGTGTGTGGTGTAGTGTATGTCAGGTCGGTGTGTGTGGTGTAGTGTATGTCAGATCGGTGTGTGGTGTACTGTATGTCAGGTTGGTGTGTGTGGTGTAGTGTATGTCAGGTCGGTGTGGTGTAGTGTACGTCAGGTTGTGGTGTGTGGTGTAGTGTATTTCAGGTTGGGGTGTGTGGTGTAGTGTATGTCAGGTCGGTGTGTGTGGTGTAGTGTACGTCAAGTTGGGGTGTGTGGTGTAGTGTATGTCAGGTCGGTGTGTGGTGTAGTGTACGTCAGGTTGTGGTGTGTGGTGTAGTGTATGTCAGGTCGGTGTGTGGTGTACTGTATGTCAGGTTGGTGTGTGTGGTGTAGTGTATGTCAGGTCGGTGTGTGGTGTAGTGTACGTCAGGTTGTGGTGTGTGGTGTAGTGTATGTCAGGTTGGTGTGTGGTGTAGTGTATGTCAGGTTGGGGTGTGTGGTGTAGTGTATGTCAGGTCGGTGTGTGTGGTGTAGTGTATGTCAGGTTGGTGTGTGGTATAGTGTATGTCAGATCGGTGTGTGGTGTACTGTATGTCAGGTTGGTGTGTGTGGTGTAGTGTATGTCAGGTCGGTGTGTGGTGTAGTGTACGTCAGGTTGTGGTGTGTGGTGTAGTGTATGTCAGGTTGGTGTGTGGTGTAGTGTATGTCAGGTTGGGGTGTGTGGTGTAGTGTATGTCAGGTCGGTGTGTGTGGTGTAGTGTATGTCAGGTTGGTGTGTGTGGTGTAGTGTATGTCAGGTCGGTGTGTGGTGTAGTGTACGTCAGGTTGTGGTGTGTGGTGTAGTGTATGTCAGGTTGGTGTGTGGTGTAGTGTATGTCAGGTTGGGGTATGTGGTGTAGTGTATGTCAGGTCGGTGTGTGTGGTGTAGTGTATGTCAGGTCGGTGTGTGGTGTAGTGTATGTCAGGTTGGTGTGTGGTGTAGTGTATGTCAGGTTGGGGTATGTGGTGTAGTGTATGTCAGGTCGGTGTGTGTGGTGTAGTGTATGTCAGGTCGGTGTATGGTGTAGTGTACGTCAGGTTGGTGTGTGTGGTGTAGTGTATGTCAGGTCGGTGTGTGGTGTAGTGTACGTCAGGTTGTGGTGTGTGGTGTAGTGTATGTCAGGTTGGTGTGTGGTGTAGGTTGGGGTATGTGGTGTAGTGTATGTCAGGTCGGTGTGTGTGGTGTAGTGTATGTCAGGTCGGTGTGTGGTGTACTGTATGTCAGGTTGGTGTGTGTGGTGTAGTGTATGTCAGGTCGGTGTGTGGTGTAGTGTACGTCAGGTTGTGGTGTGTGGTGTAGTGTATGTCAGGTTGGTGTGTGATGTAGTGTATGTCAGCCTGGTGTGGGTGAGTTCTGTAGTGGAGTGTCAGGATGTGTTTAGTCCCTGGACGTGTGATGAATTCTGAAGCATTCATTCATACACAGTCCAGGTTTGTCGGGACACGTTTCACATTGGAAACGAGTTTCCCTTCTTATCCCCCTTTTATAGCACACCCGGCACCTTTATTTTTGCTCTCCCCTTAGTGGGAGCATGTTGTCCTGGTACCATACGGGAAACTTGAGTTCCAGGGGGCCTGGGGCGCGCTCCGTCCTCCTCTCCAAAAATCATGGCCTTTATCACCGCCTCCTGGAACTGAAGGAAGGTGTTGTTGGTCTGGCCTGCACATCGTGATAGCACGGATGCGTTATACAGTGCCATTTGTACGATGTGCACAGCCAGTTTTTTATACCACACTTTCGCCTTCTGCATGGCACGATAGGGCTGGAGGACTTGATCACAAAGATCAACTCCCCCCATGTGTTTGTTGTACCCCAGGGCACAGTCCGGTTTGTGGACCTGGTCTGGGGTACCTCGAACGGTGGTGGCCGTGGTGCTGGGACCATGGATTGTTGTCAAGAGAAAGACGTCTCTTTTGTCTTTGAACTTGACCACAACCATGTTGCCGCTACATTGGGCTCAGCTCTCACCCTTTCGGAGAGCCTGCTCAATTAGCGACAAAGGGAGACCCCTCCGGCTTCTGCGCACGGTACCGCAAGCGACGGTAGCTCTGGCAGAGAGGGATTGAAATAGTGCGATGCTTGTATAAAAGTTATCAACGTACAGATGGTCACCTTTATCAAGCATTGGGTGGACCAAATCCCACACTATTTTCCCACTCACCCCCAGAGCAGGTGGACATTCTGGGGGCTGGATCCTGGTGTCCTTCCCTTGGTAAACTCTAAAGCTGAGCGTGTACCCTGAGGTAATCTCACACAGCTTGTAGAGTTTTATCCCGTACCTCGCCCTTTTGCTGGGCAGGTACTGATGGAACTGAAGCCTCCCTTTGAAGTGGATGAGGGATTCATCCACACAAATTTCCCTTTGGGGAATGTACACTTCAGAAAACTTGTTGCTGAAGTGTTCGATGACCGGCCGAATTTTGAACAGTCTATCAAAATTGGGGTCATCACGGGGAAGACTGTCAGTGTTGTCCCTAAAATGGAGAAACTTATGAATCGCCTCAAAACGTTTGTGACTCATAACTATGCCAAATACTGGAGTTTGATATAAAATATCAGTACTCCAGCATTGACGAATTTCTGGTTTCTTCACAATCCCCATGTGAAGGACCAGTCCCCAATATTTCATCATTTCTACAGAGTCAATGGGGCTCCAAGTAGAGAATAATGAATTAGGGTTTTCAGCAAAAAATTGCTGGGCGTACAAGTTTGTTTGCTCCACCATAAGACTGACGATTGACTCTGAGAAATAGACTTTGAAAGTCTATTTCACTGAAGTTGGCAGTCTCGAACTGGATTCCTGATTGGGGAACGAAATCAGGAATCCGTGGAGCAAAATTCTCAGGGACAGGGGTCCAGGAGGGGGCACTAGTGCTAGGTTGGGCCTGACTAGCGCTAGGTTGGGGGTTACTCATATTTGGCTGTGGGTCTTCTCCCTCGGCCTCCGTCTCTTCCTCCCTGGGCTCCAGACTATTTCTCATCCTGCAACATCTTGGTGGTGGTAAGTCTGTGTCGCTGGAGGAGGAAGAGTGGGAGGAATAGAGAAAAGTGGGTCCTCTCCCTCACTATCTGCTTCGGAGGCAGTAAAGGCATATGCCTCCTCAGCTGAGTACACCCTTTGAGACTGGGATGACTGTGACGAGTGGGACATTGTGTATGTGGTGTGTATGTGTAAAAAAAGATAAACTTTATTATAGTGTGCGTGTGTATGTGCGAGTGGTGAAACTTTCTACTACAGGAGGGGGCTGTCAGGCGCGGGGGGGCAGGAGGGGACTTTCAGGCGCGGTGGGTCAGGAGGTAGCAGCAGCAGGGTGGTGATCGCCGGGGGCGATCACCGGGGCAGGGGGCGACCACAGGGCCGGGGGGGTGGAATCAGCAGCAGAGGGGAGCAGAGGACAGCACAGAGGAGAGATCAGTGGCAGCAGCAGCAGGGGTTGATTACTGGGGCAGGGGTTGATTACTGGGGCAGGGGCTGATCACCTGGGCTGGGGGGTGATCACAGGGGCAGGGAGGCGATCACAGGGTCGGGGGGTGAAATCAGGCAGCAGAGGAGAGTGGATGACAGCACAGAGGAGAGATCGGCGGCAGCAGCAGGGGTTGATTACTGGGGCGGGGGGTGATCAGAGGGGCGACTACTGGTGCCGGGGGGCGTGATCACAGGGCCGGAGGGAGTGGAATCGGGCAGCAGAGGGGAGCGGAGGACAGTACAGAGGGGAGATCAGTGGCGGCAGCAGCAGGGAGTAATTACTGGGGCAGGGGGGGGTGCGATCACCTGGGCAGGGGGGCGATCACCTGGGCGGGGGGGGCGATCACCTGGGCAGGGGGGTGATCAGAGGGGCGACTACTGGTGCAGGGGGGCGTGATCACAGGGCCGGAGGGAGTGGAATTGGGCAGCAGAGGGGAGCGGAGGACAGTACAGAGGGGAGGTCAGTGGTGGCAGCAGCAGGGGGGTAATTACTGGGGTAGGGGGGTGATTACTGGGCAGGGGGGTGCGATCACCTGGGCAGGGCGGTGCGATCACCTGGGCAGGGGGGCGATCACCTGGGCAGGGGGGGTGATCACAGGGATGGGGGGTGTAATCAGGCAACAGAGGGGAGCGGAGCACAGTACCAGAGGATCGGCGGCAGTGGCTGCAGGCATGGTGATCGGCGACAGTAGCAGCAGGCAGAGACCTGTCAGGTGTCAGGGCAGCAGGCAGCACCTCGCTCTTCACCTTCCACTGACAGGATGAGGCTGAAGAGCGAGGGCAGCCATACCTGACACCCGCCCCACATCTGATTGGAGGGATAGCGTCACGTGGACGCTAGCTCCAATCAGATCTGGGGGGTGACACAGAGGTCACCTAGCTCCAGCCAATGGCTGATGCTATTGCAGCACCAGCCATTGCTGGATTGTAATATTTCACCAAGTTTCATTGTTGAAATATTACAATCGCTCTGATTGGCTGTTGAAAGTGAAACAGCCAATCAGAGTGATCGTAACCACGAGGGGGGGCAAAGCCACCCCCCTGGGGTTAACTACATGTCCACCAATACCTGAGGGTGGGGTGACATTTCGGTGACCCCGGTCACCCGACCCGCAGGAACGTGATTTATACCATGACGCCTACGTAGGCGTCATGGGTCGGGAAGGGGTTAATAAATGATTTCATCAGCCATTCTCTCCTTCACATTGGGAGACGCTGACCGTTACCTGCCCAGATCTGTAACTATAAAGCCAAATGACAGCGTACGTAGAATGTGCTGACAAGATAGAAAATCACTTGTAGAAAAATCTTATGCTGGGCCTGTAAGAGAAAGCGGAGGGTAATGATGCTGTTGGCTTCCTACATCCCTGAGATCTTATCGGATGAATCTTCTCTCCCTTCTGTGCTGCTGAATGTCTCATGGTCCCTACAAGACCAGGTCCAGTCTTTCTGGCCAAACTTCCCTTTTATGATGGACACCAGTAAATGTGCAGTGAGGCCAAGTGTGAATTTCTGTACAATAACAGCAGAGTTTCCCTTTATCCTGACTTTTCAATTTGTATTAAAACCAACTAACTTCCAGGAGGATTGTGATAATCTACAGGACAAACATTCCACCTGTGCCATGATAGATCTCTAAGCTGTGCGTGGCTGGTGGCTGTAATATACATTTATTCCCGCCTGCAGGAGATGTGTTGGCTCCAGCCCTGGTGTCATGGATTCACTCCACATCATACATTACATTGTTTTTGATCCTAAGGAATTCAGATTACTGCACAATCTCTCCTGAAATGGGGAGCAATATTATTTTCTCTAATCTTCTGCTCAGGATCCATAGTAGCTCCAATGGTCCACCATAAATGAGGGCAACTCTGGTTTACTGTTGTTTAACCCCTTAATGTTCAAGGATGGGCACAGTCCGTCATGGCAGGATGTCAGTTCCCGCACCATGATGGACTGTGTCCGTTAGCGACAGAGCCAGTTTGCAGCTTAATGACCAGGCCAATTTTTACAATTCTGACCACTGTCCCTTTATGAGGTTATAACTCTGTAACGCTTTAATGGATCCTGCTGATTCTGAGATAGTTTTTTCGTGACATATTGTACTTCATGTTAGTGGTAAAATGTCTTCGATAAGTCTTGTGTTTATTTATGAAAAAAACAGAAATATGGCAAAAAATTTTAAAATTTTGCAATTTTAAAACTTTAAATTTTTATGCCCTTAAATCAGAGAGATGTGTCACATAAATTTCTTAATAAATAACATTTCCCACATGTCTACTTTACATCAGCACAATTTTGGGTGCAAAATTTTTTTTTGTTAGGAAGTTATAAGGGTTAAAAGTTGACCAGCGATTTCTCATTTTTACAACAAAATTTACAAAGCCATTTTTTTTAGGGACCACATCATATTTAAAGTCATTTTGAGGGGTGTACATGACAGAAAATACCCAAAAGTGGCACCATTCTAAAAACTAGACCCCTCAAGGTGCTCAAAACCACATTCAAGAAGTTTATTAACCCTTTAAGTGCTTCACAGGAACGAAAGCAATGTGGATGGAAAAAATTAACATTTAACTTTTTTTTGGAAAAAAATTACTTCAGAACCAATTTTTTTTATTTTCACAAGTGTTAAAAGAGAAAATCAACCACAAAATTTGTTGTACAATTTCTCCTGAATACGCCGATACCCCATATGTGGGGGTAAACCCCTTTTTCAGCACACGGCAGAGCTCGCAAGGGATGGAGCACCGTTTGACTTTTTCAACGCAGAATTGGCTGGAATTAAGATCGGATGCCATGTTGTGTTCGGAGAGCCCTTAATGTGCCTAAACAGTGGAAAACTCCAACAAGTGACCCCATTTTGGAAACTAGACCCATTAAGGAACTTATCTAGATGTGTGGTGAGCACTTTCAACCTTCAAGTGCTTCACAGAAGTTTATAACGTAGAGCCGTGAAAATAAATCCATTTTTTTTTCCACAAAAATGATCTTTTCACCCCCAAATTTTTATTTTTACAAGGGTAACAGGAGAAATCATACCCCCACAGTTATTATGCGATTTGTCCTGAGTACGCTGATACCCCATATGTGGGGAGGAACCACTGTTTGGGTGCATGGGAGAGCTTGGAAGGGAAGGAGTGCCATTTTGGAATGCAGACTTTGATGGAATGGTCTGCGGGCATCATGTTGCGTTTGCAGAGCCCCTGATGGGGCTAAACAGTGGAAACCCCCAACAAGTGACTCCATTTTGGAAACTAGACCCATGAAGGAACTTATCTAGATGTGTGGTGAGCACTTTGAACCTTCAAGTGCTTCACAGAAGTTTATAACGTAGAGCCGTGAAAATAAGAAATCCATTTTTTTTTCCACAAAAATGATCTTTTCACCCCCAAATTTTTATTTTTACAAGGGTAACAGGAGAAATCATACCCCCACAGTTATTATGTGATTTGTCCTGAGTACGCTGATACCCCATATGTGGGGAGGAACCACTGTTTGGGCGCATGGGAGAGCTCGGAAGGGAAGGAGTGCCATTTTGGAATGCAGACTTTGATGGAATGGTCTGCGTGCATCATGTTGCGTTTGCAGATCCCCTGATGGGCCTAAACAGTGGAAACTCCCAACAAGTGACCCCATTTTGGAAACTAGACCCATGAAGGAACTTATCTAGATGTGTGGTGAGCACTTTGAACCTTCAAGTGCTTCACAGAAGTTTATAAACGCAGAGCCGTGAAAATAAGAAATCCATTTTTTTTTCCACAAAAATGATCTATTCACCCCCAAATTTTTATTTTTACAAGGGTAACAGGAGAAATCATACCCCCACAGTTATTATGCGATTTGTCCTGAGTACGCTGATACCCAATATGTGGGGAGGAACCACTGTTTGGGCGCATGGAAGAGCTCGGAAGGGAAGGAGTGCCATTTTGGAATTCAGACTTTGATGGAATGGTCTGCGTGCATCATGTTGCGTTTGCAGAGCCCCTGATGGGCCTAAACAGTGGAAACTCCCAACAAGTGACTCCATTTTGGAAACTAGACCCATGAAGGAACTTATCTAGATGTGTGGTGAGCACTTTGAGCCTTCAAGTGCTTCACAGAAGTTTATAAATGCAGAGCCGTGAAAATAAGAAATCCATTTTTTTTCCACAAAAATGATCTTTTCGCGCCCAAATTTTTATTTTTACAAGGGTAACAGGAGAAATCATACCCCCACAGTTATTATGCAATTTGTCCTGAGTACACTGATACCCCATATGTGGGGGGGAACCACTGTTTGGGCGCATGGGAGAGCTCGGAAGGGAAGGAGTGCCATTTTGGAATTCAGACTTTGATGGAATGGTCTGCGGGCATCATGTTGCGTTTGCAGAGCCCCTGATGGGCCTAAACAGTGGAAACCCCCCACAAGTGACCCCATTTTGGAAATTAGACCCCCTAAGGAACTTATCTAGATGTGTGGTGAGCACTTTGAACCTTCAAGTGCTTCACAGAAGTTTATAACGTAGAGCCGTGAAAATAAGAAATCCATTTTTTTTCCACAAAAATGATCTTTTCGCGCCCAAATTTTTATTTTTACAAGGGTAACAGGAGAAATCATACCCCCACAGTTATTATGCAATTTGTCCTGAGTACACTGATACCCCATATGTGGGGGGGAACCACTGTTTGGGCGCATGGGAGAGCTCGGAAGGGAAGGAGTGCCATTTTGGAATTCAGACTTTGATGGAATGGTCTGCGGGCATCATGTTGCGTTTGCAGAGCCCCTGATGGGCCTAAACAGTGGAAACCCCCCACAAGTGACCCCATTTTGGAAATTAGACCCCCTAAGGAACTTATCTAGATGTGTGGTGAGCACTTTGAACCTTCAAGTGCTTCACAGAAGTTTATAACGTAGAGCCGTGAAAATAAGAAATCCATTTTTTTTCCACAAAAATGATCTTTTCGCGCCCAAATTTTTATTTTTACAAGGGTAACAGGAGAAATCATACCCCCACAGTTATTATGCAATTTGTCCTGAGTACACTGATACCCCATATGTGGGGGGGAACCACTGTTTGGGCGCATGGGAGAGCTCGGAAGGGAAGGAGTGCCATTTTGGAATTCAGACTTTGATGGAATGGTCTGCGGGCATCATGTTGCGTTTGCAGAGCCCCTGATGGGCCTAAACAGTGGAAACCCCCCACAAGTGACCCCATTTTGGAAATTAGACCCCCTAAGGAACTTATCTAGATGTGTGGTGAGCACTTTGAACCTTCAAGTGCTTCACAGAAGTTTATAACGTAGAGCCGTGAAAATAAGAAATCCATTTTTTTTCCACAAAAATGATCTTTTCGCGCCCAAATTTTTATTTTTACAAGGGTAACAGGAGAAATCATACCCCCCCAGTTATTATGCAATTTGTCCTGAGTACACTGATACCCCATATGTGGGGGGGAACCACTGTTTGGGCGCATGGGAGAGCTCGGAAGGGAAGGAGTGCCATTTTGGAATGCAGACTTTGATGGAATGGTCTGCGGGCATCATGTTGCATTTGCAGAGCCCCTGATGGGCCTAAACAGTGGAAACCCCCCACAAGTGACCCCATTTTGGAAATTAGACCCCCTAAGGAACTTATCTAGATGTGTGGTGAGCACTTTGAACCCCCAAGCGCGTCACAGAAGTTTATAAACGCAGAGCCGTGAAAATAAAAAGTCTTTTTTATTTCCACAAAAGTGATTTTTTAGACCCCAATTTTTAGACCCCCAAAGTTGGTAAATAGTGGAAACCCCTCAATTCTTGCTCCAACCCTAACCCCAACACACCCCTAACCCTAATCCCAACCCTAATCCTAACCCTAATCCTAGTTCGCCCTAACCCTAGCCCAACCCTAGCCCAACCCTAACCCTTAACCCTAGCCCAACCATAACCCTTAACCCTAGCCCAACCCTAACCCTAGCCCAACCCTAACCCTTAATCCTAGCCCAACCCTAACCCTAGCCTAGCCCTAACCCTAGCCTAACCCTAGCCTAACCCTAACCCTAGCCTAACCCTAACCCTAGCTTAACCCTAACCCTAGCCTAACCCTAACCCTAGCCTAACCCTAACCCTAGCCTAACCCTAGCCTAACCCTAGCCTAACCCTAACCCTAGCCTAACCCTAGCCTAACCCTAACCCTAGCCTAACCCTAACCCTAGCCTAACCCTAGCCTAACCCTAGCCTAACCCTAACCCTAGCCTAACCCTAGCCTAACCCTAGCCTAACCCTAGCCTAACCCTAACCCTAGCCTAACCCTAACCCTAACCCTAGCCTAACCCTAGCCTAACCCTAGCCTAACCCTAACCCTAGCCTAACCCTAGCCTAACCCTAACCCTAGCCTAACCCTAACCCTAGCCTAACCCTAGCCTAACCCTAACCCTAGCCTAACCCTAGCCTAACCCTAGCCTAACCCTAGCCTAACCCTAACCCTAACCCTAGCCTAACCCTAACCCTAGCCTAACCCTAACCCTAACCCTAGCCTAACCCTAACCCTAACCCTACCCCTAGCCTAACCCTAACCCTAGCCTAACCCTAACCCTAACCCTAGCCTAACCCTAACCCTAACCCTTATGGAAAACTGAAAAAAAAAATATTTTTTTTATTTCATTTTGTGTGCCAGAATAAGGGGGTGATAAAAGGGGGGGGTTATGTACTATTTTTATTATTTTGATCACTATGATCGTTTATCATAGTGATCAAAATAATGAATGGAATCTGCCAGCCGGAGCCAGCAGATTCCCGGCGGGCGCACTGCGCATGCGCCCGCCATTTTCAAGATGGCGGCGCCCATCGGATGACGCCGGCGGGCGCGGGACCACCGGGAGGGGACGGAGGACAAGGGAGAGGTACCGGGAGGGGACCAGATCGGGGACCCTATTTCTCTATCCTCTGATGTGCGATCACATCAGAGGAAAGAGAAATTAAATGTAAAATCGCGGCTTTTTTTTTTTTGCGGTCGCCGTTATAGGGTTAATAACGGCGATCGCAAAAGCGGGGGTCGGTAAAAACCGACCGATTCATGTTCTCTGGGGTCTCGGCTACCCCTGGCAGCCGAGACCCCGGAGAAAATCCGACACTGGGGGGCGCTATTCACTTAAATCACAGCGGCGCTGTGGTTTAAGTACCCTTAATTACCGCCGATAAAAGGCGTATCGGCGGTCGTTAAGGGGTTAAACTGTCACTGCATGTAAAACAAAAATAAATTAAAAAAATATTAAAAATAATTATTAAAAAATCCCCTAATACACATTTTTATCTCAAAAAATAAACAAAAAAGTAGACACGTTTGGTATCGCCGCGTCCGTAAAAATCCCATCTATAAAAGTGTTACCCTAGTTAACCCCTTCAGTGAACACCATAAAAAAAACACAAAAAACTAGCAAATTATACTTTTTCCAAGCGATATCATCATACTGCTTGGAAAAAGTGGAATAAAACGCGATCAAAAAAGCGAATGGTAATAAATATAGTATCACTGAATGTGCCATCTCGTCCCGAAAAAAACGAGCCGCCATACAGCTCCACCAGCGGAAAAATATTTTTTCTATGAAAGTTTTTATAGTGTAATAAAACACCAAAACATAAAAAATGATATGTGAGGTATCGCTGTAATCGTAGTTACTCGTAGCATAAAACTGCCATACTAATTTTACCACACGTGGAACTGAGAAAAAAAAACAATTCCTCAATTGCTGGTTTTTGTTGATTGTGCCCCCACAAAAAGCGGAATAGAAAGCGATCAAAAAATGCTATGTGCCCGAAAATGGTACCAATAAAAACATCAGCTCGTCCCGCAAAAATCAAAAAACCTCACTTGACTCTGTCGGCCGAAATATGGAAAAATCATAGCTCTCAAAATACGGCGATGCAAAAACTTCTTACAAAAAATTCTTCAAAAAAAAAAGCATCTTTTAGGCTACTTTCACACATCGGTGTGAATGATCCGGAGGGGTGCAGCGGAAAGCCGGACCGCCGGATCAGGCGTGTAGCGGAGACAGCGGATGCAGGTGCGGCTTGGAAAACATTTAAAGGAGCCACACCGGGGGCAAGCGAGAGACCGGGTATACCGGGGAAGGGAAGCCGGTATGTACCGAGGAGAGAGAGAGCCGGTATGTACCGAGGAGAGAGAGAGAGACGCTGCGCCAGGCACTTGTGGGGTTAAAACTCACAGTGCCCGCGCATGCGCTGTTGAAAAAGCCGGTCCGGCGCTGCAAAAAAAACGTTGCAGCCAACATTTTTAGCAGACACTGGACGGCGCAGGTTTGCCATTTCCGGCAAAAACCCGAGGCGCCGCATGTCCATCTGGCACGATGCGGCGAACATTATATTCTATGTGCCAAAACCGGATCCAATTCCGGATCCAGCTTTCACACTTTTCGCCGCATCGTGCCGGATTCAAAAAACCGGATGTGTGAAAGAGGCCTTACTGTGTGACAGAAGCTAAACATTAAAAAAGGATATAAATCTGATATCGCTGTAATCGCACCAACCCGAGGAATAAAGTCGCCATATCACTAATACCGCACGAGGAACGGCGTAAAAAATAACACCAATTCTTCACTGTTTGTGGATGTGTGCATTCTGCCTCCCAAAGATCGCAGTAAGGCGATCACAGTGATTTACCCCCACATATGGGGTATCAGCGTACTCAAGACAAATTGCACAACTTTTGGGGTCCTATTTCTCCTGTTACCCTTGTGAAAATAAAAATTTGGGGGCAAAAAGATCATTTTTGTGGAAAAAAATATGATTATTTTATTTTCATGACTCTACGTTATAAACTTCTGTGAAGCCCTTGGGGGTTCAAAGTATTCACCACACAACTAGATAAGTTCCTTGGGGGGGTCTAGTTTCCAAAATGGGGTCACTTGTGGGGGGTTTGCACTGTTTAGGCACATCAGGGGCTCTCCAAACGTGACATGGTGTCTGATCTCAATTCCAGCCAATTTTGCGTTGAAAAAGTCAAATGGTGCTACTTCCCTTCCGAGCTCTGCCATGTGCCGAAACAGTGGTTTATCCCCACATATGGGGTATCAGCGTACTCAGGACAAATTGCACAATAATTTTTATTTGTCCGGTTACCCTTGGGAAAATAAAAATTGGGGGCAAAAAGATCATTTTTGTGGAAAAAATATTTTTTTTAATTTTACGGCTCTATGTTATAACCTTCTGTGAAGCCCTTGGGGGTTCAAAGTGCTCAACACACATTTAGATAAGTTCCTTGGGAGTTCTAGTTTCCAAAATGGGGTCACTTATGGGGGGTTTCCACTGTTTAGGTACATCAGGGACTCTCTAAACGTGACATGGCGTCCAATCTCGATTCCAGTCAATTTGACAGTCAAAATCTCAGATTATTATTATTAATATTTATTTATAAAGCACCATAGGTTCCATGGTGCTGTACATGAGAAGGGGTTACATACAAATTACAGATATCACTTACAGTAAACAAACTAACAATCACAGACTGATATAGTGGGGAGAGAGGACCCTGCCCTTTCAGGCTTACATGTTACAGGATGGTGGGGAAGGAGACAGTAGGTTGGGGGGTTGCAGCAGCTCCAGTGATGGTGAGGCGGTAGCTCCAGTAGTGGTGAGGAGGCAGCTGGGATCATTGTAGGCTGTAGGCTTTCCTGAAGAGGTGGGTTTTCAGGTTCCGTCTGAGGGATCCGAGTGTGGTTGATAGTCGGACGTGTTGGGGCAGGGAATTCCAGAGGATGGGGGCTATTGGGGAGAAGTCTTGGAGGCGGTTGGGTGAGGAGCGAATAAGTGTGGAGGAGAGAAAGAGGTCTTGGGAGGACCAGAGTTTACGTGAGGGAAGGTATCGGGAGATTAGTTCAGAGATGTATGGAGGAGACAGGTTGTAGATGGCCTTGTAGGTCAGTATTAGTAATTTAAATTGGATACGCTGATGGAATGGGAGCCAGTGAAGAGATTTGCAGAGGGG
Organism: Dendrobates tinctorius; assembly: GCF_039654945.1. Lineage (NCBI taxonomy): Eukaryota > Metazoa > Chordata > Amphibia > Anura > Dendrobatidae > Dendrobates > Dendrobates tinctorius. The sequence continues at coordinate 1,491,391 of NW_027362069.1, read as the reverse complement.
AGAAGCGGAGGAGTAGTGAGGAGAGAGATGAATTAATCAGGGGGCAGAGTTGAGGATGGAATGGAGAGGTGCAAGGGTGTTAGCAGGGAGGCCACAGAAAAGGATGTTGCAATAGTCGAGGCGGGAGAAGATGAGGGCATGTACAAGCATTTTAGTAGAATGAGGGTTGAGGAAGGGACGGATTCTGGAAATATTTTTGATCTGGAGTCGACAGGAGGTGGAGAGAGCTTGGATGTGTGGTTTGAAGGACAGGGCAGAGTCAAGGGTTACTCCCAGGCAGTGGACCTCTGGTATGGGGGAAAGCGTGATGTTTTCAATTGTTATAGAACGGTCGGGTAAGGAAGATCTGTGAGATGGGGGAAAGATGATCAGTTCAGATTTGTCCACATTGAGTTTGAGGAAGCGAGAGGATAAGAAGGAGGATATGGCTGATAGACACTCTGGGATTCTGGAGAGCAGAGAGGTGATGTCTGGGCCAGAGAGGTAGACCTGAGTATCATCGGCATAAAGGTGGTACTGGAATCCGTGGGACATTGAGTTGCCCCAGGCCAAGTGTGTAGATTGAGAAGAGTAGGGGTCCTAGAATAGAGCCTTGGGGGACTCCAACAGAGAGAGGATGGGAGATGCTGAATGTGCGGTTGGAAAGGTATGAGGAGATCCAGGATAGGGCGAGGTCTTTGATGCCAAAGCAGGAGAGGATCTGTAGTAGGACGCAGAGGTCAACTGTGTCGAAAGCAGAGGACAGGTCTAGAAGGAGGAGTATAGAGTATTGTGGGTTAGCTTTGGCTGTAAGTAGGTCATTGGTAATTTTGGTCAGGGCTGTCTCAGTGGAATGATGGGGGCAGAAGCCAGATTGTAGATTGTCAAAGAGCAAGTTAGATGAGAGGTCGGAGGAAAGTTCAGTGTGGACATGCTGCTCCAGGAGTTTAGAAGCGAATGGGAGCAGCGATATTGGGCAATAGCTGGACGTGGCTGTTGGATCGAGGGTTGGCTTTTTAAGGATAGGTGTGATTGTGGCATGTTTGAAAGCAGAAGGGAAGGTACCAGAAGTTAGTGATAGGTTGAAGAGGTGGGTTAGGGATGGGATAAGGGTGGTGGTGATGTTGGGGAGGAGGTGGGATGGGATAGGGTCCAAGTGCACAAGTGGTGAGGTGTGATTTGGAGAGAAGATGAGCAAGCTCCCCTTCAGTGATGTTAGATAAGGAGGTTATGGGTTTTGGGCATTGGTCTGGTATACAAAGGGGTTGTGGTGCGGCAAATTCCTCGGCAGAGATTAGGGAGGTCGGAGGGGGCAGTGGTGGGCGGAGGAGGGAGTTAAAAGTATTGAAGAACTGTTTGTGGTTGTGGGATAAGGAAGATACAAGGGATGTAAAGTAGGCCTGTTTAGCAGAGGTGAGAGCTGATTTGAATGCAAGTGTTGCTTGTTTGAGTGCAGTGAAGTCGTCTTGCGAATGCGTTTTCTTCCAGCGCCATTCTGCAATTCTGGATGCTTGCCGAAGCTTTTTAGTGGTGTTATTGTGCCAGGGTTGTCTATTGATTCGTCGCACTCTGTTATGCGTGACAGGGGCGACTGAGTCGATGGCTGATGCAGAGTGGCATTGTAGAAACTAGTGGCAGTATCTGTGTCATGGAGTGAAGCTATGGAGGACAGTGGTAGAATAGAGTCAGAGAGTGTGCGAGTGTCTAGATGTGCGAGGTTTCTGCGTGGGTGCGCATGCTGCTGGACATGGGTGACAGGTGAGGAGGACAGGGATGAGAAAGTGAGTAGATGGTGGTCAGATAGAGGGAGAGGGGAGGTGGTGAAATTAGAAAGAGAGCAAAGGCGGGTGAAGACCAGGTCTAGTGTATGTCCTTCTGCGTGGGTGGCTGAGGAGGGCCACTGAGTAAGTCCAAAGGATGAAGTAAGGGACAGGAGTTTGGAGGCTGCCGACTGGTGGGTGTCAATGGGGATGTAGAAGTCACGAATGATGATGGTGGGACTGTCAGCAGAGAGAAAGTGAAGGAGCCAGGTAGAGAATTGGTAAATGAAGGCAGTGGTCGGGCCCGGAGGTCGGTATATGACAGCCACTTGGAGGTTGGAGGGAGAATAGATGCGGACGGAGTGGACTTCAAAAGAGGGGAGGATAAGGGAGGGAAGAGGTGGGATTGGGTTGAAGGTGCAGTTGGAAGAATGGAGAAGGCCCACTCCTCCGCCATGTCTGTTTCCAGGGCGAGTAGTGTGGGTGAAGTGGAGGCCGCCGTAACATAGCACAGCAGTGGAGGCGGTAACGGAGGGTGTCAGCCATGTTTCGGTGAGGCCAATGAAGGAAAAGTTACAAGAGGTAAAGAGGTCGTGGATCACATGGAGTTTATTGCAGACGGAGTGAGCATTCCAGAGTGATCCAGAGAGTGGGAGCCGGGTGGTGGTTGTCAGAGGCACGGATTTGAGGTGGGAAAGATTTCTGGTGTTTGTGTTCGTTTGGGAACGATAGAAGGGGGTAGTAATGGGAGGTATGAGCTGTGGGGGTCCAGGGTTGGGAGATATGTCGCCAGCAGTGAGGAGAAGCAGAGAGAGGGAGAGCATGTGGGAGAAGGAGGGTGGGTGGCTTGTTTTGTATTTTATTAGGAGAGCTCTGAGGTTGAGGAGCAGGCCAGCAGAGGAGGTCAGGTGGGGAGGCAAGAGGGACGGAGAGATTATTATTTGGTTAGCGGGTGCTGGGGTTTGCGGATAGCGAAGGAGAGTGAGGATTAAAGGAGCCAAAACTGTTAGAGCATATGTCAGCATGGTGAGAGTAATTTAGAAGGCAAAAGAAATTTAGTAAATTTGAACGCAGTGGTTAGTCGTACCGTCTGGTCACTTCAGACTCATTTCAGATGTTATCCTTAGAAGACAACCTTGGAAAGACAGACCGAGGTCAGACAGACCTCTGAGTCTGAATTTATACTAACTTAACAGCACATGAAAGGGCCCAGGTGTGATCAGAAGGAGGGAGGAGCAGAAGGGAGGCTGGACGCAGACACAGGAGATGAATAATTAGAAAAAAAAACACAAATGCAAATGGTCAGATCTAAAAGGACAGATAATGCATTGATAGGAAACAGATACAGGGGTGATTGGGGGTTCAGGAAAGATGGGTGATGATGGTATTGCAGCCAGAACACATACCAGTGATAGCAGACAGATACAGGGGTGATTGGGGGTTCAGGAACTCAAATGATGCTCCTTTCCTTCTGAGCACCTAAATATTGGTCTTCCTCCACACATGGGGTAACAGTGTACTCAGGAGAAATTACACAACAAATATTGTGGTTCATTTTCTCCTGAAACCCTTGACAAAATAAAAAAAAATTGTGTCCGATGTAAAATCTTTGGGAAAAAGTTAAATGTTCATTTTCTCCTCCTCATTGCCTCAATTCTTGTGAAGCACCTGAAGGGTTAATAACCTTCTTGAATGTGGTTTTGAGCCCCTTGAGGGGTGCAGTTTTTAGAATGGTGTCACTTTTGGGTATTTTCTGTCATATTGACCCCTCCAAACTCACTTCAAATGTGAGGTGTTTCCTAAAAAAAATGGTTTTGTAAATTTTGTCAGAAAAATGAGAAATCGCTGGTCAACTTTTAACCCTTATAACTTCCTAACAAAAAAAATGTTGTTTCCCAAATTGTGCTGATGTAAAGTAGACATGTGGGAAATGTTATTTATTAACTATTTTGTGTGAAATATCTCTGTGATTTAAGGGCATGAAAATTAAAAGTTTGGAAATTGCAAAATTTTCAAAATTTTTGACAAATCTGTTATTTTCATAAATAAACGCAAGTCATATCGAAGAAATTTTACCACTAACATGAAGTATGATATGTCATGAAAAAACATTGTCCGAATCAGCAGGATCCGTTGAAGCGTTCCAGAGTTATAAGCACATAGAGTGACAGTAGTCCAGTTTTCAAAATTAAGGCCTGTTGATTAACCTACAAAGTGGCTTGGTCCTTAAGGGGTCAATCTTTACTTGTAGTTTTCAGTTAATGAGATTCTCGTGCTCTCTGACCTGCCCCCTATTATTACATAATGCATATAATAGCATTGATATTATTGGTGATAATGCCTATAATATTGTTGCTATTGTGAGGCTCAGAAAAAAAAATGACATCCAGTAAAATGACACCAGCGGCCCCTGTCCAGTAGCCTCTGTCTCTTACTTATAGATACAACTGGACAGGCACTGCCATCGCCGGTGACATTTTGCTGGATGTAATTTTTTTTTCTAAGCCTCACAATAGCCACAATATTATAGGCATTATCAACAATTATATCAACACTATTACAGTATATACTCGTGTATAAGCCAAGATTTTCAGCACATTTTTTGTGCTGAAAATGCCCCCTCGGCTTACACATTAGTCATTGCACAGAAAACAGCGGGAGAGGGGGAGCGGCGGCAGGAGCCAGTGGCTGGGAAATTATACTCGCCCTCCTGTGCAATCGCTGAACGTCCCCTGCATCCTCCGTTGTGCCAGGGCTGACAGCTTCTTCCTGTGTTGAGTGGTCACATGGTACCGCTCATTAATGTCATGATTATGGATGCAACTCCACACCCATAGGCATGGCGTCCATATTCATGACCTTTATTAGCGGTGCCACTTGACCTCTCAACACAGGAAGAAGCTGCCAGCCCTGAGACAATGGAGGATGCAGGGGACGTTCAGCGATTGCACAGGAGGGTGAGTATGACTGAGGAGGACGGAGGAAGCATGGAGGAGGACGGGGGAGCAGGATAGCGGAGCATGGAGCAGGACGAGGGGTGCACTGAGGAGCATGGAGGGGGACGGGGGAGGACGGGGGAGGACAGGGAGCTGAGCCATTCATAGAAGGATGGGAAAGGGGAGCTTAGCCTTGCATACTGGGAGGGGGGAGAACCACACAGAGCAGGACAGGGATGAGGGGACTGTCACGATCCAGGGTGGATCTGACAGAGTAAATGGACAAAGTGAACTTTTTTCCTTTGGCTGTGTGCCAAAGTGGTGTGATTGCCCCCGGTGGCCATTAGAATTATTTCACTGTGGTGTCGTTTGTTCTAAGCTGCCCCGGTGGTGGTGAGTGGCATTGCACTTTTGTTTCTTTGGTTAAGTGCACGGAATTATAAATCAGGTGTGATGCTCTATAAAAGAGTGTCAGGTGTGTTAATCACTGTTGGTGATAGTTCGTCATTTGGAAGCAAGCCTGGGTGATGAAGGAGCTGAACAAGAGTCCTGAGCAGCCCAGCCAGAGGGGTCGAGTGGCAGCTATGGAGTCTGCAAGGAGTGCTGGCATGGATTGGTGGAGTCCAACGATGGTGTCTGCAAGAAGGGCTGGCATGGCGTGGTGGAGTCACAGTTATGGTGTCAGCAGGAAGTGCTTGCATGGCTTGGTGGAATGGCGACTATGGTGTAGAGTTGCACTCACCATGCTGGTTTGGTTGCTGAGAGCTGCACTCAAGCATGCTTGACTTATTGGCAGAAAAGTTGGACTCGAGCACGCTCGACTTTTTGGCAGAAGCTGGACTCATCTTTGGGACTCTGTTTACTGGGCAGCTGCAACTGGTGGTGGACTCTGCTCCAAGACTGCACTATGGTGATGGATCCGGTTGGAGAAGATGCACGCAGGTGGTGGGCTCTGTTGCGGGAAGAATAAGCAACAGAGCAAAAAGCTAAGTGGTGTCTCCCTGTATTATCATTTTCCCTTATGTGTGTTTAGTGCAGTGGTGGGTTAGTTTCCGCACCGACCAATTCCCTAGTGAGGGTTTAGGTGCAGGGCGAGTCAGGGTTTTAAGGTTCCTGTGCGTCGCCCGGTGCGGAACCGGCATAGGGAATGTTAGGAGTGTAGAGACACTGACTCAGGGGAGTGCAGGAGGTCTCCACATCCCTGTTCCCTATCTCAGGGCCCTCCATTGTTAATGTTACCCAGGTTTTCCCTTTATTATTTAAATTCGCCTTACTGGAGGCGGGGTTTCCAGACTATTGTATATATACGTGTAATATTGAAATTCGCCAGTTGGAGGCGGCGTATCCAGCTGCACATTTTATTATTTAAATTCGCCCCACTGGAGGGTTATACTCGGGTTGGCTTATTCTCGAGTATATACGGTATATGCATTATGTAAAAATGGGGGGCAGGTCAGTGAGGGATCAGCGACCTGTCATAAGCCAATACAGATGAATATGAAATCAGTGCACCACATAAAGCCCCGCCCACAGCCCCACCCACAGCCCCACCCCAGAGCATAAGAATCTCATTAACTGAAAACTACAAATACAGATTAACCCCTTTACCCACAAGGGTGGTTTGCATGTTAATGACCGGGCCAATTTTTACAATTCTGACCACTGTGCCTTTATGAGATCATAACTCTGGAACGCTTCCATGGATCCCGGTGATTCTGACATTGTTTTTCTTGTGACATATTGTACTTCATGATAATTGTAAAATTTTATTCATATAACTTGCGTTTATTTGTGGAAAAAAAATGGAAATTTGGCAAAAATGTTGAAAATTTTGCAATTTTCCCAATTTGAATTTTTATGTCCTTAAATCACAGAGATACGGCACACAAAATACTTAAGGCCTCTTTCACACTTCAGTTCTTTGTGTCAGTTAAAATCCGCCAAAAAGGCGGACAAGCGGATCCGTCCCTAACTGATGTGAACGGATGCCACAGGATCCGTTTTTTGACAGATCCGCAGAATGAGGAAATTTAAAACAACCGCTGGCCGGGAAAAGAGAGAGAGAGATATTTGTCCGGCACCCAGACAGAATTTCGGGTTAATTCAGTGTCTGGAGGATCCGCCAGCCAAAAAAACGTTGCAAGCTCCATTTGGAAGTCTTTGAGGATGTTGACGGACAGCAACATTTTGGTGGATCCGCACAAAAACGGATGCAATGGACGGCAATCCGTCAAGATCCGCCAATAATGAAAGTCAATGGGGAAAAAAAACGGATCCGCAAAGAAAAATGGCGGATCCGTTTTTTTTCCAAATCGGCGGATCTTGACTGATTGTAAAAAACGGAAGTGTGAAAGAGGCCTAATAAGTAACATTTCCCACATGTTTACTTTACATCAGCACAATTTTGGAACCAACATTTTTTTTTGTTAGAAAGTTATAAGGGTTAAACGTTGACCAGCAATTTCTCATTTTTACAACACCATTTTATTTTTATGGTCCACATCACTTTTGAAGTCACTTTGATGGGTCTATATGATAGAAAATATCCAAAAGTGACACCATTATAAAAACTGCACCCCTCAAGGTGCTCAAAACCACATTCAAGAAGTTTATTAACCCTTAAGGTGCTTCACAGGAATTTTTTGAATGTTTAAAAAAAAATAGCGCCGTTTGAATTTTTCAACGCAAAATTGGCTGGAATTGAGATGGGACGCCATATCACGTTTGGAGAGCCCCTGATGTGCCTAAACAGTGCAAACCCCCCACCAGTGACCCCATTTTGGAAACTAGACCCCCCAAGGAACTTATCTAGATGTAAGGTGAGAACCTTGAACCCCCAAGGGCTTCACAGAAGTTTATAACGTACAGCCTTACAATTAAAAATCATATTTTTTCCACAAAATTGATCTTTTCACCCCCAATTTTTATTTTCCCAAGGGAAACAGGACCCCAAAAGTTATTGTGCAATTTGTTCTGAGCACGCTGATACCCCATATGTGGGTGTAAACGACTATTTGGGCGCATGGCAGAGCTCGGAAGGGAGAATTGGCTGGAATTGACATTGGGCGCCATATCACGTTTGGAGAGCCCCTGATGTGCCTGAACAGTAGAAACCCCCCACAAGTGACCCCATTTTGGAAACTATACCACACAAGGAACTTATCTAGATATGTGGGAGAAAACTACTGTATGGGCACACATCGGGGCTCGGAATGAAAGTAGTGACATTTTGGAATGCAGACTTTGATGGAATGGTCTGCGGGTGTCATGTCACATTTTGAGAGCCCCTGATGTGCCTAAACTGTGCAAACCCCCCACAAGTGACCCCATTTTGGAAACTAGACCCCCCAAGGAACTTACCTAGATGTGTGGTGAGCACTTTGAACCCCCAAGTGCTTCACAGAAGTTTATAACATAGAACCATAAAAATAAAAAAAATCAAATTTTTTTTTCACAAAAATCATATTTTTGCCCCCAAATTTTTATTTTCCAAAGGGTAACAGGAGAAATTGGACCCCAAAAGTTGTTGTGCAATTTGTACTGAGTAGGCTGATACCCCATATGTGGGGGGTAAAACACTGTTTGGGTGCATGGCAGAGCTTGGAAGGGAAGGAGCACCATTTGACTTTTTCAACGCAGAATTAGCTGAATTGAGATCAGACGCCATGTTGCATTTAGAGAACACCTGATGTGCCCAAACAGTGAAAACCCCCCAATTATAACTCCAACCCTAACCCCAACACACCCCTAACCCTAATCTCAGCCCTAACCCTAGCCCTAACCCTAGCCGTAACCCTAATGGGAATATGGAAATAAAAATACATTTTTTAAAATTTTATTATTTTTCCCTAACTAAGGGGGTGATAACGGGGGGTTTGATTTACTATTTATGGCGGTTTTTATGTTTGGCAGCTGTCACACGCTAAAAGACGCTTTTTATTGTAAAAATAGTTTTTGCATCACCACATATTGAGAGCTATTATTTTTCCATTATTTGACCCACAGAGTCATGTGAGGTCTTATTTTTTTTTGCGGGACGAGTTGACGTTTTTCTTGGTTCCATTTTTTGGCACGTGACATTTTTTGATCTCCTTTTATTCCGATTTTTGGGTCGCAGAATGAACAAAAACCAGCATTTCATGAATTTACCGTTCCGCGTGTGGTAAAATTGATAAAGCAGTTTTATTCTTCGGGTCAGTACAGTTACAGTGATACCTCTTTTATGTCTTTTTTTATGTTTTGGTGCTTTTATAAAATAAAAACAATTTTATATAACAAAATAATTATTTTTTCATTGCTTTATTCTGCGAGCTATAACTTTTTTATTTTTTCATTGATGACGCTGTGTGGCGGCTTGTTTTTGCGGTACAAGATGATGTTTTCAGCGGTACCATGCATATTTCTGTCTTTTTGATCACGTGTTTTTGCACTTTTTGATTGGTGGTATGTTGATAAAGCATTGTTTTTGCTTTGTTCACTTTGCAGAGCACAATGTCAGATCAGCGATCTGACAGGCACTGCACAGGCTTTCTAAGCGCCTGCTGTCAGCAGGCACTGAGAAAGCCGCCTCCCTGCAGGACCCTGAAGGCCCCCGCGGCCATATTGGATCTGGGGGCCTGCATGGAGGAGACTCTCGGAGCAGCGCGAGCACATTGCGCTACTCCGAGGGTCTCAGGGAAGCACATAGGGAGCACCCTACCTGCGCAATCCTTCTTTATGCCCCCGGTACCCTGCAATCATGTTTGATCGCAGTGTGCCAGGGGTTAATGTGCTGGGTGTCGGCTGTGATGATCAGCGGCGCTCCCCCGTGAGCGCCTTTGATCGCGATGATGTACTATACTGTTGATGGGTATACGGACCAAGGTCACATGGACGGTATAGTACGTCAAATGTCAGAAAGGGGTTAAACAACAGCCACAAGTCGGATTTCTTCTACCAAGGTATCATTGTACAAAGTATTACTGCACCGACCTGACAGTGTCTGTAGGTTACTGTGCACAATCCTGCTGACAGGTTCCCTTTAAGACATCTCAGCTCTGCACTATTATACACAGTTCTCTATAAATGTGTAATATTTCTTCATGAAACTCATCTGACAGAAAATATTGGAGCTTACGATAGTTTAGATTGTGACGTCACCGAGCCCCATACTCTAATTACCCCAGAGAGGTTTCACCACTAGCTGCTCATTTATTACTGATGGAGACTGTGGAGTTTGATCATTTCAGTAGATGTTATTGTCTATAGTCACAGTGTGTGATTACAGTAGTGTCCAAAATCCTCTGATTTAACCTCTTCCTGCAGCCAGTTTTGTGTTCTTAATCAGGCCCCATTATTAATATCTGACGTGTGTCACTTTATGTGGTGATAAATTATTCACAAAGGATAATAGAAAACAAATGGATCTTACAAATTATTTTCCAGCTTCGCACTATACCCTACATACGGTTGTACACTACTGTCTGGGCACATGGCAGTGTTCAGAAGGGAAGGAGCGCCATTTAGCTATATGAATGCAGATCTAGCTGGAATAGTTTGCAGACACAATGTATTGGGAGCACTGTTCATGGTCACCTGGCAGCTCAAAAGATGTCCCCCATGAACATGCTTGGCGCTATCTTCTCTGCTTTCCATATCCCAAGGATTGCCTTGCTCATCTAACACCATTACATGGATCTGGACTTACACAGGGACCCCTAGGCTTGCACCATGGTGTTACCTGCTATTCTGTGGTAGATGGCAAGAAGAATAGTCAGGTAGCTGGGTCAGAACCAGAAGGACAGAATACAAAATCAGAAGACACAAGAGTAGTCAGTAAACGGGCCACGGTCACAGCAGGAAACAAATACACAAGCCGCAGGCTGAGCACAGAGGACTGAACCAGAGGGGAACAGCGCTGTATCTGGCAGATTCCGGCCATGTGCTTTGCGCTTTAGTAGGGTGTGGTACTTTACAATTGGCTGAAGTAGGGAGCAGATTACTCCAGCTGGACAGCAGGAACAGATCCCAGATGAGATTGGACACACCATATGCAGAAGCCCTAATATAACTAAATGACAGAAAACCAGAATAGAAGAAATCCCCTTAAAATGATTCCATTTTCTAAATTAATTCACTGAGGGCTATAATCTATACATGTGGTCAAAATTGTTGGTACCCCTCGTTTAATCACAGAAATAACTTGAATCTGACAAAAGTAATAAATAAAACATTTATGAAAATGAACAAATGAAAGTCAGACATTGCTTTTCAGCCATGCTTCCACAGAATTATAAAAAAAATGAAACTCATAAAATAGGCCTGGACAGAAATGGTGGCGCCCCTGAAAATAATGTTACAAAAGGGACATGATAAATCGTGTCCACTAATTGTCATCACAGGTGTTTACAATCTTGGAATCAGTGAGTGGCCTGTATAGAGGAGGCTACAGATTCTCACTGTGCTGTTTGATGACATGGTGTGTATCACACTCAACATGGACCAGAGGAAGCGAAGGAAAGAGTTGTCTCAGGAGATTAGAAAGAAAATTATAGACAAACATGTTACAGGTAAAAGTTATAAGACCATCTCCAAGCATCTTGATGTTCCTGTGACTACAGTTGCACATATTATTCAGAAAATTAAGATCCATGGAACTGTAGCCAACCTCCCTGGACGCGGCCGCAGGAGGAAAATTCATGGAAAATCAAAGAGACGGATAATACGAATGGTAACAAAAGAGCCCAGAAAAACTTCTAAACAGATTAAAGGTGAACTTCAAGCTCAAGGAACATCAGTGTCAGATCCCACCATCTGTCGTATGAGCCAAAGTGGACTTCATGGGAGGCGACCAAGGAGGACACCATTGTTGAAAAAAAATAAAAAAGCCAGACTGGAATTTGTCAAACTACATGTTGACAAGTCACAAAGCTTCTGGGAGAATGTCCTATGGACAGATGAGACAAAAATGGAACTTTTTGGCACGGCACATCAGCTCTATTTTTACAGATGGAAAAATGAAGCATATCACGAAAAAAACACTGTCCCTACTGTGAAACATGGAGGAGGCTCTGTTATGTTCTCGGGCTGCTTTGCTGCATCTGGCACATGGTGTCTAGAATCTGTGCAGGGTACAATGAAATCTCACGACTATCAAGGGATTCTAGAGAGAAATGTGCTGCCCAGTGTCAGAAAGCTTGGTCTCTATTGCAGGTCATGGGTCTTCCAACAGGATAATGATCCAAAACACACAGCTAAAAATACCCAAGAATGGCTAAGAGAAAAACATTGGACTATTCTGAAGTGGCCTTCTATGAGCCCTGACCTAAATCCTATTGAGCATCTTTGAAAAGAGCTGAAACATGTCATCTGGAAAAGGCAACCTTCAAACATGAGAACTGGAGCAGTTGCTCTGAGGAGTAGCCAAAATACCTGTCGAGAGGTGCAGAAGTCTGATTGACAGTTACAGGAATCGTTTGATTGCAGTGATTGCCTCAAAAGGTTGTGCAACAAAATATTTACCCTTTTGCGCCAGAGCCTGTTTTTGCCTTTGTGACGTGCCAATTTTTTCAATTCTGACCAGTGTCACTTTATAAGGTTAGAACTCTAAAACGCTTCAACGAATCCTGGTGATTCTGAGAATATTTTTACAACAAAATTTACAAAACCATTTTTTTAGGGACCACCTCACATTTGAAGTGATTTTGGGGGTCAATAGGACCGAAAATACCCAAAAGTGACACCATTCTAAAAACTGCACCCCTAAAGGGACTAAAAACCACATTCAAGAAGTTTATTAACCCTTCAGGTGCTTCACAAGAATGAGTGGAATGTGGAAAGAAAAAATAAACATTTACTTTTCTTTCACAAAAATTTTCCTTTAGACCTAATTTTTTTAACATTCACAAGGGTACCAGGAGAAAATGGACTATAAATTTTGTTTTGCAATTTCTCCTGAGCACGCCGATACCCCATATGTGGGGGAAATCTACTGTTTGGGCGCACGGCAGGGCTTGGAAGGAAAGGCGCGCCATTTGATTTTTTTAATGTAAAATATGCTGGAATAATTAGCGGTTGCCATGTCATGTTTCGAGAGCCCCTGATGTGCCTAAACAGTGGAAACCCCCAACAAGGGACCCCATTTTGGAAACTAGACCCTTTAGGGAACTTATCCAGATGTGTATTGAGCACCTTGAACCCACAGGTGCTTCACAGAAGCTTATAACGTAAAGCCGTGGAAATAAAAAAATAACATTTTCACAAATCTTTTTAGCTCCATATTTTGCATTTTCATAAGGGAAACAGGAGAAATTTATCCATACAATTTGTTGTGCAATTTCTCCTGAGCTCGCCGATACCCCATATGAGGGAGAATACTACTGTTTGGCTGCATGTCAGAGCTCGGAAGGGAAGGAGCGCCGTGTGGAGAGCAGATTTTGCTGGAATTGTTTGTGGGTGACATGTCACATTGTCAGAGCCCCTGAGGTGCTAGAACAGCATAAGCCCCCAAAAGTGACTGCATTTTACCAAATACTTGCCTGAATGAATTCTTCTCGTGGTGCAGTGAGCATACTGACACCACAGCTGTTCCATAGAAAATTATACCATTGGGCAGTGAAGAAGAAATAGTTACATTTTTACCACTAAAATGTTGTTTTAACCCCAGATTTTACATTGGAAAATAGGTAGATATGTAAAAAGTCTCTACACCCAGAGATGAATTCGCAGAGGGGTGTCCTTTCCAAAATGGGGTCCCTTCAGGGGGGATTCTGCTGTTATGGAAGTTTTACAGCAAAAATTGCAAATATGTAATTGTAGTCCCCAATATATTGTGCCCAGCTTGTGTCTCTGGAGACCTCCCCCCACCTACCCCCGGAAATTGTTATTTCAGCTCTACTCAAATGTGTCTGTCACTAAATAAACCAAATGCTTGAATGTCAAAACAGTTCAAAAACGTGGTTCTGTGTGGAAGATTGTAAAGCCGTCATGGAGGCATAAGGCTGGCAGTGATGGGCATTGTGGGTAATAATAGCGGGGATCATGCCTCATTCCTCTCTAGGAACATACACGACATCTTCTCTGGGGGTTCTTTCTTGGTTCAAAGAATAAATGTGAATATTTACACCGGCGCTCCACCTGATATAAACTAGAGCTGCAGGTGCTGAGACAGCCTCTGTGCTAATGGCTGACAAGAAAGAGGTTTACAAAAACTAAACAGGAAAACACCTAGCTAAAGTTGCTACTGTATGGGTCAAAATCAGAAAAGCAATACCTAGAGATCATGGAGGCATAACATGCAGGTAAATGAAGAAAACCGTCTGCCTACCTTGAGGTGAATGTATGATCCAGCACGGATAGAAGGGTACTATGAAGAAAGTTTCTGGGTTACTAGCCTGCAAAATAATCCACAGGGGTAGCTGCACCAGAAGGATCCTAAATGCTGGAGCAGGGAGATAAGAGCCAGCAAGTGTACAGGTACTGGCAGGAAAACACAGCGGCACGTGGAAAAGATACTGTGCACCCCAGGTGGAAGATGAGTGGGGACCGGGGAGTGTCCCCCCCCTTAGCAATGGAGCCCACCTGAATACTCACCGAGGATAAGAAGCACATGGCGTGCGCCGGTGTCAGTGCCAGAGTGTCGGGGGGGCATTGTCTGGGTGACGTCACCTTGAGCAGGCGAAGAAGGTCCGTGCACCTTCGAAACGCGTTGGCGATTGGCCCTTCTCAGCCTCCGTTCCCCTGCTTCTAGCTCTCTGCTCTAGGAGACAACACCCAGACCATGCCCCCCGACATTCCAGCGCTGACAGTGGGGTCTCCTGGCCAGCACACGCCGCGTGCTTCTTATCCTCGGTGAGGATTCTGGTGGGTCTCATCTCCCTGCTCCAGCATTTAGGATCCTTCTGGTGCAGCTACCCCTGTGGATTATTTTGCAGGCTAGTAACCCAGAAACTTTCTTCATAGTACCCTTCTATCCGTGCTGGATCATACATTCACCTCAAGGTAGGCAGACGGTTTTCTTCATTTACCTATATGTTATGCCTCCATGATCTCTAGGTATTGTTTTTCTGATTTTGACCCATACAGTAGCAACTTTAGCGTGGTGCTTTCTTGTTTAGTTTTTGTAAACCTCTTTCTTGTTTCAGTTACTGGGATGAGTGCAATAAAATGTCGCTCAGTGAGTCTTCTGACGTCTTCAGATTCTAAAGGATTGGCGGGGACAAAATTATCAAAAACAAGATTTTCAGTGACCTTTTCCTGATAATCAAGGAAAGTATCTGCATTTCCGGCTTTTTTGTATAACGCAAAAGAATTATATGTGGCCACCTGAAACAAATACATGACTAACTTTTTATACCAGATATATGATTCTCTTGATACCTGGTATGGCTGTAGAACCTGATCTGCAAGGTCCACACCCCATATATTTGTTGTAGTCAGTGACAGACACAGGTTTTGGAGTAGTGGATCCCTGTTGGTCTGCAGTGGCCCTTGTGGCATCTGTGTGGATCGAGCTCAGGATAAAAATATTTTTTTATACTTACACTTAAGGGCAAGCAGCTCTCCATTGTGTAAAGCCCCTGACTGCACCTTTCAGAACTTTTTGTTGACCAATGATTGTGGAAACCCCTGACGGTTTTTGCGAATGGTCCCACAAGCCCCTATGTTATGTTCAGCCAGACTTTTAAATAAGGGTATGCTGGTGTAGTAGTTGTCAATATACAGATTGTAGCCTTTTTGTAAAAATTGAGTTTTTACCCTTCGCCACGACAGCACCCACTGGAGATATCGGATCCGTCCTATTTGGAACAGGAAACCCTACAGGAAAGATAAAAGGGGCGGTCCGCCTTTCCTCCTCAGTTTTGGTTTCCTGTTCCAAAAGGAGCCTCATGATCCTTCAGGAAAGCATACCTGGGCTATGCATGCCACCTGTGCGGTCTCCACGGGAACTGCAGGGGCTGCGGTCCGGAGGCAGCGTCAGGGGAGACTCCATTAGACGGCTCCCCCTCATCTGATGCATGGAGGGTGATGACCGGGTCCGGGGAGGGCCGCCCGGTCTCACTTAGGAGCGCGCCGGGTGGCACCACAACGCGCAGGCCGCCGCTGCTAGGAGCGGTAAGTGCGCCAGTGGCGCGAAGAAAGAGAAGAAAAAAAAAATTTTGAAAGCACAGCAGCGGTGGCGGTGGCGTGGAGAGCGTGAGCCACAGGAAGAAACGGAGGCACGGTAGCTGGCCGGCGCAGAGGCTCCTGACCCCCGGAAGTAATGATTGAGCTTCCGGGGCAGGATGGCTGAGAGTGCGACGGCGCATGCGCGGTGATCCCGGGGAGGAAGAGTGACTTCTGGGGGCAGACACAAGGAAGAAAGGAAAAAAAAAAAAAAAGAGGCAATCTATTTAAACAGCGCCGCAGCTGAGCGGCGGTGAGCCATGTCGTCCCCAACAGAAGTGCACGCTCCAGCAGGAGACTCTGTGGGGGGCAGCTCCTCCAGGGACCGCAACACTAGGACAGACACCACCCGCAGGAGTGAGGCAGGAGAGTCAAGGCCTAGGACGGGATCTCAGCCATCCGATCTGGTAATATAAGGCTTCACTGGGTGAGTGTGCAATGTATATACTCTGCCTATTAAGCTGACCTCTCCTCCCCCCCTCTCCATTCGCCATATCTCCCCTCTCCAGAAAAAAAAGAAAAATCTAAGCATAAGGAATGCGCGTTATGCGCTTAACCTCTCCCTGACTCCTACCCCAAAAAGCTCTGTAAGCAGTGCACCAGGGAGACTAGGCAGGGGTCCACAGTGTCATCAAAGGACATTCGAGTCATAATCAGGGAGGAAATACAGGCTATCACCCGCGCCAGTACTCCCTCAGAGTCTAGGAGCAAAAAACAGGTGACCCTCAGCTCAGAATCAGAGGAAGAACAGGGGTTAATCTCCGACTCCTCACTCACATCCTCGTCATCATCATCAGACATGGAGGGTCGGTCATGTTTTCCCCTGGATAGTGTGGATAACCTGGTCAAATCTGTGAGGAATACTATGGGGTGTGAGGAAGCAAGGGGTGCCCAAACCGCTCAAGAAATAATGTTTGCGGGGTTGGCGGAAAAGAAAAGGAGAGCGTTCCCAATAATACCGGCAGTTAAGGCCCTAATAAAAAGAGAGTGGGAAAAGCACGATCAAAGAAGTTTTCTCCCATTGGCCTCAAAGAGGAAATATCCATTTAGCGATGAAGAGCTATTAAAATGGACCAAAGTGCCAAAGGTTGATGCCGTTGTAGCCTCTACCTTGAAACAATCTACTATTCCGGTAGAGGATGCAGGCTTGTTGGCAGACCCGCTAGACCGTAAGGCAGAGTCATCCTTGAAAAGATCTTGGGAGTCTACCACGGGGATTTTTAAGCCAGCAGTAGCCAGCATGTGCACCGCTAGATCTATGCTCGTATGGTTGGATCAATTGGATCAACAAATCGAGCAGAAGGTGTCAAGAGAAAAACTACAGGCCGCTGTTATGATGAGTCACCGAAGGAGGAAAAAACAAAATACCAGCTAAGTCCAGAAAAAAACAGAGAGGTTGGCAGCTATCGGATTGCAGACCCCTGAACCTATCCACAACAGCTAGCAGTAGCCGTGGGGGGTTCCTACGGTGCCCTAGACCCCTCGATCACAGCCGGAGAACTACATAGCCTAAAGACAGAAAGGGGAAAAACTAAACTGCCCCAGAGCAGACCCCAAAGCAATAGGCAGCCCCCAACATATAATGACGGTGAAGCAAGATGAAAACACTAACACAGATAGAAAGATAGGTTGAGCAAATGATGGGGCCCAAGCTAACTACATAGGACAGGATAGGAAAGCTGCTGTCTGCCATCCGCAAAAACCCTATCAAAATGAGCCAACCGACTGATAGGAACAACAGACCCTGAAGTCGCTAGGCTTCAAAAGACTATATCAGCACTCAGGTATATTCTGAAGACAGAGCAAAATATCAACAGATCAGAGACAAAAATGGAATTCAGCTCACCCCCGGCCGGGGATGGCAGAACACCCAAAAAACAAGGCAAAAGAAAAACAAAACTGAAGAGTACAAAGCAGAGCAGAAAAACTTAGCTTTGAGATGCAGGGATCAGACTGGTCTCCGAGAATCCAGCAGGAAAATCACCAGCCAGGAAGAAGGGCGTCAGCAGCCTTATATCCAGACCTCAATTCCAGCCACCCAGTCCTCATCTAGCTGCCCAGTTGTTTGGTAATCAGTCTCACTACCTTCCTTCACTAGAGGAGGGAGTTCATCAGACCTCAATGGTGAAGGGAAAAATGAACTCACAACAGTACCTCCCCCTTGAGGAGGGGTCACCGAACCCTCATCCATGCCACCAGGGCGATACGGGTGAGCCCGATGAAAGGCACGCACCAATCTTTCGGCATGAATATCAGAGGCAGAGACCCAGGAATTATCCTCCTGACCATAACCCTTCCACTTAACCAAATACTGGAGTCTCCGTCTAGCCAGACGGGAATCCAGTATCTTCTCTACCTCATATTCCATGTTACCTTCAACCAATATAGGGTCAGGAGGTGCCACCACAGGAACTACTGGTTCAACAAACCTCTTCAACAAGGACTTATGAAACACATTATGAATTTTAAATGTGACAGGAAGAGCCAACCGAAAAGAGACCGGATTAATAATCTCCAAAATCTTGTAAGGTCCAATAAATCTAGGCTTAAACTTAGGAGAAGCCACCTTCATAGCGATATTTTTTGATGACAACCAAACCATATCACCCACCTTCAACTGGGGACCAACGGTCCTACGGCGGTTGGAAAACCGCTGGGCCTTTTCCTGGGAGAGAGACAACTTATCCACTACTTGGTCCCAGATCTGGTGCATTCTCTCCACCACAGTGTCAACACCTGGGCAGGCAGAAGGCTCCACCTGCCCTGAAGAAAATCGAGGGTGAAAACCAAAGTTACAAAAAAAAGGTGACATCAAAGTGGTAGAACTAGCTCTATTATTTAAAGCAAATTCGGCCAAGGGCAAAAATGAAACCCAATCATCCTGATCAGCAGAAATAAAACATCTCAAATACGACTCCAAAGTCTGGTTTGTTCTCTCCGTCTGCCCATTGGTCTGAGGGTGAAACGCAGAGGAGAAGGACAACTGAATTCCCAGCTTGGAACAGAAAGTCCTCCAAAATCTAGACACAAACTGAACTCCTCTGTCAGATACAATGTTCTCAGGAATCCCGTGCAAGTGAACCACCTGTTGCAAAAAACAAGGGCACCAACTCAGAGGAAGATGGCAACTTAGGGAGTGGTACAAGATGGACCATCTTAGAGAATCTATCACAAATCACCCAAATAACAGTCATTCTCTGAGAGACAGGCATATCAGAGATAAAATCCATTGAAATATGGGTCCATGGCCTCCTGGGCATCGGCAAAGGCATCAACAAGCCACTAGAGCGAGAACAAGGTTTAGACTGGGAGCAAGTCCCACAGGACTGCACAAAATTCCTGACATCACGAGACAAGGCGGGCCACCAAAAAGATCGACTCACCAGATCTCTAGTACCAAAAATACCTGGATGACTAGCTAATGCAGAGCAATGAACTTCAGACATCACTCTCTTCCTCCACTGGTCAGGAACATACAACTTTCCACTGGGACAACGCTCAGGTTTGTCCTCCTGAAACTCTTCCAGAGCACGTCTCAAATCGGGCGAGATGGCAGAAAGAACTACCCCCTCGCCTAAGATGGTAGCAGGCTTAGTCACAACAGGAGAATCAGCAAGGAAACTCCTAGAGAGGGCGTCTGCCTTGACATTCTTAGTGCCCGTAAGAAAAGAGACCACAAAATCAAAACGTGTGAAAAACAAGGCCCACCTAGCCTGTCTAGGATTCAAGCGCTTGGCCGACTCCAGGTAAATCAAATTCTTGTGGTCAGTAAGGACCACTACTTGGTGTTTGGCTCCCTCCAACCAATGTCTCCACTCCTCAAATGCCCATTTCATGGCCAACAGTTCCCGATTCCCCACATCATAGTTACGTTCGGATGGGGAGAACTTTCGGGAAAAGAAAGCACAAGGATTCATTTTAGATGTCACAGGATCTTTTTGGGACAACACCGCTCCTGCACCAATCTCAGAAGCGTCCACCTCCACCAGAAACGGGAGTGAGACATCAGGTTGCCGCAAAACCGGAGCAGAAGTGAATCTTCGCTTCAGCTCCTGAAAGGAAGAAACAGCCTCCGGAGACCAATTCAGCACATCAGCACCCTACCTAGTCAAATCCGTCAATGGATGGCAATACCAGAAAAATTAGCTATAAATTTCCGATAAAAATTAGCAAAACCCCAAAACTTCTGGAGGGCCTTCAAAGAAGTGGGCTGAACCCAATCATAAATGGCCTGTACCTTGGCCGGGTCCATTTCAATAGTTGACGGAGACAAAATAAATCCCAAAAATGAAATCCTCTGTACCCCAAAAAGGCATTTCGATACCTTGACATACAGGGAATTCTCCCTCAAAATCCGGAACACAGTCCGAACATGTTCCACATGAGAGTCCCAATCCTTGGAGAAGATCAAAATATCATCCAGATAGATAATCAAAAATTTATCCACAAAGTCTCGGAATATATCGTTCATGAAGCACTGGAAGACAGAAGGGGCATTAGTGAGCCCAAAAGGCATCATCAGGTACTCAAAATGTCCCTCCGGAGTAGTAAACGCCGTCTTCCATTCATCCCCATGCTTAATGCGAATAAGATTATACGCCCCCCTGAGGTCCAGCTTGGTAAACCAGCAAGCACCTTTAACTCTGGAGAATAGATCAGAAATCAGGGGTAAGGGATACTGATATTTAACAGTAATTTTGTTGAGGGCACGATAGTCAATACAAGGCCTTAATGAACCATCCTTTTTAGCCACGAAAAAAACCCAGCACCTAAGGGTGAAGAGGATGGTCTAATATGACCCTTCTCCAATGCCTCCTTAATATAGGATCGCATAGCCTCGTGCTCGGGTACAGATAAATTGAAAAGCCGACCCTTGGGGAATTTACACCCCGGGTTCAGCTCAATAGCACAGTCATAACTCCTATGAGAAGGCAAAGACGCAGACTCATTCTCACTAAATACATCATAAAAGTCAGCCAAATAGTCAGGAACATCATGTGACTGGGGAGAGGTGGAGAAAACAGGAAAACAGGAG
The DNA here is from genome assembly GCF_039654945.1 of Dendrobates tinctorius. Classification (NCBI taxonomy): domain Eukaryota; kingdom Metazoa; phylum Chordata; class Amphibia; order Anura; family Dendrobatidae; genus Dendrobates; species Dendrobates tinctorius. The sequence continues at coordinate 1,470,539 of NW_027362069.1, read as the reverse complement.
CATCACTAAGGGCACACCGACAACCCCAACTCACCACAGACAAAGATTTCCAATCCAGAACTGGATTATGGATTTGCAACCAGGGAAACCCCAGAACAATGGTATCATGCAAATTATGCAACACCAAAAATCTGCAATTTTCTTGATGGTCTGGGGTGACTCGCATTACCACCTGGGTCCCAAACTGAGGTTTATTCTTCGCCAAAGGAGTAGCATCAATACCCCTCAAAGGGATAGGCGTCCGCAGAGGTGTCATAGGAAATCCACAACGTTTAGCAAAATCCAAGTCCATCAGGTTCAGAGCTGCTCCTGAATCCACAAAAGCCTTGGCGGAAAATGTGGACAGGGACAGATCAGAGTAATTGCCAGAAGAAACTTAGGTTGAACACCACCCACAGAAAACGTGTGTGCACAACGTTTCTCTCGTTTAGGGCAGACAGAAATAATATGCGAGGCATCTCCACAAAAAAAAACACAGCTTATTACGCCTTCTGAACTCCTGACGTTGCGCCCTAGACAAAACTCTATCACATTGCATAGGTTCAGACATTTGTTCAACAGGTGGTAACATCTCTCGTGTAGTTTTGCGTTCACGTAAACGCCGATCCACCTGAATGGCTAATGACATAGAATCGTCAAGACCAGAGGGAACAGGAAATCCCACCATAGTATCTTTTACAGTTTCTGACAAACCCTTCCGAAAGAGGGCTGCCAAGGCACCATCATTCCAGGTAGTAAGGACCGCCCACTTTCGGAATTTTTGACAGTACAACTCTGCCGAATGCCGACCCTGGCTTAATGCCAACAGGGTCTTTTCAGCCTGATCAATAGCATTAGGTTCATCATACAACAACCCCAAGGCTTGAAAAAATGCATTCACATTATTCAGAATAGGATCATCAGGTTTCAAAGAAAACGCCCAATCCTGGGGATCGCCGCGCAGCAAAGAGATGACAATTTTAACCTGCTGCGCGGAGTTCCCCGACGAGTTAGGCTTCAAGGCCAAAAATAATTTGCAATTATTTTTGAAATTCAAGAATTTAGACCGATCCCCCAAAAATACATCAGGAGAAGGAATCTTTGGTTCAGCAGCATGTGAATGAGCAAGATAGGCGGAAATTCCCCGCACTTCAGCAGCGAGCTGCTCCATACGATCAGACAATTGCTTCATCTCCATTGAGAGAAAAATTCCCCCTACGGCCTCAGAGATATAGAGGAAAAAATATGCACACACAAAAAAAAAAAAAAAATTCTGACACTTTTTTTTTTTTTTTTTTTTTTTTTACAATTCTCTCCTGCTATTGAGTACCCTAGGATCTGCGGTATGGCTGGTGATTCTGTTATGATGAGTCACCGAAGGAGGAAAAAACAAAATACCAGCTAAGTCCAGAAAAAACCAGAGAGGTTGGCAGCTATCGGATTGCAGACCCCTGAACCTATCCACAACAACTAGCAGTAGCCGTGGGGGGTTCCTACGGTGCCCTAGACCCCTCGATCACAGCCGGAGAACTATATAGCCTAAAGACAGAAAGGGGAAAAACTAAACTGCCCCAGAGCAGACCCCAAAGCAATAGGCAGCCCCCAACATATAGTGACGGTGAAGCAAGATGAAAACACTAACACAGATAGAAAGATAGGCTGAGCAAATGATGGGGCCCAAGCTAACTACATAGGACAGGATAGGAAAGCTGCTGTCTGCCATCCGCAAAAACCCTATCAAAATGAGCCAACCGACTGATAGGAACAACAGGCCCTGAAGTCGCTAGGCTTCAAAAGACTATATCAGCACTCAGGTATATTCTGAAGACAGAGCAAAATATCAACAGGTCAGAGACAAAAATGGAATTCAGCTCACCCCCGGCCGGGGATGGCAGAACTCCCAAAAAACATGGCAAAACAAAAGCAAAACTGAAGAGTACAAAGCAGAGCAGAAAAACTTAGCTTTGAGATGCAGGAATCAGACTGGTCTCCAAGAATCCAGCAGGAAAATCACCAGCCAGGAAGAAGGGCGTCAGCAGCCTTATATCCAGTCCTCAATTCCAGCCACCCAGTCCTCATCTAGCTGCCCAGGTGTTTGGTAATCAGTCTCACTACCTTCCTTCACTAGAGGAGGGAGTTCATCAGACCTCAATGGTGAAGGGAAAAATGAACTCACAACAGGCCGCTATTCCATTGATCAGAGGCGCAGCAGCCTTTATGGCCGATGCATCGGCAGACACTCTGCGGCTGGCAGCGAGTTCGGCGGCTCTGGTGAACGCCAGGCGGGCTCTGTGGATGAAGAGCTGGAAGGGGGACTTGCAATCAAAATCTAAGATTTGTGCAACCCCGTGCGAGGGTGAGTTTCTCTTTGGGAAAGCCCTAGATGACATACTCGCCAAGGAGAGGAAGAAGGCCTTCCCTGATTCTTCTATCCATTTCTATAGGAGAACCTTTAAAAGACGACCGTTTGGAAGAAGGAGGCAAATGGATAGATCAAATAGATGGCCCGCAAGGGAAGAAAAACAAAAGGGTAACATGTTCAGGGGTTCAACGTTCTGGAAGGAAAATAAATATTAAAAAATCAGACCCACCAGTAGGGGGTATATTAAAATTTTTTTATTCAAAATGGGAACAAATAACTTCGAGCCCATGGATCCTAAGTATAATTAAAGAGGGAATGAAAATAGAATTCCTTCAAATCCCTTATGATTTCTTTATCATAACCCGCCTTAACCCTATAGTTCAATAAAAGGCCCTCGAAGAAGAAATTCAGAGCCTACTATCCAAGGGCGTTTTAGTAGAGGTCCCAGTGGGACAGGAAGGTAGAGGATTCTACTCTCCTTTATTTTTATTTCCAAACCAAGATGGTACGTTTAGGACAATTATTAATTTAAGGAAGCTTAATACGTTTATAAAAAATTATAAGTTTAAGATGGAATCAATCAGATCCACCATAAAGCTTCTCTTTCCAAACTGTGTAATGGCGGGGATTGACTTAAAAGATGCTTACTATCATCTTCATATCCATGATAGATACCAAAAATACCTAAGAGTCGCAGTGGTGTTCGAAGGCAAGATCCATCATTTTCAGTATACAACCATGCCTTTCGGCCTCTCTACAGCGCCAAGAATCTTCACCAAGGTGATGGCAGAGGTGATGGCCTATCTTCGTCAAAAAGACACTCTAGTCGTACCTTACCTAGATGACTTCCTAATAATTGTGAACTCTGTCACCCAATGTACCAAACGTGTGGCTGACGCGATCTCATCTTTGCAGGATCTAGGCTGGATCATCAATGTACAGAAGTCTAGACTTGTTCCGCATTCGCTCCAGATGTTTTTAGGGTTCTAGTTAGACTCCACAACCCAGAGATGTCTACTTCCTCAGGTAAAGATTGCACTCACAAAAGAGAAAGTGGAGGCAGCAATAGGTAGACCACGCATGTCTCTGAGAGGGGCAATGTCGCTATTGGGGTCGCTAAATTCTTGTGCCCCGGCAGTCCGGTGGGCCCATTATCATGTCCGCATCAGATCCTCCAAGAGGACAGGCGACATGGTGGTCACCTCGAGAGCAAGATAACCTTAACACTTGAGGTCTTGACTTCTCTAGAGTGGTGGCTAGATGATGACCATCAATCCTCAGGAGACCCATGGGTTATAGTACCATCTTGTATCCTAACCACCGATGCTAGCCCCCATGGCTGGGGAGCCCATATGGGGAATAGCTTTTGTCAAGGAAGGTGGAATAGAGAGGAATGGGAATACTTGTCTAATTTAAAAGAGCTGACAGCGGTATATTATACTCTTCACCATTTTCTTCCACAGCTCCAACAGAAACATGTCAGGATCTTGTCGGACAACACCACTACAGTGGCCTACATAAACAGACAGGGAGGTAATCGATCAGAGACTCTGATGTCTTCTGCGGCAAGAATCTTAAACTTAGCCGAAAGCTATTTGTTGTCCCTCTCAGCTCTTCATATCAGGGGAGAGAACAACCGAGAAGCAGACTTCTTAAGCCGAAACACACTTCGGCAAGGGGAGTGGTGCCTCAATCGCCGAGTCTTCAAGGACATAGTAGCCTTATGGGGCAACCTCAGGTGGACCTCTTTGCCACGAAAGAGAACAGACAGATAAAGATGTTTGCTTCCCTGTCCCCGTCAGATCACCCAGACATACTGGATGCCCTCCAGGCCTCATGGAAGTTCAAACTGGCATACGCCTTCCCTCCATTGATTCTCCTGCCACAGGTGATTCGGAAGATCAGAGAAGACAAGGCGAGAGTAATCTTGATAGCACCATTCTGGCCCAAGAGACCGTGGTTCTCGTGGCTACGAATTATGTCAGTGACAGATCCTTGGGTCCTTCCTTCGATTCCCAACCTACTCTCCCAAGGCCCTTTTTTCCACCCCCAAGTGGATAGCTTACACTTGACGGCGTGGAATTTGGAAGGCAGCTACTAAGATCAAGAGGCTTTTCTGAAACACTAATTGCTACACTGCTACAGAGCAGGAAGCAGTCCACGACCCAGATTTATACAAGAATATGGAAGAAATTCCTACAGTTTCATACAGCACCTCATACAACAGAAGTCCCGATAGTTCCTATCCTAGAATTTCTACAGAGAGGGAAGGACTTGGGCCTGGCAGTAAACACACTGAAAGTTCAGGTGTCCGTGTTAGGGGCACCGTATGGCCATAATATAGCAGGAAATAAGTGGATATCACGATTCAATACAGCTTGCGAACGGATAACTCCAGTTCACATACCTGCAATCCCTGCATGGGACTTAAATCTGGTCTTAGATGCCCTGATGGAAGAACGCTTTGAGCCAATAGACACAATATCCCTCAAATACTTGTCACTCAAGACAGCCCTCTTAGTAGCACTGACATCTGCTAGAAGAGTGGGTGATATCCAGGCCCTGTCCATAGATCCACCCTTTTTTCAGGTATACCAGGATAGATTAATATTAAAGCCGGACCCCTCATACCTGCCTAAGGTATAAACAAAATACCATAGATCTCAAGAGATACTTCTTCCAACCTTCTTTGAAGATCCCTCTGTTAAGGGGAGAATATATGGCACATGAATATATACAAGAATCAAAACTGTACCACTATATAGACGCTTTGCTGAATAGTAGGATCATGTTGCTTTAAGATACTTCTGATTTTCTGCTGAATTATTTCTGTGCATGACCCACCTAGGCTTCATGTAATACCGCAATACTGGGTGGACAAGGGTGGATCAGGCTAAAGAACAATACTTATGTACACGGTGATTATGTAGCATATAAGAACAGTAAACAGTAACTCAGAAACGTACATAGTGATACGTAGCGACATGGGAACGGTAAATAGTAATTTAGAAATGTACCCATGATGTAATAACACAAACTCTGTATAAAAGCTGTTCATTTTTGGATTAAAGACAGAGAAGAATCATACTGACACGATACACCTTGTCTTGTGTATTCTTTTCTCCGTGCACGTAAAATCTCTACCAAAGATCCAATTCGGCCACAGACAATTAAGACGGGCCACACCCTAGTGCGGCAGAATCAACAGTTGGCGCTCAAACACCTCCACTCCAGAGGAGCGGAAATTCCACACTTTGGACGTCAGAAGAACTGTCCTAAAATATATTGAGAGGTCCAGGAGTTGGAGGCAGTGTAGGGCTCTGTTCGCATCTTTTCAGGGCTGTAAAAAAGGGTATGGAGTCACGAAGAGCACCATTTCCCGATGGATCAGGGATGCCATTCGCTTAGCCTACTCCGCAAAAAATGAAGATCCTCCGGAAGGCATTAGAGCGCATTCCACTAGAGCAATGGCGACTTCCTGGGCCGAGAGGGGAGACGTTCCAATTGAAACCATATGTAAGGTGGCAATTTGGTCATCTCCTTCTACCTTCTATTATCACTATAGACTTGACCTTTCATCAACTTCTGACCTAAGCTTTGGCAGTACTGTCCTTGGCACGGTGGTCCCACCCAGGTGATGGTCTCTGGAATCTCTCCAGTGGGTGCAGTCGTGGCGAAGGGTAAAAAGCCGGATTACTTACCGGTAATGCTCTTTTAATGAGTCCACGACAGCACCCGCTCACTTCCCTCCCTGCTAAAGATATCGATAATAAAGTATATCTGCTAAAGATGAATAAAAGACATTGCCTAATCCTTGGCGGTCCTCCTGGTACTCTGAAATGCAAAACTGAGGAGGAAAGGCGGACCGCCCCTTTTATCTTTCATGTAGGGTTTCCTGTTCCAAATGGGGCGGATCCAATTCCTCCAGTGGGTGCTGTCGTGGACTCATTAAAAGAGCATTACCGGTAACTATTCCGGCTTATCAGCTCCCAAACGATTTTTCTCGATGTCCCCAGATAAGTTGGGCATCCTGGTGGGTTTAATTGGCTATCTTTCCCCTCATAAATGCGAAAAACTGATGTGTATCCGGTTGAACTCTCGCACATTTTATAGAGCTTTATTCCGAACCTTGCCATCTTAGTAATAAATTACTTGAGGTGCAGTCTTCCTTTGAATTTTACAAGGGAAATGTTATCTGCTGGGGTGTAAAGCTTTAAGAACTTTTCTGTCAAGTCTTCGATGATGGGTGTGATTTTGAATAGTCTGTCATGTTCAGGGACATTTCTGGGCAGGCATTGACTATTGTCGTTAAAATGCCAAAATCTCATGAGCATTTCATAATGGGTCCTAGGAAGAACAGCAGAAAACATAGAGGTGGCTTGAACAGGGCGGTTGGACCAATAGGACAGAATGCTCGTTTTTTACAAGCCCCATAGCGAATGTAAGTCCTAAAAATGTTTTCCATTCTAGGACATTAGTTGGTGTCCATAAATTTGACCTAGCATAATAGGATCATGGATTCTGGCTGATTAATTGGGATTATTATTATTATTTATTTATATAGCACCATTGGTTCCATGGTGCTATACATGAAAAGGTGTTACATACAAATTACAGATATCACTTACAGTAAACAAACTTACAATGACAGACTGATACAGAGGGAAAAGGACCCGGCCCTTTCGTGCTTACATACTACGGGATGATGGGGAAGGAGACAGTAGGTTGGTGGGTTGCAGCAGTTCTGGTGTTGGTTGAGGCGATATCTCCGGTAGTGGTGAGGAGGTAGCTGGGTCATTGCAGGCTGTAAGCTTTCTTGAAGAGGTGGGTTTTCAGGTTCCGTCTGAAGAATCCGAATGTGGTTGATAGTCGGATATATTGGGGCAAAGAATTCCAGAGGATGGGGGATATTCAGGAGAAGTCTTGGAGGCGGTTGGGTGAGGAGCGACATAAATATATAAATTTGTAGACTAATATGCTCTAGCAAGCTATCTGTCACAAACAAATTAAAAAAATAATTGGTCCAAAATTTTCCAACTCCACATTTATACCAGGAATGACCTTAAAATTAGGGATGAATGAAGTAGCCAAATCTGAAGCCTCCTATCTAGGAAATGCTATGTCAAGAGGCAAAGCCCCTTGGACATTGGTGTGCACCAATTCACGAGCACTAGGGACAGCGCTAGTACTGGGCATTGTTCCCTGAGTTGGAGACATTTCTCCAGAAGTGCTATTTGTCCTTCTTGTTGTACTGGTCCTTGTGTGTGAGGATAGACCAGAATCGCTGCTCATTTCTGAGCTATCACTGTCGCTGCTACTACAGTAAAGCCCTCGAAATCCAAATCGCCATCTGACACTGCACTTTCTTCGCTGTCTGAACATAAAAGTGCATAAGCCTCCTCTGCACTATAATACTGACGGGCCATTTTATTCATTTTTATTTTCCAGAAATAGAAAACTCTGACGTGACCAAATTATTGGGGAGACAATTGAGAAAAAACTAATTCTTTAGCCTAACAATAACTTTAGCCTTACATTAACCCTAACTTTAGCCTAACAGTAACCCTAACCCTAATTTTAGCCTAACAGTAACCCAACTTTAGCCTAACAGTAACCATTACTTTAGCCCCAACACTAACTCTAACTGTAGCCCCAACACTAACCCTAACTAGCATTATATGTAACCTGCCCTATTTGTTTTTCTATTGACAGATGATGAACCTGATTGAGGACTTGTTTTTTGTGAGATGAGAATTGGTATTATTTTCACCTACATAACATTGATTGGTTTCTTTATATTTGACATTTGGGAGGCAGAATGAACAAACAGTTGAACACCGCACACTACTGGCTCATCCAACAAGGTTTTCTATTAGACTGTGAACTGTCATTGTCTTGTTAAATAATTAAAGTTTTTTACATAGCTTGCCATTTTTATCGTCAGTTTAAGTAGAAATGTTCAAAAATATAAAACTCAAGGATATTTTATTAAAAAAATTGTTTTTTATCTTAGCAGAGGACTGTACCAGGAGATCAGAGGGACAGCTGACATCTTCAATTTTTAAATCTGATGATCTTGAGATCCTACAAGATACAACGGAAGTGATTGCTATTACTCCAGATATACCATCATCCATTCACAGCAAAGATCTGTCATCTGATCCTATGAAACAGGTCCCATCTTCTGATTCTTTACTTACTACTAAGGAAAATCAAAGTCACAAAAGAGGCATTAAAAAACAAACTGCTCCTAAAGCAAAGAATTCATTTTCATGTTCAGAATGTGAGAAATGTTTTAACCGGAAATCAGATTTGGTTAATCACCATGCAACTCACACAGGGGAGAAGCTTTTTTCCTGTTCAGAATGTGGGAAATGTTTTAACCAGAAAGGGAATCTTGATAAACACCAGAGAATCCACACAGGAGAGAAGCCTTTTTCCTGTTCAGAATGTGGGAAATGTTTTAACCGGAAAGAGCATCTTACTAGTCACCAGAGAACTCACACAGGAGAGAAGCCTTTTTCCTGTTCAGAATGTGGGAAATGTTTTAACCGGAAAGAGCATCTTATTAGTCACCAGCGAACTCACACAGCAGAGAGGCCATATTCATGTTCAGAATGTGGGAAATGTTTTAAATTGAAAATAGGTCTTAATATCCATAAAAAAACCCACACAGGGGAGAAGCCTTTTCCCTGTTCAGAATGTGGGAAATGTTTTAACCGGAAATCACAATTAGTTTATCACTATAGAACTCACACAGGGGAGAAGCCTTTTCCCTGTTCAGAATGTGGGAAATGTTTTATCCGGAAATCAGATTTGGTTATTCACCATAGAACTCACACAGGGGAGAAGCCTTTTTCATGTTCAGAATGTGGGAAATGTTTTAAAAGGAAAATAAGTCTTGATAGCCATCAAATAACCCACACAGGGGAGAAGCCTTTTTCCTGTTCAGAATGTGGGAAATGTTTTAACAATAAATCAGCTTGTGTTAAGCACCAGGGAATCCACACAGGAGTAAAACCTTTTTCATGTTCAGAATGTGGTAAATGTTTTAACAATAAATCAAATTGTGTTAATCACCAGAGAATCCACACAGGAGTAAAACCTTTTTCATGTTCAGAATGTGGGAAATGTTATAACAATAAATCAGATTGTGTTAAGCACCAGAGAACTCACACAGCAGAGAAGCCATATTCATGTTCAGAATGTGGGAAATGTTTTAAATGGAAAATAAGTCTTGATAGCCATCAAAGAACTCACACAGGGGAGAAGCCTTTTTCCTGTTCAGAATGTGGGAAATGTTTTAGCAATAAATCAGATTATGTTACGCACCAGAGAATTCACACAGCAGGGAAGCCTTTTTCCTGTTAATGTGGGAAATATTTTAACCAGAAAGCGCTTCTTGATCACCATCAGAGCAGTCACACAGAGGAGAAGTCTTTTTCATTTTCTTAATGTGGGAAATGTTTTACTTGGAAATCAACTATTGTTAAACATCAGAGATGTCACACAGGGGAGAAGCCTTTTTTATGTTCATAGTGTTGGAATAGTTTTAACCAAAATTGAATCTTCTTAAATGGGTTGTCTCTTGTCATTCCTCATGTTTGCTGACAAAAGGATAAAGCTAAACTTTATTAATTCCAAATGTAAAACTATACCCATAATTCACCCTCTGAAGGTTAGTCAATAGGTGACTAATAGAAAAAACATGTCCCCCACAGTTCAGTATATAGGGTGAGGTGACGTATACACACTCACTCTCCAAGCCTCTCATTTCTATGTGTTTCATCTTCCTCACCAAAGGCGATTCATCAGGAGACTATTTAATATTGACATATGTTCAAGCGAAACTAGACAAAAAAAACTAAAATCATGTAGCATGATATCCAAAACAGTCAGAAAACTAGCCACATATATCCCAGACCTCAAACTATATACTTCGTAAGTTTATAACCTGCTCCAGTGTCAGGAATAGATAGTATGTGAAAACACAGTACAGATGCTTGTGTTTTTTTTTTTTTTTTATAGGGACTGCCCTAGTTTGGTATTGTAACTGCTGTTATTGTATATACTCGTGTATAAGCTGAGATTTTCAGCCCATTTTTTGGGGCTGAAAGTCCCCCTCTCGGCTTATACGTGATTCATATATGCCAGAAGGTCGGCAGAGGAGGGGGAGCGGGGGGGTGTCAGATCATACTGACCCCCTGGCGTGTCTCTGCAGCCCCACTGCTTGTCCCATGCTCTCAGGCGCCTTCCTTCAGCCGTCACGTGGTACCGCTCATTAAAGTCATGAATATGCGCATATTCATGACTTTAATGATCGGTACCACGTGACCGCTGAAGGCAGGCGTGAGATAATGTGGCTGCAGAGACCGCGCCAGGAGGGGGTAACTATATGCGATATTCACCTGTCCCTGTTCCAACTCTACTTGCCGCTGTCAGCTGGGTCCTCTGTCAGGTCAGTGACGTTCAGGCAGCAGAGGGTGCGATGACATAGTTAGTGCGTGCCCTCTGCTGCCTGAACGTCATGGACAGAGGACCCAGCAGACAGCGGTTAGCAGCATTGGAACGGGGACAGGTGAATATCTCAGGGGCCGGGTCCTGTGCCAGCGGTGACACCTGCACCTGTCCCCCATAGATCGCCGGTGTCCCCGCCCTGGGGGCACATGACCCCCAGCGACAAGAGGTGAGTATGTCATCTTTTTATTTGCAGCAGCAGCAGCGGCAGCATATTATGGGGCTTATTCTATGAAGCATCTTATGCGGCAGCATATGGGGCATAATCTATGCAGCAGCACATGGGGCATAATCTTATGGAACATCTTATGGAGCCATAACCTTTATGGGGCAGCATATGGGGCACAATCTATGGAGCAGCATATGGGGCCATAACTTTTATGGAGCAGCATATGGGGCATATTATTCTATGGAGCATCTTATGGGACCTTTATTAACCTTTGTGCAGCATTATATGGGGCGTATTTTGTATGGAGCATCTTAAGAGGCCATCATGAACTGTATGGAGCATTATATGGGGCTCCTGACTCAATATGGATATTCAAAAACATTTAACTTACTGATGTCTCAATTAATTTTACTTTTATTGGTATATATTTTTATTTTTGAAATTTACCAGTAGCTGCTGCATTTTCCACCCTAGGCTTATACACAAGTCAATAAGTTTTCCCAGTTTTTTGTGGCAAAGTTAGGGGGGGTCGACTTATACTCGAGTCGGCTTATACTCAAGTATATATGGTAATTAGCAGTGCAGACAAATTGTCCTAGACTAAACTCAGTTTTCAGACGGCCCAATATGTACCACTCAGGGAAAACGTACCTGCTCCAAAGATCATTAGCAGCTTCTAACTAATGGCCATGCTGCGGTCTGTCAGGGAATGAGTGCAATATCGTTATAGAGACTAGGGATATGTGCAGTCATAATGTCTGGGAGATCTGTGCCATTATTTAGTATGAATATGGAAATTATCTCTGAAAGGGAAGTGCTCCCTGAGCAGTATATACTGTATTTTCACATACTATCTATTCCTGACACTGGAGGGGCTTATAAACTTGCAAAGTATATAGTTTGAAGTCTGGGATCTGCCAATATGGGGCTAGTTTTCTGACTGTTTCGGATAACATGATACATGATTTTAGGGTTTTCTTCATCTAGTCCCGCTTGAATATACTTCAATATTAAAGTCTCCTGATGAATGAATGAATCCAATGAATATTCATTTTTCTTGAGTAGCGGCACAAGTGACCGCCGGCAGCAGCAGGAAGCCGGTGGTTGACACTGCGCGCTACTGAAGAGGAAGGAATACTCGCTGCTGTCTGTGCGCACAGTCCTGGTGAGTACTCCGGCAGCTGTGCTCTGCTTGTGAGCAACGCATGACGTCCCTACCAAGCACTGCTTACAAGCATAAAGCAGTTGCTGAAACCAGAGCAGGACGCAGCGAGGGAGCGCCGGGTAGGTAAGTGTAATTTTTTTTTGGTTTTCTGATTGGGGCCGTGCAAACCAGAATACGGATGGGGCCCTGCATACCAGGATGAGATGGGGGCCCTGCATACCAGGATAGGGTTGAGGGCACCATGTGTATCAGGATGGGGGTGAGGATACCATATATACCAGGATAGGGGATATTAAGTACAGAGTTGACCACATTTTTTGCTTTAATTTTGTTCCTAATTTCCTGCTCTAAAACCTAGGTGTGTCTTATAGTCCATACGGAATATTTTTTTTTTCTCAGTGAACTCATTCCTCATGTTTGGCCTCATTAAAATAAAACCACTCATACTCCGCTGGCGTGCCAGCTTCACTTTAGCGGTGTTGAGACTCACTGTCCCGGGGCTTATGTGAGGTTCTCACATCACACGAGCCCTGCACCCAATCAGCGGCAGCTTCACTGTTCCTTCGGACGTATTGAACATGAAGCCAGGGCTGCGGCTGCTCTCTGACGGCCTCATGATGCTTGATTTGTCTGAAGGTGAGGACAGTGACGTCAGCGCTGATTGGGCACAGGGATCACATGACGTAACAACCTCAAAAGAGCCAAGAACACAAGTGCCAACACCGCTGAAACGGTGGAGCATGGGAGGTTTGTATAAGTGTTTTTATTCTAACAGTTCCAAACATGAGGAATGAGAAGGGGTTGTCCAAATAGTTGTCAACCTTTTTATCAAAAATCCCACACAGGGAAAAGTCATTATTATACCTAGAGTGTGAGAAATGAATTACAGGAAAATCGTATTTCATTGACCTTCAAAAATAACTCAGACGAGGAGAACCTATATATATTATTCACAAATTGTACAAAAGCATGATGCACGCGGCGTGCGTTCAAGGATGGAATATTATATGGGAGTTTTATAGGATAAATTCAAGGTGAGAATATTATATGGGAGTTTTATAGGATAAATTCAAGGTGAGAATATTATATGGGAGTTTTATAGAATAAATTCAAGGTGAGAATAATATATGGGAGTTTTATAGGATAAATTCAAGGATGGAATATTATATGGGAGTTTTATAGAATAAATTCAAGGTGAGAATATTATATGGGAGTTTTATAGAATAAATTCAAGGTGAGAATAATATATGGGAGCTTTATAGGATAAATTCAAGGTGAGAATATTATATGGGAGTTTTATAGAATAAATTCAAGGTGAGAATATTATATGGGAGTTTTATAGGATAAATTCAAGGATGGAATATTATATGGGAGTTTTATAGAATAAATTCAAGGTGAGAATATTATATGGGAGTTTTATAGAATAAATTCAAGGTGAGAATATTATATGGGAGTTTTATAGGATAAATTCAAGGTGAGAATATTATATGGGAGTTTTATAGAATAAATTCAAGGTGAGAATATTATATGGGAGTTTTATAGAATAAATTCAAGGTGAGAATATTATATGGGAGTTTTATAGGATAAATTCAAGGATGGAATATTATATGGGAGTTTTATAGAATAAATTCAAGGTGAGAATATCATATGGGAGTTTTATAGAATAAATTCAAGGTGAGAATATTATATGGGAGTTTTATAGGATAAATTCAAGGTGAGAATATTATATGGGAGTTTTATAGAATAAATTCAAGGTGAGAATAATATATGGGAGTTTTATAGGATAAATTCAAGGTGAGAATATTATATGGGAGTTTTATAGGATAAATTCAAGGTCAGAATATTATATGGGAGTTTTATAGGATAAATTCAAGGTGAGAATATTATATGGGAGTTTTATAGGATAAACTAATTACCAACAGAAAATAAACGACCCAAAACAAACATCAGTAAAAATAACTCCTCTTTATTAGGTAAAGTATAAAAGAATTGCGCCATTTTCCGATACCCGTCACATCTACATTTTTCATGATCTCGGGTTGGGTGAAGGCTTATTTTTTGTGTGCCGAGCTGACGTTTTTAATGATACCATTTTGAAGTAGATACGATCTTTTGATCGCCCGTTATTGCATTTTAATGCAATGTTGCGGCGATCATAAAGACGTAATTCTGGCGTTTTGGATTTTTCTCGTTACGCCGTTTAGCGATCGGGTTAATTCTTTTTTTATATTGATAGATCAAGCGATTCTGAATGCGGCGATACCAAATATGTGTATGTTTTTTCTTTGTACTGTTTTGTTTTGAATGGGGCGAAAGGGGGGTGATTTGAACTTTTATATATTTTTTATATATTTTTAAAAACATTTTTTTACTTTTGTCATTGTGAAGACATACAGCATTGTATCTTAATTAACCAGACGACTATTTTTAGCAAATGAAGAATAATAGAATGTTATCTGTATGTTGGCTTTCAAATTTAAGTGTTGATTTCTGGTTGGTCAAGAAAACAGACTTTTGTTTGTGTAAGTCAGTAATAGTGACTTTTATTGTGCTTATCCTTGATCACTAGTGATGTTTGCTGATATGCTAATTATACATTGTGTTATGGAGCCAGTTTCTTGACTTATAAAGCAGAGAGGGAAAAACTATGCAAATATTTTAAATAATCAAGTAATGCTACTTGATCTCATCTCCATTCTTCCCCTTTATGTAAATACTGAATGAGGGACACTTCTTAAGTCTAAAAATAGGTTACAGGCCTCTGTATAAAGAGTAAAGAGACAGAGAGAAACAGCCAAAGAGATTCTGCCAAGACATCCATGCATCCCAAAAGGACAAGAGACAGGATGGCAGCCATTTATCATCATGGCTCCATTATGAGGGACACGGACCTGTGATTCTACAGGAAACAACCTAGGGGTTTTCAGCCTCGGTTGGAAGAATACAGATCTGCTCCATTGACCATCGCTGAAACATGGATACGTTTGGAGACAGGTTGTGATCCTCAGATCAACTGGCCTTGTACCTTATGTGGACTCAATAACCTGTCATCTTCCTACACTTATCATTACCTCCTCTCTGTGTGTGCGCCACAGGTGGGGTAGCGACCCTGGAAGATCTGAAGTCACAGCAGCTATTATCCCGACAGGTCAGTGGAAGGGTGAGAGTCTGTAATGTGCCCCATCTTGGGTATTTTGCTGGGACTGTTCTATGTGTTATTTGCCTGTTTTGTGGTAGAATAAAGCATTGTCACACTTTTACCCTCCCCTTGTGTTGTCTGAGTAGCGTTTTGCCCACGTTTAAAGGATAGCAGGAATTCGTCAGGACGATCCCTGTGCCATGCGGTTTTGGCTAGTGGTCCAGACCGCCTGCTGACCCCCCCCATGTCTCCACAGGCATGCTTCAATAGTGTCCATGGGAGACTAGAAGCTGTCATAACCCAATCGGCTCTGCTACATAGAGGCGATGACCAGATCTCCTGTATGTAGCAGAGTTGCTCACTTGCTATGAGCACCGACCAATGGGCAGCACTCATAGGATCTGGCAGTGACAAAACCATAGAGGTCTGTTGGAGACCTCTGGCTGTCATGCCAACCCAATGGTGACCCGCGATCACGTGACAGGGTCACCGATGGGTGGAATTTCCGGTCCATCATGTGCCGGAAAAAATGTGTGCTCAGCGCCGGAGCCCACATCAAAGGGAGGGAGTCCGACATCAGCGTACATTTACACCCCATGTCAGAAAGGGGTTAAAGGGGATTGTTTTTACAGAGACAGAAGTGGTAATCAATCATGTATACATACAGATAATTACAGAAATACACAGTTTATAATGTTAAATAGTATAGAGTTAGCACAAGAAAATATAATTTGTGTAAACCATGTGTAGATATAAATATTCAGGCAAATGTCAAATGTAGCGCCATCTAGTGGCCATGTGCAAAAGTGCCATCATAGAGTAACATGTATCCTAAGAGAGCGTCACTATCAAGGTGGAGATGAGATAAGTGCACCGTATTTATTGAGTGTAAGATAAATCCATACATAGATATATGTAAGCGGATTGTAGATCTATCACTGGATATCAGTGTATAAGGGGAATAGATACTGTGCACTTATAGATGAATAGCTTATATAATGAGAGGACACAGAGCAAAGGGTATAAATAGTGAGAGAATAAAGAGCTGACAGCGCATTACATCCCTGGAGTACAGACAGGAGATATAAAGTGCAGCCAGTGCTATATGGGATATCCCAGGAATACAGCACAGCCCATATAGTGTAAAGGAGGAACCATCCTAACAAGAGATGGAGATTACAGATCCTACAGACGACATGCCGGGAGTGTACAGAGAAAGATGGCAGAGTCACCACTGTTCCCTCTTACGGGCGTTTCACCCCGTCAGCTTCCTCAGAGGGTACGGATAAGTGTTTCCAACAGACCAAGGTCCGGCACTAATCCAGGCAAGGGGAGTAACTCTGGGGTAAAGTGGGGGTGTTCCTAAAGGAATTGGGGCTGTTCCCTGGTCACATCTATGGACCACATGATTGAGTCGGCCAATGTCAGCCAATCACATTGGTGGTTACTGTTTATACCGGCCCTTTCCTGTCCAGGGTCGTGTTATTGGCGTGACACCTAATAGTGGTTGGGACATACCCCTGATGGCTTATTGGTGTAACCCGAACGACCTGGGGCAAATGCCAATCAGAGGTCACAGGGAGCGAGTATACCCCACGTGGGTACATGCATCTGTGACTGTATACTGTATACTTCAATTTTTTTATCATCTTGTGGAGAATTTATAGCATAGTAGATCAATGAGATCGTTCCCCTGCCCAAAGGGTCATTTAAACATTTATTTTCAAAACTCGTTGCCCTGAGAGTAGTACCGCTCGGGAGGATCTGCTTTGCAAAGTGGAAAGATCTGGTTCAGTCGCATTACCTCCCTAACTGGAGGTTCAAATTTTTTAACAAATTCCTGTCTGTCAAGTAAGATATTAAATGGGGACACAAATGTTTAAGTATATGAATACCTTTCAGCTTCCACCAAGAAAACATTTGTGGCTCAAGGCCTGGCGGGAACATGGGGTTTTGTAATATAGCTGTCAGGGGAGAAGGGTTTGATTGTAAGTTATATTTAAACCAGACTTTTCTCCAAAGAAGCAACGAGTGGACTGTAAAAGGAGCCACATTCATTAACCCCTGTGGAAGTCGGTCTGTGGTCCACATTAGGCCTGATAAAGAGAATGGTTTGGAGAGAAATGATTCCAGAATAACCCATCTCGGACTATTGGGATATGAACACGCACTTATTAATGGAGCAATCTGTGCCGACTTGTAATAAAGTGTAAAATTAGGGAGGGATAAACCCCCTTCTTTTCTGTGATAAGTTTTTGCACAATTCTGGGTTGTTTTCCGAGCCAAAGAAACTTAGACATCACAGAGTGTGAATGAGTGAACATTCTGGCTGGTACCATAATTGGGAGGGACCTAAATAGATATAAGAAGTGAGGCAGTGACACCATTTTTAATGCATGTATTCTGCCGGGCCAGGATAACTTTGAGGAAGCCCATCTATCCAGGTCCCTCTGGAAGTTTTGGATCAGTGGAGTGTAATTCCACCTAAACAGAGGTGACCTGTTGGCTGTTAAGTTGATACCCAGATATGTTAGATATTGTTCTTTGTGTATAAAGCCAAAATGGGAGGCTATATTAGTTTGCTCTGTCTTAGGAAAATTTACAAATAATGCTTCGGATTTATCAATGTTAATCTTTAACCCTGAGATCTTCTCAAATTCATGAAGGAGAGAAAACAAGTGAGGGAGTGTAGTGTGGGGACTTATTAATGTTAGCAGGAGATCATCCGCAAAGAGGCTGACTTTATATTGGTCTCCCATATTCTCAGGGCCCAGGATATTCTGATCTCTCCTTATTGCTTCCACAATGGGTTCCATTACAAGTGCAAAAAGAGCCAGAGATAGAGGACAGCCCTGCCTGGTACCCACTGAATATTAATTGGAGGGGGATGTGGTGACGGGAGTTTTACATAAGCGATAGGGCTGTCATATAACAATTGGAGGCACTTTATAAGTTTAGGGGAGAATCCGACTTCCGATAGAACCGTAAAGAGATATGTCCAGGACACCGAATCGAAAGCCCTCTCCATATCTAATGCAAGCAGGAGAAGTCGCTTTCGCTGTAGGTTAGTTGTATGAATAATATTTAACGCTCTCCTAATATTATCTGGGGCCTGTCGCGCTGGTATAAAACCAACCTGATCCCGATGGATGAGGTGAGAGAGGATTTTATTGATCCTGTTAGTCACAATGGATGTAAAGATTTTTAAGTCAATGTATAAGAGGGATACAGGTCTATAATTTGTTGTGAGATGATCTTTCTTAGGATTAGGGTGTTACACCGCTCCGCCATACTCACCCTGCCTCTGCTCCCACGCCGCAGTTGGCCTCTGCTCCCACGCCGCAGCCTCTCTCCACCCAACGGCCGCGGCGGTCACCTGAGACGGGCTTGCGACCGATGCCTTCCCTGCATGCTATGCGCATGCGCCATAGGCCGCGGCCGCGCCTCCTTCCTGCTTCTTATGCTCCGGCTGTGCCCTGACCTGGAAGCACCTTTGGACCAATGGCTGACCAGACGGGGCCATATCAGGCCGCTTCCCCCTGAGGGAGGCGTCTGATCGTTGTGTTTCCTAACACTCTGGCCTCGCTTCATTGTGTGCTCTTTGCTCCTGCAGTTTCGTTCTCGGCTGCTCTCCACAGCAGCCTCTCAGTCTAGCTACCTTTGCTCTTTGTTCTCGTCCGCAGTTCTGTCTCCAGTGTTCCAGCCGTCCTACTCCAGTCCAGTCTTCAGTGTTCCTGCCGTCTTACTCCAGTCCTGTCTCCAGTGTTCCAGCTGTCCTACTCCAGTCCTGCCTTCAGTGTGTCATGTCGGACACTGTTCACACCAGGGTGTCCGGCAGACAGCGGTAATACCCTGTTGGGTATTCTGTTCCAGTCGGGATAGGGTTAACCAGGTTGTCATGCTGGCTGAGGGCTGGGCCACGCCCTAGGTCTTTAAATAGTTTGTCCTGACTATGGGCGTCGCCGACTATAGCTTTAGCCTAGTGCTAGCAATACCGGTCAGCAGTGGTGGTGTTGGAGCGTCTGATATCTGGTGCAGTATATCCCTCAGTGGTTCTTTCTCCAATCTGTTATATATATATTTGGTTGCCCTTGCACATTATTGTATTCCCTTGTGTATTAACTGTGTGGTGTTTCTTTTACCCCTGTCCATACGTATTTGTGGGGTCTGGTGTCTGGTCCCCTCACTGGGTGGAGGGAGGTGGGTTCAGCTTAGGGCTGGACAGGAGACAGGGACAGGGTGGAGGCTCAGGCAGGCACACCTTCAGTGTAAACCCTGGGTAGAGGGACAGACAGGGTTCCCCTAGTCTGAGGGACATCGCAGGGGTCCCGGGGTTTTTGCCTAAAGTAACCTAGGCATTCCATGACATTATAGTCGGCCCAAATAATAAAGTAAAAAAAAAAAAAAAAAAAAAGGGAATATAGGGGTTACTTACTATGGATCCTATACTTTCCCTAACCAAGCAGCTGGAGGCTCTAGCCATACAGGTCACTGAACTCAGGGGGGCGGTCCAGCGACAAGGCCTGTCAGCTCCTGCAGTACCTGCTGAGGCTGAAGCCAGGGCAGCTGAGCCCAAGTTTCCCCTTCCTGAACGATTTGCTGGTGATCGTGGTAAGTTCACGGTGTTTCGTGAATCATGCAAATTGTATTTCCGTATGCGTCCACATTCCTCAGGTAATGAGGCTCAACGCGTGGGCTTGGTGATTTCTTTGCTGAGTGGTGACCCACAGGCCTGGGCCTTTTCACTCCCTTCAGACTCACCGGCATTTGAATCTGTAGATTTTTTTTTCTCTGCTCTGGGTTTGATCTATGACGATCCAGATAGATTAAACTTAGCAGAGTCTAAGATACGCTCACTGCTACAGGGTGATCGACCAGCTGAGGATTACTGCACGGAATTCCGGCGCTGGGCGGTGGACACGCAGTGGAATGACCCTGCGCTTAGAAGTCAATTTTTGCATGGGGTTTCTGGAAGGGTTAAACAGACTCTCCTAATGTATGAGACTCCCGCCTCTCTGGAGGCTGCGATGGCACTTGTAGTACGCATAGACCGACGTCTCCGTCAGGGGGCGCTGGTTTCGTTGCCTCCGGGAGGTGGGGGAGTGGTCGGTGAGGTTGCCGCGGGTGAATCCGTGGAACCCATGCAGATCGCTGGTATAGCACAGTCACCGAGTAACAAGCCTAAACGTCCTTGGCACAGAAGGCAGGGGCTCTGTTTTTTTTGTGGCAAAGGAGGACATTTTATTAACGCTTGCCCCCTGGTACCTAAGAAGGGCGCGCCGGCGGAAAACTGATAGGCTCAGAGGGTTTGGAGGAGTCTAGTCTGAGCCTTTGTGTATCCTCCGTCATGGTTTCCCAGTGTATGCTCCCTGCTAGGGTGGTACTTGGGGGGCAAATGCTCTCTATTACAGTATTTATTGATAGTGGCTCAGCTGCCAATCTCATTGATGAGAGGTTCGCGCATACAGCGGGATTTCCGGTGGAGAAATTGCCGAACCCCATCCGGGTGGTTACCATCAATGCTTCCCCGTTGTCTCAAGGGGAGATCACAGAGTGTGTGTTGGATATACAACTCCACATCGGAGTATTACACTCAGAGCGGGTAACTTGTAAGGTGCTTAGTAACTTACCGGCTCAGATGGTTCTGGGCTTTCCATGGTTGTCAATGCATAATCCTGTTATTGATTGGAAGACCCAGGACATAATTCAGTGGAGCAGGGAGTGTCAGGAGAGGTGCCTGGCTACATGTATTTCCGCTTTGACCCCCAGTATCCCGGAGCCGTTGCTGGGTTATGCGGATGTATTTTCTGAGAAGGGTTGTTTGGAACTACCACCGCATCGCCCCTACGACTGTGCTATTAGGTTGAAACCAGGGGCCAAGTTACCTAAAGCTAGAATGTTTAATATCTCAGGTCCCGAGAGGCTAGCTCTCAAGGAATACATTGCGGATAGCCTGAGCAAGGGTCATATTAGACCTTCCTCTTCTCCTCTGGCTGCTGGCTTCTTCTTTGTTAAAAAGAAGGATGGCGGTTTACGCCCGTGTCTGGATTTCAGAGAACTCAACCAGATTACGGTCCGTGATCCTTACCCTATGCCACTTATACCCGATTTATTCAACCAAGTGGTTGGTGCCAGGTGGTTCTCCAAACTGGACCTCAGGGGGGCGTACAATCTTATAAGAGTCCGTCAGGGGGATGAGTGGAAGACAGCGTTCAATACCCCTGAGGGTCACTTTGAGAGTTTGGTAATGCCGTTTGGGTTGACTATGGCACCGGCGGTCTTTCAACACTTCATTAATGATGTCTTCTCTCAGTTGTTGGGGAGGTTCGTTATAATTTATCTTGACGACATCCTCATTTTCTCTCGCGACCATGATACACATATAGAGCATGTTAGACAGGTTCTGCAGTTGCTCAGAGAGAACAGGCTCTATGTCAAGCTTGAAAAATGTGTGTTTTTCGTACAGGAGCTACCGTTCTTGGGTTATATAATCTCCGCCTCAGGTTTTAAGATGGACACCGCAAAGGTGCAGGCGGTACTACATTGGGATCGGCCTGATAATCTTAAGGCGCTTCAGTGATTTCTTGGCTTCTCCAATTACTATAGGAAATTTATTAAGAACTTCTCTATGATTGCCAAACCACTGACTGACATGACTAAGAAGGGTACCGACTTTTCTGACTGGTCTGAGCCTGCGGTACAGGCGTTTGAATTCCTCAAGAATAGTTTTGCCTCAGCGCCCATTCTGGTGCAGCCCGATGTCTCCTTACCGTTTGTCGTGGAGGTGGATGCGTCGGAGGTTGGAGTGGGGGCTGTACTGTCTCAGGGCCCTTCTTGGGCCAAGTTGCATCCGTGTGCCTTCTTCTCCAAGAAGCTGTCGCCTGCGGAGCGTAATTATGATATTGGCAACAGGGAACTATTGGCCATCAAATTGGCATTTGAGGAGTGGCGACACTTCTTGGAGGGGGCTGTTCATCAGATTACTGTGATAACCGACCATAAGAATTTGCTTTATTTAGAATCTGCTAAGCGCCTGTCCTCCAGACAGGCTCGCTGGGCATTATTCTTCACCCGGTTCAACTTCATTGTTACCTATCGCCCTGGGTCGAAGAATGTTAAGGCAGACGCTTTATCCTGGTGTTTTCCTGGTGGAGAGTTATGTGAAGAGCCGGTGCCTATTCTCCAAAAGGGTGTGGTGGTATCTGCCATCACGACAGAGATTGAGGCAGAGATTGCGGAGGCTCAGGAGGTGGTACCGCCGGGGTTGCCTGCTAATAAATCTTTTGTGCCGCTACATCTACGCTCTAGAGTGTTGGGCGAACATCACGACACGGTACTGGCAGGTCATCCAGGGGTTAAGAGCACTCTGGAACTGGTATCGCGTCGTTTTTGGTGGCCTAAAATCCGGCAGGATGTGGCCTCAAATGTGGCTGCCTGTAACACGTGCGCACGGGCCAAGACTCCTCGTTCCCGTCCCGCTGGTAGCTTGCAGCCTCTCGGGGTGCCCAGTAAGCCATGGACTGAGATTTCCATGGATTTTATTACTGACTTGCCCGCCTCGGCAGGGAACTCAGTCATTTTGGTAATTGTTGATAGGTTCCCCAAAATGTCACATTTCGTTGCTTTACCGTCTTTGCCCAATGCTAAGACTCTTGCTCAGATATTTATTCGCGAGGTGGTCAGACTTCATGGTGTCCCGTCTGACATTGTGTCTGATCGAGGTACGCAGTTTGTGGCAAAGTTTTGGAGAGCTTTTTGTTCTCGCCTTGGAATCAAATTATCTCATTCATCGGCTTTCCACCCTCAGTCGAATGGACAGACTGAGCGGATGAACCAAAACCTGGAGCAATACTTGCGCTGCTTTATTTCCGACAATCAGGAAGAGTGGTCAGCGTTTCTTCCTCTGGCAGAATTCGCAATAAACAACCATTGCCAGGAATCGTCTGGGGAATCTCCTTTTTTTTGTGTGTATGGTCAACATCCTCAATTTTGCACCTTGCGTCAGGGGTGCTCAGTTGGCGTCCCTGAGGAGGACCAGTTGGGAGCTCAATTGTCGTCTGTTTGGAGGAGAGTCAAGCAGCGCTTGTTGAAGGTGGGTTCCAGGTACAAACGGGTGGCTGACTGCAGACGTGTGCCAGGTCCGGACCTGTGTGTGGGTGATTGGGTGTGGTTATCTACTAGGAACATTAAGCTCAAGATACCGTCACTTAAGTTGGGTCCCAGGTTCATTGGCCCATTTAGAATCTCCGCAGTGATCAACCCCGTGGCATTTCGTTTGGAGTTGCCGGCTGTGTATAAGATTCATAATGTATTTCACAAAGCATTGCTAAAGAAGGTCGTGGGTTTGGTGGATGGTTCCCCCGGGCCACCACCTCCCGTCTTTGTGGATGGCGCATTGGAATTTGAGGTGTCCAAAGTGGTGGACTCTAGGGTTGTGCGTCGCACTCTACAGTACCTGGTCCACTGGCGTGGCTATGGTCCTGAGGAGAGGACATGGGTGCCGGCCTCTGACATTCATGCTGATCGACTGGTTAATATGTTCCATCGTCGCCATCTGGACAAGCCAGGTCCTCGACATGGTGAGGTTCCGGAGGTCCCTCGTAGAAGGCGGGGTACTGTCATGTCGGACACTGTTCACACCAGGGTGTCCGGCAGACAGCGGTAATACCCTGTTGGGTATTCTGTTCCAGTCGGGATAGGGTTAACCAGGTTGTCATGCTGGCTGAGGGCTGGGCCACGCCCTAGGTCTTTAAATAGTTCGTCCTGACTATGGGCGTCGCCGACTATAGCTTTAGCCTAGTGCTAGCAATACCGGTCAGCAGTGGTGGTGTTGGAGCGTCTGATATCTGGTGCAGTATATCCCTCAGTGGTTCTTTCTCCAATCTGTTATATATATATTTGGTTGCCCTTGCACATTATTGTATTCCCTTGTGTATTTACTGTGTGGTGTTTTCTTTTACCCCTGTCCATACGTATTTGTGGGGTCTGGTGTCTGTCCCCTCACTGGGTGGAGGGAGGTGGGTTCAGCTTAGGGCTGGACAGGAGACAGGGACAGGGTGGAGGCTCAGGCAGGCACACCTTCAGTGTAAACCCTGGGTAGAGGGACAGACAGGGTTCCCCTAGTCTGAGGGACATCACAGGGGTCCTGGGGTTTTTGCCTAAAGTAACCTAGGCATTCCATGACACAGTGTTCCTGCCGTCTTACTCCAGTCCTGTCTCCAGTGTTCCAGCTGTCCTACTCCAGTCCTGCCTTCAGTGTTCCAGCCGTCCTACTCCAGTCCTGCCTTCAGTGTTCCTGCTATCTTACTCCAGTCCTGTCTCAAGTGTTCCAGCCGTCCTACTCCAGTCCAGTCTTCTGTGTTCCTGCTGTCCTACTCCAGTCTCTGTCTTACTCCGGTCCATCCTGAGCTGCCCTTCTCGGTACCGGCTACTGTGGTATTCGAACCCCTGGGCCTGCTCCTAACGGTCCCTGTATAGGGGTCGGTTCCACCTGGCAGCTTGCCCGGGGCCCCTCGGTGCCACGGTCCAGAGGGTCCACTCCCAGAGTTTCCTGCTCCAGACCACCCACGCTAACATAGGGATTACAGTTACATGCGCCATGTAGAGCTCAGGGGGCAGCTGTGAGCCATTTAGTAGTGAATTACAGAGGTTTTTATATGTGGTGTCAGCACATCGCTGCATTTTTTATAATATATTGCTGTAAGACCATCCGGCCCTGGGGCCTTTCCTCTTTTTAGTTTTTTGAGTGATGAAACTATTTCCTCCTCAGAGATGTGTAAATGGAGTTGTTGTGCCGTGGACTCAGGTTAGGTAGATGTAGTGTGTGAAGGAATGACTCCAGTAGTGAGGGGGGGGTGATTGTGGGGCGAATACAAACTCTGGGGGTATTCATTATAAGTGCTATACATGACATCGGGGTGGGCTGAGATCTGACCCTTAGGGTCTTTTATAGAGGAGATTATATGCAGTGACTCTCTCATTCTGAGCTTACGAGCGGCATCTTATTAGGCTTATTGGCATGGTGATAAAACGCGGCTTTACTCCAAGTTAGCGCCTCTCCGTTCTGGTGGTGAGAATGGCGTCTAATTGTCATTTCATATCTTGTATTTGTGTAGATAAGTATAGGGGTGAAGAGCGCTGATTGGCCAATTCTCACTCCTGCAGTTTCTCCTCCAGTCTGGGCTGTAATTCAGACCTTTCTTCTTCCTGTTGGCCGATAACTAATCACAGAACCGGGAATAGATTTTCTGTGCGCGAGTCACATTGCTCCAAGTGAGGCCTCCTCCGCTGTGTGAGTTTAGGGGAAATTTGTTATATCTTCTCTTATAGCGGTTACATTAGAGATTTGGGCATTTTAGCTCCTGGTGTGGAGTCGATAGCACAATCATATGCCGCCATATAGTAGACGGCCGGTAACTGGTGAGAATTCCCTCATGTGTGGGGTCTATTTCCCTCCAGAGAAACCACACGTTACATTCCACACATAACACTGTGTAGAGAAGGCGGCGCGGGGTAATTGTGCCAGTAGTGAGGGGCGAATAATGGCGGGAATGTCACTGACTGAGGAGAAGGTTCCATGGAGGTCTGCACTCCGGAGATCATGTGACCCCTGACTCCTCCCCTCCTGTGACCTCATCACAGGTCCTGTGCACAGAGCAGCCATATATGTGGAGTGCGGCTCTGCAGGTGGAGGTATGTGGAGATTCTCCTCTATTACTGAGCGCGGGGGACATTAACCCCTTCTGCATTGAGACTCTTTATAAGAATCATCACGTTTCTGTTTCCTGTAATAGATACATATGACCCCACTATGGAGGACAGGCAGTGAGGAGACGGAGTGTTCTCATAGTACAGGGCCCCTTTCTTTTCCCCACACAGTGTAATGCCCCCATTATGCCCCTGTAAGCCGGTGACCGGATACAACACAGACAAACTGGAAGTAACAATATAATTATTTATTTCCCTGATAATGGGAATTGTGGTCACTATGGCAACAGTAAAATTAAAATGTTCCCTCATTAGCAGCTTGCCATACACACATTATATTGTTCCCACAGTACTGCCCTCTATATGCACAAGATGGTTCCATCCACCCCACCGACAACCTCACAACTAATTTTCATATACTCACTTCGCCTCATTCTTGGTGCAGATACTAATGAACCCAGGACCTATGAGATATTTACCATACAATAGTTGGATAGGCAGGAGTGTATCATCCATAAAGGTAGCCCACTCGGTTGCTGTGATGCCCATACAGTGAGAGGGCTCGTGGGGTTTGGTATTGGTCACCCTCTCCTTCCCATCATCACAATTTCAGCGATATCCACACTCCCATGACGGTGACACCATTGAATAGAATAGTGAGTCAGGGAGTCCAAAGCTCCTGATCCACCATTCAGCCTTCACCTGTGAGTCTGAGACTCCGTGCACTGCAGGCACAATGGCGTCACTACATCACACCTGTAGTATGGAGCCTCAGTACTCACACCGCACAGACTGGAGCAGCGCACCTCGGGAACGGGGTTGGAGGAATAGTGTGTGTGTGTGTGTTTTTTAATATATAATCTTGCCCAGCCTGGCCCCCTTTATTTTATAATATGCCCCAGCCTGGCCCCCTTTATTTTATGATATGCCCCAGCCTGGCCCCCTTTATTTTATGATATGCCCCAGCCTGGCCCCCTTTATTTTATGATATGCCCCAGCCTGGCCCCCTTTATTTTATGATATGCCCCAGCCTGGTCCCCTATGTCCCTTTTCTAGCCTGGCCCCCAGATATCCATCCCGCACCCCCAGCTATACATACTGGCCCTCATATGTCTCTTATCCTGCCCCCTATATATCTGTCCTGGACCACCATATATCCTTCCTGGTCCCTTTTCCTGGCTCCCCAATATTTCCATCCTGGCACCCCATATATCTGCATCCTGTTCTCTTGTCCTGCCCCACATATATTCAACCTGGCCCCCCCATATATATCCATCCTAGCCCGCATGTGTCTCTATCCTGGCCCCCATTTGTATCCATCCTGGCCCCCCATGTTAATCCATCCTTTCCCCCTATGTGTATCCATCCTGTCACCCCATGTGTATCCATCCTGGCTCTCCCATGTGTATCCATCCTGGCCCCCCATGTGTATCCATCCTGGCCCCCCATGTGTATCCATCCTGGCCCCCCATGTGTATCCTTCCTGGCCCCCCATGTGTATCCATCCTGGCACCCCCCATGTGTAGCCATCCTGGCACCCCATATGTATCCATCCTGGCCCCCATGTGTATCCATCCTGCCCCCCCATGTGTATCCATCCTGCCCCCCCTATGTGTATCCATCCTGGCCCCCCTATGTGTATCCATCCTGGCCCCCCTATGTGTATCCATCCTGGCTCCCCTATGGGTATTCATCCTGGCCCCCCTATGTGTATCCATCCTGGCCCCCCTATGTGTATCCATCCTGGCCCCCCTATGTGTAGCCATCCTGGCACCCCATGTGTATCCATCCTAGCCTCCCTATGTGTATACATCCTGGCCCCCCCATGTGTAACCATCCTGGCATCCCTATGTGTAGCCATCCTGGCACCCCATGTGTATCCATCCTAGCCCCCCATGTGTATCCATCCTAGCCCTCCTATGTGTAGCCATCCTGGCACCTCCATGTGTATCCATCCTAGCCCCCCTATGTGTAGCCATCCTGGCACCCCATGTGTATCCATCCTAGCCCCCCTATGTGTATCCATCCTGGCCCCCCATGTGCATCCATCCTGTCCTCCCTATGTATAGCCATCCTGGCACCCCATGTGTATCCATCCTAGCCCCCCCATGTGTATCCATCCTGGCACCCCATATGTATCTGTCCTGGCCCTTTGTCCTGGCTTCATGTACAGAGAGAGAGGACAAAAAAATTCCTCTTACCCTCCTGCGCTTCCAGCATTGTGCGGTGTCCTCCTCCTCTGCAGGTCCAGAGTGCACATAGTAAAATGGCCGCCGATGTATCACAGGCCAGCGGTGAATGTTTGCGCATGTCACTTGTGTTAGGCGCCGGATTCCTGCAGCTACACAACAGGAATCCAGAGCCTCACATG
The DNA here is from genome assembly GCF_039654945.1 of Dendrobates tinctorius. Taxonomy (NCBI): domain Eukaryota; kingdom Metazoa; phylum Chordata; class Amphibia; order Anura; family Dendrobatidae; genus Dendrobates; species Dendrobates tinctorius. Next base: position 1,442,130 of record NW_027362069.1, on the reverse strand, counting down.
CTGCTCTGCAGCAAGTCATTCCTGAGGCTAAGTTCCTCTGCCGCTCCACTGAGCATGCTCGCGAGACGATCTCCCATTGGAGGTCGGGAGTCACATGCTCAGGTCCTTCTTCAGATCTGATTGGTCCATCTCAGAGATCTGGAAGGTCCCGGCAGCGCATGGCTATAAAAGGTCGCTGAGACCTGTGAGTCTAACAGGCTCGGCGTTTATGTTTATGTTACAGCGCCTCTGTGAGTTAACAGAGTCCGCTCTACGAAAATCGGGTGACGTTGAACCCGTGCACATTATACCTCCATATAGCGCATCTGCCTTTAATTAGCAGCAGTGTTAACACCTTCTGCACGGTGGACCCCGAGCGGCGAACGCACTTTTTTATTTATTTAGTGCGTTCCGCCGTTCCTAACATTATACTAGCGCCAGGGTCTGGCTAATAATGGCGGACCAGCAGCAGCTACAGCAGTACATTCGGCAGCTGGAGGACAGGTTGGCAGCCCTCGAGAGCTCCACCTCAGCTGCGGATGCTGCTGCGGTCGCTGCTCAGACACTTGCAGAAGCTGTCTTCCAGGCGCCCATGTCCATGCCCATGCCGACAATTTCCTGCCTCCCGTTGCCCGATAAATTTTCTGGTGACAGCACCACCTTTAGGGGTTTCGTGAGCCAGTGTACTATCCAGCTCCAGTTACTGGCCATGCGATTCCCTACAGAGCTGGCTAAGGTGGGGTTTATCGTCTCCCTCCTGTCGGGCAGGGCGCTGGAGTGGGCTACGCCACTATGGGAGCGTGATGACCCTGTGGTACTGAGCGCAGCTCAGTTTCTAAAATCACTAAAGCAGGTCTTTTTGGGGCCCCGGGTCACTCACGATACCGCTCTCCAGTTACTTGCGATAACGCAGGGATCCCTGTCGCTTTCATGTCCATCTGTGCTGATATCTGTTGGAATTTCTTCCTCTTTAATATACACACATAACTCATCACTCTCCTTTTTAATATCATCACCTATGACAACGATCTGGAAATCACCTAGGCTTTCATCCTTATGATCTTGTGATCCACTGCGATTTTCTACTGGACAAGCCTGGGAATAATGAGCTCAAAGACATGGCTCAGGTGGAATTCTCTTGATGAATCCTGGATTCCCCTTGCTGGATCCTGGATGTCTCTTGCTGGGTCCTCCGGGTGATGTGAGGGTCTGGTGATTCTTAATGACATCCTTGTACACTTCTAAATATTCCTGGTCCTCTACAGTCAGCAGCTGAATAATCTTGCTGGTGAGTTGTAGGATCTTTTTATTTTTTTATCTTCATTTAGTGAATGTGGTAGAGGCTTCATGATGGGATCCTGGGTAATGCTCAGTCTTCCAGATTCTGTCTTGATGGCTGTGAAATTGTCTCCGGTGAGCAGGTAGATTATCTCCAGTGTGAGGTTTAATATCTTCTCAGACATTCGACTATTGTCCTTTTGCCATTTTGGTTTAGGCTGTCAGTTAATGAATGCAGTAACAGTCCTAAACAGACCTAGAAAACAGACCATGTGATATCACCAGTCCCTGCCCGCCTCATCAATGTCTTCTCTCCGGTTTCCCTACCTAGCCGTCGCCAGGAAGTTACTAACAGGGAAATGAAGCAACTTCCTGTGGCAGTGACTCTCGCTGTGGTTGGACATTGATGACGTCAGAGTCACGTGCTACTCTCAGCTAGAAGTCCAGGTGACTGAGTGATCACCTGACTGGTGTGTCTGTACCACGTGATCGCCTGTTGCTGCAGCTAAATGAAGATAAAGAAAAAAAAGATCCTACAACTCACCAGCAAGATCATTCAGCTGCTGACTGTAAAGGACCAGGAATATTTAGAAATGTTCAAGGATGTCATTAAGAATCACCAGACCCTCACATCACCCGGAGGACCCAGCAAGAGACATCCAGGATCCAGCAAGGGGAATCCAGGATTCAGCAAGAGAATTCCACCTGAGCCATGTCTTCGAGCTCATTATTCCCAGGCTTGTCCAGTAGAAAATCGCAGTGGACCACAAGATCATAAGGATGAAAGCCTAGGTGATTTCCAGATCGTTGTCATAGGTGATGATATTAAAAAGGAGAGTGATGAGTTATGTGTGTATATTAAAGAGGAAGAAATCCCTGTCGGTCAGTCAGTACGCCGTCCGTTTCCGGACACTGGCTTCCGAGCTAGAGTGGCCTGATAAAGCACTCATCCCTGTGTTCTGGAAAGGGTTGGCTGAGCATGTCAAAGATGCTTTATCCACCAGGGAGGTCCCCACAAGCCTGGAAGAGTTGATAGCGATCTCCACCCGTATTGACCTCTGGTTTACGGAGCGCGGGCTGGAGCGTACTCAATTCAGAGAGAAGCTTAGGTCGGCTCCCGACTTCTCTAAATTTCTGGAACCCCCAGATCTGGAAGTTTTACCTCCTGAGCCCATGGACGTGTCTCGTACCGGTCTGAAACCGCGTCCGGCACAGGGCTCCACTTGCTGCTACCTGTGTCAACAGTCGGGCCACCTGGCTAACAGGTGTCCGCAGCGGTCGAAAAAACGTTCACCTACAGTGGCAGTTGGTGGAGATCTACCTAATATGAAAACTTTCTCCTCCAAACCAGTATTTCGAGGGACGTTAGATAGTGGAGCTTCTACCTGGGAGGTAGAGGTCACAGTGGACTCTGGGGCAGAAGGAAACTTTATGTCTTCAGCCTTCGCCCAAAAGCACGCCATTCCACTCACCCGTGACCGTTAGAGTGGTCAACGGATCTATCTTCCCGTCTCAGATTACCCACCAAACAGAACCCCTGGGGTTCTCAATCTCCCCGTCTCATCGCGAGACTTTGTCCCTGCTCATTATGCCTAAGGGCATCGACCAGGTGCTTCTCAGACTCCCTTGGCTCCGTTGCCATTCCCCTGATATAGAGTGATCCTCGTGGAATATACTGGGCTGGAGCAAGGACTGTGTGGGAAGGTGCATGGGGGGGGCAGTGTCCAAGTAACCTCTGCGGAGGTGCCCGCCGATCATTCCGCGCCCCTCACTGGGAATCTGAGGTCCATGGTTCCAGTCATCCCTGAGCCAGTGCCGCCGAGCAAGACCTTTGTCCCGCCTCACCTGCGGTCCAAGGTTCTCGCGTGGGCACACACGTCCAGGGTGGGTGGTCACTTTGGTTACAAGCGGACCACTAAACTCCTGGCTAGCTCTTATTGGTGGCCGCACAGGGCTCGGGACACTAAAAACTATATCCAGGCATGCGCCTCTTGCGCTCGGAATAGCTTCTCTAAACAGAGGCTGGCTGGGTTACTGTATCCCTTGCCGGTGGCAGAACAGGCAAAGGAGGTCCAGGACAGTCTGGGTCGCACCCCGGATGTCACTCAAATCTCTAAAATGAGAATGAAGACACCCACCGACACACTTCGGCACCCCGCTCCATCTTCGGCTCCTGGCGACTTAGCCATCCCTGACGCCTTCCACATGTCCCTTCTCAAACCGATTCACATGTCCCGGTTTTTCAAGTCATCTGCCGGGGCATCAGGCTGGTCTTCGGACGAACCTGAGGCCTACGCCTCTGTGGGACACAAGGTGGTACATGGCAAAAAACTTTGCTTGGTGGGTTGGAAGGCTCAGGAGGGAGGGGGCCCTAGGAGGGTAATGTTAGACGCCGGATTCCTGCAGCTACACAACAGGAATCCAGAGCCTCACATGCTGCTCTGCAGCAAGTCATTCCTGAGGCTAAGTTCCTCTGCCGCTCCACTGAGCATGCTCTCGAGACGATCTCCCATTGGAGGTTGGGAGTCACGTGCTCAGGTCCTTCTCCAGATCTGATTGGTCCATCTCAGAGATCTGGAAGGTCCCGGCAGCGCACGGCTATAAAAGGTCCGCATGGCCGCTCGGCCATGCGCTAGTATAGACTCTTCTTGCTAGATGTGTGAATGGTGATGGATGTATGATTCTGGTGACTGACTTATTAATATTCCCTCCCTCTGATATTACGCATGTGGATAGGGAACTATAGAAAGAGTCAGCGCCAGTCAGTGGCGAGCCATAGGCCACTGTGCACACCGCACCTCTACACTAGTGTCCGGTGGTGTCTCGTCTCTCATGGCACTATCACATAGCGGCTGTGTCTGCCACCGCGCTGCATTCAGCAGCAATTACCGGCGTCCGTAGTAGCGACGTCGCACGCACGGTAGGTCTAGACGGACACCGTCCCCTGTCTTGGACCCGTGTCCTGTGACCTGACACCGTGCGTGCAATTTCGCTGAGACCTGTGAGTCTAACAGGCTCGGTGTTTATGTTTATATTACAGCGCCTCTGTGAGTTAACAGAGTCCGCTCTGTGCACATCGGGTGACGTTGAACCCGTGCGCATTTTACCGCCATATAGCGCGTCTGCCATTAATTAGCAGCAGTGTTAACACCTTCTGCACGGTGGACCCCGAGCAGCGAACGCACTTTATTATTTACTTAGTGCGTTCCGACGATCCTAACAACTTGCGGTGCATGGCACTGACGTCATATGCGCACACTCTTCAGTATTGATCGGGACGTACGCCGCAGCGGTTCAGGTAATGAGCGCTACATGCGTGCACCCCTGCACATACTCTGCCTGCGCCTTTAAATGGCCCACACTGCTGAAAACCAGTCATCCTGTTTCTGCAGCTAAAAACACCCCATAACATGATGCTGCCACCACCATGTTTCACTGTTGGGATTGTATTGGGCAGGTGATGAGCAGAGCCTGTTTTTTTCCACATATACCGCTTAGAATTATCACCAAAAAGTTTTATCTTCGTCCCATCAGACCAGAGAATCTTATTTCTTATAGTCTGGGAGTCCTTCATTTGTTTCTTAGCAAACTCTATGTGGGCTTTCATATGTCTTGCACTGAGGAGAGGCTTCGGTTGGGCCACTCTGCCATAAAGGCTTGACTGGTGGAGGGCTGCAGTGATAGTTGATTTGTGAAAATTTCTTCCATCTCCCTACTACATCTGTGGAGCTCAGCCACAGTGATCTTGGGGTTCTTCTTTATCTCTCTCACTAAGGCTCTTCTCCCACGATTGCTCATTTTGGCTGGACAGCCAGGTCTAGAAAAACTTCTGGTGGTCCCAAACGTCTTCCATTTAAGGATTATGGAGGCCACTGTGCTCTTAAGGACCTTGAGTACTGCAGACATTCTTTTGTAATGTTGACCACATCTGTGCCTTGCCACAATTCTGTCTCTGAGCTCCTTGGCCAGTTCCTTTGACCTCATGATTCTCATTTGGTGTGACATGCACTGTGAGCTGTGAGGTCTTATATAGACAGGTGTGCGCCTTTACAAATCAAGTCCTATCAGTTTAATTACACACAGCTGGACTCCAATGAAGGAGTTGAACCATCTCAAGGAGGATCACAAGGAAATGGACAGCATGTGACTTAAATATGAGTGTCTGTCAAAGGGTCTGAATACTTACGACCATGTGATATTTCAGTTTTTCTTTTTTAATAAATTTGCAAAAATGTCTACATTTCTGTCAAGATGGGGTGCAGAGTGTACATTAATGAGAAAAAAATGAACTTTTTAGAATTTACCAAATGACTGCAATGAAACAAAGAGTGAAAATTTAACCCCTTAATGACAGCCAATACGTCTTTTAACTGACCTGAGATATAAGAGAATATCTCCATACAGGTGACCATCCAGCAGCGGTCGGCTGTCCACTATATCTGACAACTTGATGTATCATAAACGATCAGTGTTGTCACCATCCATATCTGTTTAACCCCTTAGTTGCTGCTGTCAAAAGTGACTACATCAAATAAATGGTTAATAGATTGTGGGGGCTTCCGCTTTAATCTAATTGACACACCGAGATCATGATTGTGTGGTCCTGATGTTTGCCATAGCAGTTCATAGCCAAATAGCGGCCTTAGGGTGTGTGCACACGCTGTGGATTCTGCTGCCGTGTACAGCACCGTAATATCCTATGGGAAATGGAAACCACAGTGCAGACGGTGCGGATTTTTCCGTGTGGATTTGCTGCGATTTCTAATCCACAGAAAGAATTGACATGTCAATTCTTTCTGCGGATTCCGCTGCGGTTTACCATCTCCTCCATTGTAGAGGTGATAAACCGCAGGGTAATCCGCAGATAAACCGCAGGTCTTTTCACCTGCGGTTTTACCTGCGGATTTTGCTAAATCCGCGCGGATGAATCCACAGCAGAATCCGCAGCGTGTGCACACACCCTTAGAGTCTCCCGGCTATAGGTTCAGAAGTCAGCGACATTTAGGTGGTAAAAAACACGTTTTCATTCCTGCTATACCGCTTTGCATTAATTCCTGAAAATCACATGAAGGGTTAATAAACTACCTGACAGCAGTTTTCAATATGTCGAGGGGTGCTGTTTTTAAAATGGTATCACGTTTGGAGTTTCCCAATATATAGCTCCCCAACGTCACTTCAAACCTGGATAGGTCCCTCAAAAAATACATTTTGTAAATTTCCTTGAAAAAATGAAAAATTACTGCTACATTTTTAAATCTTCTAAAAGGCTAACAAAATAAGTTAGTGTTTTAAAAATGGTGCTGATGTAAAGCAGACATGTGGGAAATGTTATTTATTAATGTTTTTCTGTGGAATGACTATCTGGATTAAAGGGATAATCATTCAAAGTTTGAAAATTGCAATTTTTTTTACATTTTTGTCAAGTTTCTGATATTTTTTTATAAATAAACTGAAAACATGTCAACCTAAATTTACCATTATCATAAATTATAATATGTCACGAAAAACAATCTCAAAATAGCTGGGATTTGTTGAAGCGTTCCAGAGTTATCACCACATAAAGTGACATTGGTCAGAATTTTAAAAATTGGCCCCGTCACTAAGGGGTTAAAGGGGTCTGAATACTTTCAGAACCCACTGTACTTACAGTATAAATATATATATGCTTTCCATATAGTGTCAGATATTTCTTGTTGCTGAAACTGTGTTTTTTTTCCACTTTAAACCTTTTTTAAACCCCTCTGATCAGTGCGATCACACAACATACAAGCCTCTGATGGCTCCGGTGATGCCCTGTACTACTGTAGTGCCGTGTATCATCACTGCCTGTCAGTGTAATACTAACGGCCCCATACACATGAGATCAGAGTTGGCTGAACGGTCATTTGGCAGACGGCGATCTCTCCCGACTCCCCCATACACACAAATATTCCAGCTTTCCTGTGGTCTGTATGAGAGAGTCGCCTCCAGACTCCTCTAGAGGAGGATTATCTACAGGAAGAACAAACGGATTATCCTCTGAAATTCAGGATGCCAGATCCTTCTCTGCCCTGACATCACCTGTCAGGAGGCCCCCAAATACATTATATGGTCGGCCAAACCCCCCGAAATCAGTGCTTTCATGGAACTTTAGTGTAATGTGTATGGGGGGCGTTATAAGGTAACTTATTGGACGCTGCCTCTGGCCCGGCCTAATAGACCTTCATACATTGCAGCCCAGACACCATTATTAGGCATGTAAGTATCGCAGTAACTAGGCCGCCCCATACTATCGAGTACTTGGGGGCGGGGGGCATTCAGCCGAACTCTGTCACACCTTCTTAGATGCCATGTTTGCTTCTCACAGCAGCAAGTGGTTAAACTGTCAGTGATTTGTTGAAGCCTCATCTGTGCCGTCCCTGCGGTGTACATCTATGTTCTGGAGCCCAAAAAGATTCATTTCTCTTTAATAAATGTTTAACATGTTAAAAAATATATAATGTGTCTTCTGCTTTTTGCATATTTTTTTTCTTCTCACAAGAATTGTTGGAGCCAATTTTCTTAGAAACATTTTAATATCGGCTTTTTCTGGAGTTTTTCTTGTAATATAGGAAAGCCTAAGGCCAGAAATAATCCCCATAAATCACTGTACATGGAGACTTTGGGGTCAGATCATTTCTGTCCGTTGTGTTTATGGAAACAAAAAATCTTTTCTAAAAGCTTCAAACTTCTGTGTGTGACTCAGAGCTGAGATCTAACGTGATAGAAGATTCCAGTGCGGGGAAGACGGGAAACCTTCATATAGACGGCCGGTGGGGATGGAGGCAGTGACCGACTCTGGCCAAATCTGTCTCTAGAGCCGTAGTAGAAGATCATAGAATCGTAGAGTTGGAAGGGACCTCCTGGGCCATCTGGTCCAACCCCCTGCTCAAAGCAGGATTCGCTAAATCTTCCCAGTCAGATGCCTGTCCAGCCTCTGTTTGAAGACTTCCCTTGAAGGAGAACTCACCACTTCTCGTGGCAGCCTGTTCCACTCATTGATCACTCTAACTGTCAAAAAGTTTTTTCTAAAATCTAGTCTGTGTCTCCTCCCCTTCAGTTTCATCCCATTGCTTCTAGTCTTTCCTTGTGCAAATGAGAATAAAGTTGTTCCTTCTACAATGTGACAGCCCTTGAGATATTTGTAGACAGCTATTAAGTCTCCTCTCAGTCTTCTCTTTTGCAAACTAAACATTCCCAAATCCTGCAACCTTTCCCCATAAGACAGGGTTTGCAGACCAGTCACCATTCTGGTCGCTCTTTTCTGAACTTGCTCCAGTTTGTTGATGTCTTTTTTAAAATGTGGTGCCCAAAACTGGACACAATATTCCAGATGAGGTCTGACCAAAGAGGAGTAGAGGGAAATAATGACTTCACGTGATCTAGACTGTATGCTTCTGTTAATACATCCTAGAATTGCATTTGCCTTTTTTGCTGCTGCATCACACTGTTGACTCATATTCAGTCTGTGATCTATTAGTATACCCAAGTCTTTTTCACATGTGCTGTCACTTAGCCCTATTCCTCCCATTCTATATATGCTTTTTTCATTTTTATTGCCCAGATGTAGTACTTTGCATTTCTCCCTGTTAAAAACCATTCTGTTAGTTGCTGCCCACTTCTCCAGTTTATTTAAATCTTTTTGAATCCTCTCTCTCTCTTCTCTAGTATTAGCTATCCCTCCTAGCTTTGTGTCATCAGCAAATTTGATCAGTTTACCCTCAATTCCTTCATCTAAATCATTGATAAAGATGTTGAACAATACAGGGCCCAGGACAGAGCCCTGTGGTACCCCACTTGAGACATTCCTCCAACTGGATGTGCAGCCATTTACAACCACTCTTTGGGTCCGATCAATAAGCCAGTTATGAATCCACCTAACAGTTGCCTTGTCCATTCCATACTTAGTCATTTTTTCAATAAGGATTGTGTGAGATACTTTGTCAAATGCTTTGCTGAAGTCAAGATATACTATATCTACAGCATTTCCTTGATCCACCCAATCAGTGATACCATCATAGAAGGAAATTAAGTTAGTCTGACATGACTTATTAGTTACAAACCCATGCTGACTCTGTTTAATCACTTCATTCTTATCCAGGTATTGACATACATGTTGTTTAATAATTTGTTCAAAGATCTTTCCTGGTATAGAAGTCAGACTCACCGGCCTATAGTTGCCTGGGTCCACCTTCTTCCCCTTTTTGAAGATAGGAACAACATTTGCTCTTCTCCAGTCTTCTGGCACTTCTCCAAGAATTTTCAAAGATTATGGAGAGAGGTTCAAAAATTTCTTCTGCTATCTCCTTCAGTACTCTGGGGTGTAATTCATCTGGACCTGGAGACTTGAATTCATTTAGGTTAGCTAAGTGTCTCCTCACTATCTTTCTGTTTATAGATATCCTGGATTCTTCTATTCCCTTAATAGGACAGTGAATAAGGCCTCTTTCACACATCAGGTTTTCGCCGTCAGGCGCGATCCGGTGCTTTTGACAGAAACCGGATCCGGCGAAAAGCAATGCCAGATCCGGTTCCCCCCCATTGACTTGCATTTGCGCCGGATCGCGCCGGATGGCCATGCGTTTCATCCGGTTTTCGCCGGATCCGGCAATGTGTCGCAATGTGTCGCGATCCGGCGTCTGGAAAAAACGTCTACTGTAACGTTTTTTGTCTCCGGCGAAAAAGCTGGACACGCCGGATCCGGCGCGTCCGGCTTTTTCACACAATGAAAGCCTATGAGCGCCGCAATGCGCCGGATCCGGTTTTTTGGTCTGAGCATGCTCAGTAGCTCTGCCCACAAGACATATATAAAAGCAAGACAGTGGGACCCACAGCCACACCCAACATGCCACCCAAGACAGCAACCAGGCGCAGGAGAAGGCAGGAGACATCTGCAGCAGCACCATCAGCACCACCCCAATTGGAGCAGCATGCTGAACAACGGGAGGGGAGTCCAGCAGCAGATGAGAGACGGTAATTATCAAATCACCCATTCCTCCAAACTAGGGCTATTGAATATCAAGATTTTCATTGGCCCTTTGTTTCTCTTTATTCAACAGCCGCCCAATAGATGCAGCAGCAGCAGCAGCAATGGCAGCAGCTGGAACACCACCCACAGGCATGGAGTGTGGCCACCAGGAAGACAGCACATCATCTTCTGGGAGCCCTCCCTCGCATCGTCAGCGTTTGACGGTAAGTTTTTATTTCCAAAATCCATCTTCTCTGTAATATATGTCTATTCATGGCCTTTTATTTCAAAACAGGAATCACAAGATGAAGAGGAGCTCCCAGAAGAAGAAGGAAGGGGTGGACAGACACCTGGAGTGGGCTCACAATTGGTAAGTTTTTTGCATCAAACGCAGAAACACAACATCACACTACACACAACACATAGAAAACAATGTTCTTCAGACCACATACAGCAAACAAATGCCTACATCCAAAGACATAACTTTTTTTGTTTTCTTCTCTAGTCTTCCCAATCAGGGTCGTCGGCGACAGCAACGCGGCGGTCACCAGCGTGTAAGTATAAATATTTTTGTTTTGTTTTTTTGCACTTTTTATTTCATTTCTTTTGTGGAGGCTAATTATGTTATTTTTGTCTTTTTCTTTAACAGCCTTCACAGCGTGCTCCCGACTCTGACGTTGAGGATGGAGGGATTGATGTGGACCGCCTCATCGATCTCGTCAGAGAAAGGGAGCCGCTCTGGAATATGGCTGACCGCCGCCACGCTGACCTGATCGTTACCCGACGACTCTGGGAGGAAATCTGTTCGCTCCTTGTGGGCCGCTGGGAGGACCTTGATGTTCGGGCCCAGATTACAGAGCGTAAGTATATACAGTACCGGTTGCTTGATTTAAACCAGTGTTTCCCGAACTCCAGTCCTCGTGGTCCCCACGGATCATGTGTTCAGGATTTCTATTTACTATGGAAATCCTGAAAACATGACTCCTGGGGACCATGAGGACTGGAGTTTGGGAAACACTGATGTTGTATACTAACCACTCCTTTCTCGTTTCAGGGAACAGAATTGTGAATCGGTGGCGGTCTGTGAGAGATCGTTTCAAGAAGGAGTTCAATAAAGAGATGCGGGCCCCGAGTGGATCTGGAGGACGCAGGAGCAAGTACAAGTACGCAGAAGCCCTGTCGTTCCTCCGGGAAACAATGGTCACCAGAAGGTAAATATTACACACCACATGTGAAAAAAAATGTTAGATGTAAATTTTTTTTTCAGCCAGGGCCATACCATGTCAGTATTTTAATTGTTTTTTTTTCTCTTTATTCCACAGCACGGTGAGCAGCACTCGGGAGCCGGCACGATTGTACCCTTCTGAGGCGATCCCTGAGGAGACCGGCACCGAGGGACACTTCGACCGCCCCGGTACATCTGCACCTTCCCAGCCTTCCAACACATTCGACCCATCTGTCCCATCCACCAGCACAGGAGCATCGTGGCCACCTACATTACATGAAACTGCTGGTGAGGAGATCGCTTTCCCTTTACCCCACCCTTCTGCCCCTGCCACCTCTAGTACACCTGCGGGTACTGGGCGGCAGCGGCAGAGGGGTCAGGAAAAGACTTATGTGCCAGAGTTCTTGCATCTGAATGCATCTTTCCAGAACTGTCTAAAAGTCTTGTCAGAGCAAATCTCCGCAGGCTATCAGCAGATCAACTCCAGCATTCTGGAGGTGAAGACACTTCTGCAAACCATGCATTCAGAAGCAAGATCTTCGCCAAACCACACCTTTTTCAGGTCTGTTGTGGAGCGCATGGAAACGCTCTCTCCTGCCCAGCAGATGCATGTAATGCATTCATGCCACGCTGCTCTCCAGCAAGTTACCTCCCAACCTCCTCCTCCTCCCACCACAGTAGTTCCTCCACCTGCACCCCCTCCAGCCACTTTCCATCCTCCCCCTCCTATTACATCTACACCCCCTCCAGCCACTTTCCATCCTCCCCCTCCTATTACATCTACACCCCCTCCAGCCACTTTCCATCCTCCCCCTCCTATTACATACCATCCACCTCCAGCCACTTTCCATCCTCCCCCTCCTATTACATACCATCCACCTCCCCAGCACCATCCACCTCCCCAGCACCATTCACCTCCCCAGCACCATCCACCTCCCCAGCACCAGCAACCTCCCCAGCACCAGCAACCTCACCAGTACCAGCAACCTCCACAGTACCTGCAAACTCCCCAGTACCAGCAACCTCCCCAGTACCAGACATCTCCCCACTTCCAGCAACCTGCCCCGTACCAGACATCTCCCCACTTCCAGCAACCTGCCCCGTACCAGACATCTCCCCACTTCCAGCAACCTGCCCCGTACCAGACATCTCCCCACTTCCAGCAACCTGCCCCGTACCAAACTCCTTCCCCATACAACTTGCCATCAACATCATCTGCTCCTACAGTCCCTGCCCAACCCTCCACTCCACCACCCACCACCTCTTCTGCTTCCCACATGTCCACCCATTCTGTAGTTTTTTCCACACCTTCACCTCTAACTGTTCCTTCCCCACCACGATCCCAGTCCTCTCTCCACACTCCCAGTGTCGAAGTGTCCCGCAGCCCCTACAGCAGTATTTCCACCACACACTACACAGAATTATAATGTGTGTATTTAAATAAAAATGACCAGTTTTATGGTTTCAGTTTTATAGTTTCAAAGTTTTATTAAACAAGTTTATTAAAATTTTAAAAAAGTTTACTAAAAAAAACATTTTTCAATAAAAGTTAAATTATTTTACACTGGTTGTCTGTCATTTCTTTCTGCGGCGAAAAAGGTTAAATACAGGGTATTTAAAAGGTGAAATGGTATTCAAAACTAGGTATATAACTGTGGGTAAATTTTAGCTTTTTGCCACAGTTGTGTTCCTGGTTGTGTTTGAAGCAAAGTATTTCACCTAAAAAGTTGTGTTTATTGTTGGTGATTTCCGAACAATGTACACAACTTTTGTTAAAAGGTGAAATACTTTGCATAAAACACAACCAGGTACACACCTGTGGCCTAAAGCTAAAAATAGAGACCATGACAAGATAGCCAACTTTGGTTGGCAAAGGTATATACTGTTGGTACAGAAGGTACACAAGTTTGGTTAGGGCACAAATCTTTCACACTCTGTCATCCTGCCAGTGTACTCTGCCTTGAGGTGACATAAAGTATAGTGCAAAATTGTCCCTCATTACTGAAACCGTCACAGAACTTCTAGTGGTAATGTCATGGTAATCTTGCAAGGTGGTTTCTTCAGAGGTGTCCTCAATGGAAATGGGTTCCTTGCAGATAACAAAATTGTGGAGTACCACGCACGCTTTGATCACCTCGTCCACAGTTTCTGTCTTGAGGTTGATCACAGTCAATAGGACCCGCCATTTGGCTGTCAGAATACCAAAGGTACATTCAACCATTCTTCTTGCTCTTGTGAGGCGGTAATTAAAAATGCGTTTTGGTCTTGTCAATCCTCTGCTAGAGTACGGTTTCAAAAGGTGTTCTGACAGCTGGAAGGCTTCATCCCCTACACAGACAAATGGCATAGGTGGACCAGATGTTTGCGGCAGCGGTCTAGGTGGTGGGAACTGGAAGGTGTTTCCATACAGTTTACGCCCCATGGCAGACAGTTTGAAAACTTGAGAGTCATTGGAGCGGCCATAGGCCCCAATATCAACCGCAATAAATGTGTATTCCGCGTCAGCGATGGCCATGAGGACAATTGAAAAATATTTCTTGTAATTGAAATATTCCGATCCCGATCCAGCTGGCTTTACAATGCGGATATGTTTCCCGTCCACAGCGCCCAAGCAGTTTGGAAACTGACATATCTGTTGAAACTTGTCAGCAATTTCAATCCACCTCTCTGTTGTGGGCTCTGGTAAAAACTCTTCAGCTAAGGAGTCCCACAGTGCACGGCATGTGTACTTCACAATTCCAGATATGGTGGAAATCCCGAGTCTGTACTGGAAATGCAGTGACGAAAGGGATTCTCCAGTTGCAAGAAATCTGTGGGGAATTAAAAAACAATAAATTAGTTTTAAATCACAGCATTACATACCAAAACTGACCTAACACTTGGAGATACAAATTACCACCAACAAGATTGCAGTGAAAGTGTGCTCTGATGCGATCATATCCAATAAATGTGGCTTACCTTAAAGTCACCATCAGACGCTCTGCGGGTGAAACAGAGAAGCGGCAATAGGTGTCCGCTTTTCTTATGAGGTGTGCAATGCGCTCCACCAAGTAATCAAAATTCTCCATTTTCATCCTAACATATCCAAAAAATTTATCCGGGTTTCGTCGAAGGTCCATGCATAGTGTAGAATAGACCCCACGCGTCATTCTCTTGGCTGTGATGGGGTGGATCCACAAACGTCGTCTACGATGCCTGATGCGCTGCTGTCTCGCTCTCTCCTTCTCCAGAACAATCACCCTCAAACGATTTGCCTCCGCTGTAAAATCCGCCAAATTCTTCAAAATATTTCCAATGACAACATCCATCTTCGCCAGTAACTTGCTCTTCTCTCCAACCTGCACTTTCTCCTCTACAACCTGTCAAAGAAGGGCTGTAGGAACATGCTATATATAGTTTTCCAGTAGCCAATCCCGTTCGGAAGGCCACAAGGGTCAATTTTAAAAACCGGATCCGGCGTAATCCGTCGAAAAACGGATAGAAAAACGGATGAACCGGATGAGACGGATCCGGTTTTGTCTGTCAAGAAAAAGACGGATCCGGCAGAAAACCGGATTCGTCACATCCGGTTTTACAAAACATTTGCCGGATCCGGCGTTCCGGCACGACGCCGGATCGCGCCTGACGCCGAAAACCTGATGTGTGAAAGTAGCCTAACAGTTGATGTTACATTTCCTTTCTGAGAGAAAACAGATGCAAAATAGGAATTTAAAAGTTCAGCCTTCTCAACATCCTGTCTTACCATGTCATCATTTTCATCCTGTAAAAATCCTATAGCATCTTTGACTTTTCTTTTACTTTTGACATATCCCCAAAATCCTTTATTATTGCTTTTGACATCTCTTGCAAGCCTCAATTCATTTTCAGCTTTAGATAATCTGATTTGTGCCCTGCAGGTTCTGCAGACAGCATTATATTCTTCTTTAGATATGCCTCCCTCTTTCCATTTTATAAACATTTTTTTCTTCCTTTTTAGCATGTGCTTAAGTTCTGTGTTCATCCATCCTGGCTTCCTTAAATGCTTCCTATTCTTCCCTCTTTTCGGAATTGTTAACAACTGTGCTTTGAGAATTTCATTTTTCAAGATTTCCCATCCTTCCTGGACATTTTTGTCTTTAAGGATATCCAGCCATTGGATCCCTCCAATTCTCTTTCTGAATCCCTTAAAATCTGCCTTTCTGAAATCTAACCTTGATGTCTGAGTCTTCACAGGTCTTCCTCCTCTAGTTATCCAAAATTCTAAAATAGCATGGTCGCTACCTCCTAGGGTCCCAGCCACTTTTACCTCCTCAACAATTTCCACCCTGTTTATAAGGATTAGATCCAAGGTAGCAGTTCCCCTTGTTTTCTCCCTTACCTTTTGGAAGATAAAGTTGTCAGCAAGAGAGGATAAGAATCTCCTTGACCTGTTAGTTTTGCCTGAGAGAGATTCCCAACAAATGTCTGGATAGTTGAAATCTCCCATGACAACTATGTCATATTTTTTGGAGAACTTGGCCATTTGATGCATAAAGAGTTCATCCATAACTTCAGCTTGCACAGGCGGCCTGTAGTAAATGCCTACAATGGTGTCCTTTCCATTGTTCTGTCCTTGTATTCTTACCCAAACAGTTTCCTCAGAACTCCCAGTCTCTGAAGCTTCAATCTCTGTGCAGATATACGCATTTCTAACATACAATGCAACACCTCCTCCTCGTTTATCAAGTCTGTTTCTTGCAAATAAGTTGTATCCTTCTAGTCTTGTATTCCAATCATGTGTATCATCCCACCAAGTTTCAGTGATTCCAATGACATCATATTTCTTTTCCTGTGTTAATAGTTCCAATTCTCCTTGTTTGTTGCCCATGCTTTGTGCATTAGTATAGAAACATTTTAGTTTGTGATTGGTTTCTCTTTCTCCAATATTTTTGGAGAAAGATGATGTCGTCTCCAATATTTTTGGAGAAAGATGATGCCGTCCTCATCATGAAGGAGTTATTTCTCATGTCGTGTGTAATGAATATCTCCTGCAGTATTGCTAATGCCGATTCCAGTGTCGGTAATGAGACGAGAATTAGCGTTATGGAAGATGAGTCTATGAGGAACGTGTTCAGCTGCCGACTCCGAGGAGGAAACTGCTTGTTGTCTGTGGCCTAAATATATAGGTTTTATTAGTAGATGTCAGGGAAGAAAACTAAACCCTGTAAGATAATAAGTCTCATATGTTTCTCTTATTATCTCCAGTAATTGTATTATTACACAGGATTCTTATGATGTTACATCGGATCATCTTCTTCTCATTCAGGTCTCTACAATATCGGATCCTCTCAGTGAAGATCTTCTACAAAAGAGAATTTTCCTGATTTACCCATCAAGGATGGATATGGACAGAGACAAGATGGCGGAGAGGATATTACACCTCACCCTAGAGATCCTCTTCCATCTCACTGGAGAGGTGAGAGATTCTGATGACGTCACATTACATCATTCTTCTCTATGGGAATAACAGATGGACAGAACTGGAGAGGTGAGGACTCTGGAAATGTCTGTAGTGAGATTTATTAATGTGTCTCTCCATAACCAGGATTACACAGTGGTGAAGAAGACCTCTAGTGATCGCTGTCAGGACCCTGTGTCTGAGGGATGGGGAAGACCCCTGAGCTCAATCACGGGGCCTCCACCTCACCCCCTGATCCATGAGGACATCAATGACCAGAAGATCCTAGAACTCACCTACAAGATGATTGAGCTGCTGACTGGAGAGGTGACAGTGCTGGAAATTCTGGGACATTATACAGTAACACTATGAAGGGATCGGGGGATGACGGTATCATTGTATGTGTCAGGTTCCTATAAGGTGTCAGAATGTCGCTGTCTATTTCTCCATGGAGGAGTGGGAGTATTTAGAAGGACACAGAGATCTGTACAAGGACGTCATAATGGAGGTTCCCCAGCCCCTCACATCACCAGGTAATAGACAGGACTAAATACGCACGGCCTATAATTATCTGTATGTAGAGAATGAATTCAGTCCCTGTATGTGTTTCCTCCAGATCTATCCAGTAAGAGGACAACACCAGAGAGATGTCCCCGTCCTCTTCTTCCTCAGGACTGTAACCAAGAAGATCCCAGTGCTCCTCAGGATCATCAGGTAGATGGAGAGAAGGTGTCAGGAGATCTCCCCTATGATGTGTAGATGGCTGTGAAGGTCTTGTACTCAGTCTTGTTTTATCTCACCATCCTGGTAGCTCTTCTCTGATCTTGCTCTCGCTTTTCAATGTTTTTTTTTTTAAATGTTGTGCCCAGAACTGGACACAGTGTTCCAGAAGAGATCTGACCAAGAATGAGTAGAGGAGAATAATTATTTGACATGATGTAGACTCTATACTTCTCTTAATACGTCACAGAACTTGTGTTGGTGGCGGATTACCCACGATTCTCTCCAAGCGTGTGACAACAGAACTTGTTTATTCAGGAACAATATATGATAAGCTTAATAGATCAGGAATAAATCATTTGTGTGCCTCTATCTGTGCAGCATCTACAACAAGCTGCTTCTCTAATACACAGACACAGCAGGAAAACAGGAAGTACAGTCACATGCTCTCCCTGTGTGAGCCTCTGGGAGTGTTTTTTTAAAACTTTATAAACAGCATACAAATCTAGCAACTAAACACTCGTAGACAGAAATGGAGTTGTTGCACTAAACATATTCCAACAACTTGTGTAATGAGAACGGTAGAGATGGCAGGATTAGAGCTGATTATAGATGGGACTTCTCCATCTGTCTGTGACTTTTACATTATTTGTTTCAGGGTGAAGATCTGACCCATATTAATACTACAGAGACATATGTGAGAGATGATGAGTGGTGTAAAGAGGAGATTCCCACATATGACTACCCAGGTGAGTAGTAACCACTGAATGCAGAGAAGTCACAGATTCCTCTCAGTCACCGGCTGTGGCTGCTTTATCGGTGGTGTAGTCCGGCCGTATTACCATGATCACCATTTTGCCTCTAGACCACAACATTCTCCTCCACCCAAAACTGTTCAAATCACTTTGGGCATTGAAAGCCCTTTTCTATAGAACTTACAGCCTGGAGGATCCACCTACCTCAAAATGCTGACCATTACCTGCCCAGATCTGTAACTATAAAGCCCAATGACACCGTATGTAGAACGTGCTGACAAAATAGAAAGTCACATGAAAAAAAATATTATGGACCTGTAAGAGAAAGCGGAGGGTAATGATGCTGTTGGCTTCCTAGAATCCTGAGATCTAATTTCAGGGCTGAAATCTCATCTCCCGAGATCTTGATACCGAGATCTCCATTTGCGCATGCATGGCTCCCTGGCGGCCATGTTCACGGAGTCCACCTCACAGGAGGAAACCACGGCTATGCGGGGGGCTCTGTCTTTTCACGAAATGTCGGCAGAGCTCCCTCGCAGCGGCGGACACCCCGAGCAGCAGCAGCGGCGGACACCCCGAGCAGCAGCAGCGGTGGCCACCCCGGGCAGCAGCAGCGGCCACTCCAGGCAGCAGTGCCAGGCACCCCAGTAGCTCCCAACAGTCGCAGCGGTGCACTGCACATCGGACACCCCCTCATTCCACGCTGCGGCCTGCAGCATCACCCCACTCCTGCCTACTCGAGAAGCGACCCTGGGACCCTGCTTCACCACAGCAATAAGACGCATGGATTATAAGAAGCACTACCATTTTATTAAAAAAAATGTTTTCCTATGTTTCTCCTCAAACTCTTATAATCCAGTGCGTTTTATAATCCCAAAAATACGGTAACATGTATTTTATTCTAGTTCTTTTTGTACAGATCTGCCCTGATGAAGTGAGCCAGCAGACTCAGGAAACGCGTTGGCTGAATAAAGAACCCTTTACTCTACCAGAAGCAAGCGCAGTCCTTATTGCACTTCCACGTCATTTCTGTAATATTTCTTCTTGAAACTCATCTGACAGAAAATATTGGCCCTTACGATAGTTTAGATTGCCAAGAACCACCGAGCCCCATACTCTAATTACCCAGAGAGTTTTCACCAGGATAATAGGAAACAAATGGACCTTACAAATTATTCTCCAATGTATCTTGAATCCAACAAAACCCTACCATGTGCCCAGAAAGTAGTGTACAACCATATATAGGGTAAAGAAAGGAAGGAGCGCCATTTAGCTATTCGTACACAGATCTTGATGGAATAGTTTGCAGACACGATGTATCGGGAGCACTGTTAGTGATCACCCGGCAGATCAAAAGATGGCCACCACGAGAAGGCTTGGCTCTATCTACTCTATTTTCCAGATCCCAGTGATTGCCTTGCTTATCATCCTTTAACCCCTCTACATGAATCTGGACTTACACAGAGACCCCTAGGCAGGGGCGGGCTGGGCCGGGTGGCAGGAGGGCATATGCCCCCCGGGCCGGTGCCTAAGCAGCTGCACAGGGCCGCTGGAGGACAGACAGGTCAGGGCTGGACTGAGCAAAGTTCGTTGGGCATTTTTCTCAGTGTGTGTTAAGTGCCCCACTTCCGCCCTCTCCCCCGCCCCACTTCCGCCCTCTCCCCTGCCCCACTTCCGCCCTCTCCCCCGCCCCACTTCCGCCCTCTCCCCCGCCCCACTTCCGCCCTCTCCCCTGCCCCACTTCCGCCCTCTCCCCTGCCCCACTTCCGCCCTCTCCCCCACCCCACTTCCGTCCTGCACTATGAAGGCTCTCTGCCACACATCTGAATCACAGCATGACGTCATCTCCTGCAGCAGCGGTGGCGGCTTATTCAAACCACTGGCTTGCTGAGCCTGACACCACCTGCGTCTTCAGCAGCAGATGGCCGTCTGTCTCCCCTGCCTGGTGAGTGCTTGTGACGCCTCCTCCCCCTGTATTTGAGTATTTCTATTCATTGCATTGCAGTCCTCATCTCTCCTTACACCTAGTTCCCTCCTGTTTGCCTTCATCTTCCATCATAATTGTTTGCTGCATTACATATTTTAGCCGGTGCTCTCCATTTTATTGCTGGCCTTTTTGCTCTCTTTTTTTTCATCCTTACCTTTAGTTACCCCTTCTGTTATATAATTATTATTTTATCACCCCCGTTTTCTTTTTTTCCCCTCACTTTCTATACCTAGTCCCCTTCCTTGACTTTCTCACCTATTTTAATCCTTATGTGCCTTATCAATAAGGCTATGTGCACACGCTGCGGATTCATCTGCGGATCTTTCCGCGCGGATTTTGGAAAATCCGCAGGTAAATCCGCAGGTCAAAAGACCTGCTGTTTACCTGCGGTTTACCCCAGCGATTTCACACCTCTGCAATGGAGAAGGTGTAAAACCGCTGCGGATTCCGCACAAAGAAGGGACATGCTGCGGACTTGAAACTGCAGCAAATCCGCGTGGAAAAATCCGCACCATGTGCACAGCGGTTTTTGTTTTTCTTAGGTTATAATGGTACTGTACAAAGCAGCAAAAACTGCTGCAGATCTGCAGTGCCAAATCCGCTGCGGATCTGCATTAGAATCCACAGTGTGTGCACATACCCTTAGGCTATGTGCCCACGTAGTTTGAAGTGCTGCGGATTTTTCCGCACAGATTTAGAAAAATCCGCAGGTCAAAAGACTTGCGGTTTCACACCTCTACAGTGGAGGAGATGGTAAACCGCAGCGGAATCCGCACATAGAATTGACATGCTGCGGATTGTAACCCGCAGCAAATCCGCGCGGAAAAATCCACAGCATGTGCACTGCGTTTTTGGTTTTAACATTGCAAAGAATAGTACTCTGCAACGCAGCAGAAACTGCTGCGGACCCGCAGGGCCAGAAACGCTGCGGATCCGCAGCAGAATCCGCAACGTGTGCGCATAGCCTAACTCTTCTCACCTTTAGGCTATGTGCACACGCTGCGGATTCTGCTGCGGATTTGGCCTCTTCGGATCCGCAGCAGTTCTGCAGACAGTGTACAGTACCATGTAAGTCTATGTGACTTACATTCCGCTGTGCACATGGTGCGGTTTTTTCACTGCAGCAAAGCTGCGGTTTTGAATCCGCAGAAAGAATTGACATGTCAATTCTTTCTGCGGATTCCGCTGCAGTTTGCCACCTATTCCATTGTCTAGGTGTCAAACCGCAGGCCAATCCGCAGGAAAACCGCAGGTCATTTTAGCTGCGGTTTTACCTGCGGATCCGCACGGAAAAATACGCTGGTGAATCCGCAGCGTGTGCACATAGCCTTACTGACATTCCATATTCATTGTAGTCCATATCTTATTTGTTCCCACCTCCAGGACATATTCCAGTTTTTCTTTTCATTATCTTCTTTTTTTTTCTGTATTTTTGGCTATGTGCCCACATTGCAAAAATGCTGCGGAATTGTCCGCATCATTCTGCAACACTCCCCTCCCCCCCCTGCAAAATACAAGCATTTTTAGCTTGCAGAATGCTTGTGCTTTTCCAAGTGATTTGTAGCATCGCTTGGAAAAGTGATTGACAGGTTGGTCACACACAAGCATAGCACTTGATAAGTTTGACCAAATTTTACTATTGACGCTGCCTATGCGGCATCAGTAGTAAAAGATAGAATTTAAAAAAATAAAATAATAATAAATATGGATATACGCCCTCGATCTCCTCAGTGGCACTCCTCAGCGGTGCTGCCGGCAAGTTCTGTTCCCAGTGATGCAGCATTGCGAGAATGACCTCTGATGACGTAGCGGTCACACAACCACGACATCACAAAGGTCATTTTTGTGCGAAGCAAGCCTGGGAACAAAGCCGCCGTGTGCACCGCTGAGGACTGGGAGGACTCCAGGGGGTGACAGAGGGTGAGTATATCACTATTTTTTATTTTAATTCTACTTTTTACAGGGATATGGTACTCAGGGCATGGAGGACAGTCTCCTCTCCTCCAGACCATGGGTACCATCCGCACATGAAGCGCTCACTTCATGCATGGTGGGCATAGCCGCATGCGTAAAGTGAGCATTTCAATGCAATCCTATGGCGGCGGAATTGCCGCGATTCCGCCAAATTAATGGACATGCTGCGGATTTTTCCGCAATGCGATTCAGCAGTGGAAAAATCCACAACATTGGCACAGCAACTGCGGAATCCCATTGGGATTGCATGGGATGTGTTTTAACTAGCATTTTTTAAGCATTTCTGCGGTGGCCTTGCCACTGTGGAAACGCTTAAAAAACGCAACGTGGGCACACAGCCTTTTACTTATTCTTTTTCTCTATTTCCATGTATTTACTGACCGTGCAGGACGCTTGGCATTTGCCACAGAACACCAGGATTGGCAAATTCGCCACTGGTGCCCTGTGCTCTTCACAGATGAAAGCAGGTTCACACTGAGCACATGTGACAGCCGTGACAGAGTGTGGAGACGCTGTGGAGAGCGATCTGCTGCCTGCAACATCCTTCAGCATGACCGGTTTGGCAGTGGGTCAGTAATAGTGTGGGGTGGCATTACTTTGCAGTGCGGCACGGTGTTGGGCTGAGAGCACAACCCCCATCTGTGGACGTCGGGCCCTCAGACTGTCCTCATGGAGTTGGTTTCTAACAGTTTGTACAGACACATACACTCTTGTGGCCTGCTGGAGGTCATTTTGTAGGGCTCTGGCAGTGCTCCTCCTGTTCCTCCTTGCACAAAGGATGAGGTAGCGGTCCTGCTGCTGGGTTGTTGCCCTCCTACGGCCCCCTCCAGGTCTCTTGGTATACTGGCCTGTCTCCTGGTAGCATCTCCAGCCTCTGGACACTACGCTGACAGACACAGCAAACCTTGCCACAGCTCGCATTGATGTGCCATCCTGGATGAGCTGCACTACCTGAGCCACTTGTGTGGGTTGTAGATTCCGTCTCATGCTACCACGATTGTGAAAGCACAACCAACATTCAAAAGTGACCAAAACATAAGCCAGAAAGCATTGGTACTGAGATGTGGTCTGTGGTCCCCACCTGCAGAACCACTCCTTTATTGAATGTGTCTTGATAATTGCCAATAATTTCCATCTGTTGTCTATTCCATTTGCAGAACAGCACGTGAGATTGTCAATCAGTGTTGCTTCCTAAGTGGACAGTTTGATTTCACAGAAGTTTGATTTAGTTGGAGTTATATTCTGTTGTTTAAGTGGTTTAAGTGTTCTCTTTTTTTGTTGAGCAGTGTGTGTGTGTATATATGTAGATATATATATATATATATATATATATATATATGTACAGACCAAAAGTTTGGACACACCTTCTCATTCAAAGAGTTTTCTTTATTTTCATGACTATGAAAATTGTAGATTCACTCTGAAGGCATCAAAACTATGAATTAACACGTGGAATTATATAATTAACAAAAAAGTGTGAAACAGCTAAAAATGTCTTATATTCTAGGTTCTTCAAAGTAGCCACCTTTTGCTTTGATTACTGCTTTGCACACTCTTGGCATTCTCTTGATGAGCTTCAAGAGGTAGTCACCGGAAATGGTCTTCCAACAGTCTTGAAGGAGTTCCCAGAGATGCTTAGCACTTGTTGGCCCTTTTGCCTTCACTCTGCAATCCAGCTCACCCCAAACCATCTCGATTGGGTTCAGGTCTGGTGACTGTGGAGGCCAGGTCATCTGGCATAGCACCCCATCACTCTCCTTCTTGGTCAAATAGCCCTTACACAGCCTGGAGGTGTGTTTGGGGTCATTGTCCTGTTGAAAAATAAATGATGGTCCAACTAAACGCAAACCAGATGGAATAGCATGCCGCTGCAAGATGCTGTGGTAGCCATGCTGGTTCAGTATGCCTTCAATTTTGAATAAATCCCCAACAGTGTCACCAGCAAAACACCCCACACCATCACACCTCCTCCTCCATGCTTCACGGTGGGAACCAGGCATGTAGAGTCCATCTGTTCACCTTTTCTGCGTCGCGCAAAGACACGGTGGTTGGAACCAAAGATCTCAAATTTAGACTCATTAGACCAAAGCACAGATTTCCACTGGTCTAATGTCCATTCCTTGTGTTCTTTAGCCCAAACAAGTCTCTTCTGCTTGTTGTCTGTCCTTAGCAGCGGTTTCCTAGCAGCTATTTTACCATGAAGGCCTGCTGCACAAAGTCTCCTCTTAACAGTTATTGTAGTGATGTGTCTGCTGCTAGAACTCTGTGTGGCATTGACCTGGTCCCTAATCTGAGCTGCTGTTAACCTGCGATTTCTGAGGCTGGTGACTCGGATGAACTTATCCTCCACAGCAGAGGTGACTCTTGGTCTTCCTTTCCTGGGGCGGTCCTCATGTGAGCCAGTTTCTTTCTAGCGCTTGATGGTTTTTGCCACTGCACTTGGAGACACTTTCAAAGTTTTCCCAATTTTTCAGACTGACTGACCTTCATTTCTTAAAGTAATGCTGGCCACTCGTTTTTCTTTACTTAGCTGCTTTTTTCTTGCCATAATACAAATTCTAACAGTCTATTCAGTAGGACTATCAGCTGTGTATCCACCAGACTTCTGCACAACACAACTGATGGTCCCAACCCCATTTATAAGGCAAGAACTCCCACTTATTAAACCTTACAGGGCACACCTGTGAAGTGAAAACCATTTCCGGTGACTACCTCTTGAAGCTCATCAAGGAATGCCAAAAGTGTGAAAAGCAGTAATCAAAGCAAAAGGTGGCTACTTTGAAGAACCTAGCATATAAGACATACAGTATTTTCAGTTGTTTCACACTTTTTTGTTAATTATAGAATTCCACATGTGTTAATTCATAGTTTTGATGCCTCCAGAGTGAATTTACAATTTTCATAGTCATGAAAATAAAGAAAACTCTTTGAATGAGAAGGTGTGTCCAAACTTTTGGTCTGTATTGTATATCATGCTTGCGGCCACAAGACCACCTGTTCCCGGTGCCGGCACCAGAGAATCCTCACAGCGCACAGTGTGCACAATGTGAGGATTCACACATAGTGACTGTAGACATGTAGCTTAAAGGGATCCTGTCACCTGTTTTGGCCGCTATAAGATGCGGCCACCGCCTTTCAGGGCTTATCTACAGCATTCTATAACGCTGTAGATAAACCCCCGATCTAACCTGAAAGATAAAGTAAATAAGTTTTATTATACTCACCCGGGGGGCGGTCCTATGCGGTTGAGTCCGATGGGTGTCGCAGGTCCGGGTCCGACGCCACCCATCTTCATGCGATGTCGTCCTCCTGCTTGCTTCGTGTCGCACTCCTGCGCAGGTGTACTGATTTGCCCTGTTGAGGGCAAAGCAGATTCCTGCAGTGCGCAGGCGCTGGGCCTCTCTGACCTTTCCCGGTGCCTGTGTACTGCAGTACTTTACCCTCAACAGGGCAGAAAAGTACGCCTGCGCCGAAAAGAGATGAGGAAGCAAGCAGGAGGACAGCATCACAAGAAGATGGGAGGACCTGGACCTGCGACACCCACCGGACCGCCCCCCCCGGGTGAGTATAATAAAACTTATTTTTCTTATCTTGCAGGTTGGAGGGGGGCTTATTTACAGCATTATAGAATGCTGTAGATAAGCCCTGAAAGGTGGTGGCCGCATCTTATAGCGGCCCAAACTGCTCATAGGTTCCCTTTAAAATCCGACAACCCCTTTAAGGATGGGCCGCTACTCATGGGCCACTGCTGTGTGCTTGCCCCCCAAGCTAAAATTTACCAGCCAGCCCCTGCCCCTAGGCTTGGGCCATGGTGTTACCTGCTACTCTGTGGGGTGAGATGGCAAGAAGAATAGTCAGGTAGTTGGTCATAACCAGGAGGGCAGAGAAAGTACAAAATCAGAAGACACAAGTGTAGTCAGTAAGCGGGCTGGGATTACACCAGGAAACAAATACACCAGCTGAGCACAGAGGACTGAACCAGAGGAGAACAAGGCTGTATCTGGCAGATTCCGGGAATATGCTTCAAGCTTTAGGAGGGTTTGGTGCTTTCTAATTGGCTTAAGCGGGTAGTAGATTGCTACCAGATTGCTGGACAGCACACAAACCCATACTGCCAGGCTGGATGAAACTACTGGTCTCAGGCACCCTAATCTTAGTGGCTGGACAGAGCCAGTGCCACCCAGAGCTTCTGGTTTTGACGTCTCTTCTATTACCAGCAACGTCTGCACCATAAATAAGGCGCTGCTTGGTGATGGAACCAAACATCGCAGGAGCAGATTCCAGTGGAGAGGGGACACACCATCTGCAGATGCCCTAATATAACAAAATTACAGGAAGCTAAAGCAGTAGAAATCCCCATAAAGTGACTCCATTATGGAAATTATAACCCTCAGTGAATTATTCTATGGGAGTAGTGACACTTTCCAGAAATTAGCTCGCACTGGATGTTGCAACATGAAAATTGCACATTTGCCATTTTATTATCCATCACATAATGCCCAGATTGTGCTCCAGGAAACACACACCGTAAATTAAGTGGGTTCGTCTCACTATAGTAATGCCCAATATATGGATGCGAAATATGGTTTGGGCGCACTACAAGGCTCAGAAGAGAGTGGATATTTGACTTTGGGAGAGCGGATATTGCTGGATCGGTTTATGGAAGCCATGTTGCTTTTCAAGAGCTTTTGAGCCACAAATATTGTGGAAACCTTTTGGTTTTCCTCTGACAGATGATGGACCTTAGTGGTGTCTTGTGTTTCCGTGAGATGAGTAGAAGTTTTATTGGTATAATTTTTGCCTATATAACATTGTTGGCTTTTTATTCCATGTTTGGGAAGCAGAATGAACAAACCATTGAGCACCATGATGCGCTGGTTCATGCTCTGAGGCTTTCGATTAGACTGTGAACTGTCATTGTCATGGTGAATAATTCAATATTTTTAAAAAGCTTGTATTTTTTATGGACAGCTTAAGTAGAAATGTTCAAAGGTATAAAATTTGAGGATATTTTATTCAAAATTATTAATTGGTTTTATTTTTAGCAGATGACTACACCAGGAGATCAGAGGGAACCCTGACATCTTCAGTTTTTAAATCTGATGATCTTGAGATCTCACAGGATCCAATTGAAGTGAATGCCATTACTCCAGATATACCATCATCCCTTCACAGCAAAGATCTGTCATCTGATCCTATGAAACAGGTCCCATCTTTTGGCTCATTACTGACTACTAAGGAAAATCAAAGTCACAATATAAGCAGTAAAAAACTAATTGATTCTAAAGGAAAGGAGCCATTTTCATATTCAGAATATGGAAATAGTTTTCTTGAAAAGACTTTTCTTAAACATGAAAAAATTCACATAACAGAGAATAGATTTTCCTGTTCAGATTGTGGGAAATGTTTTACTCAGAATTCAGATCTTGTTACACATAAGAGAATTCACACAGGGGAGAAGCCATATTCATGTTCAGAATGTGGGAAATGTTTTA
Source organism: Dendrobates tinctorius (assembly GCF_039654945.1). Classification (NCBI taxonomy): domain Eukaryota; kingdom Metazoa; phylum Chordata; class Amphibia; order Anura; family Dendrobatidae; genus Dendrobates; species Dendrobates tinctorius. The sequence goes on along the minus strand of NW_027362069.1, from coordinate 1,414,315 downwards.
GCAAGAAATCAGATTTGGTTAGGCACCACAGAACTCACTCAGGAGAGAAGCCTTTTTCTTGTTCAGAATGTGGGAAATGTTTTACTCAGAATTCATATCTTGTTAGACATGAGAGAAGAGAATTCATACAGGAATGAAGCCATATTCATGTTCAGAATGTGGGAAATGTTTTAGGCATAAATCAGATTTGGTTAGGCACCAAAGGACTCACACAGGGGAGAAGCCTTTTTCCTGTTCAGAATGTGGGAAATGTTTTAGCAATAAATCGGATTGTGTTAAGCACCAAAGAACTCACACAGGAGAGAAGCCATTTTCCTGTTCAGAATGTGGGAAATGTTTTAACCAGAATTGTCATCTTGTTAATCACCAGAGAACTCACACAGGGGAGAAGCCTTTTCCCTGTTCAGAATGTGGGAAATGTTTTAACCAGAAATCAGATTTGGTTAATCACCATAGAACTCACACAGAGGAGAAGCCTTTTTGCTGTTCAGAATGTGGGAAATGTTTTAACCAGAAATCAGGTTTGGTTCATCACCATAGAACTCACACAGGGGAGAAGCCTTTTTCCTGCTCAGAATGTGGGAAATGTTTTGTGAGGAAATCATCTCTTCTTAGTCACCAAAAAACTCACACAGGGGAGAAACCTGTATCATATTCTTAATGTGGGAAATGTTTTCTACTGAAATCAACTCTTAATAAATATCAGGGAAGTCATACGGGGAGAAGCTTTTTTCATGTTCAAAATGTTGGAAATATTTTAACTCAAAATTGTATCTTCTTAAAGGTGTTGACCACTACTAGCACAACCCCTTGTCATTCCTCATGTTTGGCCATGTTACAGTAAAAGCATTCATTGTACGAGAATAATCAGTACTAAATATATTGAACAGCCATGTCGGGCTGAGCTGCCATCTTTGAAAAACTTTCGCTAACTAACTTTGCAGCTAATGAGATGACCTTATGGGAGCTCTAGCCAGAATGGAGACATAAAATGACATCAGAGCCATTAGCAGGTATGGTTGGCATACACAAGGGTTAATAGAAGTAGCTGCAGAGCATTGTGAGAGTAAGTAATGGTGTCATATGGTAGTAAGTAGTGTCTGTGACGAGGACAATACAGTAGTCAATATGTGAAGAGTTATGTGAGTAATGACATTAGATAAAAGGGACATGGGGATTTATGGATTGTAATGGAGTTTGGTGAAATACTCCTAAATATTGTCATTTTGTATTATCACTTTCTTTAGTATTCTAGAATAAATGTCTCTCCCTGCAGTATGAGGTTATCATGTATACACCTTTTGCCGCTCTATGTACTTCGTCTGTCTAACCATATATATAAAAAGCCCAAATGAGGTCCTCCATATATTCAGAAGTAGAAATCAACAACATGGCCTACAAACGTTACTCCCATAAACAACATGTCAGTATGAAATATATCTGTATATAAAAAATGTAAAAAAGAAGAGATTATGCAGAGAGAAATCATCAGGTATGTATATAAAATGTATCTAAATCTGTCCCAAAGTATAGTTTAGAAAAATCCTTTACATATATATAATTGTAAGTGGAAAGCCCATATGGAAGAAGTATAACAATTACAGTGCCTCGCGAAAGTATTCGGCCCCCTGGAACTTTTCAACCTTTTCCCACATATCATGCATCAAACATAAATATACCAAATGTAAATTTTTGGTGAAGAATCAACAACAAGTGGGACACAATTGTGAAGTTGACCGAAATTTATTGGTTATTTTAAATTTTTGTGGAAATTCAAAAACTGAAAAGTGGGGCGTGCAATATTATTTGGCCCCTTTACTTTCAGTGCAGCAAACTCACTTCAGAAGTTCATTGTGCATCTCAGAATGATCCAATGTTGTCCTAAATGACTGTTGATGATAAATATAATCCACCTGTGTGTAATCAAGTCTCCGTATAAATGCTCCTGCTCTGTGATAGTCTCAGGGTTCTGTTTGAAGCACAGAGAGCATCATGAAGACCATGGAACACAACAGGCAGGTCCGTGATACTGTTGTGGAGAAGATTAAAGCTGGATTTGGATCCAAAATGATTTCCAAAACTGTAAACATCCCAAGGAGCACTGTGCAAGCGATCATATTGAAATGGAAGGAGTATCATACCACTGCAAATCTACCAAGACCCGGCCGTCCCTCTAAACTTTCATCTCAAACAAAGAGAAGACTGATCACAGATGCAGCCAAGAGGCCCATGATCACTCTGGATGAACTGCAGAGATCTACAGCTGAGGTGAGACAGTCTGTTCAAAGGACAACAATCAGTCGTACACTGCACAAATCTGGCCTTTATGGAAGAGTGGCAAGATGAAAGCCATTTCTCAAAGATATCCATAAAAAGTGTCATTTAAAGTTTGCAACAAGCCACCTGGGAGACACACCAAACATGTGAAAGAAGGTGCTCTGGTCAGATGAAACCAAAATCGAACTTTTTGGCAACAATGCCAAATGATATGTTTTGCATAAAGGCAACACAGCTCATCACCCTGAGCACACCATCCCCACTGTCAAACATGGTGGTGGCAGCATCATGGTTTTGGCCTACTTTTCTTCAGCAGGGACAGGGAGGCTGGTTAAAATTGATGGGACGATGGATGGAGCCAGATACAGGACCATTCTTGAAGAAAAACTGTTGGAGTCTCCAAAAGATCTGAGACTGGGACAATGATCGCAGACATAAAGCAAAGTCTACAATGGAATGGTTCACAAATAAACATATCCAGGTGTTAGAATGGCCAAGTCACAGTCCAGACCTGAATCCAATCGAGACTCTGTGGAAAGAGCTGAAAACTGCTGTTCACAAACGATCTCCATCAAACCTCACTGAGCTCGAGCTGTTTGCCAAGGAAGAATGGGCGAGAATTTCAGTCTTTCAATGTACAAAACTGATAGAGACATACCCCAAGAGACTGCAGCTATAATCGCAGCAAAAGGTGGCGCAACAAAGTATTAAGTTACAGGGGCCGAATAATATTGCACGCCCCACTTTTCAGTTTTTGTATTTCCACAAAAATTTAAAATAACCAATAAATTTCATTCACAACAAAATGGGGTTTCTGGGGAAGCATTACAAGCGAAACGTGCTTAAAAGAGCACCTCTGGGTAATGTAATCCTCTCTATAGTTCTGTCTTGTCTGTGTGTGCCTCTTTGGTATGTGGACATTGTGGGGTTCGCCACGTTCTCCTGCTTCTTGATTTGTGCACTAGTAATGAAGACTCTATGTGAAGCAGTGACCGGGTCACAATACTATTTTGTCCTCACACTCCCTGTGATTGTGTGGATGTGTCTGGCCTAAGAGAGACAATCAGCAAGTGAGTTATAAATTAGGTATAAATATAATATATATGATCAAATATATTTTAGTTCCCCCTTCTTTTTCCATGGTACATGACGGCACCACGAGAGAGGGGATCCGCCCTACGAGGACAGGAAACCTTCAAGATAAAAGGGGCGGCTCCTCTCTCTGCATCAGTTGGTTTCCTGTCCTCGACGGGGAACCCTCAAGATGAAAGCCTCTTGAAGATTCCAAAGAAGAGGATGCCTGGACCTGGGTCGGGTGATTAATGGCAGGCATGGGTTTGCTACACCCGACGCCGGGTACCGGTAGTCGCCTCGGGGGCCATATATGCCTATGCCCCCCCTGAGCGAAGGCATGGCCACAGCCGGTAGGGCAGATGCCCAGGCGAAGCGGGGTACCTTGGCGGTGGACCCTCCAAGATGACAGCACACAAAGAAGGTCCAGGGAGGCCACTTGCAGTGTTCCCTCCCTGTCGACATACAGTGGCCATGCAGCCCAGGAGACACATCGGTGCCCGGGCAGAGAAAAAAAAAAAAGGCTCCTCGGAGGCCACATACAGTGTACCCTCCCTGTTGAAGACCAGACACCGGACCCCGCAGCGGAAAGGGTTTACCTGCAGTCAGGCCAGAAAGGGGTCCATCGCGCAGGTAAGGGGTGTCTGGGGGCCCCGAAGCAAGTAGGGCCCAGGCGCTCACCCGGCCCGGGTTCGTATGGCCGCACCGGGAGGGGCGCGCGTTGGGAGCGCGCATGACGGCCGATGAACCGGAAGTGGTTGCGTGCGACCCGGAAGTAGAGCGGCGCGCACAGCACCGCAGGGCCTGGGAGAGGCAGAAGGTGTGCACGGTCCCGGGGGGGGCACGCAGAGGCATGAGGCACGCACGCGCGCGCGCGCGTCCACACAGCAAGCGGGGCAGGTGCGGGACCAGGTGGTCTAAAAAAAAAAAAAAAGAAAAAAGGTCCTATTTAAGATCGCCAAAAAAGGCGAGCAGGCGTCACAGCACCAATTTTGAGTTGGAGGTGACTGCTTACAGCCATAAGCAGCATAATGGAGAGCCCTTCGCCAGAGCATGTGCAACCACGCCAGGAAGCAAAGGAGAGGCGATCGTGCTCAGAGGAGAAAGCAAAGACACACCGCAGCAGTAGTGTGAGCCACTCGGGCAGCGCACGGGCGGATCGTCACCGCAGGAAAGAGGGGTCCATAGTCTCGTTGGGAGACAGTGACAGGACCAGTGAACCTCCAGATCCGGTACCCGTTCTGTGAAGCGTCCGAGTGGTGAGTGAACTTCGAGAAAGTCCAGTAATCTAATGTCTGTTCTCTTTTCTCTTTTCTCCTCTCTTCCCTCTCCTCCTCTTACATACATTGGCGGGGTGGAGTATAGGAGGTCCCTAAGAAATGTAGAGGAAAGTCTAAAAATAAAGAATGTGCTTTATGTAAAAGTCACGTAGAAGCAGCCTGGAACAAAAAGTTATGCCAGGAGTGCATTAACAAGACCATAGCGGAGGAGACACCCTCATTTTCGGATAGTCTGAGGTCCATAATTCAGACAGAAGTTTCCAAGTCAGTAAGAGCATTACAATCTGTAGATACAGAGAGGAAAACTAGGAGATCAAGCCCCTCAGGGGTCTCTCAACAAGACTCTACAGGGTCAGAGGACGACTCAAATAAGTCGCAGTATTCAGGAAGTAGCTCGGACGGGGAAGATACGTTTCCAGTAGAAACTACGGATGAACTCATTAAAGCAGTTAGATCTACCATGGGGCTAGTAGAAGAGCGGACAAAAAAGACAGCCCAAGATCTCATGTTCAGTGGACTGCAAAAGAAAAAACGTAAGACCTTCCCTGTTAATGAGCAACTGAAAGCACTCATAAAACGCGAATGGGAAAAACCAGAAAGGAAGTCCCAGATAGCGAATTCCCTGAAGAGGAGATACCCCTTTGAGGAAGAGGCATCCTCATCCTGGGATAGGGCCCCCAAAATTGATGTAGCGATATCAAAGGTCGCCAGAAAATCTTCCCTACCCTTTGAGGACCTGGGGTTTCTAAAAGAACCGCTGGACCGGAAGGCGGACAATTGCCTTAAGGCAGCCTGGGAAACCTCGGCTGGGGCACTAAGACCCGCCATCGCAGCCACTTGTGTGGCTAGGTCCCTAAAGATATGGACAGACAACTTGGAGGATCAATTAGAACAAGGAGTTCCCAGAGAGACGATTCTGGAATCATTGCCGGCTATTAGAGCGGCGGCGGACTTTCTCACAGAGGCGTCAGCAGATTCGGCCAGGCTAGCGTCAAAGTCAGCAGCCTTAACCAATGTAGGACGGCGTGCGGTATGGCTCAAATGCTGGTCGGGGGACACTCAAGCAAAAATGAAACTTTGCTCTCTACCATGTGAAGGAAATTTCTTATTCGGTCCGGCATTGGATGAAGTGTTGGAAAAAGCGAGTGATACAAAAAAGAATTTTCCGAAACAACCATTTCAAGCCTTTCGGCGCTCCTTTCAGAGGGGCCGAAAATTCAGAAGGCAACAATTTAAAGATCGTGACAGAAACAATTCTGACAGACGATACAGAGGAGGGAGAGGCTTCTATTTCAGTAAGCCCCCAAGAGAAGCCAAAAAACCCGCCCAGTGACGGTCCTTCTCAGGTGGGGGGAAGGCTCTCTCACTTCCTCCCAGCCTGGGAAAGGATCTCATCCAGCACCTGGATCCGACAGATAGTAGGGTCAGGTCTGGAGTTAAAATTCCACCACTGGCCACCACAAAAATTCATTCAAACTCTGGTACAATCATCTCAAGAAAGACAAAAGAGTTTGGAAGAGGAGGTATTATCGCTTGTACAAAAACTCGTACTGGAAGAAGTTCCAGAAAAAGAAAAGAAGGAAGGCTTTTACTCCCCCCTATTTCTGATAAAGAAACCAGACGATTCCTGGAGGACGATTGTAAATCTGAAAGGCCTCAACAAGTATCTAGTAGTCCCATCATTCAAGATGGAGACGATAAGATCTACAGTGAAACTCCTCTTCCCTCGGTGTTACATGTCGGTCCTGGATCTCAAGGATGCTTACTATCATGTCCCGATCCGGCAGCAAGACCGCAAATATCTCAGGGTGGCAGTCCAGATAAAATCTCAGTGGCATCACTTTCAGTACAAGGCTCTGCCCTTTGGGGTAGCAACAGCCCCCCGGGTCTTCACGAAATTAATTGCGGAGGTCACGGCACATCTCAGAGAAAAAGATACTCTAGTAATACCTTATCTGGACGACTTCTTGATAGTGGGGAAAGATTTCTCCCAATGTCAGGAACGAGTCAAGATAGTGATAGAGACTCTTCAGACTCTGGGTTGGCAACTGAACTTCAAAAAATCCAGGTTGGAGCCAACAATGGTCCAGAATTTTTTGGGCCTAACAATAGACTCGGTAATACAGGAATGTCGCCTCCCAGAGGAGAAAGAAGAGAAAATCAAAAATCTAATCAGAACAACATTAG